>NC_068912.1:99887873-100490566 GCF_023091745.1 Budorcas taxicolor
GAATGAATGGATGGGTGAATTCCATTTATTTGCACTGGGATATTATCTCCAGGAGGTCTGGGCTATCAAGCACAGGGAGGAATGAGTTCCTAAGTTTGCCTAGTTGACTGGAAGTAGGGCTACAAAGAGCAATGGGATACAGGAAGGGGAAGTTTTGTTGAGGGAGAACCTCAAGAGAGTTCAGGTGAACGGGAAGTCATGGAGGAGATTGAGGGCTCAAAGAAGGCTTCCCGGAGGAAGTGACATTCGACATAGGACTTGAAGGGCAGCGAAGACAGTGGTGACGTTTAGTTGAAGAGAACAGTATGAACAGAGGCACAGGCACACCTGTGCTGGCAAGAAGGCCCAGTTTGAGAGAATGGAGGGAGGTTACGCCGTGGTGGAGCCATGCCAGAGAGGCTGTAGAGGTCCTCAGGAGGTGCTGGGTGTCAGGTCAAAAGATTTAGCAGCTCGTGGGCAAAGCACTGGACTGTGAGTGGGGGATTAACTCCTAACACAGGCTCTGTTCCGACTTGGTTTCACTCCCACGGCCTTGCTCTATGGAACTTTCTCTAGAAAGTGGGAGCCATGGCAAGTTCTTGATCAGAAAAGTGCCTAGGGATCACCTCTCCCATAATAGTCAAGTACTGGCAGGTAGGACAGACTACATCAAATCTAACCCCCTCAATTTGTAGATGATAAGACAGGTCCAGAGAGGGGAAGTAACTTGCCTGGCATCACACACCAAACCAGTGGCAGAGCCGGGATTTGGACCAGGTCTCCAAGCTCTCAGTTTGGGGCCCTCTCCCCTCTCCTGCAGTCTGGGATAGCATCTCAGAGACTGAACTGGAGGAGAGCAGCTGGAAGTAGAAGGCCACTCGAAGTCTACAGCCCTACCTCCCCATCTAGATCAGAGATCACAAAGCCAGCCCGTCAGAATGTTTATTGAACACATCACCCTGCTCCCCAAGCTGGGATAATCTGAGAAGTCTGTGTACTGAGCAGCCACACAGAGGGACAACAAAGAAAACTTCTGGTGGGCTTCCAGGAGGAGAAATAAGGCGGATCTGGTATTCATGAGAAGGAAGTAACATTGAGAGCAGACTTGGATGAGGATGTAGAAAGACCTCCAGGAGGAGGAGTGTCTTGTCACTTGGGTTCCATCTTGTTCTTGACTAAGGTCTCCACCTCCTTCATGAACCGGAGACACAGTTCCTCTTCCCATGGCAAAGCGATGCACTGCACAGCCACCGAAAGCCCCACAGATCCTCTCACCGCCTGCAGGGAGAGAGGGCCTATGGACTCAGAGCCTGCTTCCTGCTCACAGGCCCCTTGCCCAGCCACCCTCACCACCCATAGGTGTATATTAATCCAAATATCTCACTCCCGGTCTATATTAAGGCAGACATGTCGCGGATCTCAGAGTTCCAGGCTTCCTCAACTCTCAGCAAAACCTGGAAAAACTGTTCTGCTTTGGCTACAATTCTCCAGGGTTAGGATGGAAAACTTGCTCCCTGTGTAGACAGCTGACTCTAAGGATGAAATATAAAACTGAGTATCCAGCCCGTGTTCTCAGCAAAGGAAAAGAGAATGTGCAAATCCCTGACCCAAGGCCTGATTGCACTTCTGCAAGGAAAGGGGTGCCTTGATCCCCAGACACAACTCCAGGAACATGGGAGTTGAGCCTGAGTCCCTGCCATGAAAATCAAACATACTTGTAGGCATTTGAACATGTTTTCATCGCTTCAAGATGATACCATATAAGCCCTCACTTGCCTTTGTCTCTGGAGCCAGGTCCCATGGCTTCGAGTCCTGGCTCCTTCCCTTCAGCTGGCTATATGGCTTTGGTCGAGTCCCTTAACCTATCTGTTCTTTCATTTCCTCATTTGGAAAACCTCATGGGACAGTTGTGGGATTTAATGATTTAATATATATACAGCACTTTTAAACAGCTCTTGGAACAGAGTAAGAGCTCAAGACACATTAGATAGTATCGTTATTGTTATTCTCACAGAATTCAGGTCAGCAGTTCCACTGGGTAACTCTAGCACTAAAATCAATTTCCAGGAAAAATAAGTTACTTAATGTCTGACTCAGACACATGCATACTTTTCAGGGCCGGTTTCTCTCTTTCCCTCTCTCTCTTCCTCTCTCTCACTCAAGTTGGGGCTGTTATTTTAGACCATGAATTCAATAGGTCCATAGAAATATTTCCTTTGTGAAGCCCTCTCTGAATTAGTAATAGCATTTATGCAACAGTTCCTACATACAGGGCATTATGCTAATTGCTTCACTTTTTTTCGATTTAACCTTTAACACAACCCCACAAAGTGAAAGTAGAATGAAAAGTGAAAGTGAAAGTCACTCAGTCATGTCAGACTCTTTGCGACCCCATGGACTGTATATAGAGTCCATGGAATTCTGCAGGCCAGAATACTGGAGTGGGTAGCCTTTCCCTTCTCCAGGGGATCTTCCCAATCCAGGGATAGAAGCCAGGTCTCCCGCATTGCAGGCCACAAGGGAAGTCCAAATCCTGTCTTCCTAGAGAAAAAAAACTGTGTCCAGTTCAGATACATAGTGACCTGCTAACCAGTACCTTCACCTTGTAATCTTCACGGTAACCTCCTAGCCTTCACCTTTCTTCACCGCCCCTGTCTCTGGGATTGACCTTCCCTACAGAAGTGTCAAGGAAACCATGCTTTTGCACAGTGGTTCTCCCCTCGCAAGGATAGAGGCTGACTTGGAGGTCAAAATAGTGTGTCTTCAGTGATGGGGTGAAACTGTAGCTGAGGTGGTAAAGAGAAACACTAAGAGGGACCAGCCCCCCCCCCCCCCCCCCCCACAACAGCAGGAGAGGCAGAGAGGGAAACTGACCTCCTGGAAACTTTTGTCGAACCTATCTCTGTAGTAGCCTCTGTAGAAGGCCAGTTCCTTCTCGTCCTGTGGTGTCATGGTGGTGACAGGCACTATGCCAGCAGGGAAGTTCAGGAGGTTGTAAAGACCCAAGTAGAAACTGCTTTCTGTAGGAAGATCCAGGTAAGCTCAGGAAAATGATCAGCTCAGAAAAGACTCAAGGGACTTCCCTAACGGCCCGCTAGTTAAGAATCCTCCTTGCAATGCAGGGGATGTGGGTTCGATTCCTGGTCAGAGAACAGAGAGCCCCCATCCCTCGGAGCAACTGAGCCCAAGCACCGCAACTAGAGAGTCTGTGCTGCAACAAAAGATCCCGCATGACACAGTGAGAACTCTGAGTGCTGCAACCAAGACCGGAGGCGGCCAAATAAATGACTGATTACTTTTTTAAAAAAAGAAGAAGACAGGAGGGACAGAATGTGGGTGGGTGCCCCCTTGGGATCTTTCTTGGAACCGCAGCCTTCCGCTTGCAATAGCTGTTTCAGTGCAGGGAGTCGGTCTAACAGCTGCCTACTGCTCCCCACCGTGGAGGGAAGGAGAGAGTAAGAATCTGCTCTGTGCAGATGGGCAAAAAGCACATGAAAAGATACTCAACGTCACTAATTACTAGGGAAAGGCAAATCAAAACTACACTGAGTTATCACCACACACAGGTCAGAATGGCCATCATCAAAAACTCCTCAAAAAATAAATGCTGGAGAGGATATGGAGAAAAGGGGACCCTCTTATCTACACTGTTGGTATGAATGTAAATCGGTGCAACCAGTATGGAGAACAGTATGGAGCTTCCTTAAAAACTTAAAATAGAGCTATTCTATGATCCAGCAATCCCACTCCTGGGCATATATGCAGAGAAATCCATAATTCAAAAAGATACATGCACCTCAGTGTTCATTGCAGCACTGTTTACAGTAGCCAAGATATGGACAAGTCTAAATGTCTATTGACATAGGAATGGAAAAGAAGATGTGGTATGTACATACAATGGAATATTACTTAGCCATAAAAAGAACAAAATTATGTCATTTGCTGCATGGACGGACCTAGAGATTGTCATAATGAGTGAAGTAAGTCAGACACAGAAGGACAAATACCATATGATATTGCTTATATGTGGATTCTAAAACAAATAATACAAAAGAATTTATTTATGAAACAGAAATGGAGTCATGAATATAGAAAACAAGCTTATGGTCATCAAAAGGGTGGGGGAGGGATAAATTGGGAGATTTTGATGGACATATACAGTGGAAGTGACAAATAGATTCACGGGATTAGATCTGAGGAGTGCCTGAAGAACTACAGATGGAGGATTGTAACGTTCTACAGGAGGCAGTGATCAAATCAGCCCCAAGAAAAAGAAATGCAAAAAGGCAAAATGGTTGTCGGAGGAGGCCTTACAAATAGCTGAGAAAAGAGGAAAAGCAAAAGGCAAAGGAGAAAAGGAAACGTATATCCATGTGAATGCAGAGTTCCAAAGAATAGCAAAGAGAGATAAGAAAGCCTTCCTCAGAGATCAACGCAAATAAATAGAGGAAAACAATAGAATGGGAAAGACTAGAGATTTCTTCAAGAAAATTAGAGATACCAAGGGAACATTTCATGCAACGATGGGCACAATAAAGGAAAGAAGTGATATGGACCTAAGAGAAGCAGAAGCTATTAAGAAGAGGTGGCAAGAATCCACAGAAGAACTATACAAAAAAGATCTTAATGATCCAGATAACCATGATGGTGTGATCACTCGCCTAGAGCCAGACATCCTGGAATGTGAAGTCAAGCAGGCCTTAGAAAGCATCACTACGAACAAAGCTGGTGGAGGTGATAGAATTCCAGCTGAGCTATTTCAAATCCTGAAAGATGATGCTGTGAAAGTGCAGCACTCAATATGCCAGCAAATTTGGAAAACTCAGCAGTGGCCAAGGACTGGAAAAGGTCAGTTTTCACTCTAATCCCAAAGAAAGGCAATGCCAAAGAATGCTCAAACTACCACACAATTACACTCATCCTTCCCTGGTGGCTCAGACGGTAAAGTATCTGCCTGCAATGCAGGAGACCCAGGTTCGATTCCTGGGTCAGGAAGATCCCCTGGAGAAGGAAACGGCAATCCACTCCAGCACTCTTGCCTGGAAAATCCCATGGACGGAGGAGCCAGTCCATGGGGTCGCAAAGAGTTGGACACGACTGAGCGACTTCACTTCACTTCACATGCTAGCAAAGTAATGCTCAAAATTCTCCAAGCAAGGCTTCAGCAGTATGTGAACTGAGAACCTCCAGATGTTCAAGCTGGATTTAGAAAAGGCAGAAAAGCCAGAGATTAAATTGTGAATATCTGTTGGATCACAGAAAAAGCAAGAGAATTCAAAAAAACTTCTGCTTCATTGACTACACCAAAGCCTTTGACTGTGTGGATCACAACAAACTGTGGAAAATTCTTAAAGAGACGGGAATACCAGACCACCTTACCTGCCTCCTAAGAAATCTATGCAGGTCAAAAAGCAACAGTTAGAACTAGTCATGGAACAAAAATATTGTTCCAAATTGGGAAAGGAGTATGTCAAGGCTGTATACTGTCACCCTGCTTATTTAACTTATATACAGAGTACATCATGTGAAATACTGGGCTGGATGAAGCACAAGCTGGAATCAAGACTGCTGGGAGAAATATCAATAACTTCAGATATGTAAATGACACCACCTTTATGGCAGAGAGCGAAGAGGAACTAAAGAGCTTCTTGATGAATGTGAAAGAGGAGAGTGAAAAAGCTGGCTTAAAACTCAACATTCATAAAACTAAGATCATGGCATCTGATCCCATCTCTTTAAGACAAATAGATGGGGAAACAGTGATGGACTTTATTTTCTTGGGCTCCAAAATCACTGCAGATGGTGATTGCAGCCATGAATTAAAAGACACTTGCTCCTTAGAAGAAAAGCTATGAAAAACCTAGACAGCATATTAAAAAGCAGAGGCATTACTTTGCCAGCAAATGTCCATCTAGTCAAAGCTGTGGTTTTTCCAGTAGTCATGTATGGATGTGAGAGTTGGACTATAAAGAAAGCTGAGCGCCAAAGAATTGATGCTTTTGAACTGTGGTGTTGGAGAAGACTCTTGAGAGTCCCTTGGACTGCAAGGAGATCAAGCCAGTCAATTGTAAAGGAAATCAGGCCTGAATATTCATTGGAAGGACTGATGCTGAAGCTGAAGTTCCAATACTTTGGCCACCTGATGCGAAGAACTGGCTCACTGGAAAAGACCCTGATGGTCGGAAAGATTGAAGGCAGGAGGAGAAGGGGATGACAGAGGATGAGAAGGTTGGATGGCATCACCGACTGTATGGACATGAGTTTGGGCAAGCTCCGGGAGTTGATGACGGACAGGGAAGCCTGACATGCTCCAGTCCATGGGTCGCAAAGAGTCAGACATGACTTAACCAATACACACTATTATATATAAAATATATAACAAATAAGAACTGGCTGCATAGCACAGGAAACTCTGCTCAGTACTCTGTAATGGCCTATGTGGGAAAAGAATCTAAAAAAAAAGAGTGGGTATATGTATGTGTGTTAGTTGCTCAGTCGTGTCCGTGTCTTTGCAACCCCATGGACTGTAGCCTGCTAGGTTCCTCTGTCCATGGGTTTCTCCAGGCAAGAGTACTGGAGTGGGTTGCCACTCTTCTCCAGGGGTCAAACCTGGGTCTCTTGCATTGAAGGCAGATTATTTACCATCTGTGCCAACAGGAAAGCCCCCCTGGCCTCATTACATTGTGGGGTTGTTTTTTTTTCTAATTTTTAAAAAAATTTGACTGAGTCAGTTGTGGCTCACAGGGTACATGTATATATTCACTTTGCTATACACCTGAAGCTAAGACAACATTGTAAATCACTATGTGCCAATAATTTTTTTTTTTAATAAAAAGAATCCACACTGCAAAGCCTTACTCAGTGCCAGGCACTGCACTCCCCTCTCTACACTGCTGAGTCCTTGACTCCTCCCTTCCTCTGTGAGATGAGGATTACTATTCCGTGCACAAATGGGAAACCAAGGAGGCAGACAGATACACAACTAGTGGCTGGCAGAGGATGCAGCCATGCTCTCCAGTACTCAAAGCTCCAAGAGGGCTGGAGTGCAATCCTGAGTTGAAAAGGTAGCTCCTCCCAGTAGCCACCTGTGTGCAGGGAGTGAGCATCAGAGTATCAGGGAGGTGGACAGAAGACACTAGAGCAGAGCCAACTGTGGGGTATGCCTTGGGCAGCCACTGTAGGGGGACCCAGAGGAGAAGAGCCCAGGCTTGAGGGGGGTTTGCATTCTGCATGGCATTGCCTCTGCGACCAGCACCTGTGCCACACATAGGTGGCTGCCCTGTGTTGAGGCTTGCTTGCATCTGCAGGTGGGCTACTGGGCTGAGGCCACCTCTGGAAGTGAGGCTGCAGAAAGCATGTTAAGAGTGAATGGATATGCTAAGAGAAAGAAGCCAGACCCCTGTGCCTCATACCTTTTGATTTTCCTTATATGAAATCCTAGATGAGGCAAAACTATAGTGACAGAAAGCAGACCAGTGGTGGCATGAAACGCAACAGAACATGAAGGAAATTTGGCTAATGATGGAAATAGCCTTTATTGTGATTAGGTCGTGGAGGAGAAGGGGAAGACAGGGGATGAGATGGTTGGATGGCATCACCAACTTGATGGACATGGGTTTGAACAAGCTCTGGGAGTTTGATGGACAGGGAAGCCTGGCGTGCTGCAGTCCATGGGGTCACAGAGTTGGACATGATTGAGCGACTGAACTGATACACGTATACATACATATGTTAAAATTCACCAAGTTACTTAAAACTGGTGAATTTTATCTAATGTAAATTATACTTCAATAAAGTTCATTTAAAAAGTGAATGGAGGGACTTCCTCAGTGATCCAGTGGAAAAGACTCCGTGCTCCCAAGGCAAAAAGCCCAGGTTCGATCCCCGGTCAGGAAACTAGATCCTGCATGATGCGAGTAAGATCCAGTGCGGTGAAATAAATTTAAAAAAAAAAATGTTTAAGTGAATGGAGGAAATCCCCTGGTGGTCCAGTGGTTAGGACTCCATGCTTCCACTGCAGGGGCACAGGTCTGGTCCCTGATCAGAGAACTGAGATCCCAGAAACTTCACAATGAAGCCAAAACAAATGAACAAACAAACAAAGGGAATGAAAATTGGTAGGTGCCGGGAGCCGGCAAGAGGAGTCCTGCCCGTGGCAAAGGTCATGAAGTTAAGGGGCCCGACAGGCAGAGGCGAGTCGGGCCTTAAGGGAGCCTCGCTGAATCTGCTCGTGCATCTGCCCCCAAAACCAGAGTCTGCCTGCCTTGCTGCATTATGCCTTTCACCTATACTTCTGACATTACAGGGGGCTATCCCCCACCACCTCTCTCTGTAAAGGAGTTAACTTAGGACTCCAGTTAATAAATCTCCTGGGTGTGTTTCAGTCCAAAAACTCCTCTGATGGCTCTCTAGCCTGCCTGATAGGATTATCCGGCCACGTATGATTGTTTACAGCCTCCCAACCGTGAGAGGCACGAGATGCTTTAAACTTTCTAAAAACAGATTCTTTTGAGAAGTTAGAAAATTATTAGTATAGTATTAGCAAGTTAGTTAGAAATTATGTTGGTGAGGGGTTTCATTGCTGAGTTAATGATTGCCACCAGGCCTCCATATCCTTAGGCACCTGGGAGTATGTTAATCAATGTAATTGGAATGTAGAAAAAGAAATATAGTAGTTTTGATGTTAGCAATACTAGACTTTTTGAGTTAATGAATTTTCTCTTTTGTTATAGATCACTGTACTCCTCTTTCTTTGTTATAAATCATTGTGTCCTTGCTATGTAAAAATGTAACTTTATCACTATCTTAAGACTAAATAGATCTTAAGGGGAAACAAGTTTTCTGCTCAATTAACCTTTATCAATAGAAGAAAGGTGGGGCCATAAAATGTTAATCGGTCTCCAGACCAGAAGATATTATAAAACAAATGTAAGACCCTTATAAGAACAAAGGTATGCTGATAAGGGTCGGAGCAGCTGACTCTGCGTGACTGTTTCTTACATTTATCTCTATGTACAACTAAAAGTATAAAAGTGGACCTGGAAAATAAAGAAACGGACCAGTTCCTGGAAAGACTGGCTTCCCCCGTGTGGTCTTTTCTCGTTCTCTTCTTTTCTGACTGAATTCCCATCTAGAGTGTGGAGGCTCGCCATGTCTACTTACTTGCCCTGGCTTCTAAGACCCACGCGAGAGGGAGCCCAAGGCGGGGCACCCTCCACTATTCAAGAGGGCGCCAGTGGCCCACATAGGTGGTGCAAACTCCTTGTCTTGGAGCTTTATTGGTTTTCCGTGTAAACCAAGTTATTCAGCATCTTTTCTCCACTTATTTTCCTACTACACTATTTCCTTCTAATCTCCCTCCATATCTTTAATTAAGCAATTAATTCCTCAGACGCCAACGTCGTCCCGGCTTCAAATTCCCTGGATCCCCGGGGCTGGACCCCAGCAGGTAGGGACTGGTAACAGGTACAGGGTTTCTTTTCAAGATGATTAAAATGTTCTGGAACCAGATAGTGGTGGTGGTTGCATGACATTCTGAATATACTAAAAACCACTGAGTTGAACGCTTTAAATGGTGAATATACGTTATCTGAATTTTATCTCCGTTTAAGAAAATTTTTTAAAAGTTGGCTTAAAGCTCAACATTCAGAAAACAAAGATCATGGCATCTGGTCCCATCACTTCATGGGAAATAGATGGGGAAACAGTGGAGACAGTGTCAGACTTTATTTTGGGGGGCTCCAAAATCACTGCAGATGGTGACTGCAGCCATGAAATTGAAAGACGCTTACTCCTTGGAAGAAAAGTTATGACCAACCTAGATATATTCAAAAGCAGAGACATTACTTTGCCGATTAAGGTCCGTCTAGTCAAGGCTATGGTTTTTCCTTGGTCATGTATGGATGTGAGAGTTGAATTGTGAAGAAGGCTGAGCACCGAAGAATTGATGCTTTTGAACTGCAGTGTTGGAGAAGACTCTTGAGAGTCTCTTGGACTGCAGGGAGATCCAACCAGTCCATTCTGAAGGAGATCAACCCTGGGATTTCTTTGGAAGGAATGATGCTAAAGCTGAAACTCCAGTACTTTGGCCACCTCATGCGAAGAGTTGACTCATTGGAAAAGACTCTGATGCTGGGAGGGATTGGGGGCAGGAGGAGAAGGGGACAACAGAGGATGAGATGGCTGGATGGCATCATGGACTCGATGGACGTGAATCTGAGTGAACTCCAGGAGATGGTGATGAACAGGGAGGCCTGGTGTGCTGCGATTCATGGGGTCGCAAAGAGTCGGACACGACTGAGCGACTGAACTGAACTGAACTAACATCAGAGGTAAAGGCCAGAGGCTGTGGGAGGACTCAGAAGTCCTGGATGCCACACCCCACCCCCACCCCACTCCCTACCAAGGACCCAGTGTTCTCTCACCTTGTGTCTTGGCAGGATAGCCAACAAAGAAGGCAGGGTCCAGTGCTGGAGACAGCAGCACATCCAGGTCCAGGGACCTCCACTTGGCTATGAACTCTTGCTGATATTCCTGCAGGAATAGTGGAAGGCAGGAAAGGTGAGACTGGCAGGGGTCACTGTTTGCAGGACAAAATCAGATGCCGCCAGGCTGAGTCAGTTAAACACCAGGAAGAATTCCCAGGCTGTGAGGTGCAGACTGAGATGGGGGTGGTACGAGGGGAAGTCAGGGTCTTCCCAGGGGCCAAGGAGGAGGGATGGGAAGGACAGTCTCAAGCTACAGTGATCTGGGGACAATCTATCACCCTGGTCCCAGGGAGACAGACTACATTAACCTCCTGGTCATCATCCGGGTGCAGCTGGGCCTCCCCTGAAGGCCAAGACAGAGATCTACCATCTACTGGGCTACTCCTGTCGCCACCCAGGGGTCTGCTGCCCCAGTTCTGGCAGTCCCTCAAGGTCTCCCCAGGCATGTATTACCTCCACTGCTCTGTGCAGCTCCCACAGTTTCTTGGGTGTCCTGGGGAATGAGGAAGAAGGAGAAGTCTAAAGGTCAGCATGGGAGGACTGCTTTTTATACAAACAGGGACATGACACCCAGGAGGCAAGTTCTGGACTCTATGTAGGCTGCAAATCAGCTGATGGGCTGGGAATCACCCTGTATCTTGTCCCCTGGCCAAGATCCATTACCTGTCCAATGTTCCCAAGAGGACCCGTCCCCAGTCAAAGCCCTACTACCTGTGACAGGGACCCACAGGCTCCCTCAAAACCCCAGGTCCCTTCCCCTAAACCGTGAGGCCCCGGATCAACCCTCAGGCTGCTCCAGCCCCAGTTGCAACCAGCCCCTTAATTCCAAGCCCACCAGGCCAAGCCCAACAGCAAACCCAAACCAGACTCCTCTCCCAATCATATCCCCACCCCAACTCCAATCTTAACCTCAACCCTGACCCAAACCTAACTTCAACTCAGGCCCAACTTTTATCCCAATCTAACTCAATTCTAGTGTGTACTCAAGAGTTCAACTCCAAATAAAACCCCAGTCCCACCCAAAAGTCTAAATTAACCCCATGTTGGGCATGATTCTAAAGCCGTAATTAGATTCCAAAGCCTTAAACAGCCCTGCTCACAGTGGACAAGGCCCCCAGCCACATGACCCTCACCAAAGTTCCCAAGGAAACCCCTTGTGAATTGGACCTGAGGAGGCTTGATCACTTACCCTACTCCACACAACGTTTCTAAATTCTAGCTAACCTGGGGCTCCTGGAGGTGGGGAGAGAGGGGGAGGGCACTTTCAGAAACCACAGGGCAATGCCACCTGCCCAGGACAGGGGTCTGGGAAGAGAAACTCGGCCCCGTTCCCCCGCAAGCCCCTGACCACAGCACCAAACCCTGATCCCCCTCTCTCAATCCCCTTCCCTCTCTCTGAAGCCCCATCTCTCTGAGCTTCTCTGAAGCCCCCTTCCCTCTCTGACAGCATTGCTCTCTTTTGGCCCCCATCTCCCTTCTTTCAGTTCCTCTCCCATCGAGCCTTTCTCTAAACCACCACGTTCTCTGGGCCTCATCTTCCTCTCTGACCTGACCCCCACCCCCACCCCACCCCTCACCCCCAAGGGAGCCCCCTCCCCTTTCTGAGCCCCTTGTCCTCTCTGGGCCCCTCCCCCTCGAGCCCCTCCCACTCTGAACCCACACTCACGATATACTTCCAGATCCAGGCCAGGAAACGTTTGAGTGAGTCTGGCAACCTGAGAGAGGTGACTGTGTTCTTCATGGAGGGGTCCACAATGTCCCCCTTACTGAGGAACCACAGACACACAGCTGGTCAGTTATGGCCTTCAGCTGGCCATCACCCAGCCATCAGCTTCCCCTCTGTAGATAAGCTACAGAGAGAGGTTTGACCCAAAGAAATACTCTGTTCCCAGCATCACCACCCCAGAACATGTGCATCCTGAAGGCAGAGCTTGGTTGGGTGACTTGCTGCTTATGGTCACACAATGAGCCAGAGGCACCAAAGCAGCCCAGGCCTGCAGCTCCCCACCTAGGGTTCAAGCTGCCACCAGCCCTTTCCTTAACCCCATTTCCATCACACCCCACATCCGAGTCCCAGCAGACATACAGTTTCTCCAGAAGGCTGGCCCCTCCATCAGCAAACAGACTCCCTAGGAACAGGTGAAAGAAGGCATACTCTGTTCGGGGGACAGAGAAGGGGATGACCTGGGGAGAGAGAGGCCGAGTCGGGGCCTGGAGCTCCTCCTGCTCTGCCCCATGTTCTCTCTGCATCCCTCAGGATTTAAAGAGAGAATACCACATCAGCTCCTCAGCAAGCTTGGGAAGCCCTTATGCTCTGCCCACTCCCTCACCCCCTCCACAGAGATAAGGCAGAATTTGAGCTGCTTGCTTAACTGTGATCCAGCCCCTTGCCAAGTGCTTTATTGGGAGCTCATTCAATCATCACAGCCACCCAGTGCAGTAGCAACCTGAGGCTCATAGAGTTGAAGAGACTGCCTCAGCAATTCTCAAAGGGTGGCGGGGCAGGGACAAGCCACTGGGGCATGGGAAGTAGGGGAAGAAGAGGGCCACTCTGAGGACAAGAGGCTCCTTACAGCCATTTGATGGAGACAACAGAAACCCAAGCTCTAGGAATTATAGGAATGAGTCTCAGAGATCCTGCTACTGAAGGGGGATGCCTTCCTCAAGGATGGGACCCACCCTGCCCCCACCTCCACTCCATCGGCCTCCAGGAAGCCTAGGGGAAACACAATGATCTCACTAGCACAAACTCAGATATAACCTTTCTCCCCAAGAATGGACCAACCCAGCATTCTCACTGACCTGGTCTCCCTTCCAAGGGCCAAGTAAGCCTACCTGGTGTCCTGCATCCCGGAGCAGCCTGGATGTGAGCTTCACAGCCCTGGCCATGCTAGGTGATGGCTGGGTGAAGCCATCTGATTCGTAGTAGCCAATTCGAAGGGGACGGTTACTGGAGTACACCTTGGGGAAAGAGGGGCTGGGTTAGGGGAGATTGGCCAGAAGACAAGGTGGCCTCATTCCAAGGGCCCCTTAAAGCCTCCCTATATACTCTCCAGGGTTTAGGTCCTCTGAAGAACTCTCCAGAAGAGGAAGAAATGGATGGGGACGTGACTGATTGGGTAGCTGGAGTGGATAGTTAAACAGATTCACAAGTGAATGGGTGGGTGTATGAGACGGTGAATGGGTGAGTGGGCAAGGGTTAAACAGAGAAATGGGTGGGTGGGTAAATGAATGGATGGAGGTGAGTGGTGAGTGGGCAGGCAGGCGAGTAAGTACATGAAAAGACACAAATATCTTAAAGCCAAAGAAGGGTCAGGAGAAGAAGAGCATGAAGGGACCAATAGAGGCGAATAATAGATAGCAGACAGTGACCGCAGGCTGATTGTACTGCAGTATGTGTAGGGAATCAGATGGATAGACACTGGCTGAACAGTAGACAGAGACTCCCCCTATGCAGCAGATCCTGGAGTCAGATAGGGCTGGGTTCCAAGCCACTATGTAATCATCAGAAGGTCATTTCACTTCCCTTCAGTTTCCTCACTTGTAAATGGGAGGAGCGAAGCTCATTCTATAGAGTGAGTGTTAGGATGAAGTACAAAGAGCCACCACATAGTAGGTACCAATAAACATGCCTGAGTGAGTTAATGCAAAAATGAAGAGTCAGAGCTAGAAGGGTCTACAGCAAAATTCTGGTTCAACATCTTCATTGTACCAATGTGGAGGCTGAGGCCTAGAGAAGAGATGTGACTTGGCCAGAGTTACCTAGAGGCCTAACAACCCAGCTTCCCTTGATACCAGGCTCTCTACACCACACTTGCTGAGCTTACTGCCCCTGTGTGTTGGGCAAATGATGATGGAGTCCCTCCCTGGGGTAATATCATCTATGGCTCCAGGTGGCACAGAAGCCAAAGCAGGTGGCATCTGGTCGGGTTGGGGAATGAACTGACTGAGCATGCAGGCTTCCTGCTCACTGCACTTGGGCTGGGAAAGGAGAGCTTCACAGGGAATGGTCCTAGTGGCTGGTTGTTGAGGAATGAAGGGAGAAGAGAGGGAGCCCTCCAGGCTTCCTCCCTACCCAGCTCACCTCCTCCCTGAAGGGCAGGAAGGGCACAGTGGGGTCCAGTCGGTGCATGTGTTCACTCAGCAGTGCTCGCAGGCACAGTGCCAGGCTCTCCACGTCCCAGGCCAAGGGGCCAGTCACTGTGACCACTGTACAGAGCAGGTGGAAAGAGGTAGACATGCCACAGCCTTTCTGCTTTGGGGACCCACACTGCCTGGCCTCAGAGAGGGGGACCCAGGGCCATGATCAGGGAAAAGTGAAGAGGCCCTGGGGCTGTCTTAGGTCAGGGGTTGAGAATGAGTGGAGCTGGCAGACTAGCTCAAACAACCTTCCAGCCTGCAGGGAGATTCTCCTCTGGGGCAGAACACTAGGAGACCAGCAAGCAAGGTGAAAGCTAAGGAACAGGAAGCTCCTCTCCAAGGGGCAAGAGTCACTGGACTAGAAAGCCAAGCAGAACCTTCCCCCATATTCCTTGGTCACTGATGGGGCTGGTCTGTGTGAGATACAGTGAAATGTCCTTGGGAGAAAGGCAAACAGGTGGCCTTTGAATGGCTATGGCCAACACAGACAAGAGCTTACCTGTTTTCCTGCCCTTGACAGCAGAGGCAACTCCAGAGTTGCTGCAAAACCCCACCCACCCAGAGCCCAGCTCAGCACGTGAAGGGAAGGACTTAGGTGCCAAAGAGGCTTGAACACCCAGCCAGTGTACTCCCCCAGGGCCCAGCACACAAGAGTAAGAGCTGCCTCAACCCTCCCATGACTCTTTACTGTCCACAGAATAAATCTGAGCCATTTTACTTCCCTTCAAGGCTCTAAATTATCAACTCTTTCCATAGCTTCCCTTTCTAGCCCTTCCATACGTACTCACACATTGTTCCAGGCAAAATAGGCTGCTTATAGAATTACAGCCTTCTAGATGCTACTCGATAGACATGAGTTTGATCAAGCTCCAGGAGTTGGTGATGGACAGGGAAGCCTGGCATGCTGCAGTCCATAGGGTCGCAAAGAGTCTGACACAGCTGAGTGACTGAACTGAACTGAACTGAACTGAAGATGCTTCTCCAACTCTGCATGTCCATCCTTTAAAAACCAAGCTGAAATACTGCCTTCTCCAGGAAGCCTTCCCTGCCTTTGACCTGCTTCTAAAAGTGTAAAATCTTGGCCTTTAATAAATTCTATTGAAGAAAATGTCAACTTCATCCCTCTCTTTGACCTTTTCTTAAGCCTGGATTCAGTTCAGTTCAGTCGCTCAGTCGTGTCCAACTCTTTGCGACCCCATGGACCGCAGCACGCCAGGCCTCCCTGTCCATCACCAACTCCTGGAGTTTACCTAAACTCATGTCCATTGAGTCAGTGATACCATCCAACCATCTCATCCTCTGTCGTCCCCTTCTCCTCCTGCCTTCAATCTTGCCCAGCATCAGGGTCTTTTCAAATGAGTCAGCTCTTTGCACCAGGTATAAGCCAGTTGGATGTTAAAGAGCAGAACAGGGCCCGGGGCTGGGTCTGAAAGTGTTCTGTGTCCCTGTATACGGCCACACAGTGTAGGTAGTCAGAGTGGGCTTGAAATATGGGTGGATGGGTGGATAGATGTATGAGTGAGTGCAAAACAGATGGAAAAATTAATGGAAATATGGATGGATTGGTGGGTGAATGGATGAATGGAGGCAAATGTGGATTGATGGATGGCTAGTTGAGTAGGTAGATGGAGAGATAAATGTCTGACTGAATGAATAAATGAATGGAAGGAAGAATGTAAGTTCTTCAGAGGCTTGGATATTGTCCATTTTGTTCACTGATGCATTCCAAGTACATAGATCAGTGTCTGGCACAGAGTAAACACTCAATAAATACTTTTTAAATAAATTAAATGGCAGATGAATGGTGAAATTGTTTGATGGATAGAAACTGGGATGGCGACTGCATGGATGCATGAATGGATGAGAAATTGATATAGATGGATAAATACATGGATTGATGTATGAGGAAGGAAGTAAATGAACAGATGGATGGATGAATGAATTAATGAAATAATGAATGAGTGGACAGTGTATCCCACTCCCTCCTGTACGAAACATGGTGTGTTTAGCTGTGGGGCTGAGGCAGGAGTTACTGGAAGCCCTCCTACCTCATCCACTTCCCCTACTACTGAGCTAATGAGAATCGTTATATGGACAAGACCCCTAGTTTCTCCAGACTGGGCTGAGCCTACCCAGGCCCCCCACCACCAAGTACCTGAGGCGGTATCCTGTGACCCGGATACCACAGACACCACAAAAGCTGGCTGGAATACGGATACTGCCTCCGGTGTCAGTACCCATGCCCAGGATGGAACCCCCTTTTGTCAGGAGAGCTCCTTCACCTCCTGAGGAGCCCCCAGGTGTCTTCTTTAAGTTCTGAGGGTTCAGAGTCTGTCCATAGATGGGGTTGCTGCAATCAAAGCTGAGGGAAGCAGAAGAAATGGGGCTGGGAGGGGAAGGTATAACTGGAGAAAACTGCACGGCCCGTAGAGAGGCCAACCTCCCTCGGAGTCAGCCCCAGGACCGATGAGCTCCCCCTGCGGGCCAGGAACCTCCTGGTGTCCCTTCAGTTGAGGCGAGAGGCGGCTGCTGCAGGAGAGACCAACCAGGACTCCTAAAATGAAGATCAAGGAGCCAGCAGCTCTGCTAAACAGTGGGGAACAGGTTATGAAAACAGATAGAAACAGATACACTACAGGCTGAGTGGGGTGGGAGGAGAATGAGGAATGAGAACAGCTAGAGAGCCGGAGCAGAAACAGAGGCGTAACTTTTCAGTGCCTCTGGGCCTGAGGGCCCTTAAAGACCATGAGTCCACACACGTGTTGTCAGATAGGGACACTGAGGCTCAGAGGGCAGAAAAGACTTGCCCAAGAACCTCCATCCCAAGGTCTACATGACCAGCCCCCACCTCACCCTCAGCCCTTCAGCGGCAGCTTCATCCTGGGCCCAGCCTTGTTCCCAGCCCCGGTCCCGGCCCCGGCCCCAGCCCGGGTTGGCCTGCCTGTTGCAGAGACCTGAGCAGCGTCTGGGAGATGTTGGTCTTAACAAAGGGAATAGCTCCCTGAGCCTTTAACACTTTCACGACGACTCCGTCCTTGGCTGCCGGCTTCTCCAGGAAATGGGCCAGGCCACACGTAGAGTCATGGCCCTGCAGGGAAGTGACACAAGCTCCAGCCCCTGGGGGTCAGAGTGGAACCAGCCACCGAACAGATTCTCTCCGGCACTCCAGTCCGCTCACAAGCATTCTCTCTCCTGCTGAGATGCAGGCGCTGCACCCTTAAGATTCATGAGTGACAGGAGAGATCAGCGGTGAAGAGATTGGGTTTGGGAGCCTGACTGCTGGTTTGGTTTCCAGCTGGCCACTTTCTAACCTTGGGGCCTAGATTGGGCAAGTGACTTGCCCAATGTCACACACTCAGATGCTCACATGTACACATGCACATGTATCCCCAGGGCTCACCATGCAGTCATAGACGTCCTTGAGGCTGATGGGGACCCCATAGAGGAGTCCTCGCTCACTCTTCTTGAGTTTCTTCAATGCCTGCAACTGTTCCTCACATTCATCTACGAAATCCGTCAGGCAATTCACCTCCTGGTGTACCTTCATTGCCTGAGCATCATTGAGGGAAGGCAGAGAGGGGCTCAGGGCATGACCAGGGGCAGGACACTGAGTCACCCCAGCCCCTCTGCCCATCCTGACTCAGGGCAGAAGTGACAGGACTGTGGCACAAGCTCCCTCCCAAGCTGGCTGCAATGCCATAGGGTCACACCTGGCCCCCAACTATTCCACCCAGAGCCCCAAGATTGGGCTCTGACTGGGACCGCACCTCCTCTAGGTAGCTGCAGAGGATGCTCTCCAAACTCAGCTCATCAGCAAGCAGCTTCTGGACCAGCTTCTCCAGCGGCAGCTCCAGAATGGGCTTGGGGTCCAGCTCTGGCTCCTGCAGAGACGGGGGCAGGCAGATATCACACTGCTCCACTCAGGGCCCCCCCCACCATCAACATCATGCCTAGGTGGACACAGAGTACTCCTCACATGTTCCTGGGCCCATCCTTAGCTTTAAAGACATCTCCCAATCAGTCTCCAGGTTGGAATAAGAGCCCTCCAGGGACACAAGTGTCCTCCTCTGTGTTGGCCTCCCCAGAGTCCAACCCCAGGGCCCAGCACAGAGAAGGCCGGCCCCCTCCTCATGCAACTATCCAACAGGGCCCCCCGTGGAGTGGGAGGGACTCTACATGCACATCTTGGGATGCAGGGCTTACGAAAAGTGAGGCTCAGTTCTTTGAGGTTTGCCTTCAGGAGTCACCGCCCCAGCATCCCACCTTTCCTTCTTCTCCAGTCCTCCCACACCTGCTGATCTGACCTTGGGGAAAGGTCAGGGTGGCAGGAGAGCTGGAAGCCAGCCTTGACCACAGCCCTGGTCAGTGGGGTAACGCAGGTGAACCTCTCCCCATCCTGTGGCCTAGGTCTCCTCAGAGAGGAAAGTATCAGAATACGGTCATGAGTCAGCCACGCAGCGGAGCATAGACAAGCCCCCCAGCTGCCCTGAGCCCAGAACTCCTGGAACAGCCTGAGAACTCCTAATCAAGGATCCAGCACACAGTGGGCATTCAAGAAGATGAAGTTGCCTCTCTTTGTCCTCCATGGCCCCAGCTGAGCCCCTGATGCCTTCAAGTTGAAATGTGGGTTAGGTGGGCCTTTCTCGGTCCTGGAGGGGACATAGGGAGACAGAGGGATTTTCCTGGGAGGTTGGGGCTTCAAGGCTTCTTGGATTCTTCCAGTCCTCATCTTATTCTCATCCGTAGCATCTGACTGCTAGAAACTTTCCTCTGGAAACGCTCCATGCCCTCAACTCCCCTGACTTCCCTCTCCCTTCCAGCAATTCCTGCCCAGTCTCCTCTGACCCTCCTACTCCAGTAAATGTTGGCCACCTCCCTCCCTACCTGTCTACCTTCTCTGATGAACCCAGTGGCCAGTTCTCCCCGTTTCTCCAGTCCAGACCTACTTCCCATCAGGCCTCAGGCCCATTTACCCACCCATGGACCCACAGACATCCAGGATTCATCATTTTTCTGTCAAATCTGTTCCTCTTTATGAGATTCCCAACCGATGACACTTGTGTCATCAACAAGGTGAATCTCAGATCCCCTGGATCCTCACACCCAAGTTCTGAATATGGCTGGATAAATACCAACACAATCACACATATAATGTATTACAACACTTCAATCTATGCCGGGCCACCTTCCAAGAATTTTACATATAATCGTTTATATTACTCCTTGCAACAACTCTAGGAGGTAAGCTGTGTAACTTCCTCATTTTACAGCAGAAGATGCTCAGGCACAGAGAGCCGTTTACCCAAGGATCTGGATTCACTGGGCAGTGCAGTCCCAGCCACCATTCTCCTCTCCACGCTCAGTGCTGACAGGTGGTTCTGCCTCCTTCAAATCACCCCCTTCTGACTTCTCAGACTCCTTCCTGCCTAGAACCTTCTTTCTCTCTTAGTTTTCTTACACCTCCTCGTTGGCCTCCCTGCCTCTAGTCTTCCCTTCCAGCTCAGCCTCTTCACTGCGGCCAGGGTGATGCTGGTAGGTGTTACACTCAGTCACTCACTCATGTCTGACGCTTTGTGACCCTTTGTATTGTAGCCCACCAGGCTCCTCCATTCATGGAATTTTTCAGACAAGAATACTGGAGTGAGTTGTCATTTCCTCCTCCAGGGATTTTCCCGACCCAAGGCTGGAACTTGATTTTCTTGTGTTTGCTGCTTTGGCAGGCAGATTCTTTACCTGCTGAGCCATTGAGAAAGCTCAAGTATACTGTGTGACTAGCCATTTCTTTGTCCAGGAGATCTTCCTGACCCAGGGATCGAAACTGTGTTTCCTACATTGCAGGCTAGTTCTTTACTGTCTGAGCCATAACTACTTATATAAAACCCATGACATGTTCCTGGTGCAGTAAGTACTGGGTAACTGAGAATATTGGTGTATCTATATGTGAACACATTAGATGTTTATGGTGACCCTTGTAGAAAGAGAATGTTGTCGCAACTTTATTCTGAGGGCTCCCCTGGTGGCACCATGTGAACAAGTGCCCATCATCCATATAGACCCTTGAAGCCGTTGCTCCCTGGCAGTTGTCCTTATGTGGCCACTGGTGAAAATGACAGCCTGCCAGGAACTGGGGAGAGGTGGGAAGAGAAGGCCAGGGCGGTGACAATGGTGGCTCTGCAGGCCTCTGCCGGGACTGCCCCTCTGCTGGCACTCCAGTGACCAGGGGTGGGGGGCTTTCAAGGGTCCAAGAAAGCTTTTTAGCAACCCTGATGAATGGAACAAATATACTAGAACAAATCCACTGAAACTCACTAGAAACCCACTCAGCAAGGACAACATTATTGCTGAAATGAGAATATCATTTAGAAAATGCTTGCTGTGTACCCAGGCACCACTGTCAAAATTATTAACTTGTGGACTATAATTATAATGGTCACTCCATCACAGAGGTGAGTCGGTTAAGGCAGAGAGGAATTATTTAAAATGTAAGCGTTGGAGTCAGGATTCGAACACAGGCAGTCCAGCACTGTCTTAACTACCACACTCTTAACCAGCATGTTACACAACTGCTTCCAAGGCTTGTAAGATTAGGGTCAATGAAATTTATATGACATTCTAATAACAATGTTTATTGTTGACAACAGAGATCCCTGAAGACTATATAAAACCTCAGAAGGTATCAGAAGAGCCAGGAATTCTGAGTGTCACTGCTACTGGTTCAGCGGAAGCTGAGGCAGACTCAGCCTAAGGAATGATGCATTGGTGTTGAAAGTCTCTATTTAATGAGACTGCAGGTCACCTAATGACCCAGCTTATTGAGAGAGCTTAATAAAGCTTTTAATAACGCTTGAAAGATAGGGACATCTTCAAAAGATGATCATCACATCAGAAGAGCCCCACACATTTTCAAAAGATCAACAAATTATTTGGAAATTATTACAATAATCTGATGAAAGAATTGAACTTCAACTCATATTACTTTTAAGCCATTTTAGTATATAGTTTAGAACAAATCACCCCCTCCAGCCAAGCCCCACAGCTCCCAGGACATCCGGCCTTCTGCACACTCAGCTAGTGCTGCCTCCACGTGCGGATTGAAAATCAAAGAAAATATACTTCAAAGTTTTTAGTAAATTGGTTATTAATCTTTCCAAAGTGGTCATTACATATGTTGAACTAAAAAGCCTCTTGATGAAAGGGAAAGAGGAGAGTGAAAAAGTTGGCTTAAAGCTCGACATTCAGAAAACGAAGATCATGGCATCTGGTCCCATCACTTCATGGGAAATAGATGGGGAAACAGTGGAAACAGTGTCAGACTTAATTTCTGGGGGCTTCAAAATCACTGCAGATGGTGACTGCAGCCGTGAAATTAAAAGACGCTTACTCCTTGGAAGAAAAGTTATGGCCAACCTAGATAGCATATTAAAAAGCAGAGACATTACTTTGCCAACAAAGGTCCGTCTAGTCAAGGCTATGGTTTTTCCTGTGGTCATGTATGGATGTGAGAATTGGACTGTGAAGAAAGCTGAGCGCCGAAGAATTGATGCTTTTGAACTGTGGTGTTGGAGAAGACTCTTGAGGGTCCCTTGGACTGCAAGGAGATCCAACCAGTCCATTCTAATGGAGATCAGCCCTGGGTGTTCCTTGGAAGGAATGATGCTAAAGCTGAAACTGCAGTATTTTGGCCACCTCATGCGAAGAGTTGACTCATTGGAAAAGACTCTGATGCTGGGAGGGATTGGGGGCAGGAGGAGAAGGGGATGACAGGAGATGAATGGACGTGAGTTTGAGTGAACTCCGGGAGCTGGTGATCGACAGGGAGGCCTGGCGTGCTGCGATTCATGGGGTCGCAAAGAGTCGGGCATGACTGAGCGTCTGAACTGAACTGAACTGAATATCAAAAACTCCCTTAACCTTCAGGGTGGCAGTTTCCACCTGAAGTGACCAGAGCCTCCTAGCCAACAGCCGTCGGTCAGTAGATCCTACAAATATTATTTTCTAGGTGTTCTATAGCAGCAGTCCCCAGCCTTTTGGGCACCAGGGACTGGTTTCATGGAAGACAATTTTTCCATGGGTTTGGGGGTTGCAAGCAATGGGGAGAAGCTGTATATGCAGATGAGGCTTCGATCACTCAGCTGCCACTCACCTCCTGCAGTGAGGTTCCAGGGGCTGGGGACACTCCCTGCCTCCCCACCACGTTATAGAAACAGTGCCTTACCTCAGGCTTTTCTCTTTCTAGTACTGCCTTTCTTGTTCCCTCCTCCTTTTGAAAAAGCTCCTACATATCCTTCAAGGCTTAGGTCCAAAACTGCTTCCCTGTGAAACCTTCCCCACTCAACCCTCTCCAGGTAGCAGATCACCTCTCCTGCCAAGTCCCACAGCTTTGAGGGCATCTGACCTTTGCCACTCTCAGCTGAACTGCCTGTCTCCCTTCATGGTTCTCGCAACTCTGCTTCCATCACACACACCCCCTGCCCCAGACTGGGAGCCTCTTTAAGGCAAGCTTGGGTCAGATGTCAAATGTCAGATTATCTGAATAATGAATCTGTCCTCAGGGTCCAGCAGAGGCAAGACCCAGGAGAATCCGTTGTAAAATGTTCCTAAATGGAACTGAATTGGATTTGTTTGAACCCTGTGAGGGTTTGACCTATGTTTCAGCTTCCCATCTGCCTGGATCAGAAAGCTGGTCACCTGACCTTGAGGGTAACCCTGGCAGAGGAGTGATCTGATTGGAAAGGTGCCTAGGGCAGACCTGTACAGCTTTGTTGGGAAGAGAATAAGGTGCTGAGAGCCAAGAGACTTTGAGGGAAGGTTGGAGGTACCATGGATGATCTCACTCCAAACCCTTTACAGTCTTCCAGCCACCCAGACACCCCTTTCCAGGTACCCAGCCTAATAACTACCTATCCCAGATATCCACACGTACACCAACCAGATGCCCAGTGACAGTGACGTCACTCAGTCATGTCCGACTCTTTGTGACCCTATGTACTGTAGCCTACCACGCTCCTCCGTCCATGGAATTTTCCAGGCAAGAATACTGGAGTGGGTTGCCATTTCCTTCTCCAGAGGATCTTCCTGACCCAGGAATCGAACCTGGGTCTCCCACATTGTAGGCAGACACTTTACCTTCTGAGCCACCAGGGAAGTCCAAGACACACCCCAAACCAGACATCCTCACACACGAGATACAATCACATGGGTACATACTCAACCAAACATACAGACCCAAACCAGCCAAACATATCCAGGTGAATATACCCCAATGAATAACACATGTACACTCAACCAGGCCCACACCAAGGCACATGACCGAACATAAACAGCTCACAGCCAGACACACACCCAGCCAGCACACAGGAGGGACATACAAGCAGACCCTGGTATTTGCAGTGAAGGAACCTAAACCCACCACTTTGCACAGATGGGGCCTCCCTGCACACACAGGAATCCTCTCCATCATGCAGAATCGCTGCAGCAACCCCATTAGCCCAGATTTCCTCCTCATCAACCAGGGAGGGGCAGCTGCTCTCTGGGGCAGATTGATTTATCCAACTAATTAGCCCCAATTAATATTAATACACAGTCTCAGAAACTGCAGCAGCTAGGGCAGAGGAACTGTCCACCGGGGCCATCAATCACCATCCGGGGAGATGGCAAAGGACACTCAGGAACTCTGGAGCATGGGGATAGCACCTCAGGCACTACCCCAACCCCCACTCCCAGAGGGAGTCTACCACAATCACCCAAGATACCACGAGCCCACCTCTCCTTGGGCAGATGGGGAATCCAAGGCCCAGAAAAAGGATGGTCACATCGTGCAGGCTACCCAACAAACCAAAGTCACGGTATAGAGTTGTCTCCGTGCCTCTCCCTCTCAGCTCTCGGCCGCTCGCGACAGGACAGACATACCCACATCTCAACTGCCAGCCTCGCTGTCTTGCACCACTGGCAGTCAAACTGTCCAAGCCCCCATGTGAGAAACATAGCTTCCTGGCAGACTCACAGATTTAGAAAATGAACTTAAGGTTGCCAGGGGGAAGGATGCAGGGAAAGGACAGTTAGGGAGTTTGGGATCGACACGTACACACTGCTATATTTTAAATGGGTAACCAACAAGGATCTACTGTATAGCACGGGAAGCTCCCCTCAGTGTTACACGGCAGCCTGTATGGAAGCGGAGTTTAATGGAGAATGGATACACGGAGACATGCATATGCATGGCTGAGTCACTCTGAAGTCCACCTGAAACTACTATAGCTACACCCCAATATAAAATTAGAAGTTTAAAGGACAAAAAAATTAAATAAAATAAACTCAGATTCACTTCAGAGCCTGTGCTCTTAACAATTAAAGGAAAGAAACATAGCTTCCTGTGAAGACCCCACCTTCAGTGATCCCCAGTGTTTTGTGCCTGTCGTGTGCTCAGCAAAAATTTGCAGAATCCCCATGTGGAGGATGAAGGGGACGAGAGGCAGAATTTAAAGACCAGGGTCCTGTCCCAGGTGGGGTCTAAGGGTGCTCAGGGGCTGAAAGAAGCCTGGCCTCCTACCTACAGTTGCCTCCATCAGTTTTAGTTCAACAAATAGCCCAGGTAAATACCCACCATGCAGCCGAGCCCTGTGACAGGCACTGGAAGAAAGAGAAAACACACTGCCTCTGACCTCAAGGGGCTCAAAGGACACAGATGAAGGAGGAACTGATGGGGACACAAGAAGCCAGCTTAGGGAGCTGGCGGGGGCAGGGCTGCTCCCTGTCTACTGAAGGAGATGAGGTCACGGGAGGAGATCTGTCCCGAGGTGGGACCCACTATTGGGATTGAGGGTCAACGTCCACTCACTTGCTGCCGGAGACGTCCTGCCAGGGCTGCCATCCTCCTCAGAGCCTCCTCCCTACGCTTCTGCGCCCTCAGGATCCTGCTCCGTGCTGGAGCCTGCCACCAGAAGAGCATGGTGGCCCCCAGCCAGACAGCCCCTAGCGGAGCCACCAGGAGTAACACCACTAGCAGTTGAGATAGCCAAATCACCCCAGGCATTGTGGGACCCGTGCAGATGTACCAACTGCTTCCTCAGGAAGGCTGCCTTTTTATTTGTCAGCTCCACCCTC
The DNA here is from genome assembly GCF_023091745.1 of Budorcas taxicolor. NCBI lineage: Eukaryota > Metazoa > Chordata > Mammalia > Artiodactyla > Bovidae > Budorcas > Budorcas taxicolor. Next base: position 99,913,583 of record NC_068912.1, read on the forward strand.
CCACACCTGTTTCTCAAAGGGGCGGGAACCCCAGGTGTTGGCAGAACCTAACCTCATCCCAACTAGCTCTTACAGCCATCTGGACCTATCCTTATGCAAATAAAGTCCTCTGTTCCTCAGGCCAGGCAGATGAAGGGGCTATGGCAGAAACTAGCCTGAAGAGGAGCCCAAGACATCAGGTAGGCAGGTGACTCGGCTCTGATCCCACTTCCTTCACATTCTCCTCCCTCATCCCACCCACCCCTCAGACACCCCACCAGCACCCCAACCTACCCCTTTCCAGTTCTCAGTGGGTTGCTTCTATGGTTTCCTGTTGTTTGCAGGATAATCACCAACCCCCTTAACATGACTCTCAGGCCACAGGGAGGTGGACTGAACAGCCCACCTGCCCAGAATTAGCAGCTCACTCTGGGGGTGTCTGAGGCCCAGGCAGAGAAGAAAGGAAAGGACACCTGGGGATGCAGGCAAGGTTCAGAAGGCATCCGTCCCAGGAACTGAGGACCAAGGCAGGTAGGCATAGTCCTCTCCCCTTCCCCTGCCAGCACAGCTGAACTTTTGTTCCTGATTCCCCAGGCAAGGCCACTGCTGCCCCTGGCACTGAAGCCTCTCTAGTCGACTGCTTCACCCTTCCAGACCCATCTCCCATTTTCTCATTGGACTAGGGACTCCCTACCACCAAGAAGAGGAGACTTCTTCAGGGCGGGGTGGGATGGGGTGGGGTGAGAAGGTGGAAGTGACTTCCTGCAGGAAAGACCAAGAGGATGTGCAGCGGCAGAGCAGGAAGGACTTGCTTTGGGAGTCCTTCTGCGCCCATCTGTTTGGGCCTGATCCTCTGTATCAGAGAGGGAGAAGGGAGCATTCAGAAATATCTGAGGCTGCCAGTCACTGACAACCTGGAAAATGGTGGCTTCACCCTCAAGACTGGGAAGTCAGAAGCAGATTTGGCGGGAAAGAGATGGGTCTGTGGTTTGTAATGTTGAGTCTGAGCACCCAGACCCGGATTGAAGTCAGCAGTTGACCTACTGATCATGTCCTAAAGGGTAACCCCGAGGTCATCTACTCTCTACTACTCTTCACCATCTCCAAGAGGCCTCTGGAATTAGCCTTCCTTGACATCAAACTCCCTGTGACTTCCTCCTGTTCTCCCACCGTTCCTTTCCCCACCCCCCATGCGCTGTCACTGAACCCTGACTTACCCTGACAGCTCAGGTCCCCCAGGCATCAATTAGCAGAAATGCCCCCGCTGCTCCTGGGGCCTTGTTACATCACCCTTTCCAGAACTGCACCCCTCCATTTCGTCGCCTCATTTTATCTCCGCATCACACTTAACATTCACTGAAATCATTGTTATTTATTTCTTGCCTCCCTCCCTGAAAAATAAGTTTCTTAACAGCAAGTATCTCATAAATCTTTTGCAAAGTGCCTGGCACATGGCAGTTGCTCAATGATACTTCTTAAATGGAGGAATAACAAACGAGTCGAGCCCTTTATTTCTGCCTTTATCTCTATGGATCTCGTCTATTACCTTTACGGCTCCTTTCTAGCAGCATTTAACACCTTATGTCTCTCCCATCTTAAAAAAATAATAATAAAAACAAATTCTTGAAGGCCCTCTCAGATCTACATCCTACAGAGCTACCACATCGACATGTTTCTTCTACTCCCAGCCAAGCTTCTCCAGTTATCTACACTTGCTGCCTTTATTTGCTCATCTTTCATTCACTCCTCCACCCAATCCAGTCTGATTTATGCCAAGTTATTCCGACAATCTTCCCAAAGTTAACTCAGCAGTATTTGAAGTCTCTGCCTCCACCTTCTTCCTTTATTAATTTCTTTATGGTTGCGCTGGGTCTTCATTGCTACATGTGGGCTTTCTCTAGTTGCAGTGAGTAGGGCTACTCTTCCTTGTGATGCATGGGCTTTTTACTTTTGGTGGCTTCTCTTGTTGCAGGGCATGGGCTCAGTAGTGGTGGTGCACAGGCGTGGTAGCTCTGCAGCATGTGGGATCCTTCCAGACCAAGGATCGAACTAGCGTCCCCTGCATTGGCAGGCAGATTGTTAACCACTGGAACACCAGGGTTATCACCCCATCCTTCTTTTTTTCTTTTTTTCAATTGTATTTGTTTATTAGCTGCACCATGCAGCATGTGAGATCCTAGTTCCCTGGCAAGAGATTGCAACTGTGCCCTCATGCCTTGGCAGGTGGAGTCTCAACCACTGGACCTCCAGGGAAGTCCCTCCACCCTTCTTAAAATACATTCATTTCCTGGTTTTTGTGACAATGCTGCTCTTGGCTTAAATGTCCCTTCCTTCAGGAAGTGTTCCCTGACACACACACACACACCCCCCACAATGAACCAGATACCATTTAGTTTACTTTCATAAAACACAATAGTGCTTCAGCTTTATGGCACTTCAATGGCACCCCACTCCAGTACTCTTGCCTGGAAAATCCCATGGACGGAGGAGCCTGGTGGGCTGCAGTCCATGGGGTCGCCAAGAGTCGGACACGACTGAGCGACTTCACTTTCACATTTCACTTTCATGCATTGGAGAAGGAAATGGCAACCCACTCCAGTGTTTTTGCCTGGAGAATCCCAGGGATGGCGGAGTCTGTGGGGTCCCACAGAGTCAGACACGACTGAAGCGACTTAGCAGCAGCAGCAGCAACAAGTATCTTTATGTGATTGTGCGTTTGGGGTCTGTTTGCTAGAAGAGTGGGGAAAGCTTCCTTCAGGCAGGGACAATTTCTGATTGGTTATCCAGAGGTAATACCTGGGGGAGGAGTTCAATATATTTATTGGATGGATGGTGATGAAGGGGGTATCCTAGAGATGGGGAAATGGATGGATGAGGACTTGCAGACTAGGAGAAAGTCACAGGTTGAATATAGACTGGGAGCTATTTGTCCTTATGGGCACAAGTGAAGGTCACATCTGTAGTAGGATAAATGCGAAAAGGGCCGAGGGCCAGGGCTGACCAGGACACTTCTGTTTAGGATGAGAGAAGGAACAGGAGGTGCCAGATGGCTTCACTAATAACAAGTCAACCACTCCTCCATTCAACAAGCCTTTGTTGGGTACCCACTGAGTACCAGGCACCATGCTGGGTGCTGGACCTACAAGGGCAAACCCCACACAATCCTGACCCCAGGTCATCTCGTCTGCCTCAGTACTCAGGGACAGGTGCCACCGGTGCCGTCAGATACCACATATAGATAGTACCACCTCTCCAGCCTACACGTGGGGAAACTGGGAGGACCCGCCAAGGCTGGATGGGATGTTCAGGACATTATGAGACTTGATTATGTGGCTGTCTCTTATGCCTAGGTTATCCAGGGTATAAAGGCTCTTTCTTTGGCTTTGATTTGATTGATTATTTATTGGTAATTTGAATGAGGTTGGAGAGGTTCGGTGTTCAGATTTGTGGATAGACAAAGCTGGGAGGCTGAACAGAAAGAGTGAGCAACAGCCAGGATCCCAAAGGCTCTCACACCATCTGTAACCAGATACCAGCAGGGGAGCACAGTGCTTGGACACGGCTTCTGTCTCCAGGACTGTGGTCCCTTAGCGCAGAACTCGGCACTCAGAGAGGGCATACTGCATGTTCTTGGGATGATTGTGCAAACAAAGAAAGTACACTAAGTTTAGAGTTGGGTATGTAGATTCAAGTTTTCTCTGCTCAAGTCCTTGACCTTTAGCAAACTGGCCGATCTACCCCAGCGTGTGGGATCTTAGCTCTGACCGGGGATTGAACTTATGCAGCCTGCATTGGAAGCACTGTGTCTTAACCATTGGCTTGTCAGTGAAGTCCCTGTTAGTAACCCTTTCTGAACTTCAGTCTTCTCATCTACAAAATGGAAGCAATAGTGTCCATTTTTTCCAATGAGATAATAGATTATCAACTCCACAGCCTAATTGATGTTGGATTCTATTATTAAGATGCAGACCCTGCTTTCATGCTTTCAGGCATGAACAGAAGCACCAAGAAGCCCTTTCAACACAGCCTGACAGTTGTAAGAGGATGGCCACCCTTACCTTGGATTGGTGGGGCAGGGGGCTCCTAAGGTAGAAACATGAAGAATTCTAGGCAGAGCAAGTACAGTAAGCAAAGGGCATGGAAATGGGAGGTATACAGTGTCCCAAGAACTCCTTCAGGCCCCAAGGAAGGGGAGGAATCCAGATTGGTCAGTTGCACGATCAGGTGAAGCATGGCCTTGTGGGTCAGAGCCAGGAGTCTGGACTGAGTACAAGCCCTTAGGCATGATAAGATTTGCTTTTAGAGCGGTCACTCAGCTGCCATATGAGTCCTGGCCACAGGACTGGAAAAGGTCAGTTTTCATTCCAATCCCAAAGAAGGGCAAATCCAAAGAATGTTCAAACTACCACACAGTTGCACTCATTTCACATGCTAGCAAGGTAATGTTCAAAATATTTCAAGCTAGACTTCAACAGTATGTGAACCAAGGACTTCCAGATGTACAAGCTGGATTTAGAAAAGGCAGAGGAACCAGAGATCAAATTGCCAACATCTACTGGATCATAGAAAAAGCAAGAGAATTCCAGAAAAACATCTACTTCTGCTTCATTGACTACACTAAGGCCTTTTACTGTGTGGATCACAACAAACTGTGGAAAATTCTTAAAGATATGGGAATACCAGACCACCTTACCTGCATTCTGAGAAACCTGATTCAGGTCAATAAGCAACAGTTAGAACCAGACATGAAACAATGGACTAGTTCAAAACTGGGAAAGGAGTATGTCAAGGCTTTATATTGTCACCTTGCTTATTTAACTTATATGCAGAGTACATCATACAAAATGCTGGGCTGGATGAATCCCAAGCTGGAATCAAGATTGTTGAGAGAAATATCAACAACCTCAGATAGGCAAATGACACCACCCTTATGGCAGAAAGTGAAGAGGAACTGAAGAGCTGCTTGATGAAAGTGAAACAGGAGAGTGAAAAATCTGGCTTGAAACTCAACATTCAAAAAGCTAAGATCATGGCATCTGTTCCCATCACTTCATGGTAAATAGATAGGGAAAAAATGGAAACAGTGAGAAACTATTTTCTTGGGCTCCAAATGACTGGACAGTGACTTCGGCCATGATATTAAAAGACATATGCTCCTTGAAAGAAAAGCTATGACAAACCTAGACAGCATATTAAAAAGCAGAAACATCACTTTGCCAACAAAGGTCCATATAGTCAAAGCTATGGTTTTTCCTCTAGTCATATATGGATGTGAGAGTTGGATTATAAAGAAGGTTGAGCATTGAAGACCTGATGCTTTAGAAGTGTGGTGTTGCAGAAGACTCTTGAGGGTCCCTTGGACAGCAAGGAGGTCAAACCAGTCAATCTTAAAGGAAATCAACCCTGAATACTCATTGAAAGGACTGATGCTGAAGCTGAAGCTCCAGTCCTTTGGCCACCTGATGGAAAGAGCCAACTCACTGGAAAAGACCCTGACATGGGTAAGGATTGAGGGCAGGAGAAGGGAGCAACAGAAGAGGAGATGGTTGGATGGCATCATCAACTCAATGAACATGAGTATGAGCAAATTCCGGGAGATAGTGAAGGACGGTCTGACCTGCTGCAGTCCATGGGGTCACAGAGTCAGACATGATTGACCAACTGAACAAAAACAACAACTCAAATGCCAAATGAAAGACAGTTGGAGACAGTCAGTCTGGAGCGGGGAGGCCAGGCAAGAAGCTCTTGAAGTGGACTAGGGAGTAGAGGAAAGGCTGAGACCAGGCAGTAGCCACGTGACTTAGAGGGCCTTGAGACCACAAGACTAGTGGTTGGACAGGAAGAAGCAGTGGCTGGATTATGTTGTCACTCCTCTGGGCCTCCGCATCTTGGGACATCAGGCAGAGCTTCTGACATAGAATAAATCAGATCTTGATTCTAATTCCCCACCTCATTTCTATATGTGGAAAACTGGGAGAACCCAGCAAGGCAGGTTGGGACATTCAGGACTTGATGAGACTTGTGTTATGCGGCCTCGTCCAAGTCACCAGTAAGTACTGAGTCAGATCAGAGCCAAAGTAAGAGTCCTGGGGTTGTCCTGCCCAGAAAGCCTGGGTATGAGAGATTGCCACATAATCAAGTCTCATCAAGTCCTGAATGTCCCAACTAGCCTTGGTGGGTCCTCCCAGGTCTCCCACATACAGAAATTATGTGCTTCTAGCTGTGGGGCCTTTCTGCAAAGTGAGAACACAAGTATACACAACACGGTTAGTAGGATAAAATGACATGATGACTATGAAGGGCCTTAATATTAGTTGGCTCATATTCAGAATGTCCTTCTCACTTGCCCTGATTAAAAGTCATCTCATCACTCCATGTATTAAGTATTAAATATGTGGAGGAGAGTATGGCAACCCACTCCAGAATTCTTGCCTGGAGAATCTCAGTGGACAGAGGAGCCTGGGAGGCTACAATCCATGGGGTCGCAAAAAGCCAGATATGACTAAAGAGACTGAGCATGCACATTAAAGACATAGGTCTTTAATAGCACACCTGCCTGCCTTTCATCCAACAAATATGCTCCAGAAGGCAGCTCTGGGAGGACAAGACCCTTGTCTGTCTCATTTATCATTGCAGTATATCCCAGCATCCAGTACAGCTCCTGGTCCCTAGTAGATGCTCACTTGGTGTTCACTGAATTAACTAAACACCCTATAGGAACCATTCCACATGCTGAGTACTGGGATGAGCATGACAAAGTGCAGTTCTCAGGAAGCTTATTTGAGTGGAGACAAAAAAAAAAAGAAACCAATATGATCCTAGATAGTGACAATAGTATTAAGTCCAAGGGATGGCATGTTAGAAGATGTCAGAGGAAGCTGTTTTTCAAGTAGGTGATCAGGGAGGGTGACATTGGTGTCAAGAGTTCCAAGCAGAGGGACAGCTAACACAAAGGCTCTGGAGCAGGGGCCCGCTTGAGATGATTGAGACCATAAAATGCTTGTGTGGCTGGAGCACAGGGAATGAGAGGAAGAGACAACCAAGATGAGGCAGGGGAGATGGGCAAGGGCCATGTCACTTGGGACCTCAAAGAACTTGAAGAGACTAGATTTTTGTCTCGGTTGATTGGGAAGCCATGCAAGGTCTTAGGGAGAGAGGTGACTCAATCTAATATGCACTTTTATGGGATCACTCTGGCTGCTGTATGGAAAATGGATTGGTTGGACAGGTGGGGAAGGAAGCAGGGACCCCAGTTTGGTCATTGGTGTCCAGGTGAGGGGCAGGAGGCTTGGACCAGAGTGTAGCTGTGGGGGTGGAATGCAATGGGCACTTGCTTCCTCACTGACCACGTCTGCCCTTGGCAGCACTTGGCCCCTTTGTCGAACTTTCCCTCATCCCTGATAATAATCGAGCCAACATGCTTGTGCCAAAATCTGCCACCCACACAGGCCCCAGAGCCTCTCAGAGATGACAGACAGGCTTGGAGGAGCTTCAGCACCACTAAGCACAGAGCTGGGCATGGCCATGCTGGGATTCAAGTGGGGAATCAGTAACCCAGTTATTGATTGGAATTATTGGCTGGAAAGAATGAAAGTGAGGTCTGAAAGCCCAAAGCTATCATTAACCAAAGATAGAAATGGGGCAGGAAGCTGAGGCAGATGCTGAGTTGACTTCATGGAAATATATGAGCCAAAATGACAGTAGCATCAGATGAGAAATCAGGGCAAAGAGCAGCAGCTTCTTGGTCATCCCAATCTAGGTATCTGTGTGGATTAGGCCCTCTAGTCAGCTCCCAGGGAGGCGCATGTCTGCCCTGAGACTTGCCCCAACCGAGGCCGGGTTACTATTGACAGAAAGTACAGGTGCCACTGGGCACATGATGTGGAGGGGAAGACACATCTGGAGAAGCAGGAAAATCCGGGCAGAGAAGGAAGCCTTGGGAAAGCACTTGTCCTGGAAAGAATCTGACATTAGTCAGGTGGGAGCCAGGGGCCACCTGAGCCCGAGGGCTCAGGCCAGACACATCTTCAACAGCAAGTAGGCGAGTTAGGGCTGGAGCCAGGGAGGCATGAGGAAACTCTGCTTGTGGGCCCAAGCGGCCCCCAGAGGGGCCCAGATGAGCTACCCGCCGCCCATCAAGCAACACAGGCCCAGACAGCTCACTTGCACCCCAAACCACTGCCCTAGCTCAGGCCTCAGGCCCCCTTCCTCACACTAGGATCATGGAACAGCCTCATTACCCTCTCCAGGCTCTGCCATTCCAGTCTACTCTCCTCAGCACACCTGGGTGATCTTTCAAGAGCACCCCACTGCCCTGGAGACTGGATTCAAGTACCTGAACTGGCCCCCCAAACCCCCTTGATCTGACCCCCGCCTACCTCTCTGCTGCTCCTCCTGGAAGCACAATGCTTCCATCTACCAAACTCGTCCTAGTTTTCGGGCATATTTTTCCCTCTCCTTGGGATGTCCTCGTCCCCTCCCTCAGCCTCTGGGAACCTCAGTCTCTAGGCAACACAGGTTCTCCTCCTTCAGGAAGCCTTCCCATAACATCCAGTCCTTGACTGGTCCTGCAAGCACTCTCTGCCAGATCATCTTGTCTTGGGCTTGCCTCCCCAGGCCTGTGGGCTGCTCTCCCCAAAAGACTCCCTGCTGCCCTGTGCCCAGCCCTGTGCTGCCCGCTGAGGACAAAGATGTAGAAATAGCGCCCCTGCGTCAAGGAAAGCCAGTGTGTGAGGCGACCCACCTGCAGATGCCTACCGCACAGGGCTGACTGGACAGAAGCAGCCCCCCTACTCCAGGGCTCAGAGGGAGAAAGAGGGATCTGAGCTGGGCCTCAAAGGATTTAATGGTAGAGGAGCAGAAAGGGCCTCCTCAGCAGAGGGAAGGAGCACAGGGGGAAGAGAGAGAGAAGACAATGTCTAACAAAGTAGGGCTTAGTCTGAGGGTTGGGAGGCGGGGACAGGGAGACAGTGGGTGAGGGTGAAGAGCTGGGGCTGCAAGAGCCACCCCGAAAAACCTGTGTCCATGCTGTGAGTGACAGGAACTAGAGGAGGTTTGGGAGCAGGAGATGGACATGGCTGAAGTTGGGTTCTAGAAGGGCGGGTATCCAACCCCTGGGCCCCTAAGTGACCGCCAGAAAGCACACACACACCAGACACCAGTTCTTGACTGTTAGTCATCATGTCATGCCCTCTGGCTGCCACGGTGAGGGGGGTAGTCAGGACAGAGAGCGGACCTGGGGAGGAAGTGAGGTCCAGATTCAGTGGGTCTGGGCTTCTTGTAGGGGGTGACAGAGGAGGGACTCGGAAGCCTCAGCCCAGGCTGAACACTTCCTGGCGGGGCGGCAACGCAGCCCTGACCAGGCTGGATGCAGCTCCAGGCGGGTCTCGGGTCCTCGGGGGCCGGGTGGGCGGCCGTCAGGAGAGCTGCTTGTCCGGGTTCATCAGTTGCTCCACCTCCCGCATGAACCGCAGACACAGCTCTTCCTGCCAGGGCAGAGCCACGCACTGCACAGCCACAGGCAGCCCCACGCTCTTCCTCACAACCTGCAGGGGACACAGGCATCAGGACCTGAGGTCTCAAGGCAGGACCCCACCCAGACCTAGGAAGTGACCCAGCTGGGGAGGAGGGGCAGCACAGCAGGGCCCGCCCACAGTCTGTAGGGGTCCTGCGTTAAGAAAGACCGACAAGGCCTGTGCCTGCTTATACTGTCCTCTCCACTAGAGGAAGGGGTCCCGCGGGGGAGACGAGGGGAAGAGACTCGCCTTCCGCAGCATCTTGTCCCAGATATCCCCAAAGTAGCCCTTGTAAAGCTGCAGCTGGGCCTCGTCCTCGGCGGTCACCGTGGTGACAGGTACCACCCCCGCGGGGAAGTCCAGGCAGTTGTAGAGCAGAGTATAGCTGACGGCCCCTGAGACACAGCACAAGGGGCTGGAGCAGGTCAGCCGACCTTCCATGATGACTGTCCGCTCCGAGCCCCCATCTTCCACCCTAAGAGATGGCACTGGCCTCCACCAGCAGGGAGGGGTTCTCTCCTAGGGCTGAGACTTGAGTGAGAGGGACAAAGCCCAGGAACCTGGATTCAGGGCAGGCTGGAGGGCCCGCTAGTGCTTGCCCTGTGCTTCCCCCACTGCAGCTTCATTGCTGTTTTCTTGGTTTACCTAAATCCCACCTGGACTTCAAATACCACCTCCCAAAACCATAGGCTCTGTAACAAGATCTCCAACTTGAGTATCGCTCAGGACGAGGAGCTCATTCCCTCCCAAGGCATACCACCTGACTCCCAACTCTCCAGCCAACCAGACTGCGAGCCTATCGGGGGTGGAGTCCTCCCCCAGGGTTCCTCTCCTCCTACTGTCCAGCAACCCCACCAGGCACAGGGCGGAACTCAGAAAAGAAGAGACAGGTGAGAGGTATGTGATGGGGCTGCCAGCCTCACCTGTGGCCTTGCCTGGGCCATTCAGGTCCAGAGCAGGGCCCAGCATGGGGGTGAGCAGCACATCCAGCTCCAGGGCTCTCCACTGGGCCATCACGGAGTGCCGGTATACCTGCGGAGGACACCCACACGCCCAGTGAGCACTCAGACCCAACCCATCACATGGATTCTGCAGTACAGGCACTGAGGCAGGGTGACTGGCCCCATGCCTGCCCCAGATCTGAACTGAACCACATAGGATGGAGGACCTCGGGATACTCAGACAGGAATGCTTTCAGGGGGCATCAGATGCTCCACGGAACCACAGAGACCACTCTTCCTGCCAGGGTGGGGCCACCGAGTGTTGGTTACAAGCAGCACCAGAGTGGCAAAGAGGTGTCCAGGGCAGGAGTCCCACTCAGGCCGACCCAGGCCCTTAGGATGGGCCTCCGGGCAAGTGAGGGTCACAGAGCAGGCCCCAAATGGCCCAATCTAGGGAGTGGGAGCAGGGGATGATGGGCCACTCCAGGGGACCAGAGGGACCAGTGTCCAAGAGACCCCGAAGCATATGCCCTGTCCGGCCCCACCCCTACCCGCCCTACTCTAGTCCAGGGGCTCTGGCCTCACCTCAATCTCATGATGCAGTTCCCAGAGCTTTCCGGCTGACCTGGACAGAGGGAGTGGAGTCACCGACCATGATGATCACAGCCATGGGGATTAGCAACATCAGGCCCCTACTCTCAAAACCTCCCAGATTTCCTTCCTTCTCAGACCCTTCTCAATTCCAGGGCACTCTGAGAAGAAAGCAGTGGAGGGCAGAAGTTCTAATCCCTAAGTTCATATCCCATGGAGTCCCCAAGAGGGACTTAGGCCAGACCCTCAGCTACTCTTAGGACACAGAGCCGCCCAAGGTCCTCAATGCCTGGTGGTGAGAGAGGAATGGGCTTCCCCCGTGGCTCAGCGGTAAAGAAGCCACCTGCAGTGTAGGAGCCACAGGAGACACAGGTTCAATCACTCGGTAGGCAAGATCCCCTGGAGGAGGGCATGGCAACCCACTCCAGTATTCTTGCCTGGAGAAGCCCTTGGACAGAGGAGCCTGGCGGGCTCCAGTCCATTGAGTCACAAAGAGCTGGGCACAACTGAAGCAACTTAGCACACGCACATGAAAGAGAAGGCAAGTCCACAAGTTGTAAGGGCCCAAGAATCAGGCAATTTACTCCCATCTTTTCTGGCTTGAGGCCCCAAGGGGCAGGCAGGAGCCGGCGCAGTGCAGTTCAGCCTCTAAGACCAGCACCTCTCACGGGTCCCCAATATCCCCCGCTCCTTGCCACCTACTAGCTCCTTTCTGGGCCTTTCCACCCATGTCCACTCAGGGCAATCTCCTCCTCTTCATCCTCTCCCAACCTTGCTCTCCTTCAGGTCTTTACTCTCCAATCCTGTATCTTGCTAAGACATCTTTAAGACTGCCCCCCCGCCCAAGGCCACAGAGGTTGCCACCCTGCTTAGACCACTTCCAGCCTCAAAAGCTACTTCTCCCATCATTTCCCATTGGAAAGCACTTGGACCCAGGTCAGGGGGACAGTTGTACAGGCATCTGGGCGTGGGAAAAACTCTTACCGAGACTTCATATTGTTGAGAAAGGCTGATAACCTTGGGAGCTGCAAAAGAACAGACACTGTCAGTGACTAGACTTTAGGCCAGGTGTAGCAATAATCTTCAGGCCAAGCCACCTAGGCCTCCTCCCTCTGTCCCTCCCCGCAGGCCCCAGGTCAGCACTCCTCTCAGCAAGCAGGTTGGCTGAAGATTGAAGAGCATGAGGGGAGGAAAAGAGATAGGGTGGGGGCTGAGAAGAGGAGGCTAAGGGAAGGGGGGAAGAGCCCAGTGGTGCCCACCCTTCCACTCCTTGTGCCCTCACCAGAGGCTTCATCATGAAAGCCAGCAGTCCTTTAAGCCATCCGGGCAGCCTCAGAATTGAGATCAAGTCCCCCAAGCAGGGATCCACGAAATCACCTTTGCTGGGAGACAAAGGGTCCAGTCCAGGTGCATCCACCCAAGGCGGCTCCTGGCTCACCCCCACCTGCGGCATCCCCAGCCTCCACTCAGTGACTCTACCTCCCTCCTCACCAGACTCTGGTAGCCACAGCCCCTTCATCCCAGCCTCTCCTTTCCAATATGTGACATATGTCTGCAGACCCTTTGGGATGCTTAGGCTCCACCCATACCCACTGGAGCTCCCCAAGGCAGGGCTCCCTGTCTCCCTCCATTGCAAACTCAGCTCAGAGCAATAAGAACTGTGGACAGCATCTCCCTGGCCTGAAGATACTGCCGAGGGCATCCCCCCACAGATGCTGATGCCAGCCTGGAGGCACGAGTGGTGTAATACCGAGTGGGTACAGTAATCCTTGCCTCTGAGGCTATCTCTGCTCTCCATCTCAGGGAAAGGTCTCAGGCAGCTGACTCTGGAGCCTCACCCCAAGGGCCAAACTGAGGGGTGGCCCTTTCCACTGAAGTGAAAGTTGCTCAGTCGTGTCCAACTCTTTGCAACCTCATGGAATAGTCCATGGAATTCTCCAGGCCAGAATAGTGGAGTGGGTAGCTGTTCCGTTCTCCAGGGGATTTTCTCAACCCAGGGATAAAACCCAGGTCTCCCGCATTGCAGGTGGATTCTTTACCAGTTGAGCACCAGAGAAGCCCAAGAATACTGGAGTGGGTATCCCTTCTCCAGTGGATCTTCCCGACCCAGGAATCGAACCAGGGTCTCCTGCATTGCAGGCAGATTCTTTACCAGCTAAGTTACCAGGGAAGCCTCCCAAACCATACTTGGCTACTGGCAGAAGTCCTGAAGATGCCCCCAGGAGGCATCTTCACAGACCTGCCCTGCCCTCATCAGCCTTTAGAACTGAAAACATCCCCATGGGACCAGCTTCTCAAATATGAGCTCTGCAAAGCCCCGTAAAGCTGGTGTAGTCCAATCTTCTGACTTTTCAGACAAGAAAACAGATCCTGGTCAAAGGCGGAAGACGTGGCACAAATCCAAGGAGTGTGGAGTAACGGCAGGTCTACACCCCTGCCCTCCTGCTTGACTCCACCCTTGTTTCTCAAATTTCCCCAATAGATAAGCAACTTCCTACACAACTCAGCCCAGGGCCAGGCCAGGGCTGCTCAATCCTGCCTCCCGCCACACTGGCACCTTTCCAAAGTCTCCCTGACAAGGCAGCTCTAGGCTCAGCTTGAAGCCAGAAGGATGGTAAGGTCCCTGCCCAGAAAGCTCCAGGCCTTCTTCAGGTTCTGCCAAGGCCTGTCCTCCATCTTCCCCAGTGTCCTGTCCCAGGGAGGAACACAGCACTCACCTGCTCTCCCTGCATCTACCCATGTCCTGATCCCACCACCCACCCCCAAACCCAGTCACTCACAAGTTCTGTAGGAAGGTCGCTCCGCCGTCACTGAACAGTCCGCCCGTGCCCAGGGTCTCCAGAGCATGGGGTATGTTGCCCGGCAGGAAGGGAACCAGCTGCAGAGATGGAGGCATGTAAGGTTCCCAGACCTAGAAACCCTTGGGCCCCACCCCCTAAGACACACTGTCCAGGCAGCCCTCAGCCCTCACGGCACCCTCACTGGAGCCACAGAGGCACCCTCGTTGGCCCTGATAACTCCCCATAAGATACGTATCCTGAGAGGAGTCTAGAACCACATATAAGCCTGTCTCAGGTGAATGGCCCCAAGCCTGCCATCTCAGGGCCCTGAGAACCCCTGGACAGCTGTGCACCACTCTTTGTGGTTGACGAGGAAGGGCCACTCCATGCAGCTCCCACATCCCAGCTCAGAGGTGAGGTTACCATCAAGCATGCACCCCAATACTTCAGACCAGCCCCTTTTTACTGGTCCCCCAGGGATCAAATTTGTGACCTCAATCTCAGATCAGGGTGCAAGGGTGCCAGGGATGGGTGGCAGCCACGGGTACCTAGAAGGCTTCCCTGTAGGAGGGGCAATGCCAGGACCTGTGGGTTCCCCCCTCCCCTAGCATACCGTGTGGCCAGCAACCTCAAGTCTCTGCTTGGTCTCCAGCAGGGCCCGCTTCATGGCCGGCGTGGGCATGGTATAGTCGTCAGTCTCATAATACCCTACACGCAGGGGCTGAGAGCTCCTGTAGACCTGGGGGCAGCACACACGAGTCAGAGTCAGGTCAGGAGACAGTGGCCCGAAGCAGGGCTCCCAGAGCTCAGAGCCATTACTCAGCCCCAGACACAGCTGTGAGGCTGCTGCCTAGATCCCCCAAAAACTGACTGCCAGGGAGGCCAGCGCCTGCTTTGTCTGACCCCTTCACAAAACACCTTCCCAGTGACTCTGCAGGTGGACAGAGCAAGAAGGAGGATTCCACAGGCTTCAGGTCTAGATAGAGAGACAGGCCCTGAGCAGGGGTGGGACTTGCCCCAGGCCACTCATCAGGGTAGAGTGGCAACATCAGGGTGGAAACCCAGGCGTCCACAGCCTGTTTCAAGGATGCAAGTCCTGGCTCCCATAATAGATAGTTCCAGACCTTGGGACAGGGGCCTCATTGCCTCTCCTCCCTCTTGGGAAGGGGCCCTTGGGTAGAGTTAGAACATCTCCTCAACTGAGGAGTGGGAGCTTGCCCTCCCTCGCCCCAGCCCAGATCTCATGCTGCGCAGGGATCCTCACCCCTTCCCAGGCAAGAGGTCTGTAGGGAGTAATGCCAGACTGCTGAGAAACAGCACTTACATCACACAGCTTACACAGTCTACATAAACATGGCTTTACTATACCTCCTGGAAGAGGGGATGGCAACCCACTCCAGTATTCTTGCCTGCAGAATTCCCATGGACAGAGGAGCCCCAAGGGCTACAGCCCATGGGGCTGCAGAGTCAGACACGATTGAGTGGCTAAGCACACACTATAGCACTCTCTAGCTTGACTACTCCTGAAATCTGTTGCTCGTAAAGGACAGATAACTTTATTAGTCATTCTTAAAAGACCCGTCAGCTCTTCAATAGGATCACCTAACAACAGTTTACTCTCCAAGACTCCTTGAACTGCTCTCCTCAGAATCCTCACCTCGCTGCACCCACCAGTCCTAACCAATTACATTATGACCCAGTCCTAACCAACCCCCTACACTGACATGAAGTGAAAGTGACTCAGTCGAGTGTGACTCTTGGCGACCCCATAGACTATATACTCCATGGAATTCTCCAGGCCAGGACACTGGAGTGGGTAGCCTTTCCCTTCTCCAGGGGATCGTCCCAACACAGGGATTGAACCCAGGTCTCCCGCATTGCTGGCGGATTCTTTACCAACTGAGCTATCATTGGCATATCCACCAACAAACTAACGTCAATATTCTAACTTGGTGCTCCTTCCCCATGCTACTAAGGCTCTGTGTGGGCAGCGCCCTCCCTCACCACAGACAGTAATACACTCAGCCTTATCTGATCCACAGGCTGTTTGGTGATATCTGGGGGGAGCCAGTATCTGACGGATCCTGGCCCACAGATCCCAGCTTTCTCTGGGAGAGAGATCACTCTGCTTTTAACTGTTCTTAACTCACTCAGCCTCTGTGCCAAGCATTCTGCTGGAGGCTGGGGATGGAGAAATGAATGCTGTTAAGAAAGGCTCCTGTTTACTGGCTTGTCAAACATGGGACAGGTTCAGTTCTCTCTCAAGCTGTTCTTAGCCTCAAGGTCCCTCCTGTTCCACAGCGACAGCCCCAGGGCTCTGACTCCCAGCCAGCCAATTTGAAAGGCTCCGGATTTCCAAATGCGGGAAATGGCACCATCTGGTGGCTGTTTGCAGAGGTGCTGCTGTGCTCGGTCACTCTCATGTTCGACTCTGCAATCCCATGACTGTAGCCCACTAGACTCCTCTGTCCACGGGATTATCCTGGCAAGGATACTGGAGTGGGTTGCCATTTCCTTCTCCAGGGAATCTTCCCGACCCAGGGATTGAACCCATGCCTCCTGCATCTCCTGCACTGGCAGGCGGATTCTTTACCACTGTGCCACCACCGGCAGAGGTGCTAGTGCTGTCCTTAGACCCCCGGGGGCTGGTTTTCAAGAGACAGGGCCTCCCAGGCCTGCCTGCAAGGGCTCAGGAGCACCAGTGAGCCCCGAATCCATCCCCATGCCCACCCCCACCCCTGCTCACCTCCTCCCTGAAGGGCAAGGGGGGCACGGTGGGGTCCAAGCGGAACATGTCCTCACACAGCAGTGCTCGCAGGCATAGCGCCAGGCTCTCCACGTCCCGGGCCATAGGGCCGACTGCCAGCTGTACTGTGGGGCAGGGAGGGGAGGAGAGAGAGATCACGCAGCCCCGAGCGGTTCCGGGGCTGGGTCCAAACAAGGGTTGGGCCGGAGCCCTGGAGTGTGAGCAGATAGGAGGTAGGAACCCAGACCTAGAATGGCCTGGAGGCCCAACACTGCCCCGAGGAGAGGCAGGGGCAAAGGTGCAGACCCCCCTCCTCCAGGGCGCATTGGGAACCACAGACCTCACCTGCTACCTGTCCATAGACACAGCCCTTCAGGCCACTCTTGCTGGATAAGAAACACAAGATGTTGGAAATGGGAAATGGCCACCCCTTGCCCAACCCCACATCCAGTCAGCAGCCCCCAACTCTCTCACCACTTTGGAAACTAGGAACCAGGGGCTGGTGGTGCTGTGACACTACCTCCTAGTAAAACCCCAGTCTGGGAATCCCTGCCTGGAGCCCAGAGAGGTGGGAAGCTAGGCCAAGGTCACACAGCAGGACTCAGAGGCTGCCTCCACCCGCCACCTACATCCTACCTGAGGCGGTTCCCCGTGGGTTTGAGGCCGCAGATGCCACAGAAGGCTGAGGGAAAGCGGATGCTGCCTCCAATGTCGGTGCCTAAGCCCAGTGGGGAGCCCCCAGCAGCAATGAGGGCCCCCTCGCCCCCTGAGGAGCCACCTGGGCTCTTGGAAGAATTCCATGGGTTCATGGTCGGGCCAAAGAGGGGGTTACTGCAGTCAAAGCTGGAGGAAGCGGGAAGGGATCAGCCCCTGTCATGTGGGTACCAGTGCCCCTGCCCCCCGCCCTGCAGCCCTGGGACCCAACCTGAACATGGACTGGGGGACATTGGTGTGCACGAAGGGCAAGGCGCCCTGCAACTTCAGCACCTGCACCACCACACAGTCAGCCTCCGCTGGCACCCCCTGGTTCAGGCTCAAGCCCAGTGTCGAGTCCTGGCCCTGGAAGCACGGAGGGTGAGAGGGACATGGGTGATGAGCCAGGGGGCTTCAACACACAGAGTCTGCTCCCACCACCACCCCGCAGGCCAAGGCAGGACACACCTGCGGTGCCCTCGCAAGGCCTTTGGGCCTAGGACTTCCTCTGAGGGCCCAGGGTGATCCAGGGCCCAGAGCTGACTGTCAGGCACTGGGGCAGGGCACCCAGGGTGACCCAGGGCCCAGAGCTGGCCGGCAGGCAGTGGGGCAGGGCGCACCTTATAGCTGAAGCACTCCTTGAGGCTCACGGGGACACCATAAAGCAGGCCCTGCCTTGGGACCTTGCACAGCTGAGTCTCACAGTCTGCCAGGTAGGTGGTCACACAGTTAGTCCCTTTGTTGACTTCCAAGGCCTGGGGGAGGGAGAAATGGACATACGACAGAGTACAGTGAGGCTGGCTTCTTTTTTTATTTCAACTGTGGTAAAATTAACATAGTGTAAGATTGGCCTTTTCAAATATATACCCAGTGACAGGGTAACCATGAACATGACCCAGAGCCAGGAGCACAGAGGGTAAGTAAGCCCAGTACTGGCCTCACTGGGACATGCGGCCCAGGCTTACTCAGGCTGTCTCTGACCTTCAACTCCAGGACAGACAGAGAGAGAGTGCTCCGAGGACCAGGACACTCAAAGGAACATCTGAGGATACTGACCTCAGATGCCCTGCAGAGGCCGAGCTAGGGGGAGGGTGACCCTTGGCCACCCCACCCACCTCCTCCTTCAAGCCATACCGGTGCCCAATGAGGCTAGATCCCCGTGTTGAGTTGCACCAGGAGTCAGTGCAGAGCAGGGCTAGACCCAGGCTTCTGCTTCCTGGCACCCAGCACTCTCCTCTGCCCTAGGCCTGGCCCACACCTGCCCAGGTGAAACCTCCACCCCTCCCCAGGAACACCTGAATCTGAGGAATGGCTGACTGATACCAACTGATAGGAACATGAGTGTGGCCCTATTACCAACTCAGGTATGTGAAATCGGTCTGCTGCCCAGGGCAGGAAAAGAGGAGGCCAATCAGTAGCCAGAATGCTCTCTGTGGATGCTCCCTCTGAAGGTCTGGAGCTTTTTCAGGGACATGGATTCGAAAGAAGCAACCCCATCTGTTGAGACTGTGTCCTTTCAATGCACCCGGCCCAGGGGTGTCCAGTCTTTCCTCCACAGTCCCTCTCTGTCCCCCTCTCAGCTGCAGTCGCTCACACCACTCTCACATCCCTGGCACTCATGGCCACCTGCTTAGGGGTCACAGTCACTGCCACGGACTCTCTTCCAAGAGATCATATCACATACAAGTCATTTTCATAAAACACTATTTATTCCTTCATTTCGTTTCAAACACATTTCTTAAGCACTTACTATCAACATATAAAAGACACAGTGTTAGGCCCTAAGGTACAAAGACAACTAAGACTGTCCACCAAAAGCCCACATATGTGCCTTGGGAAAGAGAAAGACAAGGCAAGCCCTACAGTGATGAGAAATGTGCTGTTAGTAAGTGAACACTGAAGAGGAAACCCTAATCCAGACTGGGAGGGGAGGAGGGTTATGGGAGGCTTCCTGGAAGACGTGACTCCTCTCTGGGCCCTGGAGACTCAGGGGAGCCTGTTACACTGAGCAGGGCAAGAGGAGGGAGAAGAGCCTTTCAGGTAAAGGGAACCCCAGAGCACGGCAGGCTCTGAGGGCCAGGTAGCTTCCAGCAGCTGAGCTGCCGACGCCCCAAGCCCCGGAATCCTTGACCAGAGAGAACGCTGGAATGCTGAGAGGGCAGCTGGCCAGGAGACTGGTGCTTGAGACTGGGGCTTGGTCCTGGAGGGAGGCTGGCGGAAGAGCAGGGTAACAGGGGAGACAGGATGGTCTAGAGGGAGTCTAAGAGGGAACAGACCAGACTCGGTGACTGGTGGGGTGGGGGCGGAGTAGGGAGGGAAGTCTGGGCTAAAAGCCAGGTTTCTAGGTAGGACAGCATGCTCAGTGTCCCCAGCACATGCACACACACAGAGCCTCCTTTCTCTCTCTCTCTCTCTCTCTCTCTCTCTCTCTCTCTCTCTCATACACACACACAGCTCTGGCTCCCTCCCTCTCTCCCTAGCAGCACTTGGTACTGTGCTCCCACCATGGCCCTCTAGCCAGGTTTTCCCACAGCCTTGCACAGAGAGGGGAGGAAGCAGCGGGGTCACTCCCTGGCCTTACCTTTCCCATGTAGGTGAAGAGCACAGCCTCAGGAGACAGGTCCCCACTGTGTAACTTCTGTACCA
Source organism: Budorcas taxicolor (assembly GCF_023091745.1). Lineage (NCBI taxonomy): Eukaryota > Metazoa > Chordata > Mammalia > Artiodactyla > Bovidae > Budorcas > Budorcas taxicolor. The sequence continues at coordinate 99,933,474 of NC_068912.1, forward strand.
GTTGAGGCAGGGGCAGGGCCAGCAGCGCCTCCGAGTCCAGGTCAGGGTTCTGGGGAGACACCTCGGATCAGTCCCCTACTCCCCTCAGGCCCCATGTGCCTGCAGCAGACACCTATGGCCCATGCCCCCAAGTCCCAACACCTACCAAGCACGTGCTCACTGTCACATGCCAGCCCATAACAGACATGCCCACCTGTGGCTCTGACATCACAAATGTGCTCCAGCCTGGGCAGGCCCTTGCCACCTGTGGACAGTACAGATCTATCTCTTCCAGAAGCTCACTCAAGGGGGGCCCAGGGAGAGGCCACGCCCAGGCTGAGTATTAGACCATCATGAAAATCATTCCCAGATGGCAATAGTGGTAAAGAACCCACCTGCCAATGCAGGAGACGTATGAGACAAGGGTTCAGCCCCTGGGTGGGGAAGAGTCTCTGGAGAAGGGTATGGCAACCCACTCCGGTATTCTTGTCTGGGGAATCCCATGGACAGAGGAGCCTGGCAGGCTACAGTCCATAGCATTGCTGAGAGTTGGACAAGACTGAAGCAGCTTAGCACAGTGGTTGCTGAATGTGGCCACACACCTTGTTGATGTGCTCTGTTTGGATTAAATGTTACCACCATTCCCATTGCACAGCTTAAAGAAACTGATGTTCACAGAGGGGAAGTGCCTTGATTAGGACTTACAGATAAACTATAGTTCTCTGCCCATTCAGCACAAGCTGCCCACTGGCTGTCCACCTGCACCTAACTACTCAACCCTTTGACAGGGGAGGAGAAAGAAGAAAACCCTGTCCTAGGTGGCTGGGGTTGAAGCTAGAGCCATATCGAAGAGAGAGGTTTTTTCCATTCATTCCATAAACATATATATTAGGCATCTACTCTGTACCAAGGACCATGCTAGACATGGGGATACAGCAGTGAACAAGAAAGTCACCTCCCAACAAGGTGCAGAGTTGGGAGTGAGGAGATAATTTGGTGGCTCAGTGATAAAGAATCTGCCTGCAATGCAGGAGACCTGGCTTCAATCCCTGGGTCAGGAAGATCCCCTGGAAAAGGAAATGGCAACCCACTACAGTATTCTTGCTTGGAGAATCCCATGGACAGAGCCTGGGGGGCTACAGTCTATAGGGTTACAAAGAGTTGGACACAACTGAGCACCTAACACACACGGGTCATTTATAAGTAAACAAATAAGAATTTTAGATAGCCAGAAACAAAGAAAATAACATGGATGTACTGAGTGGGCAGCACACAGGTAGAGAGGGTGGTCAGGGAAGAGCTCTCCGAAGGAGGAGGGACGTTGGTCAGATGCCCACTGCCAGGACTCAGAGGCCTCCAGAGTCTCTGGGATCAAAGCCCCTGCCTGCAGACTCCCGTGGCTTCCCCCTCAAGGCCTTTGGGTTAATTAGGAGAGCATCTGAGTTCAGCCACCACATCTCACCTCTACCCTCCTCTGCTCTTGCCAAACTCACCGGGGACTTCCTCGTTGCCCAATACAACAAACACTGGACTCTTCATTCTGCTCCGAGTCTCACGGAGGCATTCACAGGGCTGACTTCAGACTCCTCCTGGGCACAGGCATACCCCTTTCCCAGGGTTCCCTCCCTCCTCTACGCTGCTCTATCATCCACTCGTTCAGCCAGTCAACACACATGTTCTGAGCACCTACTCTGTGTCGAGCACTATGTTAGGGCTATGGATTTAGAGGCAGCCTAGACAGACAAGTCCCTGCTCTAGAGCTTACCTTCAAGAAAACAGATTAATTGAGAAAAATAATTTGAAAGAGAAGAAAAGAAATTTTAGTAACACAAGGGACATCCCTGGTGCTCCAGTGGTTAAGAATCCGCCTTCTAGTGCAGGGGATGTAGGTTCCATCCCTGGTTGGGGAACTAAGATCCCACATGCTGCAGGCAACTACTAAGCCTGCATGCTCTGCACTAGCAGTCCCCAGCCTTTTTGGCACCGGGGACCGGTTTCAAGGAAGACAATTTTTCCACAGGCAGGAGGGGAGGGAAGGAGGTATGGGGGTGGGGGGGTGTTCATCAATAATGCGAGCAATGGGGAGTAGCGCATGAAGTTTCAGTCACCTGCCCCAGAGCTCACCTCCTGCCGTGCAGCTGGCTCCCAACCCACCACGGACTGCTACTGGCTGGTAGGGGCTGGGGACCCCTCCTCTAGAGCCTATGCTCCACAACAAGAGAAGCCTGCACACGGCAATTAGAGAAAGCTGGCATGCCGCAACGGAGACCCAGCAGAGCCAAGGTTTTTAAAATAAAATAAATTTTTAAATAAAAAAAAAGAAAGAAAGTTAATAAATGATGGCAGATCACAATAAGCGTGAGAAAGGAAGTAAACAGAGTCTGTGACAGAAAGAACAGCAGACTGACTCAGATGTGCTGGGCAGGTGGAGACATTGTTTCAGCTATGACCTGAAGCACAAGAAGGAGCCAGACACAGGAAGAGGCAAAGGCTCCTGGAGGTTCCCCTGGGCACCTGCTCTTCCCTCTCTGATGCTGGGAGAAGTCATGCCTCCTCTTGGCTTCCACTCCAGGCCCTACACCTATCACATGGCCTCTAGATCATCTTCAGCCTCCAAATCGTCCTTCGCCTGACCCAACTGAGCTCAGAGCCGCTCACTGGGCCATTCCCTTTGTTCCCTCTGTTCCTGTGTCCTTCCCCTGAGCTCGCTGCCTCCTATCTCCTTTCCACCAGCTCCTCTTCACACAAGGAAGGACGCTGCCATCTGTCCTCAGCTCCCCCTGCTTCCACCCACATCTAATCGGTCACCACGCCCCTAAGTAGCTCTGGAAAATGGCCACCTCTCTGTCTCCTCTACTGAGACCCTTGCCACTGCCGACCCTTTCTCTACTGGGTCACACAGAGGCCACCTAGCTGGCTTCTCTGCCCAAGCTTTGTCACCAGACTACACAGCACAACGATGACCTCGCCTTGCCTGTCCCCTTCAGGTTGCCTCCCACCACAAGGTCCAGGAGATGTTTCTAAGCTGAAGTCCTGTCAGAACCCTCTGTGCCCCCTCAGTGTGACACAGCCCACTCACTCCCACCTCACGCCCAAAGCTGAACACCCATTGCACACACCCACCACATAGCCTTTGAAATCCAGCCTCAATATCAGGAATACGCTACCGCTTCCCCAGATTTCTAAAGGGATACAACACTTACTTGGGATTCTTTTTTGTTTTCTTTTTTTAATGATACAAGGAGCTACAAGGAGAAAAAAAAATGGATCCATGATCTACCCCCAACATATTAGATAACCCCTGTGTGCTAACTCACTTCAGTCATGTCTGACTGTGGCCCCATGGACTGTAGCCCGCCAGGCTTCTCTGTCTATGGGATTCTTCAGGCAAGAATACTAGGGTGGGTAGTCATGCCTTTCTCTAGGGGATCTTCCCGACCCAGGGATTGAATCCAGGTCTCTGTACTGCAGGAAGATTCTTTACAATCTGAGCCATCAGGGAAGCCCAGACAACCCCTGATGACTTTTTTTTTAAGATATGCAAAATGGAAAGGAAACACTCCCCCCACCTCTAGGACCACCCTGACAAGTCCCTCTTCTGAAAAGGAAACCATAGTTAAGTTTCTGATGAACCCTCAAAGGGGAAAAAAAAGTGTTTGTGAAGAACCCACAATGTATATAGTTGTTTATATATATTCTATTTTTGGACAGAAGGATCATACTATATACACAGTTCTATGCCTTGCGTTTCTCCACTCACAATGAAAATAGCAAGATTTTTTTCCGATTATATAAATATGTGCTCATTGTAAAAAATGAAAAACGGCCTACCAGTTTGTGGAAGAAAGTAAAAATCACCAGAAAGCCCACCACACTGGGGTAATGACCACCAGGAGCCTGATCATCACCATTCCCCACCTCACCCAGGGTGTCCACAGAGGCCCTGTGCATCTCAGCTAGAAGCTGTCGGTGAGCTCCTCTCAATTCTCAGCACAAATGTTCATTCTTTTCTCTGCTCTTCTGTGTTGACAGTTGATGACACTGTTGCTAACAGCTATTTTTAAGTCTTCAACTAGTTATCAGGCAGCTGAGACATTTTCTCTTTCACAAGACACTAGAGTAAGTCTGCATGTCCAGGAGGCCAATCTAAGAACATGCAGGAAATCAAAATTTATATGGAGAATGCAGGAAAGCATACAAATAAGATCTCACCAAGCATGTGGCCATCTGTATGCCTTTTTTTCCAAGCATAGGATATTACAGCTATCATTGAATCACTGCCCCTCCTCAACCTGTTTTTCTCCTGAACCACCTACTGTCCTAATTTCAGATACCCTAGATGGTCCTCCAAGTTGTTTTTTTTTTATTCATGGTTCCCTGGTGGCTCAGACGGTAAAGCGTCTGTCTACAATGCGGGAGACCTGGGTTTGATCCCTGGGTCGGGAAGATCCGCTGGAGAAGGAAATGGCAATCCACTCCAGGACTATTGCCTGGAAAATCCCATGGACAGATGAGCCTGATAAATTACAGTCCACGGGGTTGCAAAGAGTCGGACATGACTGAACAACTTCACTTTATGGTTTATTGTTGTTATTTTTTTTTAATCACTTCTGTTCTATTTCAAGATATACATTCCACTCAATCATGTGACCACTGACATTGACTGAAACAAAAACCATACTGTTCTTTCATTCATTTACTGACTTGTTTTGAAATCAGCTTCAAGTTGGTCTTGGAGATGCCAGGAGGTGGAACTACAGGTCAGATCCAGTTGAAGGGAGAGGCATTTGTAATCCAGTGGGATTTTGACAAAGGGGCTTGTAAGGTCTGTGCAGGAAGGGCATTCAGGTTAAAACCAGAGGTGCAGAGGCGCCGAGGTGTGGGCAAGTGGGATGGCTCTCCCAGTCGTCACAGTCTATCAATGGAAGTCCCTCACTTCAGTCTAGAAAGGACATTAAAACTTACTTAGGGGGCTTCCCAGGTGGCTGCAGGAGATAAGGGTTCAATCCCTGGTCCAGGAAGACCCCACACGCAGTGTAGCAGCTAAGCCCATGTGCCACAACTACTGAGCCTGTGCTCTAGAGCCCAAGAACCATAACTATAGAAGTCCACGCACCCTAAAGCTCATGTTTGTCAACAAGAGAAGGCACAGCAATGGGAAGCCTGCATGCCAAAAGCAGGGAGTAACCCCAGCTCACACAGCTGGAGAAAAGCCCGCGCGGCAACGACGACCCAGCACGGTCAAAAATAAAACAATTCATTCAGGCAGTAAGGTGGAAGCAAATGGGCAAACGCATGTTACAGATTAAGCCTCACATGGTCAACAGGGCATATGAAAAGCATACTCCACTCTAAAGTTGCTCTAGAGTCCCAAAAGAGATGAACCATTTTGTGATGTTCAGGAGGCGCTTGGGACCTCCCCTCCTCCAGCAGCACCTTGGGACACAGGACGTATCTGGGTCCCAACTCACTTCTCTGCAGTCTATCAGGCAGGAGCTGTACCACAGGCTGCTGTATTCACCCAGGGCCCTCCTGACCTCAAGGCCCCCTTCTCAGTGTGGGGCTGGGCTGAGAAAGCCCCAGAAGAAAGACTGTTGAAACAGCCTCAAAACCCCCAGCAGCTCCATCACCAAGCAGAAAGAGCCTTAGGGGTGGGATGGAGGAGGGGCTTCTCCCTAAGGTTATGTGTGAGCTCAGCTAAACCGCCCACCTTCCCCAATGGCTCAGTGGGTTAAGAATCTGCCTGCAGTGCAGGAGACACAGGGTTCGGTCCCTGGGTTGGGAAGATGCCCTGGAGGAGGAAATGGTAACCCACTCCAGTGTTCTTGCCTGGAGAATCCACGGACAGGGGATTCTGGTGGGTATACAGACCATGGGTCAAAAAAGAGCTGGACATGACTGAGTAACTAAGTACACAAACTGTTCACCTCTTACTGATCCCAAAGCTATTGTCTTCAAGACCTCAACCCCTGCGCTGACTGCTCAAAACAAGACCGCTGAACTAGTTCTTTCTTCTTCCAGTCATCGGAAAACCAAAAGGGAATTTCCCTATGTACTCATCTGGAAGAGCCAAGCTTTGGTGTTCTGAGGTCAGGCTCTGACCCACAGAGGGTGTTTAAACAGCTTTTGGTATTTCAAGGCCAAAACCTGCCCTGGAAGTTACTGTTGTGCTGTTGTTCAGTCACTAAGTCATGTCCTGCTCCTTGCAACCTCGCAGACTGCAGCACGCCAGGTTCCTGTGTCCCTCACTATCTCCTGGAGTTTGCTTAAATTCATATCCATTGAGTCCATGATGCTATCTAACCATCTCTTCCTCTGATCCCCACCCCATTCTCCTTTTGCCTTCAATCTTTCCCAGCATCAGGTCTTTTCCAATGAGTCAGCTCTTCGCATGAGGTGGCCAAAGTACTGGAGCTTCAGCTTTAGCATCAGTCCTTCCAATGAATATTCAGGATTGATTTCTTTTAGGAAATCTACCATGGAAGTTCAGTTCAGTTCAGTTCAGTCTCTTAGTCATGTCTGACTCTTTGCGATCCCATGAACCGCAGCATGCCAGGCCTCCCTGTCCATCACCAACTCCTGGAGTCCACCCAAACCCATGTCCATCGAGTCAGTGATGCCATCCAGCCATCTCATCCTCCGTCCCCTTCTCCTCCTGCCCTCAATCTTTCCCAGCATCAGGGTCTTTTCCAATTAGTCAGCTCTTCACATCAGGTGGCCAAAGTATTGGAGTTTCAGCTTCAACATCAGTCCTTCCAATGAACACCCAAGACTGACCTCCTTTAGGATGGACTGGTTGGATCTTCTTGCAGTTCAAGGGACTCTCAAGAGTCTTCTCCAACACCACAGTTCAAAAGCATCAATTCTTCGGCACTCAGCTTTCTTTATAGTCCAACTCTCACATCCATACATGACCACTGGAAAAACCATAGCCTTGACTAGATGGACTTTTGTTGGCAAAGTAATGTCTCTGCTTTTTAATATGCTGTCTAGGTTGGTCATAACTTTCCTTCCAAGGAGTAAGCATCTTTTAATTTCATGGCTGCAGTCACCATCTGCAGTGATTTTGGAGCCCAGAAAAATAAAGTCAGCCCCTGTTTCCACTGTTTCCCCATCTAATTGCCATGAAGTGATAGGACCAGATGCCATGATCTTAGTTTTCTGAATGTTGAGTTTTAAGCCAGCTTTTTCACTCTCCTCTTTCACTTTCATCAAGAGGCTCTTTAGTTCTTCATTTTCTGCCATAAGGGTGGTATCATCTGCATATCTGAGGTTATTGATATTTCTCCTGGCAATCTTGATTCCAGCTTGTACTTCCTCCAGCCCAGCGTTTCTCATGATGTACTCTGCATAGAAATTAAATAAGCAGGGTGACAATATACAGCCTTGACGTACTCCTTTTGCTATTTGGAACCAGTCCAGTTCTAACTGTTGCTTCCTGACCTGCGTACAGATTTCTCAAGAGGCAGGTCAGCTGGTCTGGTATTCCCATCTCTTTCAGAATTTTCTACAGTTTATTGTGATCCACACAGTCAAAGGCTCTGGCATAGTCAATAAAGCAGAAATAGATGTTTTTCTGGAATTTTCTTCCTTTTTCCATGATCCAGCGGATGTTGGCAATTTGATCTCTGGTTCCTCTGTCTTTTCTAAAACCAACTTGAACATCTGGAAGTTCATGGTTCACGTATTCCTGAAGCCTGGCTTGGAGAATTGTAAGCATTACTTTACTAGCATGTGAGATGAGTGCAATTGTGCGGTAGTTTGAGCATTCTTTGGCATTGCCTTTCTTTGGGATTGGAATGAAAACTGACCTTTTCCAGTCCTGTGACCACTGCTGAGTTTTCCAAATTTGCTGGCATATTGAGTGCAGCACTTTCACAGCATCATCTTTCAGGATTTGAAATAGCTCAACTGGAATTCCATCACCTCCAGTAGCTTTGTTCGTAGTGATGCTTTCTAAGGCCCACTTGACTTCACATTCCAGGATGTCTGGCTCTATGTGAGTGATCACACCATCGTGATTGTTTGGGTCGTGAAGATCTTTTTTGTACAGTTCTTCTGTGTATTCTTGCCACCTCTTAATATCTTCTGCTTCTGTTAGGTCCATACCATTTCTGTCCTTTATCGAGCCCATCTTTGCATGAAATGTTCCCTTGGTATCTCTAATTTTCTTGAAGAGATCTCTAGTCTTTCCCATTCTGTTCTTTTCCTCTATTTCTTTGCATTGATTGCTGAGGAAGGCTTTCTTATCTCTCCTTGCTAGTCTTTGGAACTCTCCATTCAGATGCTTATATCTTTCCTTATCGCTTCCTTTCTTTTCACAGCTATTTGTAAGGCCTCCTCAGACAGCCTTTTTTTTTTTTTTTTTCCCCAGTTCTTAAAAATAAAGAAAGGCTGTTGCTCCAGAAGGAAACTGGATGCTTGGATCCAGGTGCTGATGATTGGAGCTGAAGTGAGGGAAAACTCACCCTTCTACTACCCCACACCCCTGCCAGCTGGTGTGTTCCTTGCAACCAAAAGGAGAGTTATGTAGGCAGAAACTGTGGGCAGATTCCTGCAGCTGCCCCCACACATTCCTTGGAGCCGGCAGAACTCAGCTAGCTAGCTGCACAGAACTTGGCGTCTCCGGAGCTGCCGAGGTTCTCTAGGCTGGCCTGGCATCACTGCAAAGATCCCTGAGCAGGGCACCAGGGAGCTCTGCCAGAGAAGAAGGATCAGACAGTGATGAAGCTTTGCTCAAGTAGGTAGGGAAAGTGGCCAGTTTGGATTGAGTACCTAAAAATGAAATGATTGTGTACTTTCACTGATTGTGTGCCATGTCAATGAGTAAAGGCTAGAACCAGATATGTTCTTATTTCAATAAATAAATAAGACATTTTCCTGGTCCAGGAATGGTATGGTGTAAATTCATACAGTATATCCAGCTAAAACCGCAAAGCAATCAAGGCCACAGCCAGGGCCTGGCATCCAAGGCCCGGGTCTCCCTTCCTAATCTTTCTTCCCTGCTCCTCTCCATTGGAATGAGGCTGGATGGTTCCACCAGGCATCTAGGTTCTAGTTCTAGCTCCTGCCTCATCTTGTCCCACCCAGATTCCACCCAACACCCCTTGGGGCAAGTCGTCTCTCTCGCAGCACATAGGAACTGAGCTTGGTATTTTGACTTGGAACTGAGTCCAGTGTGTCATACACCTAGTGGAAAGCCTCTTCTTCCAGGCCGCTTCCCTCACCCCCATACACACACTGAGCTGATCCAGAGGGAAAGAAGCTTGTTGACAGGTCACCCAGGGAAGGGCTGGAACTAAACCTATCCATGAAAGGAACTTATAACCCATCCGACTCCACAGCCAGGTGGCAGGAGTCCACCTCAGCCGGTAACTCCCTGGGGACTTGCGCAAGTCCCTCCCCAGCTCCCTCTGAGCATCCTCAATGAATTTGAACTGTAAGCTCTCAGAAATCCCTTGACCATCAATTACTTTATGATTCCAAAGTCCTAAACCCAAGCATCCTATTGGTTCTCATCTTGCAGTTTAAGCCTCCTAGTAAGTCCATGTTCTTGAGATTATCTGGCACACAGCAAAGCTCCTCTTGGACCCAGTGAGGCGACAGCCTTCGACGACCTGCCCTGTCCCTTTCGTTTCCATTCCTCCCCTAGGCCCCACCTGGCTCAGAAAAGAGTACGGAATGCATGATGGCGAGAGGGGTGTCAGAAAGTTACAAACCTGCGCTGCCCACACACCTGAGCTGCCGGCCGCCCGTCCCTCCGCCCGCCCGGGCGGCTCAAAGCGCTGCTGCCACCCCGAGCCCTCCCCCTCCACACCGATTCCAACCCCGGCTGTCACCTGGAGCCGGAAGCGCTGCGCCGCCTTGTCCATGGTGTCCAGGGCCGCTTTCTGCCTCCGTCGCGCTCGGACCGCCGAAGCCCTCGCTGTCCGGCGACTGGACCAGCGCAGGGCCAAGGCCGCCGCCACGAAGCAGCAGGCCAGGGCGGCCCCGGAGACTCCGGAGAGCGCGGCCCACAGTTCGCCCAGCACCATGATCTCCCGCCGCCGACCGCTGCCGCGGGCAACCGATGAGAAATCAGCGATCTCGGACTCCGCCGCAAAACCCGGCCTGGATCAGCCCGGGATCCAGCGCCCGCCTGCGCCGGAGGGGAGGCAGGGACGGTAGAGCTGCTCGGCCAAGCGCTGTTGCCTGGCAGCCGGCTGGAGACAGGTGGAGCGCAACGGTCAAAGCGAAGCGCCGCGGTTCCGCTGGGACGGCTCCCCAAGTTCTAAGGCTCTGGGCGGTGCGGAGAGGGAGGAGCACCTGCTTCCCGTGGGCGCCCTCGGAAGCTCGAGCCTAGCTGCCGTTCGGCGCCCCCGTCTGGCCTGGCCTCAGCCCGGTGCACCCAAGACCCTCAACTCAAGGAAGATGCTGTCCAACCCGAGCCACTTCGGGAAGGAGGATGGAGAGCAGCTACAGACTGTACTCGCGGACCTGATTAACCCTGCAAAGAATTTAGCAGTATCGTTCCTGGAGAAGCTTGTCTTAGGCTGTGTACCGCAGGGCACTCGCCTCTCCCCTGCATGGGGCTTGGGGGTGCCAGCAGGAGAGGGGCACAGGATGTTTCTCTCAGGGAGTCCATCTGCTACCCCCTCCCCTCCCCAGTCCTGGGATCCGATGTCTTTAGGGAGGTGGGGGGAGGGGAGCGGATTATCTATATACACACAATACTTCTCCAATCTAGGCCTCTCTCACAGGTCTTTATGTGCTCAATTTCATTTGTCCTCCCAATAGAGAGATGAGGAAAGCATTTTTATCATCTTCATTTACTAATGAGGTAACTGAGGACAAGAGGGATTAAATGACCCCCTCTGTGGGTCATGCAGGTGACTGAGTGGAGATTCAAACTCAGGTTTAATCCTAAACCATTGCTCTTAACCATCAAGCTGTACTACCATGACTGCCCCTGGAAGTGAGGCTGTGTGGAGTGGAATGCGATGTGGGGATGAGTGCTTTGTGGCTGGAAAATGCTGTTTGCCAAAACACTGCTGTGCATCCAGTTCTATCTTTACCTCTGAACCTATGCTTTTTCCTTGTAAAGGAGGAATGCCTATAATGTAAGATTGTTAGGAGGAGTCTGTGAGATCCTGGCTGTGAATTGGGGAACTTGAGGGCATACCAGATCTTCACTCTAGCCTCATGGAGCTCAAGGTCTGGTTGAGAAGGAAAAAAACATGCATAGAAAAAACAAAAGCCATGCTTCGGTGGAAATGCAGAAATCATGTGACATGAACCCAAACAGCAGTAAATACTGGGCCCTTGGACTGAATAGCCTTTGGGAAAGCCAGATAGCACAGTGGTTTAAAGTTTGCCTCTGGAGCTGGAGTGTCTGGTAACCCATCTTTGTTGCATGACTATCCCCGTTTCCTTACCTGTAAAATGAGGATAATAGTACTCCCTCTAATGGCCAATTCTCTAGTACTATTGTAAGACTCAAATGAGCTAATACTTGAAATGCAGCCAGAACAAGGCCTAGCCTATTGTAAGCAATCCATGCATATTAATTATTATATTACTGTTGTTGTTCTTTATTATTAGAATAGAGCCCGGTGCGCTGGAGTCCATGGGGCCCGCAGAGAGTTGGACACTACTTAGCAAATGAACAACAAACAGAGACCTACAGAGAGGGTTTTTCTGGCCTGAGAAGCCTAAGTTCAGGAACCAGACTATCTGAGTTCAAATCCTAACTTTGACACTGTGGAACCTTCAGTAAGTCACTCTAACCTCTTGTGCCTCAGTTTCCTTATCTGCAAAATGGGAGCTAATAATAGTGACTCCTTCAAAAAATTGTGAAGATTAAATGAGTTAATTCAAGGGAAGAGCTTAAAACAGTACCTGGCCCGTTGTAAGGGCTCAATAAATGTTGATTCATTGTTATTTTAAGCAGAGTCATGATGCAAGTGTTTTGGAAAGGCAATATGGAGGAGGACTGGGAGAGGCAAGCTGGAGGCAGAGATGTGGAATGGGCGAGTGGGGAGACTTGAGAACCCAGCAGGGAAAGGTTTCCAGGGCTCCACCTGTATTATCAGAAAAGCATCTGTAACTCAACACCACACCATTCCAGAAGCCAAAACAGCATGCCCTGCACTCAGATGTGTGTTCATATTTGCAGTCACTCAAGCAGGCCCTGATGGGTTTCCTAAGCAGGATCTGGGTCTTCACCCACTAACTGGTGACCTTGAGCAAGTCATCCTTCTGTATCCTCAGTTGTTGAGTGGGAAGACAGGTGAGTATCCTGCCAAGTGCAGTTGGAGGTGGGGACAGGGCAGAAAGGATGCTGGGGAGAGCTTGCAGAAGGGAAGGAAGCTTCTCAGATTCCAGAGGGTTTGAAGCCTGTCTTTGTTCTAGGGTGAGAAGACGGAGTGTGGTCTGATTCTCAGCAACTGCTCTGCTTTGTTTCCCTTCCTTTCTGTGAGTCTTTCCTTAATACAGAAGGGGTGGACAGAAATAGGGCACAGCCTTGCTCTCAGGAACTCACAGGTCCTCAGGTGACACAACATTACCACACTCAAAAGCACTACCTGTGGAGCATTTTATAATTTTTAAAGCACTGCCAGGTCTTTGGCCTCAGTTGCCTGAGCCCCTCACCACCTCAGAGGCGGTTCTATTATACTATTATACTCTCCTCAGAGGTAGGGGAGAATTTGTCTTCTCTGGTAAATGATTTCAATCCCACACCTTTCTATATCTCTGCTCTGTGCAAAGAGCTCCTCCATCCCTTCAGAAGGGAGCTATTTCCCCACCCCTGCAAATCTGAGCTGAACTTTGCAGCTTGTTTTAACGAACAGAATGCAGTGCACAGGATTCTGTGCTAGTTCTGAGCCTAGGCTACGTCAGCTACAGATTGGCACTTGCCATCTGCCTCTACAAAGATTAAATCGTGAGCCAACGCAGCTGCAGACTTTCAGCATCCCTTGAAAGGAATTCAGAGTGGAGAGCAGAACCGAGGTGCTCCAGGGAAAACTGGCAGAACAGGTCTTGAGATAGTTAGATATTTTCAGGAGCTGACTCTATGAGCCCAGTTCTTGTATTTCCTCACATCTGTTGCCATTCAGTCACTAAGTCATGTCCAACTCTTTGCGACCCCATGGATTAATAGCATGCCAAGCTTGAGTCGATGATGTCATCCAACCATCTCAGCCTGTGTCATTCCCTTCATCTCCTGCCCTCAATCTTTCCCAGCATCAGAGTCTTTTCTAGGGAGTTGACCCTTCGCATCAGGTGGCCAAAGTATTGGAGCTAAAGTTGAATATTCAGGCCTGACTCTGGTTTGATCTCCTTGCTGTCCAAGGGACTCTCAAGAGTCTTCTCCATCACCTCAATTCAAAAGTATCCACCCTTTGGCGCTCAGTTGTCTTTATGATCCAGCTTTCACATCTGTACTGGAAAAACCATAGCTGTGACCATATGGACCTTTGTTGGCAAAGTGATGTCTCTGCTTTTTGATATGCTGTCTAGGTTTGTCATAGCTTTCCTTCCAAGGAGCAAGTGTCTTCTAATTTCATGGCTGCAGTCACTGTCTGCAGTGATTTTGGAGCACAAGAAAATAAAAGATGTCACTGCTTCCACTTTTCCCCCTTCTATTTGCCATGAAGTGATGGGACCAGATGCCATGATCTTAGTTTCTTTAATGTTGTTCCAAGCCAGCTTTTTCACTCTCCTCTTTCACCCTCATCAAAAAGCTCTTTAGTTCCTCTTCACTTTAGTTTCTTCTCATGTCTAGAAAAGCACTAAAATTCTTCATGGTGACTGCTCCCTGTGACTAGCAGAAACTTTCTGCAAAAATAATATGTACCTGATTGTATATACTTCCCCTTCACTAAAATCACATATATACTGACCTTCCCTCTCTGCCTCTTTGGAGCAGCTTTTCAGAGCTATCTGAGGTGCTGTTTCCTGGGCTATAATCTTCATTTTGCCCCAAAGAAAACTTAGCTCACAAAAATCTCACATTGTGCAATTTTTCAGGCCAGCAGCTGCAAAAGAACTGTTACCTTTCTCTCTCCTGGAACCCTACCACTGCCATGAGAAGCAGCTCAAGCTTGTCTTCCAGAAGATAAGGCCATGTAGCGTAGAGCTTGCTCAGCCCAGTTGTTCCTGCTCAGGCCCTTACACAGGTCCCAGCCACGATGAGAACAGCCAGCCACTTGAATGCAGACACGTAAGTGAGCCTAGCCAACCAACAGACTCAGAATCATAAATAACTTAACTTGCCAGTTTGGGAATTGGCTTATTACAAAGCAAGAGCTAACTAATCTACCTTCCAATCCCCATCAGCCAGATGAGTAACTGAGCCCCACAGACAACCAGGGACTTGCTCAATACTCCATAGTGAGTGGGAGCCCACTGCAAGTCAAAACTGGATCTTTGAGACTCACTGCTGCCTCTGTAATCGGGATAGACTGTTATCAGACTTCCCTGGTAGTCCAGTGGTTAAGAAAACACCTTTCAGTGCAGGGGACAAGAGTTCAATCCCTGGTCAGGGAACTAAGATCCCACATGCCACAGGCAACTAAGCCCATGTGCCACAACTAGAGAAACCTACGAACCTCAATGAAGAGCCGATGCAGCCAAAACAAAAACAGAAAACTTATCAAAAGTTCCTAGTCGGTAACCTAGAAACACACCAACCATGCCTTACCTTTCATCTGTTTTCCTCAACCTGTTTTAACCCATGCCATCCTTCAAACATACACAATATGCTTTCTCCCTCCTAAATGTATTTGAAACTGGGAGGTAAGTTTCTTCACTGTTCTGCCCCTGAGTTTCTTCATCTGTAAAATGGAGGTATTGTACTACCTCATTGGTTATTGAGAATTAAATGAGTTCATTTTAGTAAAGTGTTTAGAACAGTGCCCGAAGTATAGCAAGGGCTAAAACATAAAAGAGTAAAATAATGTGACTAAACATGAGCCATAGCAATAGCAATTTTATTAGAGAAATGTTTTATTTTGATCCTGAGAGCTACATATTTTTCACTTGGCTCTGGGGACATCAGTATGAGTATTGAGTCAGCTTGTATGCCCTAAGTTTGTATCCAAGACAGTGTGGAAGAAAACATCTTGTAGGTGGCAAACCAGTTTTTGAAAACCAGATATGGAGAAAAGCACATGCCTCCCTTCTTGAGAAGCATCAGTAGGACATAATATATTGACCGCATATTTCAGAGGGTTTATTCTTGATAGGTTGTATATAAATCAAATCTTAACACATAAATCTATCTTATTTAAAGAACTTACCTGGGGAATCACTCTACAAAGTGAGGATGGCTTTTTACAAAATCAGTATACCTTTGAGGGACATTCAGAATTTTGACTAGAGATGGGCAGAATTTTTGCCTAAAACAAACCTGCGCACCCAAGGTTCCCTCAAGTGACTCCAGTCTTTCTCTCTAGGGCTGCATTTTACTGAACCCTGGTACAACCCAAAGAGGGCTCTTGCCCTTGGTTCTCTAGGGCTGGAATCTTTGCACTATCTAATGATGACTGGCAGGCTGTCAGGATGGTAACAGGTACAGAGAACTATACTAATTTCTCAGCTTTCCTCAAACACTTTAGGCCCCAGGGTTTTTCTCCTTTGAACACCCTTCCTTTGATCTCTGAAGACCGATGTTCCTCCATCTAGGGCTGGAATCTTTCCTGGCTCTACCAAGGTGAATCCCTTTGAAACCAGAAGGTGTGGGGCTGTTGTCCTCAGTGACTCTGATGTCACTGTACTGAAAGTCTGGATATTCAGCTACCAAGCTCTTTGGCTTCTGCTCAAGCTGGCGACAACCTGCTTACAACTTCCATCACAAATGGGGTCCCCTAAAAGAGACAGAGCCCACAGTTCCAGCTGGTGCCCTCATCTGCTTCTGTGAGTTGGATAAACATACTGGTAGAGTTAAAAACTCAGTATCTAATGATGACTGGCAGGCTGTCAGGATGGTA
This sequence comes from Budorcas taxicolor, assembly GCF_023091745.1. NCBI lineage: Eukaryota > Metazoa > Chordata > Mammalia > Artiodactyla > Bovidae > Budorcas > Budorcas taxicolor. Next base: position 99,949,424 of record NC_068912.1, read on the forward strand.
ACAGGTACAAAGAACTGTACTAATTTCTCAGCTTTTCTCAGACACTTTAGGCCCCAGGGTTTTTCTCCTTTGAACACCCTTCCTTTGATCTCTAATGACCGATGTTCCTCCATAATCTTCACCCCCACCCTGCAGCACACACTGCCTGGCAAACTTCTATTCATCCTTTAAGACCCAATTTAGGGGCCTTAGGTTCCAGATGGCAGATGAAGTACATGCATTTATCTTCTTCATTAAAATAACAGAAAAACATATTTTTAAAAGAATAACAGAGGTGTTACTGGTAAGCAAACAAACAAAAAGAAGTAAAATTTTTAAAAGATAGAAAGCAAGCAGGTGATATCAAACTGAAGGAAAGGGAACAGTCTAAGACACCAGAGGGAGCTAGGGTCTTCCCCCAAGAAAGACCTGGGGAAGTTCCAAGCAGGAACGGATCATGAGGACAGTCTTGAAATATATAGAGTACTGTCTGGAACTGCTGTGACTTTGGGGCTGTTCCCTGCCCCTTCAATAAATAAACAATCCAGCTTCAAGTCTGAAGAAGTACTCTCTACACGAAGTGCCCCTGTCTGAGAAGAGCAGCCACTATGGGCATCAGGGCTTGTGAGGAACAAAACAAAGAGGAACTAAGTGACTCTGGTTCCCTAGAACAGACAAAGAAGGGGAAAAAGGGAAAAGGGACAGTGATTTTGTAGGAGTCAACCTGCCCGCTTCTTGGTCACATTCCCTCTCCTGATCAGTCAGCACTCTGGGTCAGGGAAAAAGCCTCCTGGTAGGTAAGAAGGACACAGCTCAGGAAGAAAGGCATACCACCAGTCACTTTGCTAATAGTTCTCTCATCCATTCATCTCATCAGGTGCAGAGGGCTGAGTTCATTTCTGTTCACAGGACAATATCATCATTGATGCATCCAAGTTCCGCTCATATCTTATCTATTTACTCTTTTTGTTTCCCAATCTTATCTTCCCTCCACCCATAAAGCAACTCTTATAATTTAATGCCTATTTTTTGTTTGTATATGATCTTTTAAAATGTTGGTTTGTATGCATATATTTAATACCTTTATTGAGATATAATTGGTGTACAATAAACTGCACATATTTAAAGTATACAGTTTTATGACTTTTTTATATATGTATAGACTTGTATACATTACTACTGGCCACTCCTTCAGAGTTAGCCAGCCCTCACGCCTTGGGGGTGTACTATATTTTGTTTACCAAATAAAATTCTGAGCCATAATTGGTATCTTTACTACTGTAAAGATAGCCATCATCCCCAAGTTTCCTCATGATCCTGTGTAATCTAGCTTTCTCCAGACAACCACTGTCTGTTGTCACTATAGATTGGCTTGCATCTGATATTTTCTATTCTTTTGTTACAAATATACATGAAATAGATAAGTAACAAAGATTTACTGTATACTATAGGAAACTATATTCAATATTTCAGTATCTTGTAATAACCTATAATGGAAAATAATTTTAAGTATCATATATGTGTATGCATATGTTTCTGAATCATTTTTTGCTGTACACCTGAATCTAACATGATATCATAAATCAACTATACTTCAAGTTTTAAAATATCAGTGAGAAAATAAGGAGCTGGTCCATGCCTGCTCTATCAGTGAAAAAGACCAAGTTAGGGGCTTCCCTAGTGGTCCGGTGGTTAGGGCTCCATGCTTTGACTGTTAAAGGCCCAGGTTCAATCCTAAGTCAGGGAACTAAGATCTTGCAAGCTACACAGCCAAAAAAAAAAAAAAAAAAGGAGACCAAGTTATACTTCAGTAACCACACAAACTCTCAGAGGCTGAACACAGCATCTTTCACTCTCAGTCCACGTCTAATGCAGGGCCAAGGGGGTTCTGCTCAACACAGTCACTTAGGTACTCAAGCTGATGTAGGTTCCATTGTAACATGTTTCCATGATCACTGTGGTGGGAATGACAAGGCAAACCCAAGGTTCACTCTCAACGCTTCCATCCAGAAATATAGAAGACACCGCTTCCACTAATACTTCATAAAGCAAGTCACATAGCTAACCACAGAGGTAGAGGAGAGGCAACCCTTCTGAGGAAGAGGAGTAATCTTTCCTTCAGGAAGAGGAGTAACCTTTCCTTCAGGAAGAGGAGTAACTATTTCTGAAAAGTCCTCATGCCTCCCATACCCACAAAATTGACTCCATGACCTCAAATAAATCATGTTTGTGAACCACAGTTCAGGGAGCACTAGTTTAAAGGGAGACTGGTGACTCAGCTGGTAAAGCATCTGCTTGCAATGCAGGAGACCCAGGTTCTATCCCTGGGTCGGGAAGATCCCCTGGAGAAGGAAATGGCAACCCACTCCAGGACTCTTGCCTGAAAAATTTCATGGACAGAGGAGCCTGGGGGCTACAACCCATGGGGTCGCAGAGAGTTGGACATGACTGAGCGATTTTACTTTTTTTTCCCCCCAGTGGCAGAGACATCCTTGACTCAACGGATAGAGGGCGTTTACACGCCTCAAGCAAGATCCTGGAGCAATACCCCACCACGGTCGGCCGGGACTTGACTGCAGTCTTTGCTGCCAGGGGTGGGTGCTCAGCCGCTCAGTCATGTCTCACTGTTTGCGACCGCATGGACTACAACCTGCCAGGCTCCTCTGTGCATGGGACTTTCCAGGCAAGAATACTAGAGTGGGTTACCATTTCAAGGAGAATCGATGTGAGGCTGGCTCACTGATTACAGGGAAACTAGCAGAAGGGCAGGCTCCTCACCACCCCTTTGATAAGCTGTCACAGGGTCTAAAGTTAGAATATGGCCTGGGGCAAGTATGTAGGAAGGGCAGGTGAGTAGGGTGCAGGTGAAGCAGGGGAGGTACAAAGGGCAAGAGAACAGCCATTTCCTGGCTTAATGCTCCCAGTTGTTCTTTCCAGGATGGCACCTTCCGTTGCCTCGCCATCCTGGTCACCTTTCTGGGTACATCTGATTTTGCCAGCGTGCCTCCTGGTGTGGCACCTTCAGTACGAGCAGCAGGGAGTTCCACAGCTCCACTTATTCACAGAGGGGAGGGCTAAGGAAGCTTAAGTACTGGACTGACATTCAGAAGCATTTTCTGTTATGTCGTTATTTAACTTCCTCATTCAGCAACTACTATTGATAATTATATTCCCAGTGGGAGGCCCTTGGAAATCTGATCAGTTCACTTCCCAGCTTAAAACTCCTACAATGGCTTCCAATTACTCCAACTATTCACGGCTTCAGAGCCTGCTGGCTTCCGCCTGTTCTCTAACCTATTTCACAAGCATCCCCTTCTCTCCATGTTGCAACATACTAGACCTTTCAGGTTCCAGAATGTACTCTCCTGTCTCAGAAGCTTCAGTCACATGGCCCCTTATCTCTACTGGAAGATACCTCTCATATACACACATCCCTCTCCTCCTCATCCCCAGGTCTGTCTGAACGCATCTTCCTCCGGGCCACCCAGGTGGCTCAGTGGTAAAAGAATCCATCTGCCACCCTCCCTCCTGTGAGGGAGACACAGGAGACGTGGGTTTGATCCCTGGGTCGGGAAGATCCCCTGGAGTAGCAAATGGCAACCTGCTCCAGTATTCCTGCCTGGAAAATTCCATGGACAGAGAAGCCTGGTGGGCTGCCCTGTCCCCTACTCCATGGGGTCAGAGGTGGATATGACTGAGCACGCACGCACTCCACCACACTACATTAGGTCTCCCAGGTAATAGGCACTTTACACCTCCCTCAGTACTTTGCTCCCTTGTAATTGACTTGTAATTCACTTGTAGTTTCTTTTCCATCTTGCCCACTAAGTTGTACATCCCTTGAGAAAAACGACTTGTCTGTTCTGTTCACCCCTCTCTCTAGTATCTAGGATTAGGTCTACCACATGATAGTCTGTACTTATACCTTATATGTATCAAACATATTGGCGCTGGGGGGTTAGAGATACAAAAATGAATACGAGCTTCTTGCCCCGAATAAGTCTCAGTTCAGGGCTGTGGTGAAGAGAGAAACCACACAAGGGAAGCGTTATATTCATAACATATACAGAGGGCAGGGGAAGCACAGAAAAAGAACAACTCAGTCCGCTTTAAAGGAATCAGAGAAGGCTTCCTGGAGGAGATGGAAATGTGGGCTAGCAAGAACAGAGAAAAGGGCATTTAGACAGAAAAGACAATGTATCGTGACACAGAGGTCACAGGGGATAGGTTACACTTGGGATACACAAATGACTTGTGAGAGAAAGGTGCACTGGGGGGTAGGGAGATGAAACACAATCAACAACCAGGGGCCAGGGCAGAGTTTGAACTTGACCCTGCAGGCAATGCAGAAAGAACATAAGTATTATAAGCAGGTAAGTAAATGACAGATTTGGGTTTTCCATGTGTCCATCTTTGTTGCTGTATAACAAATCATCCCCAAACTCAGTGGTTTAAAATCAACCATGCTTAGAATCATCACTAAGTTATATTGGTCTTGACTGGGGTCACTTATGCAGTTTGGGTTATTTAACCAATTAGCTGAGGTTAGGTCTTAGCTTGGTGTCCATCACATGTCTCCCGCCGCTAGCCTGGGCTTCTTCACATAGCAGTAAAAAAGAGCCAAGGTAACTAAGGTCCGTCTAGTCAAGGCTACGGTTTTTCCTGTGGTCATGTATGGATGTGAGAGTTGGACTGTGAAGAAGGCTGAGTGCCAAAGAATTGATGCTTTTGAAATGTGGTGTTGGAGAAGACTCTTGAGAGTGCCTTGGACTGCAAGGAGATCCAACCAGTCCATTCCGAAGGAGATCAGCCCTGGGATTTCTTTGGAAGGAATGATGCTAAAGCTGAAACTCCCATACCTTGGCCACCTCATGCGAAGAGTTGACTCATTGGAAAAGACTCTGATGCTGGAGGGGGATTGAGGGCAGGAGGAGAAGGGGACGACAGAGGATGAGATGGCGGGATGTCATCACTGACTCGATGGACTGAGTCTGAGTGAACTCCAGGAGTTGGTGATGGACAGGGAGGCCTGGCGTGCTGTGATTCATGGGGTCGCAAAGAGTCAGACATGACTGAGCGACTGAACTGAACTGAACAGTGAAAGCTGCAAGGCCTCTTGAGGCCTAAACTTAGAACTCACACAGCATTCATTCCACCAAACTTAACTGGTCAAAGCAAATCATACAGTTAGCCCAGATTAAAGGGGTGAGGAAACAGACTGTGTCTTAGTGAAGGAAATGGCAAAGTCATATTGCATTGGGACAGGATGTGACATTTAAAACTTAAAATACCAAGTATTAGCAAGGCTGTGAAACAAAGTACTCTGTATTTGGACTGAATCACCATGCTCTATGTGAGGAATCTCAGCTGCCAGAGAGCTCAAATCAGAAGTTCCTAGCAGGGTTTTGTAGTCAAGTTCTGGTCATGTAGTCAAGTCACACGTATGTAACCAGTTACACCAGTTGTAAACGGTCAGTAAATAAAATAACCCTGGGAGTCACCAGGGGAATTTCAAATTTAAATAGCACAACAGAAATACCAATGCCTTTATCTGGGCCAACAGTGAAAAACCAGACATCCAGATAGATAGAAAGAGCTTTTCCAATCCAGCTGTAAATCAACTCTCTTCCATAATGTGAAATTCTAGAATAGGCAAAACTATAGTGACAAAAAGCAGATCAGTGATTACCTGGAACCAGGGATTAGGGAAAGGAATTAAGTGCAAAGGAGCACAAGAAAACATTTTAGGAGATGGAATTATTTTCTATATTTTTATGGTGATGATGGTTATACTATTATAAGGAATTATCAAATACATTTAAATGGTATATTTAGTACTGATAAATTATACTGTGTGTAAATAATAACAAAAAAGAAGAAAAAAATTTTTAAGTATCATGCTACATTTAATCTTTGGGACTAAACATTTAATATCTTATTGCTAAGAATCATTCATATTGTTATGGGTCACTGTAGTTTACTTGTTTCGAAACTGGTATAATATTCCCGCGTGAACATTCCAGTTTTTGTCTACTCTCTTGCTCATGCGTATCTGGGTTTGCTTTTGTGACCAGGGCTGCTACAAAAACATTCTTCTATGTATCTCCTGATGTACATGTAAGAGTTTCTCTTGGATTTATCCCTAGTATTGGAATAAGTGAGTTGTAGGTAAACGTTCAATTACAGGAGATAATCAAACTATTTTCCAAAGCAGATCTCTGCTTTCCTTATCTGCGTCTCTCTGTCCCCAAATAGACTTTGACCCCAAGTGCAGGAGACACTAGTCCCTTGAATTATCACTGCTTAGCATTTAATTAGCACCAGGCTGGCTACCCAGGAGGCCAAGGGAAGAAAGCCAGGCACCTAAGGCCTCCAAGCCTCAGCAAGTACTGAATGTTGAGTAAACAGCAGGCAGGAACCAAACAGCACACATGGAAGCTAATTAGAGTCCTACTCCCCGGAGCTCCATCTTTCTAGCTTTACTTGATTTTGAGTCTGAAAGATCTTTCAGGGCCCTCAGTTATGATGCAAATTCCAAAAAAGGAGAAGGCTTAACCTCATCTAAAATCCTTCTCAGCTGACACCTCTAATACCCAAACAAGGATTAGCAGGAAAGGCTTAAAGAACAAAAGGAGACACAGAAAGAGGAAGAGAAGGGTTAAGGAAAGTAGGAAGAATCCTCTTCCATGCAAGAATCAGTTTTTCAGAAAAAAAATTTAATAAAAAAAGTAGTATCTGCAAGTGACCATAAGCAATTTTTAATATCCCTACCTTTAAAGAACTGCCTTCTTTTTGCTAAAGTTACAAAAACAACACAACTAACAGTCAGGCATTACATGATGTAATATTGCTCCAAACACACTGTGTAAGATGAGAGCCTGTGATGCTGGGAGAAGAGCTCTGAGGGATTTAGGGGTCAGCCAGAGAACTAGCACCAGAGCTCAGTCATGGACCAGGAACAAGAGAAAAAAAAACTACTGAATAAGACATTAGGCAATTCCTAGGTGCTCAGAGAGGTGCCATTCTGAAGAATGAAGAGGCCTCATTTTCTCCCACAGTCCCGAACACTACATCCCCAGCAGTTCCCTGGCCACCGAGCTCGATGGCGCCTTGCACCACATACTTACTAGAGGAATACTTACTAAAGGAGTGAACAAGGGCAGAAACACACAGCAGAGTATCACAGCCTGTGGCAGAAGCAGCTTCCCAGCCACATTTGGGCAACAGTGCTGTTGATAGTAGGAGGATGCCTGAATTATTCGGCTCTGGAGAGCTTTCTTGATGTTAAGTAAGCAGATTATAATGCACTGGCTTAACATTTTCAGTTACTCGTTCCTGAAATCAGATCATGGGCCATATGGAGAAACTTGGCAGGCTGGTGTAGGTACTTCAACTGCTCAAGACTTATCATGCAAAACTCAAGTGTGAGAAGGGTTCTGTAACCAGAGGCCAGTAACCAGGCTGAGGACCTGGACTCTGGGTACCTGAGAGCTAGTGCTCAGTAGCAGCACCTGGTACAAGAGGAACTAACAAAACTTGGACGGACATGAGATCCCCCCAACTTCAGCCCCAGCTCGATGGAGCTTCAACAATTTTATTGGCTAAACACTTCTTCCCAAGTTTACAGCATACTGGTTCCTCCTCCTAAACCCCTAATGGGGCAGGAACCTTTAGCACAGGCTCAAAGATGGGGCGTGGGGATTGGAAGTGGGTTGTAATAAGTGAGTTAGAAACCTGCTGATGCTCCACAATTGGACAGCAGGACAGAAAAACTCCTACTTCCTACTGCTGAAAACCATCTATAGAAAGACTTGAATGGGATGGAGATTTGCCACTGGTCTCCACAAGAGTACACCCAGTCTTCCTACACCAGGACTTCAGGAGCAGGGCGATGCTACGTCATTCTACACATTTTGCAAAAGTACATAGGCCCAAAATTGGCCATGAGGTTTGGGATTACCAGCTCCCCAACCTGGCAGGATGGGAAGAAAGAAAACGTGTTCATGAAAAGCTTTCGGAAGTGAGTCAAGTCTTCCACATGAACCTTGATGCTGTATTGATTGTCCAGGAGCTCGATGGCGCCTTGCACCACATACTCATTCTGTAAATGTGAAAGTGAGCAGGTAGAATAGACAACGTGGCCTCCTGGTTTGCTGGCAAGGAGTCCAGCCCTGTAAAAAGAGAGAGAGAGAGAGAGTGGCAGTGACTAATGAGCTTCCCAGAAGCAGAAGGGCAAGTGAGTAAGCTGGAAGGATGGGGGAGCCAGCTGTGGGATGGGTGACTGTGTTAGCCTCTGCATGCCTTCCACAATGACATTATCTGAAAAGCTGTTCTCAAAGCAGAGAGCAACCTAACCTTACTCCACGGGCTCTCCTCCAGAAGCTGTCTTGAAACAGTCACCTGATCTTTGACTCCAGTTATAGACCAAACTCTGATACTGGCTATGAACCGAGTTCTTATCCCAGCTGTACAGAGCCTTGACCTCAGTATATATTTCAAAATTGTGTTAATCATTGACATGCGGTTAGGGGTTAGCCTGGAGGTAAAAGTCAATCTATGCAGTCCGTCCTGCTATGTATTTCTACCACATAGAGTTTTTATGTCCCAGAGGAAGACCATCCTGTGAAGTTTGTCTCCTTCAGGCAAATTCCCAAACAGAAAACTCTTCTACGGGTGATGGTCTTGGCAATAGCTTCTAGCACCCCAGACTCCCAGATCACTCTTTCCCAAAGTTCTGAGTTTTTGTTAATCTGTTACTCACGCAAGAAGCTGCATCTGCAACATAGGCAACATCTGCCGCTCCTTCTTCCTGGAACGCTGAAAGATGTTGTTTTCCTCCTCATGAAGGGAGTGGCGGTCTGTGGTGCAGGGCACATCCACTAGCACCTGCCCAGGAGTGTAAAAGGTCAAGTATTAGAGCTCCTTACAGGCTCCTCTTCCCTAGGTCAGGGCTATTTCAGTCCCTTGACCTGGAGGATTCAGCAGAGTGGTCCCTTGGCCCATCCCCCAACTGCAGAGGATCTGACAAAGCTTCTCACTTTAAGCTGGTGGAGAACTGTGAAATAAAGAGTGGGAAAATAGTACATCTAGGTATACTCATGGCTGGTCAAAAAACCAAGACCAACATATAAATAACTGTAATTAAATAATTGATATCAACCTAAAAAGAAGTCTCCGTGTTTCAGAGCTCTGTCCTTAACTCTGTCCCTAGCTATTTGAATAAAAACATCCAACTTACAGATGATATAATGCCCAAAGGGTAGCTAATACACTGAGTAACAAGATCAGGATTCAAAATTATCTTATTCTAAAACAATGTCATATTCAACATGGAAAAGTTTTAAAGTGAGAGATGCAAAGCCATTCACTTATGGGATAATTCCCCAGCGGTCCAGTGGTTAGGACTCCTCGCTTTCTCTGCTCAGGACCTGGGTTTGATCCCTGGTCAAGGAACCAAGACCCTACAAGTGACAAAGCACAGCCAAAAATAAACAAAGTCATGCATTTATTTATTAAAAGCCTACTCTGTGATGGGCAGCAAAACAAAACAAAAAGAGCCCCCCACTTCCCCCAAAACACCATTCCTATATTTGCATTTCAAAAAAGTAAAAATCATCTGTGGAAAAGATGTGTAAATTTTCAGTTAAGCAGAAATTCCATGTAAATTAGTAATGACCCAGGGTTCAATATTCTGATGCATTCTCTGGCTACATGAATTGATACAGCACACACAGAGTAAGATAAATGATTACCTTGTACTCTGGTCAGGTCATATCTCAAGGAATGTGATGGGACTAGCGTTCAGAAAAAGAGCCGTTAATTAAATAAGAACTCTCAGAGAAGGGATAGGAAAGCTCAGAGAAGGGTCACTGAGATGTTTAGAAACCACATGACAATACCCTCTGTTTCCTGAAACCCTTGTAATATAAAATACCTAAAAAGGATAGATAAAATATATTTTTTTAAATAGTCAATATTTTTAAATGCATAGCTCAAAGAAAATTAGAGAAATCCGTAGAAGCCAAAGAAAAACCAGGAGTACAAATCCAAGGAGGCATTCCAGAGCTGAAGCTGATGGCTTCTTTTTTTTTTCCTATTTGAAGTATAGTTGATCTATAACGTTGTGTTAGTCTCTGGTATACAGCAAAGAGGTTCAGTAAACAAACAAACAAACATATATATATTATTTTTCAGATTCTTTTCTATTATAGTATAAGATACTGAATATAGTTCCCTGTGCTTTAAAGTAGGACCTTGTTCCTTTTTTCTTTTGGCTGTGCTGTGTGGCTTGTGGGCACTCAGTTCCCTAACCAGGGATTCAACCCAGGCCACAGCAGTGAAAGCCCAGAATTCTAACCACTAGGCCACCAGGGAACTCCCAGGACCTTGTTTATCTATTTCACATACAGTAGTTTGCATACACTAATCCAAAACTCCTAATTTATCCCATCCCTCTTTCTCCTTTGGTAACCATCACTTCATTTTCTATTCCTGTGAATGTTTCCGTCTTGTAAATAAGTTCATTCGTATCTTCTTTTTTTTTTTAAGATTCCACTTGTAAGCGATTTGTCCTTCCCTGTCTGAGTTACTTCACTTAGTATGATAATCTCTAGATTGATCCATGTTGCTGCAAATGGCACTATTTCATTCTTTTTTATGGCTGAGGCATATTCCACTTAATATATGTATCACATCTTCTTTATCCACTCATCTGTCAATAGACATTTAGGTTGCTTCCAAGTCTCGGCTCCTGTAAACAATGCTGCTAGTTATAGTTCTGCCTGGACATATGTCCAGGAGCAGGAGAGTTGGATCCCATGGCAACTCTACTTTTAGTTTTTTAAGGAACCTCCATACTATTTTCTATAATGGCGGCACCAATTTATATTCCCACCAACAGTGTAAGAAGGTTCTCTTCTCCAGAACCTCTCCAGCATTTATTATTGGTAGACAATTTTTTTTTTTAAATCTTTTTGGCCATGCCACACAGTATGTGGGATCTTAGTTCCCTGACCAGGGATCAAATCTGCACTCTGTGCATTAGCAGCATGGAGTCTTAACCACTGGACCACCAGGAAAGTCTCAATTATTTGTATACTTTTTGATAATGGCCATTCTGACCAGTGTGAAATCACACTGTCGTTTTGATTTGCATTTTCTAAAAATCAGCAATGTTGAGCATTTTTTCATATGCCCGTTGGCAGGATTAAAATTATCTGATGTAGAATTAAAATATAAACCTTACTAAATAAAAAAAAATTTGAGAGATTACACAGTGAAAGAAACAGTAAGTAAGACAAACACAGTAAATACTTTGACAGAGCCAAAACCAAATATATCAGGGACATAAATCATTTTAAAAGAGAAAAATTTTCCGATTGGTTCAAAAAGCAAAACCCAATTCTAGGGAGTGTATGAGAGACATATCTAAAGGGTAGTTATTTAACAAGGCTAAATATAAAGAGATTGGAAAAGGTATAACTGCGACATATATAAAAGGGAAGCTGTTAAGTGGGGAGACGGGTGGGTATCTTGCCATGAAAATGCAGAGCTCTGGCACTCCAGCTGATGGCCAGGTAGAGCTGGGGGAGAAATGAAATTACCAAGAGTGTATGGAGTCCTGAGATAGTATTCTTCTTTGAATCTTAAGTGCTTAACACTTGCCTAACACAGTACGTGGTACACAACTATTTGTTCAACAAATAAATTAACAAAGACATCTTCAGGACATTAAAGCTGTTTTCAAACATCTGAAGCACTTTCACATGAAATGGGAGGCAGCACATTGTTACAGAAGGCATAGCTATAATCAATGAAAGGAAATAATAAAAATAAAAGGGACTGTGATGATGACAATGTTATTAAATGCTTTCTATATGCCAGGAGCATTCTACATGCATTCTATTTAATCTTCACCTATGGGATAGGCATTAATTTTATCCTTACTTTACAGAGGAAGAAACTGAAGTTTAAACTGAAAGGTTAACTTCTCTGGCTGGTAAGTGATAGAGCCAGGATTCCAAACCAAGCAGTCTGACTCTAGAATTCTTGAACTCAGCCATATACCATAAAATCTAGAGATTTTAATTCAGTAAGAAAAAGAATTTTTCTAAGAGCAGAGGTGTTCAACCACAAAACCTGAGTGAGCCCCTGTCACCGAAAGTATGCAAACACAGGCTGAACAACGATGATGGCTGCTGCTGCTGAGTCACTTCAGTCGTGTCCGACTCTGTGCGACCCCATAGACGGCAGCCCACCAGGCTCCCCCGTCCCTGGGATTCTCCAGGCAAGAACACTGGAGTGGGTTGCCATTGCCTTCTCCAATGTATGAAAGTGAAAAGTGAAAGTGAATGATGATGGCTACTACCTGTCTAATCGTCATGGCCAGTTGATATACTGAGCACTTTCCCTGGATATGCTCATTATTAATCCTCATAATAATCATTTTCTATTTTACAAACAAAGAGGCTGAAGTTCACCGAGATCAAGCAGCTGTCTCAAAGTCAGTAAGTGGCACCTCTGTGATACAAAAACAAGTTAGGTCGACAGCAGAGGTCATGCTCCCTCTACTCTGCTGCCTGTATGCCAAAAAGGCTGAATAGGGGATTCCTACACAGATGGAAGCAGGTCTCTCAAGCTATCCAAGATTCTATAAGCCTTGGTCTTTCTTTCCATGTCTTAGAGTGGCTGAGGCAAGATGGTAAGAACTGAACAGGAGAGAAAAATGTGTCAGATGACAACACAGAGGCAATAGCTACATATATTTTATATTTTTAGAAGTATATATTTTAAATAAATATTTTTACAATGTGCCGATTAGAAAATACCGGGAACTCTCCACTGCTGGTGGGAATGTAAATCAGTGCACCCACTATGGAGAATAGTATGGAGGTTCCTCAAAAAACTAAAAACAGAACTACTCTGTGTGTGTGTGTGTACTCAGTCGCTCAGTCATATCCGACTCTTTGTGATCCCATGGACTGTAGCCCGCCAGGCCCCTCTATCCGTGAGATTTTCCAGGCAAGAATACTGGAGTGAGTTGCCATTTCCTTCTCCAGGGGAACTTCTCAACCCAGGGATTGAACCCACCTCTGCTGTATCTCCGACACTGGCAGGCAGATTCTTTACCACTGAGCAACTTGGGAAAGAACTACCATACGACCCAGCAATCCCATTCCTGGGCATATAACCAGAGAAAACCATGATTCAAAACATACATGCATCCCAATATTCATTTAGCACGATTTATAATAGGCAAGACACTGAAGCAACCTAAATGTCTATCAACAAAGGAACAGATAAAGATGTTGTACATATATACTGTTATTGTTGTTTAATTGCTAAGTCATGTCAGACTCTCTTGCAGCCCCATGGACTGTAGCCTGCCAGGCTCCTCTGTCCATGGGATTTCCCAGACAAGACTACTGGAGTGGATTGCCATTTCCTTCTCCAGGGGATCTTCCCTACCCAGGGATCAAACCCTCCTCTCCTGCAGTGGCAGGCAGATTCTTTACTACTGAGCCACCTGGGAAGCCCACAAGAATACTAGAGTGGGTTGCCATGCCCTCCTCCAGGGGAATCTTCCCACATACATTCATACAATGGAACATTATTCAGCCATTAAAAGGAATGAAATTGTGCCATTTGCAGAGGCATGGATAGACCTAGAGACTGCCATATAGAGAGTGAAGTCAGAAAGACAAAAACAAATAAAATATCACTTACATGTGGAATTAAGAAAAATGATATGGATGAACTTACCTGCAAAGCAGAGACACAGGTGCAGAGAATAAACTTATGGATACCAAGGAAGGAAGGGAAAGTGAAAGTTGCTCAGTCATGTCTGACTCTTTGCAGCCCCATAGACTATACAGTCCATGGAATTCTCTAGGCTAGAATACTGGAGTGGGTAGCCTTTCCCTTCTCCAGGAGATCTTCTCAACCCAAGAATTGAACTGAGGTCTCCCACACTGCAGGTGGATTCTTTACCAGCTGAGCCACAAGGGGAGCCCAAGAATACTGAAGTGGGTAGCCTATGCTTTCTCCAGCAGATCTTCCCGACCCAGGAATCGAACTGGGATCTCCTGCATTGCAGGCAGATTCTTTACCAACTGACTATCAGGGAGGCCCAGGAGGGAAGGGGTGGCGGGATAAACTGGGAGACTGGGATTGACATATATATACTACTGTGTATAAAAGAGATAACTAATAAGAACTACTGTAGAGCACATGAAACTCTAATGGTATGTGGTGACTTAAATAGGAAGGAAATCTAAAAAAAGAGGGGATACATGTAACTGATTTACCATGCTATAAAGCAGAAACTAACACACACTGTAAAGCAACTATACTCTAATAAAAATAAGAATTTAAAAAATAAATAAAAGAAAATATAAATAAAGATGTAAAATGACTTTCCTCTTCATTCATAACAAAAATGTAATTAGATGCTTCAGTTTGGCAAAAACCAAAAAGTTGGACAACTCCAATGGCGGCAGGATATGAGGAAATAGTGCCCTTATTCATTACCAGTAGAAGTGAAACTGATTTAGCCTTCACAGGGAGTGACTCAGTAACCTCTGTCAATATCCTAAGTACATATGAATTGTTATCCAGCAATCATACTCCAAAAACAAAACCAAAAGTTTGACTTCAGGGCATATTATTAACTAAAAAAAAAATACAAAGTTCAGAATAATAAGCATAATACAATACCATTCCTATTATTTTTTATATACACATTTATATTTGTACATACACAAAGAAAATATTTTAAGGGAATACAGAAGAAAATATAGACAATATGTAGGGAGAGGAAATAGACAGCTGTGAGACAGGATTAAGGAGGAAACACTTTTCTCCAGATACCATATTCAGCCTTCTGCATTTTACATCATGTACTGTATATTCAAAACTAAATAAAATGAGCTTAATCATACTTACTTTAATGAGGGTTACTGTGCAGCCAAGTGAGTAGTGAAATAAAATAAGCCTAATTCATTTTTTTCCAGCCAGACAGGTTCAAACTCTTTTTGTTCCCTCTAATCAAGATAGTAGGCAGTCTTCTAAGCTGAACTGACAGTTCTGCAGATGGCTGTTTTCACCACATCACCCAAGGAGAGAGTTGGCCAGGTCCACAATCAGCCCTACATCTTCAAATACGTATGGCTAGATCCTACCCGCTCAGGGCCTAGCATTAGGAGGGAATGCCAGCTTTGGCTAGCTGGATGTCCCAGGTCAGGAATCACTCACCCGGTCATAGGTGTCCCCCTCCAATTCTCCCCACTTCCTGCCATCCCATGATGTGACTCGAACTCGATTCTTATCCCTGACATCTTGAGGCACATAGCTGTGAAGGACCCTCTGTAGCCTGCTCGTTCGTGACGTGGAGAGATCATTGGCAGCGAGATTGCCTGTGGGAGTATAAATTTTAGGATTGTTTTTTCTACTTCTGTTAAAAAACGCCACTGGACTCTTGACAGGAATTGCACTGCATCTATAGACATTCTGGATAGTAGGAACATCTTATGCCTGCAGGAATAAAGAAACTTCAGAGGCCATTGCACAACAAAGCACCCCACCAGCAATGGTGCTGATGGAGAGTCAGACAAATTCTCAGGCATAGCCAATCAACACAGACCCCCCAGGCAGGGGCAGATGGAGGAGAAACATTTATTATATGCAAAGCACAGTACTAGACACTCTGAAGTGGAGGCTGCAAAGGCAAACACCAACTTAGTCCAGAAAGGTTATATAAATAAACAAAGCAGACTAGGTTAAAACATTTCTTTCTTTAAAAAATATACCCTCTCTCACCTTTCTTGAATATGCATTTCTCTTCATCTTTGGTAGATACTACATATTATTTACCCCCAATTTAAATTCTACTCTTATTCCTTAGTATGGGCTTCCCCAGTGGCTCAGCTGTAAAGAATCCACCTGCAATGCAGGACACGTAAAGACATGGGTTCAATCCTTGGGTCAGGAAGATCCCTTGAAAAAATGGCAACCTACTTCAGTATTATGGCCTCGAAAATCCCATGGACAGAGGAGCCTGAAGGGCTACAGTCCATGAGGAAAAAAAGAGTCAGACATGACTGAGCAACTCAACAACAGTTCCTTAGTAACAGAACTCCAATTTTATTTGAGAGAGAGGGGAGCAATATTCCCCAAAAGACTACATTTCCCAGCCTCCTTTTACAACTAAGTAAAACTATAAGACTAAGTTCTGGTCAGTGAGTTGTAGGCAGAATTACTGTGTGGGACTTCTGGGAAGATGTTTAAAAGAAGCTGATACAGGGCTTCCCTTGTGGCTCAGTGGTAAAGAATCCACCTGCCATGCAGGAGACATGGGTTTAATCCCTGGTCCAGGAAGATCCCACATGCCGTGGAGAAGCTAAGCCCCAGCTCCACAACTACTGAACCTATGCTCTAGCGTCCAGAAGCCACAACTACTAATATCACAGGTCGCAACTACTGAAGCTTGTGTGCCCTAGAGCCCGTGCTGTGCAACAGGAAGAGCCACCACAATGAGCAGCCTGCCTACCACACCTGGAGAGGAGCCCCTGCTCGCTGCAACTAGAGAAAAGCCCATGCAGCAACAAAGACCCAGCACAGCCCAAAATAAATAAAAATTACATATAAAAAACAGAAGCTGATACAGGGACTTTCCTGGTGGTCCACTAGTTAGGATTCTACCTGCCAATGCAGGGGATACGGGTTTGATCCCTCATCTAAGAAGATTCCACATGCTGAGGGGCAACTAAGCCCATGTGCCACAATTACCGAAGCCCATACGCCCCAGAGCCCGTGCTCAACAAAAGAAGCCATGGCAGTAAGAAGCCTGTGCACCACAACTAGAGAGTAGCCCCCTGCTTGTGGCAATGAGAGGAAACCCACAAAGCAACAAAGACCCAGAATAGTCAAAAATAAATTTAAAAAATTAAAAATAAATAGATAAAAAGAAGCTGATACAATCAGGAGATGTGCCCCTTTTGACCAGACTTGAGGCAATCCTGAGGATGGAAGACAGCAATAAAATAGGTTGCAAAAGAAGAAACCCTGATGAAACCCTGATGGCTGTGGAGCCTCCGTGCCAGTCCTGGACTGCCTATATTTCAGCTCTCTTACCTAAGAGAAGAATAAACATTTCTTCTTTAAGTCATTAGTTGAGTTTTCTATTGTATACAATCAAGCCTAAACCCGCATGATTCACCATCTAGCTTTCACTTTCCCTTTTGTGATAGACACAAGTTTGAGAAATATTTCACTTCACTCTTGGCTCTAAGAAAAATATTACTGTGAGCTTAATGATAAACGGCAATTGATACCTGGCCTCAGAGTCAAGGAATGAAAGAGAGCAGTGGGTACTGTGGTGAAGAACTAGAGAGTACATACTTTTATCTAGTGAGTGAACCACTTTAGTCTCCCCACAAAGAAATATGTCCTAATTTTTGAGGGCACTCAAAGAAGTAAAAATTGGATTCTCTGCTCAAGAGGAATTTGCAGCAGGATATCAATTGAGAAGAAAAAATCTGGGTTCCAGTTCTGGGCCTATCTCTAACTCCTTTAGAAAAGCAATTCTCAATTACTTCTTTGGCCCTTCTTCCTCTTCTGAGTTCCAGTTCCTTCTCATCCAAGAAACTCCAGCTTATCCATTCCCCTTTCTGATGAATTTTCACAGTACTCACAGTCAGATCAGCATAGCCCAGCCTAGGGTGATTGGACCCATTAAGCCATATCAACATTTCTTCATTCCCTCTGGACTTCCAGAATGTGGAAATCAAATGTAGTACCTCTCTGAATCACCTGTAGAGCCTACCTTGAGGCTGGAACCTAATTCAAACTGTGCAAGTTGGCTGATAAGAACTGGATAAGAAGGGTCCAGGTCCAATAAAAAAGGCTATGGCAAGAGAAGCCCGGCTGAGCTCCAGGATCAGTGTCACAGCCATCCCCTCCCTTCTGGCTTCCCTGGTGGTCCAGTGGTTAAGAATCTGCCTGCCAAGGCAGGGGTCATGGGGTGAAGATTCCACATGCCACGGGGCAACTATGCCCCTGTTCCACAACTACTGAGCCCATGAACCCGAGAGCCTATGCTCTGTGACCAGAAAAGTCACGGGAACGAAAATCTTGAGCACAGCAGCTAGAGAGTAGACCCCAACTGCCACAACTGTAAAAAGTCCATGCATAGCAACAAAGACCCGGCACAGCCAAGAATGAACGAATGAATAAATAAAAATCACAGCCTCCTTGTGAATCTTTCTCAAGATAAAAATACTGTTTATATTAAGGCAGGGTGTCAGCAAATGGATGGCTGAAATGAACATTTACAATGAACAAGGCCCAGGCTGAGCTATACTACTGAGTAAGTCTTAGGCCTGTCCTCAAGGAACTCCTTATCTTGGGGAGAAAGAACATGTATACCCATTATCCTCTGATGCGAGGCTAATGTACTAACTGTTTCAAGGGTGATGCCCAGGGTGTGAGCGCGCAGGAAGACAGAGGACACACTTCGCAGCTGGCCAGCAGAGATCATGAGAGAAGACTTCCAGGAGGTGGCACACTTGAGCTGAGGCTTGAAAGCTAAGAGGGTGATAGGATGGGGGTTTTCCAGAGAGAATCCGTAACATGAGCAAAGGTAGAGCCTGATTCAGGCAACAAAGAGTAGCAGGATATGGCTAAGGCACATAAAGCCTGGGGAAGAATGACATATTAAAGCTCTAAAGGACTGCTGTGGCCAGATCTTATCATTTTAGCTGTCAGGCTAAGAAAATGGAACTTAGAGACAAAGGGAAAAGATGCAGAGGGGTGAAAAGTGTCATGTGGTAGACTAATCAGGGCTTTGCTTTAATCTGCTTTCAAAGACCTTGCTCTGCTCGGCAGTCTTCCTTGGCCACCTGACAGAGAAAGAGAGGAAGTCACTGCAAAAAGAACAAACACACCAGCTTAGCAAGTACTACCCTACCTGACCTGGACCAGAGAGCTCAGCATCTTCAGTGAGCCCCTGACTGGGGGAGGGAGGGGGAGGGAAGGGAAGGGAGGGGGAGGGAGGGGCAGGGAGGGGCAGGGAGGGGGAGGGAGGGGGAGGGAGGGGGAGGGAGGGACAGGGAGGGACAGGGAGGGGGAGGGAGGGGCAGGGAGGGGGAGGGAGGGGGAGGGAGGGGCAGGGAGGGACAGGGAGCCGGGAGCCCTCCCTGCTCAAGACACAGCCCTCTGACTTACGGCAACAGCCAGTCTGAAGCAATGCTAATGTCTTTCCCCCAGGGGCTGCACACAGGTCAAGCACGGTGTCCCCAGGCTGCAGGCCAAGGGCCAGGACAGGCAGCAAGGACGCGGCATCCATCAGGTAGTAGTCCATGAGACCCAGGCTGCCAAGCCTAGAAGAGAAGAGACCACCTTAAAGTGAAAGGCCAAGTCAGGAGACCCACCGGAAGTCAAGGTCTCAAGTCCAAAAAAACTCATTTCTCTGACCCACCCTCAGTTATGCACTCACTCACTCATTCATCCACATAGCAGCCAGAGCAGCCTTTTAAAACAGAAATCAACTCACCCGATTCCAGCCGCACTACTCATCTTGCTATCCCTTAATTAAGCCACGCATACTCCTGTTTTGTAGTTGTTCTGCTTTCTGCATGCAGCATACTTCCTCCAAATATACTTCATTTGCTTCCTCACTTCTTTCAGGTCCTCCATGAAAGTTACCTCACCAAAGAGGCACTGGTATGCCCTGACCACTCTATCTGAAAATAGCAGCCCCCTACTCCCATCTATCTTTAAAGTATTTATTATTCACTTTGTAAGTATAAGGGTATGTGTCTGTGTGTGTCTATTTTTCTCCTTCTCTCTCTCCCTATTAGAGTGAAGGTAGAGACTTTGTCTTGCTTTGTTCATTATAACATCTCCAACACCTGAAACAGTGAATGGCGTGTGGTAGGAACTCAGTTTTATTAGGTTACATATTGAGATACCAAGTTCTTTCTGGGTTCAGAAAAGGATGTCATCCATTGTGACTGTCAGAGTTAAAATTATCTGACTTAGGTTTGGACGAAGGAATGGACTTTCATTAGGTTAAAAAAAGGGAGTAGGGTGGGGAAGAGGCGCATTCTGAGCAGAAGAAAACAAAAAAACCAAAGGCACAGAACCAAACTCATAGCTTCTTTCAGACACGGTGAGAAATCTGGTGTGTCAGAAATACAAGGAGATCCAACCAGTCCATCCTAGAGGAGATCAGTCCTGGGTGTTCATTGGAAGGACTGATGTTGAAGCTGAAACTCCAATACTTTGGCCACCTGATGCAAAGAGCTGACTCACTGGAAAAGACCCGGATGCTGGGAAAGATTGAGGGCAGGAGAAGGGGACGACAGAGGATGAGATGGTTAGATAGCATCACCGACTCAATGGACATAAATTTGGGTAAACTCTGGGAGTTGGTGATGGACAGGGAGGCCTGGCGTGCTGCGGTTCATGGGGTTGCAAAGAGTCAGACACGACTGAGTGACTAAACTGAACTGAGAAATACAAGGTACATGAGATTGAAGTTCAGTTCAGTTCAGTTCAGTCGCTCAGTCGTGTCCAACTCTTTGCAACCCCATGAATCACAGCACGCCAGGCCTCCCTGTCCATCACCAACTCCCGGAGTTCACTCAAACTCTCGTCCAATGAGTCGGTGATGCCATCCAGCCATCTCATTCTCTGTCCCCTTTTCCTCCTGCCCCCAATCCCTCCCAGCATCAGAGTCTTTTCCAATGAGTCAACCCTTCACATGAGGTGGCCAAAGTACTGGAGTTTCAGCTTTAGCATCAGTCCTTCCAATGAACACCCAGGACTGATCTCCTTTAGGATGGACTGGTTGGATCTTCTTGCAGTCCAAGGGACTCTCAAGAGTCTTCTCCAACACCACAGTTCAAAAGCATCAATTCTTCGGCACTCAGCCTTCTTTTGGTCCAACTCTCAAATTCATACATGACCACTGGAGAAACCATAGCCTTGACTAGACGTACCTTTGTTGGGAAAGTAATGTCTCTGCTTTTGAATATGCTATCTAGGTTGGTCATACCTTTCCTTCCAAGGAGTAAGCATCTTTTAACTTCATGGCTGCAGTCACCATCTGCGGTGATTTTGGAGCCCAAGAAAACAAAGTCCATCAGTGTTTCCACTGTTTCCCCATCTACTTGCCATGAAGTGAGAGGACCAGATTGAAGTTGCAAAGCAGATAGAGGCCAAGGTTGTAACAGATATTAAGTTTGGACTATAACCTGTAGGCAGTTACCAAAAATTTGTAAAGAAAATCACATGATCAGCTAGTGAGAGTTTTAGAAAGCTAGGTAGGCTAGAAAGAACAAATTAGAAACAGAGACACCAGTGAGAAGGCTGTTAGGAGAGTCCAAGTGAGAGCTAATGACACACAGATAGAGGCAGCAATCATTAGGGCAGAGGGGGATGCCAACAACATGATAGTCACAGAAGGACTCCTCACTCGCAGCTGTCATACAGGCAACTGCAGGGCAGTCATTCAGCCTGAGACACAGCTCAGCATGGACAGCCTTTGGGGACAGTCTCAAGGAGACAGAAAACTTGGTCCTTGCTGTCCTGACAGGAAGGCTGTGGGAGAAAGATGGGATAAGACACAAGACACAGTACTACTGAGGATCAGCTACAAGAGCTACCATCCTTTCACACTTGAATTGTCTGTGAAACTGTGTGCCTTGTAGCTGACAAAGGAGAAAGACAAATCAGAGAAAAATAAACAATTGCTATCATAGCTGTACTGGCTCACAAAAACCCATTCTTACCAAGTTCCTTCCTTTTATTAATTGATTTTTTTTTAAGTTCCTTTCTTTAAGAAGCATTACTCAACCTTTTCTTTTGCGGGGCGGGGGTGGGGGTTTCATAGTTTTGAGAATCGGTTGAAAGTTACAATATCTCTTTTCAAAAAAAAGGCACAGTATACTTATGGCTGATTCACATTGTTGTATGGCAGCAACCAACACAACACTGTAAAGCAAATATCCTGCAATTAAAATTTTAAAAAGAAAGTAAAACAACTTTTCAATTTCAGGAGGTTCCTGGACTCCGTGAATACATTTTTGAACCTCCCAGAGGTTAAGATCCCCTTGATTTACAGGGAATCCATAAAGACAAGAAGGAAAAGATTCAAATACAGAGATCTGCTTTCCCCCTACTCTCAGGGTGTCCTCAGGCAACTTAAAAAACAACATGGTCTTACTCCATGGATTTGCCTAAAGCCAGGGCCTCCAAATTGGCCTCTAACCCTGCTCCAATCTATGCCCTCCTCACTGTGACTAAAACGATCTTCCTGAAACACACCTTTGATGGCAATAACATCAATAGTAACAGATACTATGTATGAGTGTTATATTGCAGGGACTATACTTGGTTTTTAATATGCATCATTTGATTTAATTCTTACTACAACCCTATGAGGCAGGAGAACTCAGATTCTAGAGCCAGACTACCTGGATCTCAAATCCAGCCCACCTGCTCATCAGTTGTATGACCTTTAGCAAATCAGTCAACTTCTCTGTACCTCAGTTTCCTCATCTGTAATGAGTATGTACCAGATAGGATTAGTGTGAGGATGAAATGAATTAACAGAAGCCAAATGCTTAAAACAGTATCTGGCACATAGTGAACTATACTGTCAGCTATTACTATCATTACTTTCCAAGTTATCTTCCTGATAAGGAAACCAAGGCTCAGGTATCCAATGCCACCTGTCTTTTTTTTTTTTTTTTTTCGGTCGCACTTTGTGGCATGAGAAACTTCTCCAACCAGGGATCCAGGGATCAACATGGCGGCTCCTGCAATGAAAGCTTGGAGCCTTAACCATCGGACCACCAGTTTAGCCCCGTATATCTAATATCAATAAGTGGTGAAGACAGGACTCAAACCTAGGTTTTCTTAACTCCAAAGCCCATGCTTATAATCACTCTATGTTATTCCTTTCCTCTGTTCTGAACCCCTCTTCAGTGGTTCTCTAGAACACATATTGGCCATTTACAGCAATATATACTAAAAGGCACATGGTATGAAGCTACCCAGCCCTGGTATTCCAGTCATTTATAAGCAACCACCAGGAAACTCTCCTTTCCCTAGCCTGCAACCTTCTGGAATTCAAGATTCCCATACATGGCGTCCCATGTACTTTTCCAGCCTCATCTCTTACTTCTCTTAAACATACAGCCTTCCTTCAAACCAGCCGCTAAGACTACTGCAAAGACTCCTAATTTACAATCCATTTCTGGCCTTGCCTCTCTCCAACCTATTTTCCACACAGCAGCCAGAATGATATTTTTAAAATTCAAAGCTGATCACGTCATTTTCCAGCTTAAAACCTTTATGGCTGGGACTTCCCTGGTGGCCAGTGGTTAAGACTCTGTACTTCCACTGCAGGGGGCACGAGTTCAATCTCCGGTCAGGGAACTAAGATCCCAGATGCCAAATAAAAACGACAACAAAACAAACAAACAAAAAACCCTTTCATGGCTCCCTCTTCCTTTTAGAGAAAAAGTCCATAATCCCATATGGCCTGTAAAACCTTCCTCATTTGGTTCAGATGGTAAAAAACCTGCCTGCAAGGCGGGAGACCTGGCTTTGATCCTGGGTTGGCAAGATCCCACTCCAGTATTATTGCCTGGAGACTCCCCATGGACAGAGAAACGTGGCAACCTACAGTCAATGGGGTCACGAAGAGCCAGACATGACTGATCGACTAAGTACAGCACAGACTTCTTCTGTAGCCTCACACTCCCATCCCCAACCCCATGCCACCAGTTTTAATTCCTATTAATTTTCAGGTCTTAGCTTAAATTTCACTTCCTCAGCACTAGATCTGCTAACTATAAGACTTCATGGCATCTTGTACTTTTCTTCTGTAGCACTTATCACAACCATAAATAGTCAACAGTTATCTCCCTCACTACACTGCAAGTTCCATGGGGACTTGTGCACTTCAGAGTGCCTGGCATTTGGTAGACAATATTTGCTGAATGAAAGAAACAATCCTTCAAAGATCAACTCCCATATCCTACAACTACCACTGAGCTCTCCTTTTCTCAATTTCTAAAACACAATTTAGCATTTTATTACAGAATCTTTTTTCATTCAAATCCATATACATCTGAGCATTAGATAAGATGTCTGGAAGGTCTCCTTTCATTTCCCCAGTCTAGTACTAACTTTGTGTTCCTAAGCAAGCCCTATTTCCTAGACAAGGCCCACTTTTTTGGTATCATGAGGTTACCTGTCCTACTCTCTTTGATGGGGGCAAAATAAGAAAGCAATTGTAAATAACACATTTTAACTAGAGACGGTGCAGTGCTCATATAAGAAGTGTGGGTTTTTTTCCTTCCTTAGGCAGTAGCACAGCGCAGGCTCAAAGTGCAGGTACTGGGGTCAGACTGCCTGGGTCTAAATACTAGCTATACCACTTACTACCTAAAGGACCTACAGAAATAAGTACCTTAACTTCTCTGCACCTCAGTTTCCTCAAAGATGGAAGAAAAACAGTAATATTACCCACCTCAGAGGACTGTTGACAGAACAAAAGGAGGTAAGGCCCAACATGTATAAGCACTTAGTAAATATTAGCAATATTAGGATTCCCATTAAACAGGACAAGAGCTGCATCTCTTCCTGTATACTTCTGGCAGACACTCAGCACAGCCCCAGCCACGCTCCAGATCCTACCTGGCAGGAGGGAAACGGCTGACATCCCCTCTGGTGAAAGTAAAACAACGAAGATTTGGACTGCAAGCCCAGGACGCAGGGGATGGAGCAGCAGTTTGGCTATTCTCAGGCTCTGGTTCCCTGTGGAAGACAGCTTCATTCACAAAGTCCCTGGCCTTCAGCTGCTCCAGCTCAGCACTCACATGATCCCCAGCAGCGAAATTATTGACCAGTGCACCATACTTCTGCTCTGAGAGGAGACTGACCCGGATCGATGGCCAGAGATCTCCAAATTGCACACTGTAGGTCATGTCAAAATTCTGCAGAGCCAGTCGAGTAGCAGGAAATTTGGGCTCTGTGGAAGCCTGGAAGAAAGAGAACAGGCCTATAAGTCTTCCAGGCCTCACTATCCCCTTGCTGCCTGAGCCCACCACCACCTTAGAGTGCTGGGGCAAACGTGAACCCAGCTAGCGCCCACTCCTGCCTTTGCATCGTGCCTCTGCCTGCCAGAGAGAAAGTGTGTGAGAGAAAAGTAGTGGGAAACTGGCCTTTCTTACTCAATGTTGTGAAACTCTAGCTCTCACAATAGCATGTGGGGCTCACCAAAAATGAGGGCATTCCTTGAGACCTAGGAGAGGACTCTTGAGGAGAGTCTATAGAAGGTGGGTAGCAAAGAACCTGGGCAAAGAACAGATTTAAAGATGGAAGACATTTTTTTCTTTCTGAACAGTCCTTCCATTTTCTAAAGCACTTTCACATCTCCTAGTTTAGATGAGCACAAGAGACAGCGCAGTGAGATACAAAAAATATCAACCTTCTACATTTGGTAGAGAGGTGGGGGTAACTTACCTAAAGGTCATGCAGTGACTGACACCACAATGCTCAGTATCAGAGGGCTGAGGGTCATTTGGGGCAAGTTCCCAGATTCCAGGAAGGTGGGATGAGAAGAGCTCACAGAAGCCTTGAAGTGTGAATCAAGGTGGGGACTTACAGAATGATTGCTATGGGGGTGGCAGAGAGGGGCATGAGTCAGGTTTGAGGAGTACGGAAATAGGTCAAAAGAGAAAAAAAGATCTCAGCTGAGGAGTCCACAAGTTGGCCCTGGATGCCACAGCTGCAATGCTTATTATGGCTGGTAGCCCCGTTACGGTCTATGAATTTTGTGTTGGCTTAGATTTTCAGATAGCTTGGAACTCCTTCTCGGCCCTCATTTCTTGTTACGGTGGGGGCTCTTGCTGTGACCGTGACCTCTGCTACGGTGGGGACTCTTGTGGGGACTCTTGCTCCGGCTCCTGCTCTGGCCCTGCCTTCTGCTATGGTGAGGACTCTTGCTTTGGCTCCGACTTCTGTTACGAAGGGCACTCTTGATCGGGCCCTGACTTCTGCTAGATTTGGTACTTTCACTCTGGCCCTGATCTTCAAGAGGTGGAGGAGAATCTCTCTGGTTTTTATTTGTGCTTTCTTGGGTACTATTGCTCCCACTCCGACTTCTGCTAAGATGGAAAGTCTTTCTTTGAGTCCAAGTTGTAGGGCCATGGACACTCTCACTCTGGCTCCCACTTGCGCTTTGGTGGGTGTTCTTGCTGTCACTACTCTGGCACTCATTAATAACCAAAATTGAACTACAGCTGGCATTAGTGCTACAGCTGGAACTCTTGGTTGAAGGCACAGGACAGCTGTAGGGAATCTGGGAGGACTCCTTGTGGGAGTCTCGAGAAGCCATAGAGTAGACATGGAGGCCACATGGCATAGCATCAAGGTGACCCCAGGCTCTGGGGGCAATGGGTAAATTTTGGGGGTCAAAGGGTGTTCTCAAAGGGATAAAAGAATAGATGTGGGTAGAACAAGGAGGCACCACAGGCTGGCGATGAGGTAGGAGTGGGCCCCGGGGAGTGCTATAGATGACACCAGGGGGCACCACAGGCTGGTTCTGACACTGAAGGGGACTTGTGCATTGATTGAGGGGACCAGAGAGCAGGCCAGGATCGGGGGTGGGGGGAACCATGGAATATACATGGGTACTACAGGGGGGTCCTATGAGGGGTCCTCGGGGGCCGGTCTGAGCATAACTACTGGGTAAGATAGGATCACAAGGAAGGCGAAGGGGAAGGGAAGCAGGGATAACTGTTTTGAGGGTTCTAGGAACCACAGCAGGCGCAGTAGTCTCTTGGGGAAGTTCTTTGGGGCAGGAATTGGAGCAAGTTGTGATGGTTGTCACCACAGAAGAAGGACCAGAGATGCCAGAAGGGCGGGAGGGAGGTGGAGGAGAGGAGCTGGGCTTGGGGGCGCTGGGCTTGTCAGGAGCGTGCTGGGTGACCAGGGAGTGACATCTGTGGGGAGAATGTGGTTGTTTTACCTCTAAGGATTTGGGAGACTTTGCTTGGGGACAAACGGGCGCAGGGGATTCCTTACAGCTTCTGCAGCGGGGTGACTGAGGTGGATTCATAAACTGGTTGCCTGGAGGTGAAGGGAAGCAGGCTGAACAAGGACAGTGGGAGGACAGGGGAAGAGGTGGTTCCTGGGGACAGGAGGGACCAGAAATCATAGCACCTGGGGTTATTCGGAGATAAGAGCTCCCACCAGTCTCCCAGGAACAAATAGACTCAAAGCAAGACTTCCTGGAATCCTGTAACTGGGGGTTGCCAGTACTCCCAGGGGATAGGTGGATGGCATAGTAAGGGTTCCCAGGGGCAGGTATGTGGGCCTCTGGGGGAAGATGGGAATAGTGATAAGAGCCCTCCTGAGGTGAGCTAGGACAACTAGATGTGCCTGGTTGAGAGGAAAGTGGGGAGCCACAATAATTTTTCCCAAAAGTTGGGTCAAGCTGTGGTTTAGGTTCATGAGAGTCTGGACGCTTAACATGGCCACGGTAAAAGTTGTCAGTGGGTGGGGAAGATGCTGAGGAAAGAGGAGGACCATTGTAACTTCTCCCTGAGGACCAGGAAGAGAGCAGAGTAGAGGTCACGGGCCCAGTATCCAAAACCCTCTGAGGAGGTGGAGAAATTATAGGTCTAGTTTCCATGTGCCGACGGACAAGGGGAGGTGAAATTACAAGCCCAGTTCCCAGGGACTTATGAGTAAGGGGCGGTGAAATCACGGGGGCAGTTTCCAAAGGCACATGAGTAAGGGGAAGGGAGGTCACCGGGTTGGTTACCAGGGCTGGAGGGTATCCACCATAGTAACAGAGGTAACTGTGCTGGTCTGTGTAAGGGCCTCGGGGACAGGGACGTGGTGTTCTCGGAGGACTGATCCAGCTGCAATGTGGGCTCCGCGGACGGGCAGGGGGTGACCCCGCAAAGCGGAACCGCTCAACACAAGGACTTGGAGGGGACGAACCCGACAGGATAGGCTCCCGGCAAGAGGGCTTTCCTAGGTGTGGAGAAGTGGGTTCAAAACAACATCCCCCTGGGCGCAGAAGAGCCTGCGGGATTGGGGAGGAGGGCGGTGGCGGCGGGCAAAGAATCGGTCGGGGTAGGGAGGAGGACTGGTCGGTTAGGGAAGAAATTTCAGGGCTACAAGTGAGGCCAGAGAAAGGCGCTCTGGAAAAGTAGGGAGAGCCCATAAGGTGGGAGAAGTCGCTGAACCTTTTGCCTGGTTTGGGGGAAAGGTCTGGAGGGTGGTCGCTATAACCTTTCCTGGGAGCCAGACGCAGCTCTGGCTGGGATGGGGTTGAATCCTCTCCCGGAGGGCAGCAGAGACCCGGGAGGGAAGGGTAAGTCGCTACGTCACTTTCCGAGCAGAGAGGACGGCGGGGCAGGAAGGTCTGGGAGGAAAGGAAGATAAGAGGTCATGGGGGGGGGGGGGGCAGTGGGGGGCAGGGGAGGGAGGGTCGGAAAAAAGGGGAGGGAGGGGGAAAGGGAGGAAGGGAAGGGGGAAGGTTAGTGGGGGTCCAGGGGAAGGTACCCAAGCGCCGGGAAACAAGAGGCGTGACAGAGCTGAAAGAATGAGGGCGGAGGTGATGACGTAACTTAGAGGGGCGGAGTCTGGAGTTCGCAGACCTAACTAGAGGGGCAGCCGAAGACTTGTGACGAAATAAAAAGGCGGAGAGAGGCGAAGACTACTGAGGTGAGAAGGCGGCACCTAGTCACGCCGCCTGAGGTGTGGGGGAAAGGTGACCCAAAGCGTTCCAGAGGCGCTGGAGTAGCGAACTAACTGAGGGTGCGAGATGTACAGGGCTGGAGAAGCTTCCCGAGGGGCGGTGGTAAAAGGCTGCTGTCACTGGACCTTACCCATTTCTTCTTATGTCGTTGTCTCCGCGGGGCCGTCGCGATGTCCGCACGCTTCAGCATGTCCCGAACACCTCTCACTAAGAGCGCAGCCATGTCGGCGTGCGCCGCTTTGTAATTCCGACCGGAACCGCAAAAGCAGACGCTCAGGTTCCGGAGAGGTGGTGTGCTCCACAGTGAACGAAAAGGGGAGAGCGTTACGGCTGCCTCTCTTTGGGCTCCGCCCTCCGACGCGAGTGCAAACCCCGCCCAGCTAA
Organism: Budorcas taxicolor; assembly: GCF_023091745.1. Classification (NCBI taxonomy): domain Eukaryota; kingdom Metazoa; phylum Chordata; class Mammalia; order Artiodactyla; family Bovidae; genus Budorcas; species Budorcas taxicolor. Next base: position 99,978,573 of record NC_068912.1, read on the forward strand.
GGATCTTTTGTTGTTGTTTTTAGTCGCTCAGTAGTGGCCGACTCTTTGCGACCCTCTGAACTGTAGCCCTTGACGTACTTCTTTTCCTATTTGGAACCAGTCTGTTGTTCCATGTCCAGTTCTAACTGTTGCTTCCTGACCTGCATATAGGTTTCTCAAGAGGCAGGTCAGCTGGTCTGGTATTCCTGTCTCTTTCAGAATTTTCCAGTTTATTGTGATCCACAGTCAAAGGTTTTGGCATAGTCAGTAAAGCAGAAATAGATGTTTTTCTGGAACTCTCTTGCTTTTTCGATGATCCAGCGGATGTTGACAATTTGATCTCTGGTTCCTCTGCCTTTTCTAAAACCAGCTTGAACATCTGGAAGTTGACGGTTCACGTATTGCTGAAGCCTGGCTTGGAGAATTTTGAGCATTACTTTACTAGTATGTGAGATGAGTGCAATTAAGACTCCGAGCTGCCAATGCAGGGGATGTGTGTTTGATCCCTTTTGGGGGAACTAAGATTCCCAACATGCTGCACTACATGGCCAAAAAAAAAAAAAAAAAAAGGCAATACAATGTACACTTAAAAGAGAATGTTCAAACCCTGAGATGGGGAGATCAAAGGTAAAGATATTGAAATCAATTATAAATTTTTAATTAATTACCTTAACTGAAATATCTAGCCTGCCATAATTCATCTGAGTGTCCCCCATTTAAAGCCTGTCTGCATGTGAATCTGAAAGTGTCCTTGGATTGAGTCCAAATTAGATAGGTTCCCCCACCATTTATCATAAAATTTGAGTCCTCCCTCTAGTGTTTCCTGCTCTGATCCATATGTACACATATGACTATGAAACTGTCTTCTAAATTGGAGAATGGCCATGTGAACTCCCACAAAAAACCCTCCAGTGACTTCCTTCTCCCTGTGGAAAAGCCACAGTTTTTACTTTGGCATATGTAGGAGTTGCCTTGGGCTTCCATAACAAAGTTCCATAAACTGAGTGGCTTAAACAACAGAAGTTTACTGTCTCACATATGGGGAGTCTAGAAATCCTTAATCAAAGTTGGTTCCTTCTGACAGCTCTGAGGGAAAACCTGTTCTGTGGCCCTCTCCTAACTTCTGGTAGCTTGAGCATCCTTAGCTTGTGGATGGGAGAAGGCAATGGCATTCCACTCCAGTACTCTTGCCTGGAATATCCCATGGACGGAGGTGCCTGGTAGGCTACAGTCCCTGGGGTCCCAAAGAGTCAGAAGCAACTGAGCAACTTCACTTTCACTTTTCACTTTCATGCACTGGAGAAGGAAATGGCAACCCACTCAGTATTCTTGCCTGGAGAATCCCAGGGACGGAGGAGCCTGGTGGGCTGCTGTCTGTGACTGACGCGACTTAGCAGCAGTAGCAGCAGCAGCAGTGCAGTGCTTTGAGCATTCTTAGGCATTGCCTTTCTTTGGGATTGGAATGAAAACTGACCTTTTCCAGTCCTGTGACCACTGCTGAGTTTTCCAAATTTGCTGGCATATTGAGTGCAGCACTTTCACAGCATCATCTTTCAGGATTTGAAATAGCTCAACTGGAATTCCATCACCTCCACTAGTTTTGTTCATAGTGATGCTTCCTAAGGCCCACTTGACTTCACATTCCAGGATGTCTGGCTCTAGGTGAGTGATCACACCATCGTGATTATCTGGGTCATGAAGATCTTTTTTTGTACAGTTCTGTGTATTCTTGCCACCTCTTCTTAATATCTTCTGCTTCTGTTCGGTCCATACCATTTCTGTCCTTTATTGAGCCCATCTTTGCATGAAATGTTCCCTTTGTATCTTTCATTTTCTTGAAGAGATCTCTAGTCTTTCCTATTCTGTTGTTTTCCTCTATTTCTTTGCATTGATCGCTGAGGAAGGCTTTCTTATCTCTCCTTGCTATTCTTTGGAACTCTGCATTCAGATGCTTATATCTTTCCTTTGCTTTTTGCTTCTCTTCTTTTCACAGCTATTTGTAAGGCCTCCTCAGACAGCCATTTTGCTTTTTTGCATTTCTTTTCCATGGGGATGGTCTTGATCCCTGTCACCTGTACAATGTCAAGAACCTCCATCCATAGTTCATCAGGCACTCTGTCTATCAGATGTCATCCCTTAAATCTATATCTCACTTCCACTGTATAATCATAAGGGATTTGATTTAGGTCATACCTGAATGGTCTAGTGGTTTTCCCTACTTTCTACAATTTAAGTCTGAATTTGGTAATAAGGAGTTCATGATCTGAGCCACAGTCAGCTCCCGGTCTTGTTTTTGTGGACTGTATAGAGCTACAAGGCTGTATATTGTCACCCTGCTTATTTAACTTATATGCAGAGTACATCATGAGAAACGCTGGGCTGGAAGAAGCACAAGCTGGAATCAAGATTGCCGGGAGAAATATCAATAACCTCAGATATGCAGATGACACCACCCTTATGCCAGAAAGTGAAGAGGAACTAAAAAGCCTCTTGATCAAAGTGAGAGAGGAGAGTGGAAAAGTTGGCTTAAAGCTCAACATTCAGAAAATGAAGATCATGGCATCTGTTCCCATCACTTCATGGCAAAAAGATGGGGAGACAGTGGAAACTGTCAGACTTTATATTTTGGGTCTCCAGAATCACTGCAGATGGTGATTGCAGCCATGAAATTAAAAGATGCTTACTTCTTGGAAGGAAAGTTATGACCAACCTAGATAGCATATTCAAAAGCAGAGACATTACTTTGCCAACAAAGGTCTGTCTAGTCAAAGCTGTGGTTTTTCCAGTGGTCATGTATGGATGTGAGAGTTGGACTGTGAAGAAAGCTGAGTGCCAAAGAATTGATGCTTTTGAACTTTGGGGTTGGAGAAGACTCTTGAGAGTCCCTTGGACTGCAAGGAGATCCAACCAGTCCATCCTAAAGGAAATCAGTCCTGGGTGTTCATTGGAAGGACTGATGCTGAAGCTGAAACTCCAATACTTTGGCCACCTCATGCGAAGAGTTGACTCATTGGAAAAGACCCTGATGCTGGGAGGGCTTGGGGGCAGGAGGAGAAGGGGACGACAGAGGGTGAGATGGCTGGATGCCATCACCGACTCAATGGACATGAGTTTGAGTGAACTCCGGGAGTTGGTGATGGACAGGGAGGCCTGGCATGCTGCAATTCATGGGGTCGCAAAGAGTCAGACATGACTGAGCTACTGTACTGAAACTGTAACCCACCAGGCACCTCAGTCCATACGAATCTCCAGGCCAGAATACTGGAGTGGGTTACCATTTCCTTCTCCAGAGATCTTTTGAGGGTCTGAAAAAGAACAATCATTTGTGGAGAATGGTGGCTCCGTCTGAATGCTTGTAGCTTTAGGAGAGACTCTGTAAATTCCCCTAACCCAGTTGAAGGATAAAGGAGGACTTTGAGCTGATTGTTGAGTACAGAAAGAGTTAGGTAGGCAAAATGAGGCAAGAAGAGCCTTCTAGGCAGAACTTGTACAGAGAGAGATCCAGAGGTAGTGAAAAATGAGGCTACTGAGGAGGTTTTGCAATGAAGCTGAAGTTTCAGGACATGTCATTTGTACTCCCCTGTTCAAGGCACGTAACTAATTTTTGTATTTTTCTTTAAAAGACCGTCTCCCGAATTTTGTAAGCTTCAGGGCACATTACTTTTCCAACGAAGGTCCGTCTAGTCAAAGCTATGGTTTTTCCAGTAGTCATGTATGGATGTGAGAGTTGGACTATAAAGAAAACTGAGCAGGCCAGAGCCTGCGACCTAGTGGGAGTGGAGTGGAGCGGCCGTTGTTGCCGACTCTTTCCTCCTCCCCACGGTCCAGTCAGCGGGTTGATTAGGCCATCGGCCCTCAAGCCGAGACTTGTCTCTTGTTTAGTTCTGGGGAGCGCCTGGCCGACATGAGTGATGTAGAGGAGAGCAACTTCGAGGGCAGAGAGTCTCGCTCTCAGTCAGAATCTCCAATGGGAACTCCTGCTCGTGTAAAATCGGAGAGCAGGTCAGGATCTCGTAGTCCATCAAGGGTTTCCAAACACTCTGAATCCCATTCTCGATCAAGATCAAAATCCAGGTCGAGGTCAAGGAGGCATTCTCATAGACGTTACAGTCGATCCAGATCCCATTCTCACTCTCAGAGGAGACGATCTCGAAGTAGGTCATATACACCAGAATACCGGCGTCGAAGGAGCCGAAGTCATTCTCCAATGTCTAACCGGAGAAGACATACAGGCAGCAGGGCAAATCCTGATCCCAATACTTGTCTAGGAGTGTCTGGCCTCAGTTTGTACACAACAGAGAGAGATCTTCGCGAAGTATTTTCTCGATATGGACCGTTGAGTGGTGTCAATGTGGTTTATGACCAGTAAACTGGACGGTCACGGGAATTTGCTTTTGTTTATTTCGAGAGAATAGATGACTCAAAGGAGGCTATGGAAAGGGCAAATGGAATGGAACTGGATGGTAGAAGAATTCGGGTGGATTATTCTATCACCAAGAGAGCACACACACCAACACCAGGCATATACATGGGCAGACCAACTCATGGTGGTGGTGGTGGTGGCGGTGGTGGAGGTGGGGGAGGTGGCAGATGTCGAGATTCTTACTATGATAGAGGATATGATCGTGGGTACGACAGATATGAAGACTATGATTACCGGTACAGAAGAAGATCACCTTCTCCTTATTATAGTCGATACAGATCACGATCAAGATCTTGATCCTACAGCCCAAGACGCTATTAATAAGCAGAGCAGTTGCAGTTGAGGACATCTTTTTCTCTTTTTTTAATTCTGGATTTCCTCAAGCTTCTAATCCTTTCTACTCCTCAAAAAGAACCCTTAAAAAATCTTTGGTTTAAAAAAAAAAAAAAAAAATCTTTGGTTTGTTTAGCATCTACACTTTGTCAATTGTATTGCTATTTTCCACCCCTTTTATTATATTCTTAAAGATGTAATTATCATTTTTGAGTAGTTAAACATCTTGAGTAAAAAAGGAACCCCCCCCCCGTGTTATGCTTTGTAAATGATTTTTTTGTTTGTTTTTTGCTTTTATGGAAAATTCACTCCTAGCTTATCAAAATGAGGAAAGAAATGATCTTTTTAAAGCTTCTTTTGTGTTAGATATTGTATTAGACATTGTATTAGAGGTCTGCATTTACTATAAACTCCTTTTTTAACTTTCTTTTGGGGAAGTTAGTTGTAGTTCAGTCAGGTCAAGTTTGTCTGGGGTGGCATGGAACAGTCAAATAGTTGAGTATAGAAAGTTTGAAGCTATAGAAGAAAATACTTACTTGGTCATTTCTTTTGAAGAACATAATTTTTGAACCCTAAAAATTACTTCTTTTTTTAGAAATGAAAAGCTTGTGGACTCCCATAAAACATGTTGTATTTAAAATACATTTGTTGAAACTTAAAAACGTAAAGTGTGATTTTTGTGTTGAATTTATTAATCAGTGAAGGACAGCCTTTATTATTTATTACTTAGAGCAATTGTATAATTGCTATTAGAAATTTTGGTATTGGGACAATGGTTTAGGCAGGCTGTTTGTATACAGTTCTTAGAAGTAGTTGGGGGGGGTAGTCTTCTTTCAAATAGAAGTTAATTTCTTTGAAAAAAAAAAAAAGAAAGAAAACTGAGCGCCTAAGAATTGATGCTTTTGAACTGTGGTGTTGGAGAAGACTCTTGAGAGTTCCTTGGATTGCAAGGGGATCCAACCAGTCCATCCTAAAAGAAATCAGTCCTGAATATTCATTGGAAGGGCTGATTCTGAAGCTGAAACTTCAGTACTTTGGCCACCTGATGCAAAGAACTGACCTCTTGGAAAAGACCCTGATGCTGGGAAAGATGGAAGGCAGGAGGAGAAGGGGACAACAGAAGATGAGATGGTTGGATGGCATCACTGATTCGATGGACATAAGTTTGAGCAAGCTCTGGGAGTTGGTGATGGACAGGGAAGCCTGGCGTGCTGCAGTCCATGGGGTCGCAAAGAGTCTGACATGACTGAGCCACTGAACTGAGACCCCACAGAACTTGACTCCACCATAGGAGCCAGTGAAAAGGAGGGGCACGATCAGATAATTGTTTTTAAAAATGATTGTCCGATAGCCGATGTTCAGAGTAGATGAGAGGAAGGTACAGAGATCAGATGAGAGAAGACCATGTCTGGATTGTGTGGTGGCTGTGAAGATGGAGAGAAGAGGATGAATTCCACTTACAGTGGAGAGAGAAGTACAGAACTTGTTGACTGATTGGCCCTATCTAAAATAGTATAGATGACACCACCAGTTAATAGCCTTCCTCTTCAGTTCAGTCGCTCAGTCGTGTCCGACTCTTTGCGACCCCATGAATTCCAGCACGCCAGGCCTCCCTGTCCATCACCAACTCCCAGAGTTCCCTCAGACTCATGTCCATCGAGTCCATGATGCCATCCAGCCTTCTCATCCTGGGTCGTCCCCTTCTCCTCCTGCCCCCAATCCCTCCCAGCATCAGGGTCTTTTCCAATGAGTCAACTCTTCGCATGAAGTGGCCAAAGTATCGGAGTTTCAGCTTTAGCATCATTCCTTCCAAAGAAATCCCAGGGCTGATCTCCTTCAGAATGGACTGGTTGGATCTCCTTGCAGTCCAAGGGACTCACCCTGGTTTTATTCTTATGACTTGTCATCTGATATGTATTTATTTTCTTACAGTCTGCTAAATAATTTTCAAAAGGTTAAAAGCATAACTGATAAAAATATAAAATGAACACATGCCAAAGATTTTATTCATCATCATAAACTGCTTAATCATTATTATCCTAAATAATGAGGGAACCAGTGAGATGGTAAGTCTTTTTTTTTTTTTGTAAGTCTTGTTCAAAATGAGAATTGGAGTTTCAGAGTTTCAGAGATTTGGATTATCAGCCAGAGGAATACTGAAATGAATTTGCTAATAGTTGCAGAAACACTAATATCCTATTAAGCAATAAACTATAATGATAGAGATTATCTCTTTTACTAGAGGGAATTAAATTCCATCTCTATTGGACAGAAATTCATTTGCATTTCTATGTATAGGAATTATTTGCATTGCTTGCAGACAAGATTTGCATTGCTATCAGTTTTTTACAAGTTAACCTCTATTGGTACAAAGTTGTAAGATTACCTAGTAATGTGAAGTAATGTCTCTGCTTTTTAATATGCTGTCTAGGTTGGTCATAACTTTCCTTCCAAGGAGTAAGCGTCTTTTAATTTCATGGCTGCAGTCACCATCTGCAGTGATTTTGGAGCCCAGAAAAATAGCCAGCCACTGTTTCCACTGTTTCCCCATCTATTTGCCATGAAGTGATGGGAACAGATGCCGTGATCTTAGTTTTCGAAATGTTGAGCTTTACGCCAACTTTTCCGCTCTCCTCTTTCACTTTCATCAAGAGGCTCTTTAGTGCCTCTTCACTTTCTGCCATAAGGGTGGTGTCATCTGCATATCTGAGGTTATTGATATTTCTCCTGGCAATCTTGATGTTGCTGCAAATGGCATTGTTTCATTCTGTTTATTTTGTGGCTGAATAATATTCTGTTGTGTATACATACCACATCTTTATCCACTCATCTGTAGATGGATATTTAGGTTGCTCCCATGTCTTGGGTATTGTAAGTAGTGCTGCAATGGGCATTGAGGTACATGTATCTTTTCGAATTATAGTTTTCTCCAAATACATGCCTAAGAATCTGCTGCTTTGTATGTCTGGCAGTTTTTTTTTTACTGAGCACTTGGTATTGTGAAATTTACATTGTTGAATGCTGGATTTAGCTGTCTTCTTTAAAATGTCTTGGAATTTGTTCTGGCAGGCACTCAGGGTTTTTGTGTGTTTGTGAATCAGCTTGATCTTTTCAAGGTTCCTTTTTTAAAGATTTGTTATAGCCTATCTTGTGTAGCTCCTCTCTGTGAGTAGTTTTAGCCCTGGAGAGGTATCCCTTTCTGGAGTTCAAGTTGAATGGGAATTCTCCACAATAGCTGGTCAAAACTCAAACATCTAGCCCTCTGCGTACAGCTTTGGGAATTACTTAGTTTACAGTTACCCAGTAGTTCTTTGCCTGAGTACGTGAAGTTTCATTCTACTCATTTGCAGCTTAGTATTCAGCAACACACTTAAGCATCCTCTAAGCTGAATTCAGAGCTCTCTCTCTCTCTCTCTCTCTCTGGTAACTCCTTCCTTTTTATGATAAAACAAGTATAGTAACACTTTGCTAAATATTCACTAAAATCTGAGTAATGAGTTTAGGGCTGTTCACTGTAAAATTTCAGCTTTGTTGTTTGTTTGAAAACTTAATAGATGTTTGAAAATGATTGGATTACATACAACAAATATAATACTACCATGTACAGTAAGTCCCCTACACATGAACAAGTTCTGTTCCATGAGCACATTCAAAAGTCCAATTTGTAAGTTCAACAAAGTTAGCCTAGGCAACCAACTGACACAATCGGCTATATAGTACTATACTAATAGGGTTAGAATACTTTATATACAGATAATATATTAAAAAACAAAAAATAAAAGTTTTAATCTTACAGTATAGTACCTTGAAAAGTATAGTAGTACAGTACATACATACAGGGGCATACAGGGGCTGGCATCAAGTGAACAAACAAAAAGAGTTACTGACTGGAGGAGGGAGAGGAGATAGCAGAGCTGAAGGGTCATCAGCAATAGGAGGAGATGGAGGGCAAGCTACAATGTCACGCACGCATGGTGTTGATGGCACAGGTTCTGGTTCTTTGCTGGATTCAGTTCTATCTGCCCTCTTTAAAAAATGATCCAGTGATGTCTGGGTAGTAGCTCTTTTCTCTCATCATAGATGACACCGTAGCACTAGACTGCATTCTGAACAGCTGTTGCAGGCTTCATGTACTGTTCTATGTTTGGGTCAAAAATTCACCTCAGAAACTAACAATGCCTCCTCAAAGAAAATCCCCCCCACCATTTCCTGTGTCATAATTTTCTTCAGTTCTTCACTTAGTTCTTTTACCTCTTTCCTGTCTTCGTCCTTTCTCTGGGCCTCTAATTCTATCAAATTTCCTTCTTGGGTTTCACAAGAGCTTAGTGAAATCATCCCCTTACAGATCTAGCTCCAGCTTCTCACTGAGGGTCACTGAGTTGCTGAAGACCTCTTTGGACTCTTCATCCACCTTCTCACATCCATGAAAAAAAAAAAAAAAACCGTGGGCAAAGTTTCTTCCAAACCCCATTCATGGTGACAGCAGTAACTTCATGCCAAGCCAAGTCAGTTTTTTTTTTTAATGGCCTTGTACATGTTATAGTCCTTTCAAAATTAACACAAGGTTGTTCCTGATTCATCATTCACCTTTATATCTGATGAAAAATGTGATGGAAAGTCACTCTAACCCCCTTGTCCATGGGTTGGATGAGCGACGTAGTATTTGGTGGCAGGTGCACTGCTTTGACGTTGGGATGAGAGCCATCCATGAATGGGGTGACCCAGAGTATTGTCAAGCAGCAAAAGACTATTGAATGGGACGTACCTTCCAAGCAAGATTTCTCTACCTCTGGGATAAAGTGGTGGAAAAATCAGTTCTGAAAAATGGTTTGTGAAACCTAGGATCTGGAGTTACTGTTTCACACAACAAGGAGAGCCTTTGGCCATGTTTTTAACGGCTTTTGGGTTCTCTGAATGATAAACGAGGAGAAGCTTCAGCTTCAAATCACTGGAAACATTGCCACCAAACAACGAAGTTAGCCTGTCCTTTGCTGCTTTATAGCCTGGCATCAACTTTTCCTCCTTACTGATATAACTGATCTGGAATCCTCTTCCAGTACAGTCTTGTCTCATCTACATTAAAAACCTCCTCAGGTAAATAAGTGACTTAACCAGTAATTTCTTGAAGCATTTCAGTAAATTCCCAGGCAGCTACCATATCTGCACTTGCTGCCTCACCACGTACGTTTACATTGTAAAGACTGGTTCTAGCCTTGGACCAACGAAACCTGCCACATATAGTATTAAAAGATGTGCCCTCTGATTCTTTGCTGTGTTTCTTCTTCAAGTCTTCATAAAGGCTTTTAGTTTTCTCTTGAATCAGCATTAAGCTAAGCAGAACTTGACAGTGTTGTTGATCCTGCATCCACACACCGAAAAGTTTCTCTATCACTTTTCTACGTTTCTTTGATATTGTTGTTGGCATCATTAGCACAGCAGACTTCATGTGTCCCATGATCTTGTTCTTTCAGTTCAGTTCAGTTCAGTCACTCAGGCATGTCCGACTCTTTGTGACCCCATGAATTGCAGCATGCCAGGCCTCCCTGTCCATCACCAACTCCCAGAGTTCACCCAAACTCATGTCCATCAAGTCGGTGATGCCATCCAGCCATCTCATCCTCTGTCATCCCCTTCTCCTCCTGCCTCCAAGCCCTCCCAGCATCAGAGTCTTTTCCAATGAGTCAACTCTTCGCATGAGGTGGCCACAGTACTGGAGTTTCAGCTTTAGCATCAGTCCTTCCAAAGAACACCCCAGACTGATCTCCTTTAGAATGGACTGGTTGGATCTCCTTGCAGTCCAAGGGACTCTCAAGAGTCTTCTCCAACACCACAGTTCAAAAGCATCAATTCTTCGCCACTCAGCTTTCTTCACAGTCCAACTCTCAAATTCATATATGACCACTGGAAAAACCATAGCCTTGACTAGACGGACCTTTGTTGGCAAAGTAATATCTCTGCTTTTCAATATACTATCTAGGTTGGCCGTAACTTTCCTTCTAAGGAGTAAGCGTCTTTTAATTTCATGGCTGCAATTACCATCTGCAGTGATTTTGGAGCCCAAAAAATAAAGTCTGACACTGTTTCCACCATTTCCCCATCTATTTCCCATGAAGTGATGGGACCAGATGCCATGATCTTAGTTTTCTGAACGTTGAGCTTTAAGCCAACTTTTTCACTCTCCTCTTTCACTTTCATCAAGAGGCTTTTTAGTTCCTCTTCACTTTCTGCCATAAGGGTGGTATCATCTGCATATCTGAGGTTATTGATATTTCTCCTGGCAATCTTGATTCTAGCTTGTGCTTCTTCCAGCCCACCATTTCTCATGATGTACTCTGCATATAAGTTAAATAAGCAGGGTGACAATATTCAGCCTTGATGTACTCCTTTTCCTATTTGGAACCAGTCTGTTGTTCCATGTCCAGTTCTAACTGTTGCTTCCTGACCTGCATATAGGTTTCTCAAGAGGCAGGTCAGGTGGTCTGGTATTCCCATCTCTTTCAGAATTTTCCACAGTTTATTGTGATCCAGTCAAAGATTTTGGCAGTCAATAAAGCAGAAATAGATGTTTTTCTGGAACTCTCTTGCTTTTTCGATGATCCAGCGGATGTTGACAATTTGATCTCTGGTTCCTCTGCCTTTTCTAAAACCAGCTTGAACATCTGGAAGTTGATGGTTCACGTATTGCTGAAGCCTGGCTTGGAGAATTTTGAGCATTACTAGCATGTGAGATGAGTGCAATTGTGCGGTAGTTTGAGCATTCTTTGGCATTGCCTTTCTTTGGGATTGGAATGAAAACTGACCTTTTCCAATCCTGTGGCCACTGCTGAGTTTTCCAAATTTGCTGACATATTGAGTGCTGCACTTTCACAGCATCATCTTTCGGGGTTTGAAATAAGCTCAACTGGAATTCCATCACCTCTACTAGCTTTGTTCATAGTGATGCCTTCTAAGCCCACTTGACTTCCCATTCCAGGATGTCTGGCTCTAGGTGAGTGATCACACCATCGTGATTATCTTGGTCATGAAGATCTTTTTTGTACAGTTCTTCTGTGTTCTTTAGAATAGTGCAATTCATGTTATAAGAACAAGTGATGTCTACCATCTTTTCATCTCACCCCACTCTCAACTATTTTCACTTTTGTTTCCATTGTTATTGTTTGGTGCTTCTTAGCAGTACCAGCTACATCACTGCTGCTTGTACACTTGCTTCTGTGCTTGAAATAAAGGTTCTGTACTGCTGTACTCTATACAGTACTGTACAGTACACAAAAACACAACCACTTGTAGAGGATGCATGCATGTGACAATGTATGCCAGACATGTGAACTTACCTGATTGGACATGAAAACACATGTTCACACCTTCGAAAGTTCAAAACTTGAAGGTTCATATGTAGGGAACTTATTATATATAGGTATTTGGGAGGATTATACATAACTATTGAAGTGGGTTCTAAGTCAGAAGTGGCTGGAAGATGCTGGCCATCCCTGTAGCTAGGACAATAGGCTCAAAGAGCTTCTAGATTAAAGTGGCCCTTTGCCCCATTTTTCTAAACACAATCCTTCAGATTCTCAGAAGCTCCATTACCATGTATGCCTGTGAAGCCTGAGTCTTGCAGGCTATATTGAGTATCAGCCTGCTGATTACTTCTGAAGCACAAAACACTCATTTCTGGCATGGCTCACTTTCTGTGTATGCCTATTTACATATAGGTCTTTCTCATGTGCAAACTAAAGGTTGCAAACTAGTGAGCTAAAGCCCCAGCCCATAGGTGTGTTTTATTTAGCCTAATGCTTTGAAAAGTTAGTTGTCCACATTTAACAACTGGGAGATTTCACATAAAACAAGTGATCTGGCAACACTGGTTGTGCCTTCCTACAAAGCAACAGTTGACTGCAGTATAAAGGCAATTTTCCAGGGCCTGGAAGGCCTGTTTCCTCATTTATCACTCAGATGCAACTTCTAGTCCTCTGCTGCCTAACATAGTAACCACACAGGACTACTGAATATAAATTAATTCAAAGTTAATTATAATTAAATAAAATTTAAAACTCAGAACCTCAGTCACATTAGCCGCATTAGCATATTGGACAATACAGAAGAGAACTTTGTCGTCACTGCACACTGCTCTATTGAACAGTGCTGACCTAGCCTGTCTCCCCAGTTGGAACAGGGAACATTTTTGCCTATCCCTTAGGCAACATAGCTTATTAGTGATAACTGTGGAGCCTCATCAAAATTTACTGTTTTTATGGGGAAATGTGCCAAGTTCTAACTCTAGACATAGGCTTATGGATGGTTCACAGGACTACAAGTTGGCTTCTGTTCCACATGCTTGAAACTTACTACAATGTTTTTTAGTAATTCCAAGCTTTATCATTAAGTCACTGACATCTAATTCAGACTCCGTTTAAGTTTTACCAACTGTCCCAGTAACACCCTTAACAAGAGGATCCAGGTTAGAGTCACACGTTGCACGTGTTCTCTCTCTAGTCTCCTGTGTGAAATGGTTCAGCAGTCTTGACTATCACACCCTTGACACAAGTAAGGATTATTTTGTACAATGTACTATTTTATAGAATGTTCCTCAATTTATCTGGTTGGATTTATCTTACCTATACCTTACAGGAATCTGTGATGCTGTGTTCTCATTGCTGCCTGTAGGTCCACTTATCTGTCCCATTATTGGAGATGTCAGCTTTCAACTGTCCGCTAGACTTCTCCAGTGTACTTTCTCCTTTAATAAAATAATATATATCCCCTTCTTACCAAGCTTTCAGTTGATTCACTTATTTATATAATGATTCATGGATTTCTGCTTTATTCAGTGAGTTATAATCCAGTACTTTGATATTTTTGATGCTCAAGTTGTCCTAGATTTGTCTAGGGTTTTTATGTACTCTTGATATGTCCCTATCATTCTTTGAGCACTTCCTTCTCTCTGAATCAAATATTCAGGTTTATCTTATACTTTCCCCACCCCAGCCTTGGAATCACCCATTTCTCCAAGAAGCCCTGGATCCTTTGAGTGAATAAAGCCCTTTTTGTGGGCCAAGGTGAAGAATGTATATATTCCCTACATATACACATTGGGATCTATATATACTTACATTGAAATTTGTATTTATTTAATTCATACCAATAAGAACACTGCAGGCTTCATTCTGGTTTTATCCTCTTCTATATTCATATCTCCATTCTCTGCTAGATCTCATTATCTTCAATATATCTACTTACTGGATCAATTCCCCCTGTATCTATGTACCCAATCTCCCATTGCCAGCACTGCCTGGCCAGATCCTCTTTCCTCACCCTGTTTAGACTCCAGTACCCCTCTCCACTCTCCCCTAAAAACAGTATTTTTAAAGAAAAGTAATCTTGTTGGACACTGAGACCAAAACCTGTTTGCTGTTATTTTTTTGGCTGTGCTGCACGGCTTGCAGGATCTTAGTTCCCCAACCAGACACCGAACCTGTGCCCAACTGCAGGGGAAACTCAGAGCCCTAACCACTGGACTGCCAAGGGAATTTCCAAGACACTTTTGAGATAAAAGAAACTTTGATATGAACTGAGTATTTAATAATATTAAGCAATTAGTGTTACAAATGCCATCAAAGTAAAAATTTTTAAAGTCCTTATTATTGCTAGGTAATGAGTATATGGGGGATGATGATTATTCTATCTGTCCTCATGCTTAAAATTTTTAAATTAAAAAAAAAAGAAGGCAAGACTGCTGATCACTGGACTTTATTAAGATGAAATCACTGATAATTACACAGAAATTACTTGCCTAAGCCAAAATCCTTGAGATTCACATGAACTTAGTTACACAAATAAACATCATGTTCAAAACCATGAGGAAATATCCCGATGCCCAGGTGATGAAGGCTGGGGTGAACAAATCTGCACACTTATTTCAAGCTGTTAAACAGTTTGTGGGCTACCTAGATGGGGGAAAGAAAAGAATGTCATCAACTGGCATGTTTAATGTCATGAATTACAATGCTTTTCATAACCTGGAGCAGCACTGCCTCTTCCCTTACCACTCACCTTCTCACACTCTTCTTGAGCCCTAGTGAACTCCCCTCAATTACCGGAATACTATCTTCTTAATTGGGAATCTCTTCCACACTTTTTCATCTTTTAATTTTCCTTTAAAACCTAACATTACATACTTAGGTTTCAACAAGCTCCTGTCCTTCCTGTTTTTCCCAAAGAAACTTATGACTCCCAATCACAGTGCTTACTAATTCAACAAATATTTATAAAACATCTACTATATGCCGGATACCGTTCTAGATGCTGAGTCACTACGGTAAACAAGACAATATCTGTGTCCTATAGAACTTAAGAGAACAATGAGAGAGATATACGTATAACTTCTGGTAGTGATAAATGCTATGAGGAAAATAAAATGGTGGGGGGAAGGAACAACTTTAAATAGAAGGTTCAGTAAAGGGCATCCTAAGGTTATACCCAGGAGATTTACCAGTTTACTAACCATTCTACTTCTGTCTCCTGTGCTGGCTTATAACTCAGTAAAGGGGACCACGCCCGTCTCATTCCCAGATCTTAACCCAGTTTTGACTCAAAGTATTTAAATAACATTCACCATTTTAATAATTTTAAGCAATTCATTTGTGTAGCCTTAAGTAACTGTGGTGTTGGAGAAAACTCTTGAGAGTCCCTTGGACTGCAAGGAGATCCAACCAGTCCATCCTAAAGGAAATCAGTCCTGGGTGTTTATTGGAAGGACTGATGCTGAAGCTGAAACTCCAATACTTTGGCCACCTCATGCAAAGAGTTGACTCATTGGAAAAGACCCCGATGCTGAGGGGGACTAGGGGCAAGAAGAGAAGGGGACGACAGAGGATGAGATGGCTGGATGGCATCACCGACTCGATTGGACGTGAGTTTGAGTGAACTCCGGGAGTTGGTGATGGACAGGGAGGCCTGGCGTGCTGTGATTCAAGGGATCTCAAAGAGTCGGATACGACTGAGCGACTGAAGTGAACTAACTCACACTGTTCTACAACCATCAACCTCCAGAACTTTTTCATTTTCCCAAACTAAAACTCTACAGCCATTAAATAAAGGCAACTACCATTCAATTTTCTATCTCAATGATGGACTACTCTAGGTTCCTCATGTAAGTGGAGTATTTGTTTTTTTGTTTTTGACTGATTTCACTTCGCATGTTTTCAAGGTTCACCCATGCTGTAGCATGTGTCCGTTTCCTTCCATTTTAAGGCTCGATAATAGTCCATTTATGTACATACCACATTTTGTTTATCCACCCCACCAACAGACATGTTTTCTGAGTACTTTTTTCTTTTTATTGCCAAATAATATTCCTTTATATGGATACATCAAGTTTTATTTATCATCTGATGGGCATTTATATTGTTTCCAACTGTGCCTGTTATGAATAATGGTTCTATGAATATTTGTGTACAAATTTGTGTAGAGATGTTTTCATTTGTCTTGGGTGTAACCTAGGAGTAGAATTGCTGGGTCATATGTTAACTCTAAGTTTAACCTTTTGAAGAACTGCCAGACCTTTCAATAAGGCTATACCAATATACATTCCCATAGGCAGTGTATGTGAGGTTTCTAGTTTCTCCACATCACCAACACATTTCTTAAGATATAGAAAGCAGTATATAAGTATTTTATATATAAATTTTCCCTCTTTCCACTAAAATCATGTTGAAAAAAAGCTGTATGAATAATTATAAACTACAGGATGGATAAATATGAATATAAATCAATGGAAAGAAATATAATGCTCCTTCATTTTATATGTAAATGTGTTATGTTATTATGATTTCATTTTGTTTAAAAATGTTTATATAAGAAAACATGTTTATCTCTAGACAGTATGACTTCAGTTGGATTTTTGTTCTTATATATAAAAAAAAAATTCCAGGGAATTCCTTGGCAGTGGGTCCAGTGGTTGGTTGGAATTCCATGCAGCACACACGGGATCAATCCTTGGTCAGGAAACCCTACAAAATGCGCAGCATGGCATGGCCAAACAGAATTTTCTTTACCTGTTAGAATGTGTTAGAGGAGCTGTGTACGAATACGTGTCCATGTGCATCTGTGTGTCTGCACTGTATATTATAGAATTAAAATATCTAAATTGGGATTGCTGAAGCATAAATTATGATAGTGGAGGTCATTAACTATTTTGTGGGGAGTTATTTATCAACCCCCTTCACCCATTTCTCCTCATATTTTTTTATTATAGCTATCCTGAGGTGTGAAGGGGTATCTCATTGTGATTTTGATTTGCATTTCCCTGAGAGCTAATGGTGTTAGGCATCTTTTCATATGCTTATTAGCCACCCAATCAGTTTTAACATAAACAATCGTATCAAACTTTGCCTACCCACCCTGTACTTTATTAAAATATGTTACTGTTACATATGTAAGGGAGTCAAAAACAAGTTTAAAAAAAAAACTTTTGTACCAACTATTATGTACAAGACACACTGGAGAATATATATTGAAGAATAGCCTTTTGTACTTAAAATACAGAATCCAGTTTCCCTACTGCTTAGCAGTTTATTTTTATTTTTTAAATTATTCTTATTTATTGTTTGACCTGCTGTGTGGCATGTGGGATCGTAGTTCCCTGACCAGGGATTGAACCCGCATCCCCTGCATTGGAAGCACAGATTCTTAACCACTTGACCACCAGGGAAGTCCCCTGCTTAGCAGTTTAAACTGGAACACCACATCTCTTTTCTGAGCCTCAGTTTTTTATCTGTAAAATGGGAATAGCTATCTTCAGTGAATCAGAGGATTATGTAAGATTATGTATGTAAAATGCTTAGCACTGTCCTGCCCCTAGGATGGAAAGAAAGGTGGTCATCACCAAGTCTTCCCTGGCCACTATAAGCCTTCCCCTTCCGGACTTTAGGCGGACTTACACAGTGGTCCCTTGCGTGCAAGAAGTCAAAGAGCTCCTCTGTGCAGTCCTCCTCTGTCTGTGACCTGGAGGATACACGCTCATCACAGAGCTCGAGCCGCTCTCGAGCCTTTACACATTTCTCCAGCTGCTCGCATTGCTCTCTCACTGTTGTTAGGGGATCCTGAGAGAGAAACACACACCCACACACACACAAAAACAAAATGGGGATTTTAGGAGACCCATAAACCACATGCTTTAATAAAACCACCAAACCAAGCTGCTGTCTCTGAATTACCATGCAGAAGGCCACCTGGCAGAGCCACACTGCCGCCAGAAAGAGCAGAATGGGGTCTCCCATTTAATTTTGATGCTAAGTAGAAGGGGAACGTTTCATATTCCTGCCTTCCAGGGTTGCCAGTATGCACTGAAAGCCTCAGTCCTATCTGAAAAACAAGGTGATCTAGACACAAGGACATCTAGAGGAGGCCTGCCTTGTTTATTATCACATCATTTTGGGATATATAATGTCTGTGAATTTTAATTCCCCCTCAATGGACAACTGGCCTATGCACCCCAGCTGACCAGCTACAAAGGCAATGTTAACATGGAGAAGGATCATTTAAGATTCCTTCTAGAATTCCTTATTAGACCACAAAGAGCACATGGTTGAGTACCAGGCCTTCAAGATGCTACTCTGCTCTCTGATACCATGATTGTAGAAGCCCCAAACCCAGAAAAGTGTCAGCCTCCCAGGCCCACATGCCAGAAACACTGAACAGGAGTATTAAAGGATTTTTCCACTCTCATTCTCTCCAAGGTGTTGAGTATCCTTAAAATGCCCTTCGAGTTTCATGAAACTCAAAACTTTCTTTTACTGAGATAGTTCCAAACCTGAGACAGCTCTTACCACTAATTCCTCTTCTTCCTCTTCCTCCTACAAAATGAAAACAAAATTAATGTCAGCAGCAATTTTATGACATATATATTCGCAATCATAGTGATGTTGTAATTAGAGGATAGACAGTATTAATCATGTTTCAAATTTTTCTATATTTTATAGTGTTTTGACACTTTAGGAGCCTTGCTAATCCTGGAGATAGCCCCTCCCAGGGCTGCCTAATTTCTAGAGTTGGCAAACAACTTGCCAGGGGGCACACATTTCAAAGAAACCAATCCAAAACCCTTCTTACCATCTACCTTTATCTAACTTTCCTACACTAAACCAATTATTGCCCCTGTACTAATCACATCAGGGCTAGTTCAGTTCAGTCATTCAGTCGTGTCCGACTCTTTGTGACCCCATGAATCGCAGCACGCCAGGCCTCCCTGTCCATCACCAACTCCTGGAGTTCACTCAAGATTCACGTCCATCGAGTCGGTGATGCCATCCAGCCATCTCATCCTCTGTCGTCCCCTTCTCCTCCTGCCCCTAATCCCTCCCAGCATCACAGTCTTTTCCAATGAGTCAACTCTTCGCATAAGGTGGCCAAAGTACTGGAGTTTCAGCTTTAGCATCATTCCTTCCAAAGAAATCCCAGGGCTGATCTCCCTCAGAATGGACTGGTTGGATCTCCTTGCAGTCCAAGAGACTCTCAAGAGTCTTCTCCAACACCACAGTTCAAAAGCATCAATTCTTCGGGGCTCAGCCTTCTTCACAGTCCAACTCTCACATCCATACATGACCACAGGAAAAAACCATAGTCTTCACTAGACGGACCTTAATCGGCAAAGTAATATCTCTGCTTTTGAATATACTATCTAGGTTGGTCATAACTTTTCCTCCAAGGAGTAAGCGTCTTTTAATTTCATGGCTGCAGTCACCATCTACAGTGATTTTGGAGCCCAAAAAAATAAAGTCTGACACTGTTTCCACTGTTTCCCCATCTATTTCCCATGAAGGGATGGGACCAGATGCCATGGTCTTCGTTTTCTGAATGTTGAGCTTTAAGCCAACTTTTTCACTCTCCTCTTTCACTTTGATCAAGAGGCTTTTTAGTTCCTCTTCACTTTCTGGCATAAGGGTGGTGTCATCTGCATATCTGAGGTTATTGATATTTCTCCCGGCAATCTTGATTCCAGCTTGTGTTTACATCATGAGAAACACTGGACTGGAAGAAACACATCAGGGCTAAGTACCAAACAAAAAGGGACCAGCCCAAAGTCAACAGCCTATTAAGAAATTATCCAGTCTTAAACTTGCCAGTATGTCAAGACTGGATATTGTCATCCTGCTTATTTAACTTATATTCAGAGTATACCATGCAAAATGCCAGGCTGGATGAAGCACAAGCTGGAATCAAGACTACCAGGAGAAATATCAATAACCTCAGATATGCAGATAACAGCCTTATGGCAGAAAGTGAAGAGGAACTAAAAAGCCTCTTGATGAAGGTGAAAGGAGAGAGAAAGCTGGCTTAAAACTCAACATTCAAAAACGGAAGATCATGGCATCCAGTCCCATCACTTCATGGCAAATAGATGGGGAAACAATAGAACCAGTGACAGATTTTATTTTCCTGGGCTCCAAAATCACTGAAGATGGTGACTGCAGCCATGAAATTAAAAGACGCTTGCTCTTTGGAAGAAAAGCTATGACAAACCCATACAGCACATTAAAAAGCAGAGACCTTACTTTGCTGACTAAGGTCCATATAGTCAAAGCTATAGTTTTTCCAATAGTCATGCATAGATGTGAGAGTCAGACCATAAAGAAGGCTGAGAGCCAAAGAACTGTTGCTTTTGAACTGTGGTATTGGAGAAACTGTTTAGAGTTCCTTGGACTGCAAGGAAACGGACTGCAAGGAGATCAAACCAGTCAATCCTAAAGGAAATCAAGCCTGAATATTCATTGGAAGGTCTGTTGCTAAAGCTGATGTTGCAATACTTTGGGCATCTGATGGGAAGAAGCAACCCATTGGAAAAGACCCTGATACTGGGAAAGATTGAAGGCAGGAGAAGGGGACGACAGAGGACAAGATGACATCACCAACTCAACGGACATAAGTTTTAGCAAGCTCAGGAAGACAGTAAAGAACAAGGAAGCCTAGCATGCTGCAGTCCATGGGGTTGCAAAGTCGGACACGACTGAGTGACTGAACAACAAAACTTGCCAGAACATGCCTATCCTGCCTCACCTAGTCCTTCTTCTGCTCCTGATTGGTCCTGGCACCTCCCCACGTGGCCCTGGGTGGTATGGCCTGCCCTCTTCTCTTGGGAACTACAGTCAGTCAGTTCAGTCGCTATCTATATAACTATATATAGTCAGGAACTATAGTAATAAACTTCATTCAAAAACAGTTGTCTTATCTTGATTATGCTTTGAAGAAGGGTGTGTGTCAGTCGCTCAGTCGTATCCGACTCTTGCGACCCCATGGACTGTAGACCACCAGGCTCCTCTGTCCAAGGGATTCTCCAGGCAAGAGTACTGGAGAGGGTTGCCATTTCCTTCTCCAGGGGATCTTCCCGACCCAGGGATCAAACCCACATTTCCTGCACTGCAGGTGGATTCTTTACTGTCTGAGCCACCAGGGAAGTCCCCTCAGTTTTCAGATATTATAAAAATTCCATTGTCATTAGGGAGGAAACTGAGGCACATTGACCCCCCACCCCAGGCCTCTATTTGCCAGTCCAAGATCTAGCGTACACCCTCCCGCTCTCCACCCCCAGTGGAATGAGCTGTACATAGGCAGCCTTTTGCCGTGTGTCGGGGGGAGGGTCTCAGGAGCCCATCTGGTGGCCTGTGTTGGGGGAGGCTGGCCGGGGTCAAGGGCTGTGGGTGGGAGAGCAGGAGGAGGAGGAGCAGCTGCTGTGTGTGTGCGCACGTAGGGGGCGGTCAGCGCTGAATAGGGGACCCCAGCTGGGGTTCCATAATGATATCAATGGGGGACAGGCATTGAAGAAGGGTAATAGATATCATACTAGACAGGGTCACTGATATAAACAACTTTACAGGTTATACAATTTAAATAATTTTAAATTATAAAGTAGTTTAAATTTTAAAAAAAAGTTGTCTCCATGCTTGTAACCTTACCATACCTGATTAAAACAAGTCCTGAGTATGTTTAAATAAGGACACACAATCTCATGTTCATTAGCAACAAACGTAAGTGTGTACAACACTCTAAAAGTTTATGCACTTTATATCTGTATGATTTGGTTAATTACAATAGACCCTTAAGGGGCTCCCAGTTTAGTAATAACAAGCACTAATCAAACATTTTCTGATACAGATTCAAGCTGTCACAGTAAAATTGCCATATCAATTTTAATGTATAGATTTTGCAAATATGCTAAATATGTAATACCTAACCGTATCTATAATATCTGTCATATATTTATGCTCATTAAATGTTTTAATTATGGGGGAAAAAAAAAAAGATTCAGGGACTTCCCTGGTGGTCCAGTGGTTAAGAATACACCTTGCAATGCAGGGGATCCAGGTTCAACCCCTGATTGAGGAAGTAAGACCCCACATGGCTCAAGGTCAACTAAATCCACCTGCTGCAACTACTGCACCTGCGTGCTCTGGAACCCACATGCAATGAATATCCCATTGTGCAGCAACTAAGACCCAGTGCAACCAAATTAATCAGTCATTCAAGTTGTCAGCTGTTCATATGGAATCAGTGTGTGTGTTAGCTGCTTAGTTGTGTCCAACTCTTTGCGATCCCATGGATTACAGCCTGCCTGGCTCCTCTGTCCAGGGAATTCTCCAGATAAGAATAGTGTCTGAATAGTGGAGTGTGTTGCCATTTCATTTTCTAGGGGATCTTCCTGACCCAGGGATCGAACCTGGGTCACTTGCATTGCAGGCAGGTTCTTTACTATCTGAGCTACAGGAACGTCCCCAACTTAAATATATTTTCTTCTAAATTCTGAGACATACCAGTAGTACCAGAAATAGCTAAATTTAATCCTTACATTCCCAAACCAAGTTAGGTAGAAAGCTAAAATTTTTTCCTATGTTCTGAATTTGAATTGGGTATATGAAAATAGCCAAACCTAAATTCTCCTTTAGCCAGAATTTAAAGATAATTTCATTCACTGCTTTTTGGCTTGCTGAACTTTCAGGACTCTAAGTACACTATCAATATAAGTGTACCAAAGCTCTACACAACTCCACTCACAAGCTTAAAAAACATCAGGCCCTACCTATTACTTCAACCTCAGTTTCTTTTCTCCCAAAGGGTGTTGGGGGAAAAAAATCTCTTTGGGAGGAAGGGCACACTAGAGCCTGATCAGTAACTCAACCAGTCAGAAGTAAAGCATCTACCCACCGGTGCATGTACATGTCCACGTTTGCAGGAAGGGAAAGAAAAGGTATATACAGAGGGAAAAAAAACTAGTTCAACAATCCCTCACTGTGTTTTCAAAACTCCATAAAATCTGCCCCATTGTATGATCTTCAGGGAAGGGACCAAAGCTTATGAAAACTGGAGTGAGGGACAGGGCAGGTTCCACTGTAATCCAGGCTATTTATTCTCAAATTAACAAAGGTGTCTTCTAAATGTGAAGTTATTACTTAGAATGCACAATTCTAGAAAACAAGATTTCTTAACCTTGCTCTTAAAAAAAAAAATTCATCCTGAAAAAGAGTTATTCAAAAAAACTGAAATCCCATTCTGCCTGGGTTAGAAACCAGAAATTAGTATCCTAGAAACAAGACCTTTATATCCTTTCCCTATTAGCAGTGTTACTACACTGATTATTTTATTGATCATTTTGATAATTTTGTGTCAAAAGTATCATGGCATATTTTGAGAAAACAAATCCAAATACAAGTCTGAATATGGACTACTTCAGGTAAACTTCGTATCAATGATAAAAACCAAGGTCATACTAAATAAGAAGATTCAATCTCCAAGATGTATAGGTTTTTCGAAACAAACCTCAGTTTTCTTCATTTTAAAACTGACTACTTGTTTACTTTCTGTTTTCTCATCTACTGCTGATAAGCCCTACTGAACTTTCTGGTATACTTCCAGTTGAATATCCTGAGACTGGCTCCATTTCTTTCTTGTCCTTTTTCTAAACATAAGACTAGAAAAGATTATGGCATAAACTAGTTCCCAATTATTCTTAACCCATAAGCCCAGAACAACTGCAGGGAAGTGACCAGAGAACGAAAGATAGGAAATGTGATGGGAAACAAAACTAGCTGGCTTCTGTAAAACCATGTAACACTGTGGCTAAGCCTTGTCTGGAACCATGCTGTCTGCCTTCAATTCTTGTCTCCATGATTTATTAGCTGTGTGTCCTCAGATTAGATATTTAACCTCTATGCTTGTTTCCTCATCTGTAAAATGGCAATACTATGACTACCTAGCACCTCACAGGACTATTGTGTGGCTTAAATGAATTAGTACATATAAAGCACTTGGAATCGAAAGCAGCCAATAAATGATTATTATTAAATTGGCATTCTCACTCTGGGAAAGAGCTCCCTCTCTCATCACAGAATTATACCGCACATCCCCACACTGTCCCCAAAGATACTTTTCCCTTCCCTCCACCCAAGGAAAACTAAATCACGTTTTCACAGAAACTAGCCTAAGGCCTGATGCCCGGAATCTCCACAGAAGATATACCAGGATCCCTGACCCTAGCTGAGGCAGCTTGCTCCCCAAACTAGTCAAACTGGAGGCTCTGAACAGCTGATTGACTAAAAACATAAGCAGACCTCATTTTTACAAAAATTTAGTCCACAAAGCATTTTCCCTCTCGTTAACCCTTAATCACATTCACAGAGTGGGAAAGCCGAAGCCCAGAGAAAGCCTAGTCACCTACTTGCCCAAGGTCACGCGACGAACTCTGGGGAAAGGTACGGGGAAACCAGCTCTCCCGACCCTGCAAACTCTAGTAGGAAAGGGGGGCCCAGAGGGTCCCGTGCTTTGGCGGGTCAGGTCCTGAGCCTCAGGGCTGTGAAAGGAGGTCGAGTCGCCCGAGACTCTTACCTCCTTGGGATCTCCGGACCCGGTCAGCATCCTTTGCTCGTCCTCTAGCCCCATGTCCGGCTGCGGCTCTGGACTCAACACAAGCAGCAACAGCGGCACCTATTCCACTTCAGGATCAAAAAGGACTTGTAAGGGTCACTCAGCGGATATCCGGCGATCTGGCCGGAAGTGCGGCAGACTAGTCGTAGTGGCGAACACACGCTCCGATTGGCATGTACTACCGTCCAGAGGCAGGGGACAGGGATAGCTGGTATTTGCACCAGAGAAGGATTTGCTAAGGAATACCCACTTAGCCACACCAGGCACAAATATGTTTACCTGGGGAGTTATTTGAATTGTTGCTTTCTAAGAAACTTGGGAAGTATGCAAAAATACTTGATATTCTTTTAGCGCAGTTCCCAGTCTTCCCCACATCGTCGATGGAACCGTCCTAACTGCTGACCTTTTCAAGATGGCGGTCCGAGACTGCTACTCGCGGACTCGCGCACCTCCCCAAGATGGCGGCGCCCGAGGCCTGGCGCGCCCGGAGTTGCTGGTTCTGTGAGGTAGCGGCAGCAACGACCATGGAGGCCACGTCCCGGGAGGCGGCGCCAGCGAAGAGCTCGGCCTCGGGCCCCAGCGCTCCCCCCGCCCTGTTCGAGCTGTGCGGGCGGGCGGTGAGCGCCCATATGGGGGTTCTGGAAAGCGGGGTGTGGGGTAAGTCGCGGGATGAGGGGCTACCTTTGGCAACGAACGGAGGCGGCCCAGCGGCCGGGGGGCGCGGGGGGCGAGGCCAGGAGGCCTGGGGCAAGGCCCAGCTCTGGGCACTGGAAGTCAGGCCTTCGGGTCGGAGCAAGAATTCTGTGACTGGCAGGACTGGGCACAGTAAAGACGGAGACCAAACTGGCAGGTGGACCCGCACCGCGGCCTGGCTGGGGGGCTCGGGGGGCGAGGCCAGGAGGCCCAGTCTGGGGTGAAGCGGGCAGAGCCCGGGCGACAAGAGGCAGGGCTGACTAGCCGGGCCTTGGTCACCGAAGTGACACTCGGACTGGGTCGGGCTGCAGAACCTCGGATGTCGAACGGACGGGCAGCGATGGCACTGCTACTTGGGGGCGGGGGCCGAGGCCTGGAGGCCCGGCCTAAGGCCAGGAGGCCAGGCCCAGGGCAACGTAACCAGACTGACGGCGCGCGGCCTCCGCTGTCTGCCTGACAGACCGTGGGGGCCGGGACTGTGGAGGCCAAGCCGCTGGGCGAGGACAGCCAGCGGACTGGAGAGTGAGGGGATGGGGCTGCGGGAGACGCCGAAAGGCTCGGGGCGCCAAGGCCTTTCTGACGGCCCGGGGCTGGAGGGAGCGAACTGACTGACGGCCAGGGCCTCGGGTACCAAGCTGAGTGGAGCGACTGACTGACGGGCAGGGCTCGGAGCGCCGGAGGCCGCTCGGATTGGCCGGAGCGGCGAGGAAGGGCCAGAAGCGGGTGAAGGGAGGCCCGGAGCGGGTCGGCAATCGACTGAGGCGCGAATGACGGACAGGCGGGAAGGGCCACGGAGGCCCCAGGCGCGGCGAGGGCCTGGGGAACCCGAACTGGGAGGGGGCGCGGCGCCGCTTGGGGGCCTGGGTCCGGGTGGAGTGAAAGAAGGCCCGGGGCCTGAGAGCGGCCGGGACCGCCAGGCCCGGCCTGGGTTGAGGGCACCCAGGCTGAGTAGCAGAGGCGGGTGGCCGGGGGCACTGGGATGAGGGCCTGGGACGGTGAGCCGAATAGCCTGTCGGGGGGCCTGGCAGTACAGCGGCGGCGGGGCAAGCCGAGTAACGGAGAGGCCTGCAGGCGGATGGGCGCGAGGAGGCCGGGCCATGGGGTGGGTACTGCTGGTGGCAGCCAGGCAGCTGAGGAGGAAAACGCGGGTGGACGATAGTGAGTGGGCACGGATAGTGAGTGTGAAAGAGAGGAAAGTGAGCTCTGGGGGTAGGCCTGCCTGCCTGGGCTGAGGCGGCCTTGGGCCTGACAGACTGCTGGTGCGAGGGGGTGGGGCCGGAGGCCTGGGCTGAAGTTGGGTGAGGAGATCTCAGGCCAGGCCAGGCCGAAGGCCCCGGGACGGGGGAGGGGATGGCAGGAGAGGAGGCCCTAGGCCCTGGCGGTGAGTGGGTCTAGTGTAGGCCTCAGGGAGTGTGGTGGTGTCTTTGCCTGGAGGAAGGCCTGAGGAAGGCCTCCCGTAAGGTCAGGAGTCGGGGCTTAAGGTCCTCGGATGGGGGATTTGGATTACACCCTGAGGAGGCCGATGTGGAGAAAAGACCCTGAAATTTGGAGAGCTGGACTCAGGAATAAGCCCCAAAGCTGTGGAGTGGTTAAGGAGGTCCAAGGATGCAGGAAGGCCCTTGGTGAAGTGGGGGTGGGGCACCCTTCCTGAAGAGGCCCAAGTGTCTTGTCTGGTGAGGGAAGACTTGTTAGCAGTCCTCAGGCCTGGTGAGGGGGAGGGGATTGTGGAGGCCCTGGACCAACAACTAAAAAGAATAGGGTCAGGCTGACCCAGGGGGAATGGGAGAAAAGTCTCTGGATCTGGGCAGGAGACTCAGAAAAGTCCTGGGGAATTTGGAAGAAGATAGAGTGGATCTGGCTGTGTCAGCCTGGAACTTCTAAAATGCTAAACCTAAGAGGGACTAGGACTGAGGGTGAAGTTCCCAAGTTGGGAAGGCAAAGCATTAAAGATATGAGCTAGAAAGAAGAGACTCGGGTTCGATCTCTGGGTTGGGAAGATCCCCTGGAGGAGGAAACGGCAACTGACTCCAGTATTCTTGTCTGGAAAATTCTGTGGACAGAGGACCCTGGTGGGCTACAGTCCATGGAGTTGCAGGGTCAGACACAGCTGACACACACACACGAAAAATAGCGAGGAAGAGCCTGGCTTAAGAAGACTGAGGAAAGGTAGAGAAGAATTTGTGAATAATAGGGGATGAGAATGTCTGTGAAAGGGGATGGCTATACAGAGAGGAGCATATTGGAGGGACAAAGGAAGAGCTCCTATGGGCCTTGCCCAGGTGGACAGTCACACAGAAAGAGCTGAATCAAGTTAGGCCTCTTAGAAGGGCCAAGTAAGAGGCCTGCTAGCAGTGCTATTTTGGAGCAAGGTCTCAGTGTGGGCTAACAGCCAAGAAAGCCTTCCTGGAAGTAGTGCACTAGCATTTCTTTGTGTAGGGAGAGAGAAGGGGAAAATGAGTAGAGGCAGCAGGAAAGGATATAATGAGGAATAGAATAGGTATGTTATACCTTGAATGCCAAGATATGGAACTTGGACTTTATCTTGAATGCAGTAAAGGTATTTCATTAGTATATTAGCAAACGGAATTAATGCTCTTCTTCAGCGGGTACATTGAGTACCTACTATGTACAAAGAATTGTACTAAGCTCTTGGATATCAGGATTCAGTTACTGCACAAGTAAGGATAAAAGATCCTGGAATGTAAGTTTTAAAAGAATTTCCTTAGGTATCAAGATCTTAAAACTTGTTCTTGGCAGGACAGAGAAGCTTTTGACAGAATAGGAATAATAATAGCTAAAATTTAGTGAAATTATGGCCGGTACAGTCTTCAAGTCTGGTCTCTTCAAGTCTACAAGTATGGTCATCTTTAATTTTCACAACAATCTTAGTTATTATTATCTCCATTTTAAAATTAAGGAAATTGAGGCTCAAAGACATTAATTTGTCCATGAATTCATAATTAACTAAGTGATAACAATCAGTATTTCACCCAGTTTTGTCCCAACTCTAGAGACTATACCATTTAGCCACAATATTATAATGACTCTCAGATCTAGGGAAGTTAGCAGGAGCCAGTTTTGTTTTTAAGATATATTGAATTAAGAGTATAGAACCTAATTATTTCTATTCTTCATAGGAAAGTACTAGTTCAGGGTACAGTGGGAGCCCAAAGGATGGAAGTGGCCAGTCTGGAAGAGTGAGAAGGGAATTCAGAAAAGGCTTAGTAAAGGGCATGTGATACATGAAAGATGAGTAGTTGATACGCTGAAAATGGCAAGAACATTCCTGATGGAGAGAACAGCATAACAAAGGCACAGAGGCAGAAAGCAGGGAGGTAGGTAAATGAAAAAAGGTAGTTTAGTATGACTGAAGTATAGGGGGCAAAGCAGGGAGCTGGAGAAGTTAGTAGGGCTCAGATTATAAAGGACTTTTTAAAATCACACATATTCAATAGGACCTTTTAAATGCAGAATGGTTCATTATGCTTGGGCAGAAGTGAACTGCCAGCTCCTAAATGAGCCCATCTGTTTGCTTTGTGGGATTATCTCACCCTTGAAGATGTGCATGCCTCTGAAATTCCCGCTGCAAACTAAGTGTCTGAAGATAAGTGGACCAGAGTTTGAATTAGACTTAGGTTAGCTTCTAAAGATTCTACTTGTCAAATGAGAAGTCTGTCTTTCTGTTTTCCTTTCCAGTAGAATAAATAATGCTTGCAACCCTGGGAGAAAAAAGTAAATTTTGTGTTTGGTTTTTGTAGCCCTCCCAGGCCCAATACTTCAAAGCATCTTACCTCTGCTCAATATATATTACTTGGAGAGGATTGAGGAAACTGCCCTCAAGAAAGGTGAGTGTTTTTCTGTCTCTTTCTCAGTGATTGTAAGCAAGGCACCATGATGTTCTTCAGGTAAATATGACACTTGATACCTGCATAGAACTTCATGCTTTTCAAAAAGTACCCTCACACCTATTTTCTTATCTGATTTCTCAATGTCCTGTGAAACATAAAACAGGTATTTGATCCCCATTTTACTAATAAAAATGGAACCACAGGCACACCACAATTAAGAGCAAAGCCAGGTAGAACACAGATCTTTTGTTTTGGGCATTTTTGGTCTTGCCTCATGGCGTGAGGGATCTTAGTTTCCCAACAAGAGATTGAACTCAGGCCCTGGCAGTGAAAGCACCTAGTCCTAACCAGTGCACTGCCAGGGA
Organism: Budorcas taxicolor; assembly: GCF_023091745.1. Lineage (NCBI taxonomy): Eukaryota > Metazoa > Chordata > Mammalia > Artiodactyla > Bovidae > Budorcas > Budorcas taxicolor. The sequence goes on from NC_068912.1 coordinate 100,008,125, forward strand.
ATTCCCAAGCCCAAATCTTTTGAAATTTTAGTTTTTCTGTTTTATCAGACTACCTCCTAAGCTCCTCATTAAATACATGTTAACAGCTAACATTCATCCTTGTCTCAAGCACTGATTTAGGCACTCTATCTGGAGAAACTTATTTAATATTTTCATCAATTCTGCAAGATCACTATTATTAACTACATTTTGTAGATAATGAAACTGAGGTACAGAAAAATTAAGTAACTTGCTCAAGGTCACACAGCTAGACTGTTCTGCTGTTTAAACCCAGTCTGTCTTTAGAGCCAGTGCTCTTTACCAGACTGCCATATTGCTCCTGTGTACCTAGAAAAGGACATTAAAAGGCTGATGTACTTCAGTCATGGAGACCAAGGAGTAGCCAAGTAAATGTGATATTTCTCTCTACAGGCCTCTCCACTCAGGCCATTTGGCGCCGACTATGGGATGAGCTGATGAAGACAAGGCCTTCCAGTTTGGAAGTAAGTTAAGGCATCAGGTAGAGCTCTGGCCTGACTTTGCACGGTGAAAGCAGGAATAGCACACAAACACAAGCTGGGTACTGGTAAAGTGCAGGGGCAGGCATGGGATGAATTTGAGAAGAGGACTCCAAGGGCTTGTCACAAAGTTCTTTCCTGTTTAACATTCGTCACTGACTTGCTTGTTCACCATGTTTGCAGGTGACATAAAACAGGGAAAGATAGTGATCATCTTGGATGGCAGAACCTGGTTTCAGGTCTTGATAGGGCTGGAACAATGGCCAAACCTAACAGGATGAAATTGAACAGAATAAACCAACTCTTGAGTCTAAAAAATTCCAATTTCATGACCTCAGGGTAGTGGGTGGAGGGGTCTGACTTAGCAGCAGCTAGTATAAAAAACATTAAGGGGGTTTAGTCTACAGTGTGCTGAAACCACTCATATAATGACTGTATCCTGAACTGTGTGAACTAATATAACTATAATGTAGACCTCAGGACATGGGGGATGATAGACCTGCTTGACTCTGCAGTGGTCAGGCTATCCCTGGAGTATGGAGAAAGAAGTCAAAGCCACATCTTGTGAGTCACATTTGGAAGACTGGAGATGTTTTTCCTGAAAAAGAGAAGACTTGAGCAATATGAACTGTCTTAAAATATCTGAAAGAGGGATTAATAGGTTTGTTCTGGGTGGAAGCTAAAGGAAGATAAATTTTTGCTAAGCTGAATGTAGAATTTTTAAACTGTGAGCTTATTGGTGATGAAACAAGCTAATTCCAGAGGTAATAAGCTTCCCATCACTAAGTGTTTATAGAGTCTAGATAACCACCTGACACAAGGGTATTGTAAAAGAAATTCAGCATTGTTGGAGATGTTGGACAAGATGACTTTTAGGACTCCTCTTAGCCCTAAGATTCTATTATTCATTGGTTCAGATATAACTCAACGGAGCTCTCATCTCTGTTGCTGCTGCATAATCAGGTGACAGGGCAGACTAAGTTCAATAAACATTTACTCCAGCTTACCACATACCATGTTTTATGCTAAATATTTTAAGTACAGACATAATCCCTAGTCTTGAGAAACTATCAGTTTACTGGGGAAATCTGCAAACAAATACATCATGTATGGCAGGGCAAGTCAGATGACTGAGTGTAGCAAGGAGGTTGAAGGAAAAGAGAACAAGAAAGCCTTTCCTAGGAAGTAATCATTTGAATTGGGTGTTACATGGTGAATGAGGCCAGATGACAAGACGACAAGCTCTTATCAGGAACTGCAGATGTATTTTGTGAGTATACACTAGGTTCAGCAACATTCAGCTCCATCTCCTTCAGCTTCCCACTTCCAGATCTAGATGCAGTCCCTGGCGTTCAGCACAGACACTGAGGGCCAACGGAATTATCAGGCGTTATGTATAGGATTTAGGCCTTAAGAGGAAGAGAAGTGGACACAAGAATGTTAGAAAATGGAAATAGCTTTCTGCAATCTTTAAAGAAACATGATTCACTCTGTCACTGTTTCCCAAGTAGTATGGTTGACTAGGAAGTGATGGAGATTGCAGTATCTTTCTCTTCGAGAAAGATTTTTCCATTACCTCAAGCTTCCTGGAAAGAAATGTCCGTTTGTTAGCTGTTTCCTTGTCTCAGAGTATTTCAGAATATTTAGGAAGCCCCAGGCCTGATGGCCTCACAGTCAGCTACACAAAGGTCTTAACTTGGAACATATCCATTTCAGAGAGTGTCTTCTTCCACTTCCCACTTTTGCGTAACAGTAACCTTCACTTCATTCATAATCAAAAAGTTACTGAGTTACTGTACAGTTCCAAGCACTATGCTAGGTTCTAAGTATACAGTGGTACGCAAGATAGACACAGCCCTATTATAAAGCAGTATTTCAAACTGTGTAGTACATGTGTATATTAAGAGATCTGTTTCTAAAATAGATATTCTGGAAACAAAGTAATGAGGAAATAAAGGATTATTCAATAAATGGTTCTCTAGTAATTGGTTAACCATCTGGAAAAAATAGTTAAGAGTCTTGTTTGGGAAAAACCAACACAATTCTGTAAAGCAACTGTCCTTCAATTAAAAGATAAATTTAAAATAAAAAAAAGAGCTTCACTTTACAGTATACTCAATTTCTATATGCAAAACCAATACAATATTGTAAAGTAGCCTCCAATTATAATAAATAAATTTATATTAAAGATTACTTTGTAGAAAGTAAAAGCACAAAACAAGTTTTAAAAATAAAGGTGACTGGTTGTCTAGTCTCAGGGTATAGTGCTAGTAAATGGGTAGAACAACAACAACAAAATATATAGACACATTTGGCCACATAAAATGCCAACGCTTTAAACACAATTTAGTGAAAGATTCTCCAGGCCAAGAATACAGGACTGGGTTGCCATTTCCTTCTCCAGAGCATCTTCCCAACCCAGGGGGATGGAACCCAGGTCTTTGCAGGCAGATTCTTTATTGGTCTGAACCACCAGGGAAGCCCAAACACGATTTAAAAGGTGCATAAATTAGGAAATTATGAATGTTTGCACCAATATTTGCAAAATAAAAGGATACAGAGAATAAGACAAAGGCAAACAGTAAAATAAAGATTTGCATAAGTCACAAAGTATACCAAAATGTTCAATTTCATTAATAATAAAAAATGGGAAAGTAAAATTCTACCTCTTTATAAGAGATAATTCCAGGGGTGGACAGAACTTGCATTTTAATATGTTGTTGGCAGGAGCAGAAATGCTACTTCTTGTAGGTGGGTAATCTGATGATAACTGTCAAGAGTCTTAAAAAAATGCTCAAATTCAACTAAAATTATATTTTATGGTATATAAAAACTGAGATACTCATGAAGATTTCCAGATGTTCATTATAGCAAAGTTATAAACAATTTAAGTATTCAATAATATAAAAATTATTAAACATAGTACATCCATATTTTCAAAATTATTAGTCATTCTAGAAATAGTTAAATACATAGTGGTAAAAATGTTTAGTGATGTGGTGGTATAATCTTTTTTTTAAAAAAAAGCCCAGAATTTGAAACTGTTCAGAATTGTCTCAGTGTTATAAGCACAAATACTTATGGCTTGTCACATATACACTCCAAAAAGTTTACACATGATTTTTTATTTGCTTCCATAAAGTATCCCTGTTATCAGAAAAACAATGGACAATATATAGTTTGAGTATGGCTCTCAAAGTTTAGTATAAGAAAATATTTAGCTCTCCCTGGTTTGTACACACATTTTTTCCTGACCAGTACCTGAGCTACCAGCCCATTGTGGATGGGCCAAGGATTAGTTGTGTTGGCAAGCAAATGCCACTTCACCTTTTTGATGGTTTGTCATTTCCCAAAAGAAAATATTCAAATTACTTTGCATTGTCTGAACTGTAGTGTACAAGTCCACAAAATGAGTAGTTTGGACTACTTAGGTGTCTCAGGTTATTTTTCAGCTTTGAAATTTTAGCATAGAATCTTGTACAAGGTGGTGATGGAATAAAGTGACAGTAAGTTGCTATTTATGCATTAATTCATCAAAAAGGACCCATTGAGTTGTCAGCTAATTTTTTTACACATTTGATTTTCATAATTCTGTCATGTAGGTATAGTTATCTTCCTCAGTTTATGTATGATGAAACACACAGAAAGAGGAAAAGTGATTTGCCTAAAAGTTTCAGTTTGTGAATGGCAGACCTATCCAATTGTGGCAGCCTGGCCCTAGAGCACATGCTCTTAATCACTATGTCATGTTGCTTTCACTGGTTATCACAGGTCTGAGGTGTTCCAATTTCAAGTATTCTCTCCCATTGTCTTCATGAACCAATAAAATGTCTGAAAAACCCACGTAGTTATCTAAAGTTCATCTTCTACCTGCCTGTAGTTGGAAACTTACACCTTGATTTTCACACTTGTCCATTATCTTAGCCCCAGATTTCATAGTAACCATCTACTTCACTTGTGAAGTTAAAGCCTTGCTAGGGTTATCTGCAAGTATCTTTCAAGATTGTGTAGGCCAGCAAATATGTGAAAAATGTGTTGAGTGAGGATGGATTGAAGGATTCAGGAATACCTTCTTTACTTCCATTAAGGCTAAGTATTGATTTGGTTGCCAGGTATTTTTTCCTGCTCCCCTCATGCCCCACACTGCTGCTGGAGGGGTCTTTTTATTGCTGCCATCCAGTTAGCTCAAACATGAAGACATTCGTGATTATTACAGCACTCTCAGGGAACAGCTCCAGCAAAGGGAATGACACTTTTGCCTGAGAATAGGAGCCTACCTCCTGACAAGAACCTCTTTTGAGGGTCAATCTGGTAGAAGGAATGCATGGAGGTAGGGTAGAAGCCAAAAGGAGTGTCTTATTTTTAGATGTGAGGAACCTCAGGCCCCTACCTTTGCTTCAGGCTAAATAAGCACCCTGCTTAACAGGCTTTACCTCCATTAAGTCCATTTCCCATGTAGGGTAATTATCATCAACAGTAAAGTTACATTTTGTATTTTACAGTTTATAAAGTGCTTGAATTTACACTTACACTCATTTGATCTTTACAACAAACCTCTGAAAGTGATATTATCCACATTTTACAAATGAAGAGGTTGAATATGTGGCAGAGCTGGCACTGTTCAGTCATCAGACTTTCCATGCACCTTAGGAAAGAATGGGGATTTAGAGAACTATTTGCCTTTTGAGGTAGGCAGGTCCTTTTGAGGTAAGTAGCAGTAGTTCCTAATCTCTGATATATACATCAGAATCATCTGGGGGGAGATTTGAAAATAAAGATGCTTGGATCTTAGATGTAATCACCAAGTCTGGGTACATGGCATATGAATTTTGGAGAAAAAGTCCACAGTAAATTTCATGTATTCCAAAGATTAAAAATCACTTGTGTTTAGAGTTCTAAATGTATCAGAGAAGGCAATGGCACCCCACTCCAGTACTCTTGCCTGGAAAATCCCATGGACAGAGGAGCCTGGTAGGCTGCAGTCCATGGGGTCGCTGAGAGTCGGACACAACTGAGCAACTTCACTTTTACTTTCCACTTTCATGCACTGGAGAAGGAAATGGCAACCCACTCCAGTGTTCTTGCCTGGAGAATCCCAGAGATGGTGGAGCCTGATGGGCTGCCATCTATGGGGTTGCACAGAGTTGGACACGACTGAAGCGACTTAGCAGCAGCAGCAGCAGCCTGGTGAAGAGTAGCCTCATATCCATCTAAATATTACCTTGGAGAAAACTAAGACTTGGTCCCTCCTCTCCAGGAATTTCTGATCTGGTTGGGATGAGACATGATGTACACAGGCAGAGTGACAATACCATGAGACATATTTACCATTGTCTAAAGACATGAATAGTTGAGAATGAGTTCCAAAACTAGGTGGAGTAGAAAGGGGGGCCAGTCAGTGAGATCTACAACCTTACGGAGAAATGAACAGCCTCAAAGAGCAAAACGTTGATAGGTCCTTTCAGGAAGTCTGTTTGACCAGGCAGTGGAGAGCACTTCTGGCAGATGTAGGAAGGGACAAAGGCAGGTTTGGGTCCATGAGGTGACCAGTTTTGCCAAAGCAAAGCTTTCATGAGCAAGTGGGAGATACAGCTTCTGGGGTAGGCAGAGGCCATATTGTGGACAGCTTTCCCTGCCAGGCTGAGGAACTTCAAATGTGCTGCTGCCCTGATCCCCTTGGCAGTGGGGATTTCAATAGGGGTATTGGAGAACAATATAATCAGAGTTGTTTTTAAATACAAAGATTAAACCCAGTGGACTTGTGCAAAAGTTTGGGAAGGGAAACAAGGAGAGCAAGCAGGAAGCTAATGAAGTACCAGATGTTAGGTAATAAGGGGCTGAACAAAGGTGGCAGTGATAAGAATGAAAAGGTAGGATCAGATTCTAAAAATAAACATGAAATAACACAAGTATTTCACTCGAGACACATTTTGATAAAACTGTCTCTGGTCTGGAACCAAATTTCCTGGGTTCAGGTTTTTTTTTTTTGCTGCACCACACAGCTTGTGGAATTCTTACTCCCCAACCAGGGATTGAACCTGGGCCATTGGCAGTGAAAGCTCAGAGTCCTAACCACTGGACTGCCAAGGAATTATTCCCTCCTGAGTTTCAAATCTTAATCCTACACTTAATTATATAACCACAGGCAATAACATTTGTGCCTTGTTTTTCTTACCTGTAAATTGGATCTAATAGTAATATATACCTCAAAGATGTGAGGATTAAATGAACTTGTATGTTATTTAGAACATTACCTGGCTTAGTAAATAGCTAGCTATTGGAAGGAAGGAAACTGGATCCCATGGGTAGCACTTAGTATCACAGCTGTCTGGAATGTTCTCTGCTTTTCAGAGCGTGACCTGTTGGCGAGCCAAGTTTATGGAGGCCTTTTTTTCCCATGTTCTACGTGGGACCATTGATGTGTCTTCTGACAGGCGTCTTTGTGACCAGCGCTTCTCACCTCTCCTGCATAGCTCCCGCCATGTCCGGCAGCTCACCATCTGCAACATGCTGCAGGGTGCAACTGAGCTGGTGGCCGAGCCTAACCGCAGGGTTCTGGAGACCCTGGCCAGTTCCCTGCACACCCTTAAGTTCCGCCACTTGCTGTTCTCCGATGTGGCTGCTCAGCAGTCACTTCGGCAGCTGTTACATCAGCTTATTCACCATGGGGCTGTCAGCCAGGTGTCACTGTACTCCTGGCCTGTGCCCGAGTCAGCCCTTTTCATTCTTATCCTCACCATGAGTGCTGGCTTCTGGCAGCCAGGCCCTGGTGGTTTGCCCTGCCGCCTCTGTGGAGAGGCCTCCCGAGGCCGGGCCCCATCCCGAGATGAAGGGTCGCTTTTGCTGGGCTCCCGCCGGCCTCGCCGAGATGCTGCTGAGCGTTGTGCTGCAGCTCTGATGGCCTCCCGGCGTAAGAGTGAAGCCAAGCAGACGGCAAGAGCTGCACCTGCCACTCGGGTAACACGCCGGAGCACACAGGAGAGCCTGACGGCAGGCGGCACAGACGCTAAGAGGGAGCCACTCCCTCCAGCCACCTCCCATGAGGCTCCTGGCACGAAACGCCCACCTTCTGCTCCAGCCACCACTTCCTCTGCCTCTGCTTCCTCTTCTTCCACATCCTCATCTAAACGGGCTCCAGCCAGCTCAGCCCCACAGCCTAAGCCCCTAAAGCGTTTTAAGCGAGCTGCAGGGAAGAAGGGTGCTCGCACCCGTCAGGGGTGTGGCGCAGAATCTGAAGACCTGTATGACTTTGTTTTCATTGTGGCGGGTGAGAAAGAGGATGGGGAAGAGATGGAAATTGGAGAAGTGGCTTGTGGAGCTTTGGATGGATCAGATCCCAGCTGCCTGGGGCTTCCAGCACTGGAAGCCTCCCAACGATTCCGCAGCATTTCCACCTTGGAGCTCTTCACAGTTCCACTCTCCACAGAGGCGGCTCTGACACTGTGCCACCTGCTGAGCTCCTGGGTGTCTCTGGAGAGCCTCACACTCTCCTATAATGGTGAGTGCCCTGGAGGGCTGATTTGGTCTCCCAGCAGCACCAGCTGTGCCCAACCCTGTCGGGGGCTGGCGGGGCGGGGTGGGGGGCAGGCGGATAGGGGATATGATCAGGAAACCAGAGATGTGGCCCTACCCACTTCAGGGAAGAGACTTAGTGACAGGCTCATGCTACAGAAGATGGATATATGGTCTATGGCTTGATCTAGTTGGAAGCAGGGGCTCCTGAGGAGCAGTGAGAATCTGAAGTCTAGTTTAGATATGGTCAGCTAACCAAGGGCAGGTGGGAGAGTATAATGTATATAGGCCTAAGGAGAGGGCTGAGGTTGTATCTTACCTGTCATATCAATGGAGCTGTACAAAAAGGTGTGGGACATGTTTTTTTTAAAAAGATCAGACCAGCAACCTGCCTAACAGTCCTCAGTTCTTGCCTACCTTGTTGGGCCCAGCTAGCCAAACTTCAGTTCTGACTAAACCCAGGAATCTGCCTATGCTGCTGAATGCTGCTAAAGTCACACAATTGCAGACTGGTGTACTATATACATTCCTGGTCATCAACCTCATATGAACCCTGTTTGCAATGTCAGCTGCATTCCTACTCTACTACTTCCAAGTCCTTTCCTCTTTTCCTTTCTTAGCAAACCTCACCTGCTTCACAGAGAAGATAGAAGCCATCACACATGAACTCCTTCAACTTGTTAACCAACCTATAAACTTCTACATTTGCACTCTTCTCATCAGTGGGATAAATGGCTGTCCTGTCTAAGGCTAACTCATTTGCTTTTGCTCTGGATCCATACACTCACCTCCCTAGGAAAGCTTGTTTTTCAAATGCCTTAATAAGAACTTTTATATACTGCCTATTATGTGCCTGGCATACTTCAAATATTCTCAAAACTGGTTTAATCCTTAAAATTGTGAAGCCAAGTGACTTGCTCAGGATAAGTAGATAAATTATAGACCTAGAATTCAAACCCAGGTAACCTGGATCCAGACCTCATGCTTTTAAAGCACTAACTACTCAACGCTGCCTCTCTTCTCTGGATCAGGTATCCACCAAAAACCACCACCATACCTCTTCCATATATTCTACTTACGAACTACTGTCCTATTCTCTCCTGCCCTTCATAGACAACCTTAAGAGTTCTCTGTGCTTTCTTCTACTCACAGCCACTTCAGCCTTGCTTACATTCCCTCTACTGCATTGTGGACCTAGAGGTGACCCAGGTTAAGGTTATCTGTGTTGCTAAGTCCAATATATACTTTTTAGTCCTCATATTAATTCTTGACATCTACTGTTCTGCATTTTCTTCTTTACGTAATAGTCTCACTTCTACTACCTCTGACCTTTTCTCCCTTCTGGACATTATTTGCCCTAATATTCAGTTTCTCAAAGCTCTCCCACTTGACACATTTCTTGGACAATTTTGTCCATTTCCTTGATTTCAAAGGCCAACCATGCTGAAGACACCCCCATTTTGACATCAGCACCTGTCTTAACTCAGACCAGTTTTTCCATCTGACAACTAGGAATCACAGTATTTATAAACCACATTCCCCAAGCTGAATTCATCTTCTTCCTTCTGTTCTCAGTGACATCACAGATGATTCAGTTGCCTAAAAGAAACCTGGATTCTTACTCCACATAAAGATATATCTCTTACTCCACATATATTAAAGATACAAGTTATATCTTTACAATCTGTCAGAATCACTTATCGCCACATCCTTAAATCAGATTATCATTACTTCTCACCTGGATTCATCATTTCAGCAGTTCCTCCATACTCACCATAGTTGTTTATGCCACAATCAAAGTAATTTCAAAGTGCAAATCTGTAACTCATTCATCTAAAAATTCAGTGGCTTCTTGTCACCTACTTTTAAATTTTACTTACAGGGTCATTCATGTTCTTATCCCTGCTCACCTCTATAGTTGAATACTTCCCTCCCTCATACTTCACACACCAGCCAAATTGAGAATTTTTCAGTTCTTGGAACCTGCTACTTTCTCCTTCAGGTCTTGATATATCCAAAGTTTACTCTGCCAGTCACTCTTCTTCCACCTTTTAGCTTCTTTTATGTTTAGGACCTGCCTGGAAAGTCTTTACTGATGTAAGCTAGCCTGGGTGTTAAGTAGCCATCCTTTTATTTTCACAGTACTCTTATTTCCCCAGTTCTCATCCCATGCTTTTGTTATCAGGTAGGAACAAGATCTGCTGCTCATGACTTATCTAGCAAAAAATAAAAATAAAAACCCATTTACCAGGGGCTAGTTAAGGTTTAGTTAAATGAATCAACAGGAGCCTGCTCAGTCCAGAGATAAAGGTATGTAGCTTCCACAGGATTATTTGCTTTGTGGCATTAATTACCCTAACCTTTCTGGATCCTACTACTCCCTTCTGTGGGATATGGTTTTCTGCCCCATTCCCACCCAGTGACACTTTTAAAGTATTCCTTGTTGGATCACTGTCATTCTCCAGCTTAGTTTTAAATGTTACCCATGACCTACAGGAAAAGTTCAGAGGTCTCTGCTGTTGTCTAGGTCCATCATTCAGCTAGCAACCACATGCTGCCCCACATTCTATCATGTTTTGTGACTCTGGCCTGACTGATGCTTGAGGGTATGACCCAGTAGAGTAGACACCAGTCGGCTGGTTACCTGAGGAAAAAGCAAGACAATGGATGAATAATTGAGAATCATTGAAAATAATCTGATCCAAAGCTCAGATTTGGTAGTTTAATAGAAAATATCTGAAGTTGTCTCTCAATGTTATCCCTGATGTAACTCCCACGATTAACCCAATGTCTTTCCTGCCATAGGCCTGGGTTCTAATATCTTCCGTCTACTGGACAGCCTGCGGGCCCTGTCAGTCCAGGCTGGATGCCGCCTCCGTGCCCTGCATCTCAGTGACCTGTTCTCACCACTGCCCATCCTGGAGCTGACACGTGCCATTGTGCGAGCCCTGCCCCTGCTGCGGGTCCTCTCTATCCGTGTGGACCACCCCAGCCAGAGGGACAACCCAGCTGTGCCTGGGAATGCAGGGACCCCTAGCAACATAATTGGGGATGAGGAGATACCAGGTGAAGCATTGTGTGCGTGTATTTCCTCACAAATGTGCAGGTGTATTTGTGTGGGCCAGGCAAAGGTTTCTAATCCAGGTCTCTAAACCACCACATTCCTGGCTTATCTATAATTTGTTCCCTTTAGAGCCTGCTAATCTTAAAGATGGGCTTCCCTGGTGGTTCAGGTGGTAAAGAATCCTCCTGCAATGTGGGAGACCTGGGTTTGATCCCTGGGTTGGTAAGATCCCCTGGAGAAGGGAAGGCTACCCACTCCAATATTCTGGCCTGGAGAATTCTATGGACTGTAGAGTCCATGGGGTCACAAAGACTTGGGACACAACTGAGTGAATTTCAATTTTAAAGATAAACATGGGTTGGATAGATCTCAGACCAACACTAGCCTAGGAGGGAGTCACTAGCACATCTGTTCCATAAAGGGGTCTGAACCAAGAACCAAACTGATGAGTCCCCATGCTATATGTTCCCTTAGTTCCTACATGTCTCATATCCCACCATTCTGCATGTGCTAAGTTGGTTCAGTCATGTCTGATTGTTTGTGACTCCCACGGACTGCAGCCCACCAAGCTCCTGTGTCCATGGGATTCTCCAGGCAAAAATATTGGAGTAGGTAGCCATTTCCTTCTCCAGGGGATCTTCCCAATCCTGGGATCAAACCTATGTCTCTTATGTCTCCTGTATTGGCAGGCAGTTTCTCTACCACTGGTGCCACTTGAGCCCACCACTGTCCATACTCCTTTCTTATACTTGTGTCTGAGTAGTCTTCTTGGATTAAAAGCACCGTTAAGGGCAAGGACTAAACTGTGTATTAGCATCCTGCCAGCGTATATAGGCACTCAAGGACAAGTAGATTTTTCAGTGAATCCCTTAAGGACAGGATGAGACCGCAATGGGAGTGAAGTAGATATGACCAGTTGGAATCTTCTCTTCCTACCATATCCAGAAAACTGCCTGGAACAGCTGGAGATGGGATTTCCACGGGGAGCCCAGCCAGCCCCACTGCTCTGCTCTGTACTGAAGGCCTCAGGTTCTCTGCAGCAACTGTCCCTGGATAGTGCCACCTTTGCCTCTCCCCAAGATTTTGGGCTTGTGTTGCAGACACTCAAAGGTATGATCCAGCTAGAATGATAAAGGGAAGAAAATAGAAGGGGACTTTGTTCTTTGGGAAAGCTAAGGTCCATGAACTTTCTCCCAATCCAGAGTATAACCTAACCCTAAAGAGGCTGAGCTTCCACGACATGAATCTGGCTGACTGTCAGAGTGAGGTGCTCTTTTTGCTACAGAATCTGACTCTTCAAGGTAAGTTCTTCATCTAGAACCCAGGGACTCATTGGTCCTCACCGCAGAACTGCCACGGTCTCACCGAGTCAACAAGCCACTGTTCTTGTCTTAGTCTTACGTCCTCATAACTATAAAATTATAGAACCTACATCACCTTCCTTCTAGATGGTCCCCAGTCTAACCATTCCTATCCTAAACATGGGAAATTAGTCACTTGTAGATTACCTCACGTAAAAGTATTCTTTTTTTGCTGACAGAAATGGTGGTGGTGGGAAGGGACAGATGTGCTATCAGGCCCCCCTCAGAGACTTGTCACTAATGTCCACCCCTGCATAAAAGGGAGTGAATGGAGAACTGTCCATCTAGAGTCTCCACATAGGCTCAGTCTCTGGCTTGAATCCTGACTTAGCTGCAACCTTGCTGAGGATTTGGACAAATTATTTTCTCTTGGGACTCTCTAAAATGCTTATAACCCTTTTTAAGGCCCTGGGGGCAGGTGGGACAGCACCAGTTCTCAGGCTGCCACCAGAACTTGTTCCAATTTTTCTTTACAGAGATTACCTTCTCCTTCTGCCGTCTGTTTGAGAAGCGCCCAGCCCAGTTTCTGCCCGAGATGGTTGCTGCTATGAAGGGCAACTCCACATTGAAGGGCCTCCGGCTGCCAGGGAACCGCCTGGGTGGGGACAGGGCCCTGAGGAGGGAGAGGGGGAAGGAGCCAGTCCTCTGACCTAGAAACTCAGTGGGTGAAGGCACAGACCTCTCCACTGGGAAGACAGGGGTTGGGATATACAGTTGTGCTGGGGCTTTAGGAGGCTGGGCTTCTCTCCAGCCAGAATTGGGTTGGGATACCTTTGTTTCCTATTCTGGGGTGAAGGTGATGAGCATTTCTCCCCATCTCCCCAGGGAATGCTGGCCTACTGGCCCTGGCAGATGTTTTCTCAGAAGATTCATCCTCCTCTCTCTGTCAGCTGGATATCAGGTACCCGTGGGGGTGGGAAATGACAAGGGATAAAGCTGCAGGGACACAGACCAGGGATTAATTGATTGCTGAGTTTCTGATCTTCACCCCTACCAGTTCCAACTGCATCAAGCCAGATGGGCTTCTGGAGTTTGCCAAGCGGCTGGAGCGCTGGGGCCGTGGGGCCTTTGGTCACCTGCGCCTCTTCCAGAACTGGCTGGACCAGGATGCAGTCACAGCTAGGGAAGCCATCCGGCGGCTCCGGGCCACCTGCCATGTGGTCAGCGACTCGTGGGACTCATCGCAAGCCTTCGCAGATTACGTCAGCACCATGTGATGGGCCCATGCCTCACAGGCCCATGCTCGGTACCATCAGCTTGTAGGGGCTGAGGCGTGGGCTGCCCAGAACTCCCAACCACCAATTCTGTCTTTCTCTTTCTGCTACCTTTTTTCTCTTTTTTCCTTTTTCCCTTGCACTGAGGTCCTGGAGGCCTTGATGGGGCCCAGCTAAGGCATTCCCACACCTGGGTTTGGAGCCTTTGGCTTCCTTACCCAGTACCCTGGGGCCAGGAGGTTTCAGTGGTCATCAGTCACTGAGGACAGCCCCCGACCCCTTCCCTGCCCCAGGGTTCCTGCTTTCCTTTCTCAAGCAGGTACCCAGGCTTTAGTGAAGGACAGGAGTGCCCATTACCAGGCCTCTCCTCTCTGCTGGGCTTACCATGCTGCTTCCAGGCCTCAGTCCCTTTCATACCTTTATTCCTCTCTTTTTTTTAACCAAAATTTTTCTTATAAAATAAATTTTGGGCAAACATCACGTAGCCCTTCTTGATTTTTCTCTCAGAGAACAAAATTCAACAGTGCCCTATTGGGCAGGGCGTCCCCTTTCCCCATCTCTTTCCTCTAACAGCTACACACCAGGCCAGCTGGTTAAAGGTGGAGTCCCCGCTGCTCCTCATGGGAACGCTGGTGGAAGACAAAGGTGATGGCAGTGGAGGCAGCATCCCAAGCAGCCTGGAGTACCTCATCCTTGAGCCCCCGCTTATCAGTGCTATGGTTCCACTGAGCCAGGTCTGAGGTGCAGTCAGAACCATCAGGGGGTGGCCAGACCTGGTGGTTGTTGACACAGCGGCGGCAGCGCAACCTGGGGGCAGAGGACAGAACTGTGGTTACTGTGGGTCCCAGCTGCATGCTGTGTAGGGTGTTGAGAGATAATGGCCAGCAGGGGCACCCCACCCACCTGTCATGTGTGTCACTGAGGTTAGCCTCATCCAGGGTAAACAGCTCCTTCAATTCGCCGAGAGAGAAATGTCGCTCCACATCCTGCTCCTCATCCACCACACAGCTGCTCAGTGCTTTCTTATGGCTCTGACGCTGAAAGATCTTCTCCTCAATGGTTCCTGCCTGGGGGGTGGGGGCAGGGGTGGAGCCCAGGGCTAAGTCACCTCCATACATAGGGGGCAGGAAAACCCAGGGGTTGAAACTATAGCTGCGCAGAAGGGGAGATGAATGAGAAGTAAGAGTCTTGCCTCAATAACCTCTGATCAGCTCAGCCCATTTTCCTAGTCTATCTTTTAGGAATATAATTTGGACATGTCTGCCCACCCAGGATATTTTCCGTACCGATGGAGAGTTTCAGGGCCTGGCTAAATTTCTTTAGGATGAGCTGAGGTTTATCTGCAGCAGCGTTATCTGACCTCCACACCAAGCCCAAGTCTCACTCACTCAAATAAATATCATTTGGGTATGATATGCCAGGCCCTGTGCTAACACCAGATACAAAGAAGAATCAATATGATCCCTATCCTTCAACTCATAGACTAGAGAGGGAGAGAGACAGACATATAAACTAACTGGTACAAGGACAGAATTCTATAGGATATCCTGTGACCCACAGGAGGGACGGTAGCATGAAATAATGTTGAAGAGCTTGAAAGTAAAGATCATCCTTAAGCTGAATCTTGAAAAATGAATAGATGGTTTACAAAGAAAGAACAGAAGCCATTCCAGGCATAAGAACAAAATCAATAAGCCTGGCCTATTGGAGTCCTGTCTAGAGAATGGTAGCAGTAGGGGAAGAGCTGGGACTGACAAAGTCCCATACTGTAGAAACTTGGATGCTAGGCTAAAGAGCTTGGCCTTGTCCTGAAAGTACAAAGCAAAACTAGAATTTTTGGAAGGCTCATTCTGGAAGTAGTTGTGAAGAACAGATTATGATAAGGCCAAAGGTAAAGAATTAGGATGCTGCTGCAAAATCCAAGTGGGAGATTGACTGTGACTTTAGCATGGGATGGTGAGGAAGATTAGAGTAATGACAGGATGGTGGGACACATGTACACCCATGGAATCAATTGACATTGATTCATGTCAGTGTATGGCAAAACCACCACAATATTGTAAAGCAATTAGCCTCCAATTAAATTAATTTTTAAAAAATAAAATGCATGCCCTTTCAAAAAAAAGGACATTTTGAGAAAATAAAATCAATGATAATTGGAATCTGGTTAGGAAGCAGAGAATGGTCCACAGGATGATACTCATATTTGGGTTGGGTGGATAACAGTCATTAAGTGACAAAATTCAGAAGGGGATACTCAAGACATTAAAGTAGAAATACACAGTAGGTGATAGAATTTTAAGATCTGCAGCCAGTAAACAGTCCCAGACACACAAAGAAAAAAAATCAAGAGTCTCTTGTTTTAGTAATTAGGAAATCAACAGTACACTGAAAGCAGGTTCAGTGGCAAAACTGGTGAGACAAGATGAGATGATAGGCTTTGGGAAAATCCGACAGTGAATGAATGGAAAATAACCCTAGGTAGTCACTACAATGGAAGAGAGGGTTCAGAAACTTATTTTTAAGGTGAGAGCTACTCGACCATGTTCATAGACATCAAGGGAATAAAGGAGAAACTGATCAACTAAGAAAGGAAAGAGTGGGGAAAGGGTCTAGAGCAGAGCTGGAATGGTGTCCCAAGTAGAAAGGAAGGGAATGATTCTCATTGGAGAATGGAAAAAAAAGCAGATGTGAGATTGATAGAACAGAGGAAGGCAGGTGAGAGAATTTTAAGTTTGGTAGCCTGCATTTTCTCTGTGAGGTAGAAGACAAAGTCTCTGCAGAAAGAAGGAAAGACAGGATTAGGAGGAAACCTGAGGGAAAAACTTGAAGTGGCTGTTGAAGGAAATGAGATACAACCCAGCTCAAAATGGAGAATGTGAACTTATGGTAGTGCCAATCTAAAAATGCAAGTTTTATCTGGTGCAGAAGCTGCAAACAGCTGTAATGATCCAAGACTAGGTATTACAGGAAGAGTGGCAGAAAGGATGCACAGGGAGGATCAGGTTGAATAGTAAGGGAAGTCAAGCCTGATTGGGAGGAACTGGGGCAGGTAGTAACTAAGGACATTAGACTGAAACAGATGTAGAGGTCAAGGAAACATGAAGGCTAGAGTGCTGGAAAACTGCATGGCCCCTGAAGTCACCCAGGAAGATAGCTGGATTTGTGGAAGTAATGAAGACTGAGCTGGTGTCCAAACTTATTAATGAATTAGGCAAACAGCAGAAGGTAGATAACTGTAGCAAGGAAGAAAAGAGGGTAGTTAAGTAAGGCAACATGAGCTTCAGAAGAGGTACTATAGGATGGATGGTCTGATTGATCACTGAGAACCTGGAGAATGCCATTACCACCACTTAGACCCATAAGATGGAATATAAGAAGACTACAAGGCAAGCGGCACAGAAGAAATCAGGTTTAAGAGAAAGCAAGTGTCCCGTGAAAAGGATGAGGCCATAGGGGAGTTTATTATCTACAGGCATCCAGAGAGCACAGTAAAAAGGATCTGACGAACAGGGTAGAGAGAGGGGAGAGAGCAGAATGAAGGGCTCCAGGCTAAGCCCATACCTTGCTCACCACTACAGGCAGAGGGGCCACACAGAGGCAATGAGAAACACCCAAGGTGATCCTGAAGGTCTTATTCCATGACCCACCCCTACTCTGAACATTACCACCATCCTTACAGAGAGTAGGCGATAGATATAGCAGGTCTTCTTTTGACCATCACGCCAGACCCGGGCCATGGCTTGTTCATCATTGGCTGGGTTCCAGTCAGGGTCAAACATGACCAGTCGGTTAGCCCCGATGAGATTGAGGCCACAGCCCCCAGCTTTGCTGCTTAGCATGAAAACAAAGTCAGGACTCTGGAAAAAGAAGGAAAAGAACTGCTTATACCCCAAATTAAGAATCTTACTCAGACCACCCAACTGTTCTCTCACATGTGGACTGCCAGTTTGCCTGCCTACCAGCCAATTTATCAGCCCACAAGCTCAGTTCCCAGCACAGCTTTCATAAACTAGCCTAACCCTACCACACCCACCAGAAAAAAAAAAAAAGAGAGGCCCTAAAGCAGAGGCCCCTTATAAATTCTTTAACAACCCTTAGTTCTCATGGTATCCCACTGGTAGCATGGGGACAGTGGCCATGCATTTACCGACGGGTTGTTGAAGCGCTCCACAACCTTGGCTCGCTTCTTAATGGACATCGTGCCATCTAAGCGAACATATAAGTACCTGAAGGGGGATCCAAAGATCAAATCAAGAAGTAAACAGAACACAGTGGGGGAAGGGGAGGGTTGGACAAACTGACTGTATATACACATAGCTAGTAGGAAGCTGCTATAACAGGGAGCTCAGCCTGGTGCTATGATGACCTAAAGGGGTGAGATGAGGGAGAGGGAGGTTTAAGAGAGAATATATACTTATGGCTGATTCATATTGTTGTTCAGCAGAAACTAACACGACATTGTAAAACAGTTATCCTCCAATTAAAAAAAGAGGAGTAAGTACAGTGTCCTTGGAGCCAGAGCTACTGAAGAGATAGAACCAACCACTCTCGAAGGTTGTTCATATATAACCTGAAACCCTAAACTCCCAAAGGGACTGGCAAGGAGCTGAGGGGCCAGGACTGTTCTGTGGAGTACCTGAAAGAACAGGGGCTACTCTGTTTGGAGATGGAGCAATAAAGGAACAAACATCTGGAAAGTCCTTCCTGTGCCTGCATTTTGGCCCACATCCACCAATCCAAACACCTGTTTTTCCTACGAACACAGTAGGTGAGGTATCCCTATGGCAGCTCTTCCCTACCTTCGGGCTCGGCAGAGTTTCTCAAAGAGGTCCAATGTCTGAGTGTAATTGGACACCAGCACTACTTTGTCACTGCTGCGGCTTCGGGTCACCGCCAGAATGTAATCAAGGACCAGCATCTTACCTAGGAGATCAACAACTATCAGCCCCAATGCGCTATCCCAGTGGCCAGGATTCTTACTCTTGAGATGGAATAGATCAAGCACAAAGAGACAACCTCCTGTCTCTCTTCCCAGAGGGGCCCAAAGACTGGCAGGAAAGGACTCACCTGATAGCTGAGGCTCTAGAGCCTTGGAGTTATAACCAGGGGGAAATATGTCCAAGGTACCTTCAAAGCCATCTTCCTCTTCCACACACTTGTCATAGATTAAAGCTGGATCTGAAAAAAAAAAAAAAAACAACAAACCTCCAAAATGCCAGCTACACTGTGTTTAGAAGTTTCACTTCAGTATTCATTAGAACATCCTCTAGAAACTTAATCTTCCTTAGCACCAGACTTGTTTCCAAAGCCCAGGGTGTAGTCAGTGCCACCTGGGATCTTGCTCACGAGTGTGTTCCGTGTTCTCCCAACAAGAGGGGAGTTATACCACAGAGGGCAAAGTCTGTTATTTTTCCCCCGCCCAACATTTTATAGGCACACTTGTGCACACACTCACACAGTCTTGTATACTCCAAGCATCAAACATGGGTCAAGCAAGGATAAGCTAAACTTTCAAAACACGGGTCTGGTCCAGTGCATGAGCTTATGCCTTGGGAAGGGTTAGAATCACACGTGGCCTCCGTGAAGACCACGGACAAGTTTCAGTAAAGGTGGCTGAACTACCTTCCTCGCTCACTTTCACAGAGGACCCCAGGACGTGGATCTAACTCACGATTACACAGTTTCTTCAGTGAGGTGATCGAAGAAAGAGAAGACACACTCATCTTGCCCTCACGCAACTCTTCTGCTGGCTTGGCCTGTCTCAAAAACCTCTTGTATAATTCAATCTGAAGGGGTGTCAGCCTTTAAAAAAAAACCAATAAGATGGGTAGCTGGGTCAGCAGGAAATGCAGAACCACAATTCTGCCTTCTGAGGACACCTTGAGAGCCCAACAATACCTAGGGGCTGAGCTTTTACCCACTCACTCCACACTCCTCAGTTGTTCCGTACCTACAACAAACCACTTGCTCGATCTTCACAGGCAGATATTTAGAAAGGATATCAGATGTCCTCCGTATCAGGCACCTGGAAGAACAAGATAAAAAGGCAAGGGGTTGGGACTTCCCTAGTGGTCCAGTGGTTAAGACTCCACGCTTCCAAAGCAGAGGACACAGGTTTGATGCCTGGTCAGGGAACTAAGATCCCACATGCTGTGCATCCAAATAAATAAATGGTTAAAAAGAAAAAAAAAAGGCAAGGGGCTGATAAAACTGCCATACTAATTACCGGAATAAAAGCTGACACCCAAAGGACCAAGGCTCTTTGCGGTATCAAATGTCAAACACTCATCAGCTCTATGGCAAAGATGTCTATATCAGGGTATCAGCCATGGGAACGGAGACCCTTTCTTAGGGTCTAGCTTGACGGACAACTCTTTCTCTTCTCCTTCAGAATGTTAGCTTGTCTTCAAAGGAAGGCAGAGGTCTTCTACTAAGCCTGGTCCTCTGACAGGGAAATGAAGCTGTAAACCATTGAGTCTTTATGGGAGTTTCTCCTTGCATTTGCCCAAATGCCTGCTGCCAAATGGCCCAAGGTTCAGTTAAATTCTGCCCCTATGACCTGGCAGACCAGGAAGGACAGAGATCAGGCACCTGTGCTCCTAGGAGCACAGACTCTCTTTCCTGTCATCTTAGCCTGAGAGGGAGGTAGCAGTTGGCAAAAGCAGGACTCTTCAGGACACAAACCATCAAGTATATATAAGTACAACAGAGAAGCGCAGAATATACCTGCACCTGGAGCAATGTGGCCCCCGCTGAAAAAGCCCCATCAGCTCGGGAGGCATACCACCCATCCTTCAGATCTACTACCTGTCACAGAAAGCTGTGGGATGTGGGAAGAGAAGCTTGGTGCTTTAGATCTGAGACAGACAAAGGAAGCTTCTGAAGTACTAACAATGCTCCAAGGGATACAAAAACTTCCTCAGCAGGATGCTAAGTGGCACCAAAGCAGACCACAGGGGCCAAGGCCAGGAAGAAAGCAGGGAATCAGCCTGCCAGACCCCTTCATTTACTCAGTGGCTATTACTGTCAGGGCACCATCCCACTCTCTTCATAGAATCCCACCCCCCAAAGGCCAAGGTCCCAAAGGATTGGCCTTGGATGGCTAAGGAGGCGATTCTGATGACCAAATGTGGGGGGACCCCACAAGAGGTGCTCCTACTGTCACCCCACCCCCATTACCTATTCACAATGCTGGTGAGCTCCCGCAGTCGCTCCTCTCCTACACGCCTATCTTCCTCACTGGCAGCTGCATCTCGACCCTTCAGAATTGGCAATTCAAAATGCTTCTTGAACTCCTGGGCGGTTCCTAAGCACAGGAGAAAAGGCATTAAAGAACACAGAAAGTAATGACTTTTCCACTGCCAGGAATGGCAGACTACGTTGTCACAGACCAACCTTCCTGCCAAGAACAACAACGCTGAACAAATTGTAGGCAATTTCTATTTGAATGGATCAGAGAGCTACCAAAGCAGTAAAGACTTGAAAGACCAAATATTAAGATAGCAAGTAGATCAAAACTCAAATGTACACCTTAAATGTAAACGGGCCAGGGACTTTCCTGGTGGTCCAGTGGTTAAGATCCCACAGTCCCAATGCAGGGGACACAGGTTCAACCCCTGGTCTGGAAGACTCCACATGCTGCAGGGCAATTAAGCCTGTGTGTCTTAACTACTGAGTCCATGGCCTAGAGTCCTGTGAGCTGCAGTGATCACGAGAGTTAACAATTGACATTGGCATTAAATGCATTTTTTAAGGTATATGATTTTTTATGCTGCATACCATTTTTTTTATTTTTTTGGCTGCACTGCATGGCATGCATGATCTTAGCTCCGCAACCACGGGTTGAACCTATACCCCATGCAGTGGAAATGCAGTCTTAACCACTGGACCACCAAGGACATCCCTTAAATGCATTTTTTACTTAAGACATTTTCAACTTTTAATGGGTTTAGTGGCACAGAACCCCATCATAAGCTGAGGAAGATCTGTACTGATACATACTACAATGCTGATGAACCTTGAAAACATTATGCTAAGTATGAGAAGCCAAACACAAAAGGTCTCATATTATATGATTCCATTTACAGGAAATATCCAGAACAGGCAAGTACACAGAGACAGAAAATAGACTGGTAGTTGATAGGGGTTGGGGTAAGTGGGGTTGGGAGTGACTGTGAATGAGTACAGGATTTTGTTTTAGTCAGGAATTTAAAAGATCAGGTACCTCACAAAAGTGGATCTCCAAATGGCCAATGAATATATGAAAAGGGGTTCCACTTTTACTCAAAATTAAATAAATGCGAAGAAATATCACTAAGCAATCAGCAGAATGACAAAAAAAATTAATGTCTTCTAAAGATAAATATTGGTGAAAAAAAGCAGAGGTCAGCAATTACAGCCATGGACCAGTCAGCTGCTTCTGCAAAGTTCTATTAGAACATATCCATGCTTGTGCATTTACACGTTACGGCTGCTTTCATGGTACAGCGGCAGAGCGGAGTACCTGTGACAGAGACAGGATGGCCTATGAGCCTACAATACTTACCATCTAGCCTCTTAAGAAAAAAATTGCTGGCCCCTGATGTAGAAACACTAAAATTCTCATATACTGCTGGTACAATCACTCTGGCAAACTGGATTATTTACTAGGGCTAAACTCATACATAACATATGACCCAGAAATTCCATTTTTATAACAGAGAAATGCCTATTATTCTCAGGTGAAGTACAAGAATGTTTATGGGATTATTATTCAAAATAAAAATGGAAATTCAATTGTCTATCAACAGTAGAACTAATAAATTCTGGTATATTAAAAAAAATCGAATAGTATACTAAAACGAAAAACAAATTGCCATCGACAACAACATGGATTAGTCTCAAACATTATACTGAACAAAACAATCCAGATGCAAAGGAAAATATTCTTTTTACATGAAGCTCAAAAATGGGCACTAACAAACCCTTCCACGGCTATCTATGTACAACAACTGCCCAACCTATGGTTTTTAGGGGCTGGGGGGCAGTGAGGAGTTGCTGCTTAATGGGAAGAGTTCCAGTGCTGCAATATGAAAAGTTCTGTAGGTAGATGGTGGTGATGGTTGTACAACAATGTGAATGTATTTAATGACACTAAGTTGCACACTAAATAATGGTTAAAAACAAAACTGCCCAAGATAGTCTTTTCTGAGGCAAGAGCTCTTGTAAGGCTGCTAGGATGTGATGAGCGAAGATGCCTGGGGGTAGTAGTCCCATCTGTAGCTCATGGAGACCTTGCCCTGCACAGCCCCTGCCACCTCTCCAGTGGGAAAAAGGGCCAGCGTGGGCCTTGCTAAGCTGCCCCGCAGAGCCAAGGTCTCCCCACAGCTCTGGTACTCCTTGACAAGAGAAGTCTTCCTAAAAGAGTGTCTAGTAACGCACATTTAACTGTGGTCTCCTCTCTCCTCAGCTCGAGTTAGACTCGCAAGGTTACATCAAGGCTCCTCTCCAGTGCAGGAGAAAAGGCCAGATTCTTACCCAGGATTCCCGAGTTGACAAAGTGTACCAAGCTGAAATACTCAAGGAGATCATTCTGGATGGGGGTCCCAGAGATGAGCACCCGTCGGCTGGTGTTCAAGCTGTCCAGGGCCTGGTAAGTCTGATTCTCGGAGTTCTTGAGCCTGTGTCCCTGCAAGGAAATTAATTCTCACTGAGGCCTGGGCAGAATGTGGCCTCTCTGACAGCAGCAAAGTCTTGTGTAGACAGGAAAAGAGGAATCAAAAGCATTACAGGTCCTGAGGCCTTGGGAACTGGGCAGGGGCACCAAGAGTGAGAGTTTATCCACTCTCTTGGGGAGAAACAGGCCAGGCTCAAGGACAGATCTTCAGCTTCTAGCTCAATGCTACATCCATAAAGCAAGGATTCCCTGTTTCTTCCTCTGCCCCCATCTCCAAAGTCACAGCAGCCTGCCTATCCTCTTCAGGGATCATCCGGACATGTTAGAGACCCAGGCTTTCAGGGAATTCTCCCTCCCCCACTAGCCCAACCATCCTAGAACCTCCTGAGTCAGATGCCTTCTGTATTAGACTCCTGGCTGTGTCTGGACTGTTAGTGGTAAGGAACTTAGTCCAGGTTCCTCCTCCCCTCTTTCCTCAGAACCCATCCAGTTCAGATCTAAAGAAAGAACCTCTCTCTGTATCCCTTCTCAATCCCTGTATCACTGCCACCACCCCTAGCCCTTCCACCCGGCACTTTATCTCACCAAGGCAGAAACTTTTTAAAGCAGAGACCATGTCAGATTTGCTTTTTAACTTAATGCACAAGACAGAGTTCTCTAGTCAATGTATGTTTCCTGAAGAATGAAATGAATAACCAACATTGCTATTGAAGAATTAGACACAGAATTTTATTTAACAAAATGACTGAATGTTGTATACCTAAAACAAAAACATTTTATGTCAACTGTATCTCAATTTTAAAAAATTTAAAGACATCCTACACAAAATTAAGTTTTTAAATGACTGAAAGCTCAAGCACCAGTCCTGAAACAAAAGGCTGAGACTCCTGAGCTGAAGAGGGAAAAGCAACTTTAAACTTGTGAAGAAATTACCCAAAAGGCCCTGGGGAAATGCGCAGCAACAACTGGAACCCTCTAAACAGAAGCTCCCTGAGGGCAGGCAATCACGGGATTCCCCACGGCCTGACTCCATCTGCTGCTGCTGCTGCTGCTGCTGCTGCTACGTCGCTTCAGTCGTGTCACTCTGTGCAACCCCACAGACGGCAGCCCACCAGGCTCCCCCGTCCCTGGGATTCTCCAGGCAAGAACACTGGAGTGGGTTGCCATTTCCTTCTCCAATGCATGAAAGTGAAAAGTGAAAGTGAAGTCGCTCAGTTGTGTCTGACTCAGCGACCCCATGGACTGCAGCCTACCAGGCTTCTCCATCCATGGCATTTTCCAGGCAAGAGTACTGGAGTGGGGTGCCATTGCCTTCTCCGACCTAACAGGTACTTAATAACTCAATTTAATGAACTGAGCTGAACCTTTGTGGGTCTCTGTGGAAGAGAAGGCCAAGCCCAGCTCCTATGAAGCCACTCTGGCTCCAGACCCAGCTCCTGATACCACTGGCCACAAATTTAAAACCCAAACCCTGGCATCTCAGCAAATCAAATATTTGGCTAGATAAAAAGTTGTCAAAGTTCTGGCTGAATTTCTATTCTGGCAGAATTATCAGCTTATCCTTTTAAAAGCAAAAAAAAAAATACCAAGATTAAATACTACCACTTCTCTCTCATGAGCCACATGAATTTAACACATTTCCCCAGCATCTGACTGGTTTTGTGTTCTAGAACTTGTAAAGAAACGTACATGGAACCGACTGAAGCATTCAGGGACAGACAGTCCTTCCATAGTCAAGCCAAGTTTCACCCTACACCAAGCTTTGGTTACATCTAAGGCAGGAGTGGAGAAGAGCCAGGCCTTAAAATCTCAGACCTGGATTCAAGTCCCAGCACTCCCCTAAGCTTCAGTTTCCTAACCTCCAAAACTGAGGTAAAGACGATGTCAGTCCCTCCCATTTATAACACCTTACAAAATGGTTCCATCCATATACCCTCTTTCTTGATCTGGATCATGTCCCTTTCAGGTAGACAATGTGCCGTCTACTGAGAACAGTCTCATCCACAGACACGCTTATAAGCAGCGAAGCCAACACTGATCCCAAGTGTTCTCACTCGCTCTGCCTAACTCAGATTACTATGTGGATCAAGATTTTGTACACAGTTATCATGCTATTATTATCTTTTATTATTTCTGTGTGTTCCAGAGAAAAGCATCAGCCAGGAGGAAGCTGGGAACATGAAAGCCTGGGGAAAAGGCTTTCAGGGATCTGAACAGGACAAACTCCTCCTAGAGCAGGCTGACCCTCTCTTCAGGACTCTGGCTTCCTCAGGTTTCTGACAACACGACAGGGAATGGCAACCCACTACAGTACTCTTGCTTGGAGAATTTCATGGACAGAGGAGCCTAGTGGGCTACAGTCCATGGGTCACAAAGAGTACAACACGACCCTCACTCTCTTACTCTGATAAATAAAAGGTACGTGACGGGCTTCCCAGGTGGTCTAGTGGTTAAGACTCTGCATTCCCAGTGCAGGAGGCCCGGGTTGAATCCCTGGTCAGGGAACTAGATTTCGCATCCCCCAACTAGGAGCCACAGTGAAGATCCCACGTGCTGCCACTAAGACCCAGCACAGCCAAATAAATAAAATTTTTTTAAAAAGGTAGATTAGTATAAGGGAAGGCCAGGACGCTGCAGTGTACAAAGAGGCAGCTTAGAACCTTGTGCCAGTCAGCTCAGAAAACAGGAGAGAATGAGGGGAAAAATGAAACACTATAGAGCAAAAGAAAATCTAGACGCCCTCGGTCCTCAAGGGCTCAGCCTGCCATCAGCCTGCCTTCCCTTCCCCTCCCCAACATCCTGGCCTCTAGACGAGGCTCCTGGCACAGTCCCTTTCCATGATGAAGCAAATGCCAGGGCGCTGTGCAGGGGTCACGTGCACACCCCACCTCAATCTGCTAAATCCCTTACTCCTACCAAGGAATGGCCCATCAGGGTATCAGAAGTTGGCAGACATGCCAGGTAACGACCCTTCATAAGGACAAAAGTTCAACTGGGAAACAGCTCAGGGCTAGCAAGCATGGTTACCCAGTAAGCTTTTCTTCTTTGTCCCCTCCCAAAAGACCCTCAGATACTAGGGTAATCTATAGTCCCCAAAGCACAGTCAAGCCTGCCATCAGTTGAAAGATGGGGCCAAGTCTTCCAGCCACCCCTCCACTAAAGCCCCAGGGAATGCCCTGACTTTCCCCAAGATGTAAACAAGGTCAGCAGGCTCAGGGCAGCCAAGCCCTCTGAAGACCTGGGAAATTCTTTATACCAGGAAGCTCCCAGCCACCCTCACTCCTTTCGAAGTAGTAACATCCCTACCACCCTTCATGCACAGTGCTGGAAAAGGCCAGAAGGCAACAACTGCTATATTTCCCTCAGTCCCAGAGAGTCAACACAGGCTCACAATGTGTATGGACTATCCACACAGGACTTTCCTATCACTGTGCACCTGTTCATGGGAGTCCTCTAGCCTACATAAAAATCAGAGGTGACATTTACCAAGGTCTTATGACATACCAGGCACTGTGATAAAAGCTTTCCTTCATTTAATCCTCACAATAATCCCATGAGGCAGATATTATCACCCCATTTTACTGACACAGAGAGGCTTAGGTAGTTAAGTAATTTGTCCAAGGTCACATTACTGGTGTGCAGCAGAAGAGCCAGGATTTGAATAAAGATCTCTCTGACCCTAGAACCTGTTCCCCTAAACCCTGTGCCACGTCTCTCCACCCATCCACATCTCTCCCAGCCTTCAAAGTCCTTTGGTCTAGGAAAACTGTAGAGGGAACAAACCCGGTCAGCCCCAGCACCGCACTCTCCCTGGCACCCCAAGCACCACTCAACCCCTCTCTTGGCAGATTGGTACCCTGGGCTCTCCCTCCCATCTGCTGACTCTGAGGCATATGTTCTGTCCTCAGCATCTCCTAGTAACTAGCACAGCCCCTGGACGGCACTTTTCAGTGGGAAGACACTGACAGACTTTTCTCCCACCACCCAAACAGCAGTACATCAAGTACCTCATCACATATGACCAGTCCAACACTCCCTTTCTGGAGGACTCCAACGTGAAGGCGGAAAGTCTCATAGGAAATGATGAGGATGGGAGAAGGCACTCTGGCACCACGCTGGTTCATAAATCCTTCTACAACAGAAAAGATGTCAGGAGAGCAAGTCTAAGAATATGCTAAAGAAAAAACCAGTTTGATGATTCTGTAATTTAGCCTGGAAACAACTAAACTCTTTTTCATGGTAATTCTAATATCTTCCTCCCCCTCCTTGCCCTTGACCCCGGTTATCAGTGAGGATACACTTCAGAAAGAGCAGGTTGTATGGAGGAGTGCAGTCACGTTTGTTAAGGCTCCTACCCAGCTTTTGGTCTATCTCGTCCTTAGAGCCTCCATCGATGGCCAGAGGTTGGATCCTCCCTCCAAGCCATTTCCCAACTTCATTGTACCAGTTCCTCACTAGGCTGGAGGGCGACACCACCACCGCCTTGTCGATTTCCGGCTTGCAGTCTGGACTCTGGCGCAGAAGCGTCCACATCAGGGTGATGCACTGCAGCGTCTTGCCCAGGCCCATCTCATCAGCCATGATGCAGCCATGGCTCCCGGGGATGCGCCGGCCAGTGACACACTCCCACAGGAACTCTACTCCCTGGGGAACAGTGACAGCACTCAGCCCCCTCTGGCACCCCACTGCTGCTGCCCCAGGGATGACAGCCTCTCAGGCCCAGCCGCTGCCCCAGCCCAAACCTCACCCCCACCCCCATTCACCTCTCTCTGATGAGGCCTCAAGACCTTACTCAAAATAGGATCAACAACCACATGGACAGGAAGTTTTTCCCTGAGAAAACACAACACAGAAAACAGAGCTCAGACACGGCAAGGGTACACCCTCAGAAAGCTATGTCCTGTGGATCCAGAGGCAGTTGCCTAAGAGAGGATCTCTCTGGCCCGTGCGATCAACCCATAGCAAATTCCTCTCCAGGGTGAGAAAGCGAGGAGACGGGGATGGGTTCCCTATGTCATCACCTCAACATCCCCTGCTCCCCTGACTGAGCCTGGTGGGAAAGGATGAGGAAACCCACCAACTGGGCATATCTACAAACTCTTCCCCAGGCACTGTCCTCCCCACCTACTCACTCTCTGGATGGTACCGTCGTCATGACAGCACTCTGAAAACACATGCAGGTCCCAGGGTGAAACCACACCAAAAGGCTCTCTGCCCTCCAGGCTCTGTGCACTTACAGAGGACCACAACTGCTCAACAAACACCAATGCACATACTTGTCAAACTTCAGCTGGTCATGGGCGCTCAGTGGGGGAGGCTCGTACAGAACCAAGGCACCTTCTTCCAGGGGGTCGTGGAGGGCTCGGCGGACCCCAGCCCGTTTAAGGCCCAATGCCCGAGAGCCCAGAGGACCTAGAAACCAACAATTTGTCACTTGAGCCTCTAAGCTGACGAGCTCCAGCCTGCCCAGGTTAAATGCCTATCCTTCACATAACTTTCTGAAGCTTCCACATGACCCTCTCTCCCCAGTACCTCTCCAGATGTAAGTTGGGCACCTCTGCCTAATCATTAACCAGTTATTACTTCTCAGATATTACTTCTCCCACTCAACTACAAATTTCAGGTCTCTTTCATCTTAAATCAAAACAACCCTGGAAAGGTCTGAAACCCTACAGGGCCTTTCAAGACTGAAAGCTCAAGTTTGCCTCCCCCCGCCAGCCCGAGTTAGCACAACGCTCTGTCCTTTGTACAGAGGGGGAAACCTGCAGAACCTAGACCTCCGACAGTCAACCTTGTAACCCTTGTAAAGGAAATGCTACTGGACTCACTTGGACGGAATGGAGCCTGGGTCCATCAGCCACCCTGGCCACCAGAAGCTTCCTGCACACTGGCACATCCCCACCAAGATGAGGGGCACTTAGTCTTGGTAACCCTTGCTGAACTTATCAAACACAGACCTCATGCAGGCCCCGGGAGGGTCACCCCACACATAGTCATCACTGGACTGGCATTTTTAACTCCAAGGTAAGCTTGTACTTACAAAAGCAGGTGTTATGATCTATTTGGGCATATTCACACATGACTAATTCAAGAAACAGAAGAGTCTCCACTTTTACCTTGATAATTTGGAATGGGGATTTTGAAAGGCTTTGACAAAATGCTTCGAATAAATGCTTCCTAAAAAGAGAAGAAACAAGGATTCAGGACTGCTTGGAGATGTTATGGGATATTTTTATAAACACAGTCAAAAATGCCCATGTAAGCATCATAATATATTTAGAGCACTGTAGTTTGACTACATCTCATTCAGATGCATCTAGAACAGAAGATGTGCTCCATATTAAATTATTAGGTTTTGTACAATGGCTTTCATCTTTGAGGCTTTGCACGAGGTACCACAAATCCCCAGGGACAGGACAGTGCCAAAGCAAGTACCTGGCCTTGGTCAACCACAAGACTCAGAACTTTTAGCTCATGAAAGATCACACCAAGCAAGCATACCTAACTATTCCCTAGGCTGCAGTGCCTTAAGAAAGCACCACAAACTGACCCGATCCCAGTACTAACAGAACTCTCAAGTCTAGATTCAACCACTGTCCTACAGGGCTACATCTTTCCAAGCATAGCTCATACTTCTTTTGTAATCTCTGATCAATCCTGCTTACTGCATCTAATTCCCATATCAATTTTTACATCAGCCTCCTTGGGAACTAAACAGCCCTTCTAAGAGTAGTGGTCACAGGAGAAAAAGGAGCAGAGGTATCAGTAAAATAATGTTGATAACAACCAAAATGACAGCAATAATGACGACTAATAATGTATGTCAGACGCAGTGCTAAGTCCTTGCATTCATGTTACCAATCCTCATTAATAGGTCTTTGAGGTCTGTATATTACTGGCACCCCTATTTTACAGATGAGCAAATTGAGGCTAAGTGGTTTCCCAAGCCACACAACCATGACATCTGTAGGACTTTCCTGATTCCAGGGCTTTTATTTGTCACAGATGGGCAGTATGGCTTCCTAACCCAACCTGTTTGAGTATAGCATGTGGATCAGCCCAGAGTCAACAGCTTCCTGCACGGAATGGTACAAGAGAGGGGAAAATATGAGCCAAGAGGACATGAGAGAGAGGGCAAGCCAATCACCAAAAAAGCCAGGGACAAGGATGACAGGAAGTCTCTGTGCCATCACTTCAGCCTGGAATCAGCACTGGGTTACTGGGCTGGGGCAGAAGGAGAAGTCCACAGTATCAGCTCCTGAGCTAACTGACAACTCCCATCCAAGTTCTCATCTATAGACACCTGAGCCCTCTAGGGAATTACAATAGCCTGTGAACCTCAACAAAATAAGAGTTAGGCAAGAGAGCAAGGAGAAAACAAGAGCAGAAACGTTGAAGGCAGTCTTAATGGAATACATTAGTAGGAAAGTAATGAAAAATACTCCCTTCTAGCAAAAAGGCAGTTTAATAGGGGGAAAAAAAAAAGCAACTGCCCTGAAATTTTTATCTTTTTATTCTGATCCATCTGTATAGATTATAAATTAAATTCTAGAAACTCAATGTACTTTAAAGAAGAAGAATATAATGACTATATATGGCAATGTATTGCATGATAGAAAAAAACGTGGAGAACTGAACTTCATCACCATGCTTAAATAACACAAGGCCAGGGTTGGAGAAAGGCTCCAATTCTTTATTTGCATATTTCTTTGCAGCAGAATAAAATTTTTTGATTATTTTTAATTATCAAGAAACGATAATGAGAAACTTATACATGAAAGATGCTAACAAAAAGCTACCATTAAGTCAAAGAAGAAGAAAAGGAAAAAGATGGACTCAATTTCTTCCCTAACTTGGCATTAATTCTGCTTTTAATTCCAAAACTGAGATATTATTTTCAAGATTATCAATTTAAGAGGCTAGTATTAAAGCTCTAAGTAGCCAAGAATGTATGCTCCAAATTTAAAAAGACTTTCAGTAAAACCCAGGAGCCACAAGTTCTGCAGGTAGAAGTGCAGGCTTGTGGAACTACTGTGGAAGGAGGCGAGGACCCCTGGCTAAAACCATCTGAGGGCACAGCCTGCAAGACTTGCAATGCAGCTTCCAAGAATCAGGTCTGGGAATAGTCACTAGACTCTGACAGAGGCAGGCGAGAAAGCATGCTCTCACTCGGTTCATTTAGTTACTGAAAATCCACACCACCCTTTGCTCCTGATGATAGAAGAGGGAGAAGAACATTCCTCCTCCCCACCAAGGTCAAGGCTTCCCTCTCCCAGTCATGCTATCAGGCCTGCCTGATCTTTCTCTATCTCAAGCTTCTCCCTCTACCAGCTCTTTCTCACCAGCACTTAAGACATACTTAACTCTCTCCTATCTTAAAAACAAAATGTCCTTTGACCTCATATCGCCACCCCTTCAAACTTCTAGAAAAAGTAGTCTGTTTCCCCCTTATCTCCCACTCCTCCTATCTTCTGAAATGATTCTGCCCAAGGTCACCAATGGCCTACAAGACCTTAACTCCAAGAGATATTTTTCTACCCTATCTTACTAGACAAAGCTGGTCACTCTTTCCTCTCAAATAGTCTCTGCTTTTGACTTCCATGACACCATTCTCCCACTATTTTGTCTTTCTGGGACTTTACACTCAGTCGCCTAACGGGCTCCTCTTCTTCTGCCCAATCCCTTTAAAAGTCAGTGTTTCTCAGGGTTTGACCTTAAGTTCTTCTGACTATACATTCACATGGACACACCAATACAGTTTTTGGAGGTGTCAAACTCTATGCCAATCACCTCAAATCTATTTCCAGTCCATAACACTCTCCTAGGTACCACATGTACATGTGCAAACCTAGACAACCCACAGGACTTAAAACACTGTGTCTAAGGCTGAGGTCTGCCCCCAGGGCTGCACTGGCTTCCATAGTCTTAAAGCATTGTTTTCCTTTGGGGATCCTCCCTCCACAGCTTTCACACAGGCTGTTCCCTTTACCTGGAACACTTCCTGCTCTTTCACCTGACAAACTCCTCACAGTCTTCAGGACCCGACCTCATCAGCATGTCCCTCAGATTCGAGTCTCCAGCCTGTTAGGCCTCCTGTTTGCAAACTCTCACCACCCTCACACTAATCTCATAAGATAAATCCTGAATTAAAACAGTTCCAGAGGACTAATACTACTTTTTTAAGCTCAGGAAACAATTAAACAATATTACTTTAGTGAATTATATACATATGGTAAAACTATCACAAAAAGCAAGGGATGATGAACATAGTTAGGATGGTGGTACCTCTGGGAATGGGAAAAGAATTATGACTGAGATGATGTTCTAGCCCTGGGTGGTGGGTTCACAGGAGTTATTTTGGTTTATATCTTATATACATTATACATATGTTTCTGTATTCAACAAATAGTATGTAAAATGTTTTCTGAATGCATAAATAACTAACCTCTGTTACACATTCCTATCATCATATTCCCATTTTTCCTTCAAAATGTCCCTATAAAGGAAAAACACAATCCCGTGTCTCTACCATTGCAACAAAAACAACAAAACACCTAGGAATAAACCTTGCTACAGGACAGCCTTGGCGGTCCAGTGGTTAAGAATCCGCCTGCCAATGCAGCGGACATGGATTTGATCCCTGATCTGGGAAGATTCCACATGCTGAAGAATCAGTATTGTAGCCTCCGTCACAACTACTGAAGCCCTTGCGCCCTAGAGCCCATGATCCACAAGAGAAGCCACTGCAGTGAGAAGCCCACTCATAGCAACTACAGAGCAGCACCTGCTTACCACAACTAGAGAAAGCCTGTGGGCAGCAACAAAGATCCAGCACAGGCGAAAAAAAAAAAAATCCTACCTACAGAGGCAAAGGCCCTAAGGCCCTGCTTATTTAATTTATATGCAAAGTACATCATGCGAAATGCCTGGCAGGATGAAGCACAAGCTGGAATCAAGATTGCCAGGAGAAATATCAATAACCTCAGCTATGCAGATGACACCACCCTTATGGCAGAAAGTGAAGAGGAACTAAAAAGCCTCTTGATCAAAGTGAAAGAGGAGAGTGAATAAGTTGGCTTAAAGCTCAACATTCAGAAAACTAAGATCATGGCAGCTGGTCCCATCACTTCATGAAAAATAGATGGGGAAACAATGGAAACAGTGACAGACTTTATTTTCTTGAGCTCCAAAATCACTGCAGATGGTGACTGCAGCCATGGAATTAAAAGATGTTTACTCCTTGGAAGAAAAGTTATGACCAACCTAGACAGCATATTAAAAAGCAGAAACATTATTTTGCGGACAAAGGTCCATCTAGTCAAAGCTATGGTTTTTCCAGTAGTCATGTCTGGATGTGAGAGTTGGGACTATAAGGAAAGCTGAGCACTGAAGAATTGATGCTTCTGAACTGTGGTGTTGAAGACTCTTGAGAGTCCCTTGGACTGCAAGGAGATCAAATCAATCAATTCTAAAGGAAATCAGTCCTGAATACTCACTGGAAGGACTGATGCTAAAGCTGAGGCTCCAATACTTTGGCCACCTGATACAAAGAAGCAACTCATTAGAAAAGACCCTGATGCTGGGAAAGATTGAGGCAGAAGGAGGAGACAACAGAGGATGAGATAGTTGGATGTCATCACCGAATCAATGGACATGAGTCGGAGTAAACTCTGGGAGTTGGTGATGGACAGGGAGGCCTGGAGTGCTACAGTCCATGGCATCACAAAGAGTTGGACACGACTGAGCAACTGAACTGATTGACAGAGGCAAAAGGCCTGTATGCAGAAAAGTATAAGATACTGATGAAAGAAATTAAAGATACAAACAGATGGAGATATCCCATGTTCTTGGATTGGAAGAATCAATATTGTGTAAACGTAAATGAGTATACTACCCAAAGCAATCTATAGATTCAATGCAATTCCTATCAAATTACCAATGGCATTTTCCATAGAACTAGAAAATAAAACTTTACAATTTATATGGAAACAGAAAAGACCTTGAATAACTAAAGCAATCTGGAGAAACAAAAATGAAGCTAGAGGAATCAGGCTCCCTGACTTCAGACTATACTACGAAGCTACAGTAATCAAGACACTGGATCAAAAACAAAAATATAGACCAATGGAAAGAGACAGACAGTCCAGAGATAAACCCACACACCCACGGTCATCTTATCTATGACAAAAGAAGCAAGAAAATACAATGGAGAAAAGACTTCAATAAATGGTGCTGTGAAAACTGGACAGCTACATGTAGAAGAATTAAATTAGAACACTTCCAAACACCATACACAAAAATAAACTCAAAATGGGTTAAACACCTGAATGTAAGGCTATACACAATAAAACTCTTAGAGGGAAACAGGCAAAACACTCGGATCTTTTTCGATGCACCTCCTAATGAAAATAAAAACAAACAAATGAAACCTAATTAAAAGTAAAACCTTTTGCACAGTAAAGGAAACCATAAACAAGACAAAAAGACAACCCTCAGAATAGGAGGAAATATTTGCAAATGAAGAAACTGAAAAAGCATTTATCTCCAAAATATACAAACAGCTCATGCAGCTCAATATCAAAAAAACCCAATCAAAAAATGGGCAGAAGACGTAAATAGACATTTCTCCAAAGAAACCATACAGATGGCCAAACAAACACATGAAAAGATGCTCAACATAACTAATTATTAGAGGAATGCAAATCAAAACTACAATGAGGTATCAACTCACACCCATCAAAATGGCCATCATTAATAAAATCTACAAACAATAAATGCTAGAGAGCGAGTGAAGACAAGGAACTCCTCTTGCACTGTTGTTGGGAATATAAACTGGTACAAACACTATGGAGAACAGTATGGAGGTTCCTTAAAAAAACTCAAAATAGAACAGCAATCTCACTACTGGACATATACTCAGAGAAAACCATAATTTAAAAAGACACATGTAGTTGTCAGTTGTGTCCGACTCGTTATGAACCCATGGACCACAGCCTGCTAGGCTCCTCTGTCCACGGGATTTCTCAGGCAAGAATACTGGAGTGGGTTGCCATTTCCTTCTCCAGGGGATCTTCCCGACCCAGAGATCAAACTCTCAGCTCCTGCATTGGTAGGCAGATTGCTTACCACTGAGCCACCTGGGAAGCTCACACCTGAAACAACACTATAAATCAACTATACTCCAATAAAAATTTAAAAAATGAAATATCAACTCTCTAAAGCAAAAAATAAAGTTATCACAAAGTAATGACTATACTTCCTTGTGTTGCACGTCCTTGTTGCTTATTTTATAAAAAAAAAAAGACTGATGTATCCCAATGTTCATTGCAGCACTACTTACAATAGCCAGAACACGGAAGTAACCTAAATGTTCACCAACAGAGGAATGGATAAAAAATATATAGTATTTATGTGTGTGTGTGTCCACAATGGAATAGCCATAAAAAGGAATGAAATTGGGTCATTTGTGGACACATGGATGGACCTGGAGATTGTTATAAATGAGTGAAGTAAGCCAGAAAGAGAAAAACAAGTATCATGTATTAACATATATATGAGGAATCTAGAAAAAATGATCTGATCTGCAAAACAGAAACAGACGCACAGAAGTAGAGAACAAAGGCATGGACACCAAAGGAGAAAGGGAGAGGGTGGGATGAAATGGGATTGACATATATACACTCTTGATACTACGTGTAAAATAACTAATGAGAATCTACTGTATAGCTCAGGGAACGCTCTTCAGTGCTCTGTCGTGACCTAAATGGGAAGGAAATCCAAAAAGAGGGGAGATATATACACATATGGCTGATTCACTTTGCTGCACAGCAGAAATTAACACAACACTGTAAAGCAACTATACTCCAATGAAAATTTTAAAAAACAATCTTGCGTCTCCTCTGTTCTCAATACTACACTATTTCTGACACCTGACGTGGGTTTTCCACACATCAAGCAAATCTTCGTTTCCACTTGGGTTCCCTACACCTTAATTCCAACACTATCTTCCAGGAGAAAGCATCAGAAACAAATTTCAAGTCTAGGTGCTTCTAACCACAAAGTGAAAGTTGCTCAATCAGCTCTTTGCGACCCCATGGACTGTAGCCTGCCAGGCTCCTCTGTCCATGGGATTTTCCAGGCAATACTGGGGGGGACTGCCATTTCCTTCTCCTGGGGATTTTCCCAACCCTGGGATCGAACCCAAGTTTCCTGCATTGCAGGCAGAGTCTTGAAAGGCTCTGACCCCAAGCTACAAATCAAATGTTACCACAACCCCTTCCTTAGATTAATTCACTAGCTGGTTCAGAGAACTCAGATTAAGTTTACTTACTAGATTACTGGTTTATCACAAATATTAAAAGATATGAATGAATTGCCAGATGAACAGACACACAGAGGGAGGAGGTCTGGAAGAGCGGTGAACACTGGAGCTTGGAGCTTCGAGCGTGCCTCTTTCTGACTTTCTGCTCACTAACCAAAAGTTCTGTTGCTGCTGCTGCTGCTAAGACACTTCAGTCGCATCCGACTCTGTGCGACCCCAGAGACGGCAGCCCACCAGGCTCCCGTGTCCCTGGGATTCTCCAGTCAAGAACACTGGAGTGGGTTGCCATTTCCTTCTCCAAGGCATGAAAGCGAAAAGTGAAAGTGAAGTCACTCGGTCGTGTCCGACTCAGCGACCCCACGGACTACAGCCTACCAGGCTCCTCCGTCCATGGGATTTTCCAGGCAAGAGTACTGGAGTGGGGTGCCATTGCCTTCTCCGGGGAAGTTCTCCAAACTCTCCCAAACCTTTTGTGTTTCTGAGGAGGCTTTTGACACAGGTTGGACTGATTAAACATTGACCATTGTTGGGTTGGTTCCCCTGGCAACCAGTCCCAAAGTTAAGTGCTTTCCAAAGTCATCTTATTAGCAAACTCAGGTGTGGCTGAAAGGAGTTCATTAGGAATAACAGAAGACATCTTGATCCCTCTTATCATTTAAATTCCAAAGGTTTTTGGAGCTGTGTCTTGGTGTCCTTCAGAAGGTTTAGAGGAAAACGCCTTGGATGGAGCTAGGCAGATCTGCGGAGAAGGCGATGGCACCCCACTCCAGTACTTTTGCCTGGAAAATCCCATGGACGGAGGAGCCTGGTAGGCTGCAGTCCGTGGGGTATCGAAGAGTCGGACACGACTGAGCGACTTCACTTTTACTTTTCACTTTCATGCATTGGAGAAGGAAATGGCAACCCACTCGTGTTCTTGCCTGGAGAATCCCAGGGATGGGGGAGCCTGGTGGGCTGCCGTCTCTGGGGTCACACAGAGTCGGACACGACTGAAGCAACTTAGCAGCAGCAGCAGCAGGCAGATCTGACAATTTTGTAACTTTAAGCAAATTATTTAACCCCTCTAGGATTCAGCTTCCTTATCTTAAAAAAATGAGTTACATGAGATAATGCACATAACCTGCCATGGTGGTGATTACTTTTGATTTTACTCAAGGATACAGTGAAAGCTATAGGACTCTGGTACTTCTTAAAAGCCATTATGCAGAATCAGAGACAGTTCTCTGACGGGTTCCAACACCTTGCCTAAATGGGAAGGTCTTTACTCTCTGCACCTTCTTGTCATCAGCAGTCTCAGCCACCTGAGAGTTGG
The DNA here is from genome assembly GCF_023091745.1 of Budorcas taxicolor. NCBI lineage: Eukaryota > Metazoa > Chordata > Mammalia > Artiodactyla > Bovidae > Budorcas > Budorcas taxicolor. The sequence continues at coordinate 100,046,064 of NC_068912.1, forward strand.
TGCCCAAGTAGCTATAACAAGGGGAATTCCAAGTCAGGTACACTAAGGAAATCTCTAAGAAAAGAAAAGAGGCCTGTTCCAGGCCCCGGGAGCTGTGGCCAGGCCCAAAGCTCCCACTAAAGCATCTGCTGGCTACTGCGTGAGGACTCAGGGAGCCTCCCTAAACAAAAGAGGGCACACACAGACATCGACAGGCTATAGCGAGGGCTTACATGTTGACTGCTGTCCAGACAGGGTGGTCGATTCGTTAGTTGAGTCAAAGGTTTCCGAAAAGGAGACAGGAAACACTCCTGGCTCTGGGTCTCACAGCTGGATTTCTTAGGTTTCTTAGGAGTCTAGAAGAGAGAATTGGGGAAGGTGAAGTCTGGATGATACAGAGTTAGCCACAATGACAACTAATATTTAAAATCTCATTAAGCGTAAAGCACTGTGCTAAACTCTTCACATGTGTCATCATATATCATCTTCACAGTAATCCTAGAATACTTGTTTACATCCTGATGTAACAGTGAGAACACTGGAGCTTAGTGAAGTTAAAGAACTTGCCTAATTTGAGGGGCAGTGAAAAGTAAGTCACTCAGTCCTGTCCAGCTCTGCCTCCCCATGGACTATACAGTCCATGGAATTCTCCAGGCCAGAATACTGGAGTGGGTAGCCATTCCCTTCCCCAGGGGATCTTCCCGACCCAGGAATCGAACCAGCACTGCAGGCGGATTCTTTCCAATTGAGCTATCAGGGAAGCCCCGAGGGGCAATGGAAGAAGTGAATGAAGTGGGCCTGTGATGGGCAAGTCCATCAGTAGCATAGTCAAGCTGCCCACAGATCTTCACTCCAAAAGCCCCAACGAATGACTGAGTGACTCTTTGCTTTCCTCCCAGGGTTTACCAATGGAGGGCAAGAGTAGAGCTGCTCCCAACTCCCAGGCCGCTCTCGTCAGTCCCCACCATGTCTGTGAGAACACCAGCACTGAAAGCACTTTCTGGAGCAACCAGGAGCAGACAACACCAAGTGCTGCCCCAAGTTCAAGTCTGAGACCCATGTAAGTGTCAAGGGACAGCCAAGGCAGCCTGCACACCAGCAGTGCAGCTACAGAATGAGCCCCACTGAGCCATCAGGCAAGAATCCACTTGTAGCAGCTTGCCAAGGTATCTGAAGCTACAAGGCACACCTGAAACAAACACCAGACCCCTTCCACTCTCTCCATAGGCTTTTACTCACACGTTGCAACCACCCCAAACTGCCTTCTAGATATTTCTTAGCTAATCCCTTCCTCCAAAGTTCCAATGGTCAAACCACTGCTTCTTGAATTGGTCTCTCTGAAGAGCATGCTAAATCATCATCCTACTGATTTAGGTTACATAGGTCCTACCACAGCTAGCCCCAAAAAGCCTCCAAGGCAGGGCCCAGTCCAAAGTCAAACGTGGTGCCCTTGATTATCTGCAGGGACTGGAGGGGTGGCACCACCCCTCCAATCAAGGTCCAAGGAAGCTCAGATTCTACCATAGGCCCAGTGCACCCTACTGTTCTGTGACACTGGGCAGGTGACAAAGAGAAAAAAGAGCTGCTAGTTGCTGCTGGGGCGTCCTCCCCCTTTTTCCCAAGGGAGCCAAAGGGTCCAACCCAATCAGCTCTTTGCTTTGGAACATGGCAAATTTTCCTATCAGGAAAACTGAGGCATACTAGCTTTTAGTGAGCACCTTGAGGACAAAGATTTTTATCCAGTTCGATGCCTGACACATAGTAAGCACTCACTAAAAGAACAGTAAGCACTGAAACGCTTCTGGAGGTGACAGGGTACATTTCATGTAACTCCAGAAACCAAGTCTAGGATTCCTCTCTGCCTAAACAGCCCTGCAACCCCACGTTCCCTATCCCCTTGAGGGCAGAGTACTCACCACTGCTCCAGGCTGCCAGTCTTCATCATCAGAGGGTCCGTCTTCCGGTTTTCTCTTGGCCAGCTGGCTTGGAGCTAAGCTCCTCCTCTGTAAGAGGAGAACGGAAACAGTCCATTAGACCCAGCCATAGTGCTAGCCACAGTCTCCCATAGGCCGATACTTACCATCCTGGACCCAGGAATATAAACTGTCAAGTACCCATTAGGCAAAGGTCAAAGGCACACAGCAGCTGAGAATGTAGAACCAGCCTACTAAAGAGCGGGCTGCTATTCTATTGAAAGCATGGGCTAATTAAAGGAGCAGGGATGGAGGGAATACAGCCAGGGGCTGAGCTTTGGGCCCGAAGTATGAAGAGTGTCGGTCTCCAGGTAGCCGAGGCGGGAGAGAAGGGCAAAAAGGAAGTACCCAATCGGAAATGGGCAGAGGTCTAGGATGGGGGGAAGAGGCAGGGGAAGAGACTGCCAGACTGGGCAGAGGGGAGTCGGGATAACGGCCCCAGATGGACCTGAAGGCAGGGGGTAGTAGCGGTGGGGGGAGGGGGAAGGGTGAAAATCTGAGGCCTGGGGAGGGCGAGTCCGGAGAAGGGATTTCCCAGGTCGGAGTGCGGATGTGGGCCTGAGGGAGGCCGAGCAGGGGTCCAGGCAGGACACGGAGAAGACCTGGGCTTGGGAAGGGAATCCCAGGCAAGGCTGGAAAGAGCCGCACAGCTGAATCCCAAGCACTGCCGCTTAGCCTTCCTCTACCCAAAGCGCGCGTTAACAGCCGCCAGGACTCCCGGGACCCGCCAGGCCCGGTCAATCGAACCTCCCGCGGTGCCGCCACCGCACCACCCATTGGCTGCGTTCTATGCGTTCGGCGCTCGCGCCCCAAGGATGGGGGCGGGCCTAGCCCTGCGGTCGCGGAGAGGCCGGGGAAGTGGAGCTGAGTTGGCTAAAGGCACCGGCGAGGAGGTGGGACTTAGGGGGTAGGGGGGGGTTCGCGGTGGCGGGAGCGGTTGGGCGAGGTGGGCGGGGCAAGAGGACCAGCTAGGTTTTTGTGCTTGGGGGCAGGGCTTGCGCTTGGGGGCAGGGATTGCGCTTGAGGGCAGGGCTTGCGTTCAGGTCCACTGGCCTGTTGTGCTGCCTGGGAAGCAACTGAAGTGACGGTTTACTTCAGATGGGGCTGCGAAGAACTTGCACCTGTGTGCAGAAGGGTGGGAAAGCGGGGCATAGCATGTGACAGAACTGGAGAGGACGTCGGGGTTGGAGTTAGATGTCCTCCTCTTCCCCCATCCCCACCCGCCGAGGTTGAGGGCAGTTTTTCCGTCTGGACTCCCTACCACGTGGTCGGCTTAGGCAGTGAAAGCTCCCAGGGGACTTGATTTTTAGGTCTGGCATGTCTCAAAGAAAGCTACCTTCCTTTCCTAGGCAAAACCGTGCTGGCGGCAATGCGGCTTTGGAGTCAGGCCTAATCCTGTACAGTCTTCCTGTAGGCTCAGTCTCTTAAAACGTCACTTACTTCATAACGAAACTATGTATTATATTAGTATTTTGGCTATTCTGAGAATTAGATAAATTAATGTGCTCAAATTTCTCGATATAATGCCAAGCACAACCTACGTACTCACTAGTAAGGGGTATACACATAGCATTTATTGCCAGGTACCTCTAAGTTTCTTCAGTTCAGTTCAGTTGCTCAGTCGTGTCCGACTCTTTGCGACCCCAAGAATCGCAGCACGCCAGGCCTCCCTGTCCATCACCAACTCCTGGAGTTCACTCAGATTCACGTCCATCGAGTCAGTGATGCCATCCAGCCATCTCATCCTCTGTCATCCTCTTCTCCTCCTGCCCCCAATCCCTCCCAGCATCACAGTCTTTTCCAATGAGTCAACTCTTCGCATGAGGTGGCCAAAGTATTGGAGTTTCAGCTTTAGCATCAGTCCTTCCAAAGAAATCCCAGGGCTGATCTCCTTCACAATGGACTGGTTGGATCTCCTTGCAGTCCAAGGGACTCTCAAGAGTCTTCTCCAGCACCACAATTCAAAAGCATCAATTCTTCAGTGCTCAGCCTTCTTCACAGTCCAACTCTCACATCCATACATGACCACAGGAAAGACCATAGCCTTGACTAGACGGACCTTAGTCGGCAAAGTAATGTCTCTGCTTTTGAATATACTATCTAGGTTGGTCAAACTTTCCTTCCAAGGAGTAAGCGCCTTTTAATTTCATGGCTGCAGTCACCATCTGCCGTGGTTTTGGAGCCCAAAAAAATAAAGTCTGACACTGTTTCCACTGTTTCCCCATCTATTTCCCATGAAGTGATGGGATCGGATGCCATGATCTTCGTTTTCTGAATGTTGAGCTTTAAGCCAACTTATTCACTCTCCTCTTTCACTTTGATCAAGAGGCTTTTTAGTTCCTCTTCACTTTCTGGCATAAGGGTGGTGTCATCTGCATATCTGAGGTTATTGATATTTCTCCCGGCAATCTTGATTCCAGCTTGTTTCTTCCAGCCCAGCATTTCTCAGGAGGTACTCTGCATGTAAGTTAAATAAGCAGGGTGACAATATACACCCTTGACGTACTCCTTTTCCTATTTGGAACCAGTCTGTTGTTCCATGTCCAGTTCTAACTGTTGCTTCCTGACCTACATACAGATTTCTCAAGAGGCAGGTCAGGTGGTCTGGTATTCCCATCTCTCAGAATTTTCCACAGTTTATTGTGATCCACACAGTCAAAGGCTTTGGCATAGTCAATAAAGCAGAAATAGATGTTTTTCTGGAACTCTCTTGCTTTTTCCATGATCCAGCAGATGTTGGCAATTTGATCTCTGGTTCCTCTGCCTTTCCTAAAACCAGCTTGAACATCAGGAAGTTCATGGTTCACATATTGCTGAAGCCTGGCTTGGAGAATTTTGAGCATGACTTTACTAGCATGTGAGATGAGTGCAATTGTGTGGTAGTTTGTGAGATGAGTGCAATTGTGTGGTAGTTTGAGCATTCTTTAGCATTGCCTTTCTTTGGGATTGGAATGAAAACTGACGTTTTCCAGTCCTGTGGCCACTGCTGAGTTTTCCAGATTTGCTGATATATTGAGTGCAGCACTTTCACAGCATCATCTTTTAGGATTTGAAATAGCTCAACTGGAATTCCATCACCTCCACTAGCTTTGTTCGTAGTGATGCTTCCTAAGGCCCACTTGACTTCACATTTCAGGATGTCTGGCTCTATGTGAGTGATCACACCATCGTGATTATCTGGGTCATGAAGATCTTTTTTGCACAGTTCTTCTGTGTATTCTTGCCACCTCTTCTTAATATCTTCTGCTTCTGTTAGGTCCAGACCATTTCTGTCCTTTGCTGAGCCCATCTTTGCATGAAATGTTCCCTTGGTATCTCTAATTTTCTTGAAGAGATCTCTAGTCTTTCCCATTCTGTTGTTTTCCTCTATTTCTTTGCATTGATCGCTGAAGAAGGCTTTCTTATCTCTTCTTGCTATTCTTTGGAACTCTGTATTCAGATGCTTATATCTTTCCTCTTCTCCTTTGGTTTTCACTTCTCTTCTTTTCACAGCTATTTGTAAGGCCTCCTCAGACAGCCATTTTGCTTTTTTGCATTTCTTTTCCATGGGGATGGTCTTGATCCCTGTCTCCTGTACAATGTCACGAACCTCATTCCATAGTTCATCAGGCACTTTATCTATCATATCTAGGTCCTTAAATCTATTTCTCACTTCCACTGTATAATCATAAGGGATTTGATTTAGGTCATACCTGAATGGTCTAGCGGTTTTCCCTACTTTCTTTAATTTAAGTCTGAATTTGGTAATAAGGAGTTCATGATCTGAGCCACAGTCAGCTCCTGGTCTTATTTTTGTTGACTGTATAGAGCTTCTCCATCTTTGGCTGCAAAGAATATAATCAATCTGATTTTGGTGTTGACCATCTGGTGATATCCATGTGTAGAGTCTTCTCTTGTGTTGTTGGAAGAGGGTGTTTGCTATGACCAGTGCATTTTCTTGGCAAAACTCTATTAGTCTTTGCCCTGCTTCATTCCACATTCCAAGGCCAAATTTGCCTGTTACTCCAGGTGTTTCTTGACTTCCTACTTTTGCATTCCAGTCCCCTATAATGAAAAGGACATCTTTTTTGGGTGTTAGTTCTAAAAGGTTTGTAGGTCTTCATAGAACCGTTCAGCTTCAGCTTCTTCAGCGTTACTGGTTGGGGCATAGACTTGGATTACCGTGATATTGAATCGTTTGCCTTGGAGATGAACAGAGATCATTCTGTCGTTATTGAGATTGCATCCAAGTACTGCATTTCGGACTCTTTAGTTGACCATGATGACTACTCCATTTCTTCTAAGGGATTCCTGCCCACAGTAGTAGATATAATGGTCATCTGAGTTAAATTCACCCATTCCAGTCCATTTTAGTTTGCTGATTCCTAGAATGTCAACATTCACCCTTGCCATCTCTTGTTTGACCCCTTCCAATTTGCCTTGATTCATGGACCTGACATTCCAGGTTCCTATGCAGTATTGCTCTTTATAGCATCAGACCTTGCTTCTATCACCAGTCACATCCACAGCTGGGTGTTATTTTTGCTTTGGCTCCATCCCTTCATTCTTTCTGGAGTTATTTCTCCACTGATCTCCAGTAGCATGTTGGGCACCTACTGACCTGGGGAGTTCCTCTTTCAGTATCCTATCATTTTGCCTTTTCATACTGTTCATGGGGTTCTCAAGGCAAGAATACTGAAGTGGTTTGCCATTCCCTTCTCCAGTGGACCACATTCTGTCAGATCTCTCCACCATGACCCACCCATCTTGGGTTGCCCTGCGGGCATGACTTAGTTTCATTGAGTTAGACAAGGCTGTGGTCCTAGTGTGATTAGATTGACTAGTTTTCTGTGATTATGGTTTCAGGGTGTCTGCCCTCTGATGCCCTCTTGCAACACCTACTATCTTACTTGGGTTTCTCTTACCTTGGGTGTCAGGTATCTCTTCACCGCTGCTCCAGCAAAGCGCAGCCGCTGCTCCTTACCTTGGACGAAGGGTATCTCCTCACCGCCGCCCTTCCTGACCTTCAATGTGGGATAGCTCCTCTAGGCCCTCCTGCGCCCACGCAGCCACCGCTCCTTGGACATGGGGTTGCTCCTCCTGGCTGCTGCCCCTGGCCTCGGGCGTGGGGTGACTCCTCCCGGCCGCCCCTGGCCTTGGATGCGGGGTGGCTCCTCTTGGCCGCCACCCCTGACCTCGGATGTGGGGTAACTCCTCTTGGCTGCTGCCCTTCGGGCATGGGGTCCTCCCAGCTTCTGCCCCTGACCTCGGATGTGGGTTAGGTCCTCTCGGCCACGCTTAGTGTGCCGGTCACAGATTATAAGTTTCTTAGTTATAATTATTTAATAAAGAAAGCTGAGCCCTGAAGAATTGATGCTTTTGAACTGTGGTGTTGGAGAAGACTCTTGAGAGTCCCTTGGACTGCAAGGAGATCCAACCAGTCCATCCTAAAGGAGATCAGTCCTGAATATTCGTTGGAAGGACTGATGCTGAAGCTGAAACTCCAATATTTTGGCCACCTGATGCGAAGAACTGACTCATTTGAAAAGACCCTGATGCTGGGAAAGATTGAAGGCAGGAGGAGAAGGGGATGACAGAGGATGAGATGGTTGGATGGCATCACTGACCCAATGGACATGAGTTTGAGTAAACTCTGGGAGTTGGTGATGGACAGGGAGGCCTGGCATGCTGCAGTCCGTGGGGTTGCAAAGAGTCGGCCGTGACTGAGTGACTGAACTGAACTGAATGCTCACAATGGTGAGACAGGTTTATTATTGTCCCTGTAGACTAAAAAAATTGCTCACAACCTAAAAGTTGAGAGTTAAATTTTATTTGGTGGGAATTTTTAGGATGTCAAGCCCAGGAAGCAGAATCTCAAGTAACCCTAAGAGAACTGCTCAGAGGAAGCAAGGGGGAACTTCCATATATAGAAGTTTTGCAACACAGGGCAAGTAGTCAGAAATATTGAAAGTGAAAGTGTTAGTCATTCGGTCTTGTCCGACTCTCTGCGATTCCTTGGACTGTAGCCTGCCAGGCTCCTCTGTCCATGGGATTTCTCAGGCAAGAGTACTGGGCTGGCTTGCCATTTCCTTCTCCAGGGGATCTTCCCAACCCAGCATTTGAACCTGGGTCTCCCGCATTGCAGGCAGAGTCTTTACAGTCTGAGCCACAGGGAAGCCCTAAGAATTATTGTAGAAATAATTGAAGAAAGCCAGAAATCCCAAATTAAGGAATTTAGTGCTTTTCTGTGTATGGGAAGATGCAAGATTCTGGGCTCAGTGAAATTATTCCTTTGATCTGCACCTCAGCTCTCTGGGGCCAGTATCCTGTGCTTTCAGGCTTCCTTGGTGGTTCAGACAGTAAAGAATCAGCCTGCAATGCAGGATACCTGCATTGGATCCCTGGGTTGGGAAGATACCTTGGAGAAGGGAATGGCAGCCCACTCCAGTATTCTTGCCTGGGAAATCACATGGACAGAGGCACCTGGCGGACCACAACTCGTGGGGTCACAAAGAGTCAGACAAGACTGAGCAACTTTCACTCACATCCTGTGCTTTTACATCCTGAGTTTCCTCAGGGTTCACCCTAGAGAGTGACAGCAGTCTGACGGCTGCTGGATGGCCGGCATTCTTTGTTTCATTTATGAGAACCCCCAGGGCTCACTACTCTCTGTGGTGGCTGCAAGTCTCCAATCGTTGATGATTGTGACATCTTTTGAAAAGACCCTGATGCTGGGAAAGATTGAGGGCAGAAGGAGAAGGGGGTGACAGAGAATGAGATGGTTAGATGGCATCAGCAACTCAATAGACATGAGTTTGAGCAAACTCCAGAAGATAGTGAAGGACGGGAAAGCCTGGTGAGCTGCAGTCCAAATGAACAACAATGGCAGGCAGTATTCCATTTGTCATCCCTCTTTTACAGATGAAGAAACTGCTTAGAGAAACTAAGTTTACACACCTTGAGAATAACCAGGATTTGAATTTAGACTCATCGTTCTTCAGTCACCATGCTGTGGTAAGGAGGGGCTGAGCTGTTTTGTGGGGCCTGAAGCTTTTGTAAGTACTTGTTTAGCCCTTCTAAAGTTAGGTACACATTAAAATTAGGTACTCAGGGCTTCCGTGGTGGCTCAGTGGCAATGAATCTGCCTGCCAATGCAGGAGACACAGGTTCATTCCCTGCTCCAGGAAGAACCCATATGCTGCAGAGCAGCTAAGCCCAGGCTTCACAACTGCTGGGCCCACACTGTGCAGCCTTAGAGCTGCAACTACTGAGCCTCTGTGCAGCAACTACAGAAGCCCAAGTGCTCTAGAGCCCATGCTCTGCAACAAGCCCCCGCAATGAGATGCCCACGTACAACTAGAGAGTAGTCACTCTCACTGCAACTAGAGAAAGACCAACGAAGACCCAGCAGAGCCAAAAAATAAATAAATAAAATTAGGTTCCCAATATTTTTTTTAATGAAAAACAATTACAGAATCTTGGAAATGTAGGTCCCTTTCTTCTGAAACCTCTAGGCAATTTATCAGAAAGCCTTCTTTCTGCAGTCTGGCTTCTCCTCAATTAGAACACTGTGATCCCTAATAACTTCCAGGACTCCAGGGTCTGTGCAGATGGTCCCTGAAGCTTACCTTTAGCTTTATGGTAAATCTGGCCTCTGATGACAACTATTACTATTTGCCTGGAGTGGGATGGGGTATACTTGCTTACTGACTTTTTAATCATGTATTTTAATTTAAAGATAATTGCCAAAAAAAGCTTAAAAAAAGAAAGATAATTGCAGATTCATATGCAATTGTAAGAAATAATACTGAGAGATACTATGTACCCTTTACCACGTTCCCCTAATGGTAACATGTTGCAGAAGTATAGTATGACATCAGGACCAGGATATTGACATAATGCAGTCACCATACAGAACATTTCCATCACCTCCTGAGAATCCCTCATGTTGCCCTTTTATAGCCACTTCCCCCTCTCACTTCTACCCCTTCTTTAATCCCTGCTACTGCTGCTGCTAAGTCACTTCAGTTGTGTCCGACTCCGTGCGACCCCATAGACGGCAGCCCAACAGGCTCCCCCATCCCTGGGATTCTCCAGGCAAGAACACTGGAGTGGGTTGCCATTTCCTTCTCCATCTTTAATCCCTAGTAACTAGTAACTTATTCTCCATTTCTATAGTTTTGTCCTTTCAAAAATGTTATCTAAATGGAATCATATAATAGTAACTTTCTAAAATTGGCTTTTTTCACTCAGCATGATTCTCTAGAGATTTATCTAGATTGTTGAGCATATGCATATCATATCAATATTTCTTACTATTGCTGAGTAGTATTCTGTGATGTGGATGTACCTCAGTTCATTTAACTAGTCGCATGTTAAGGACACCCAGGTTGTTTCCAGTGTTGGCTATTATGAACTGCTACAAGCATCCATTTGCAGATTTTTGTGTGAACATGTCTTAATTTTCTGGGATAAATGCCCAGGGGTACAATTGCTAGGTTATAGAGTATTTGTATGTTTAGCTTTTTAAAAAACTCACAAATTGTTTTCCAGAATGACTGTACCATTTCACATTCCCACCAGCAATGTATGAATGATCCAGTTTTTTCCACATCCTCATAAATTTGATGTTATCACTGTTTTTTACTTTAGCTGTTCTGGTAAGTGTCGAGTAATATCTTGTGATTTTAATTTGCATTTCCCTAATTGCTAATGACATTGAACACCTTTGCATGGACTTATTTGACATCTGTATATCTTAGTGAAATGTCTCTGCAATATCTTTTGTCCACTTTCTAATCAGATTGTTTTTTACTGCTGTTTTGAACATGCTTTACGTATTCTAAATAGTAGTTGTTTGTCAGATATGTGGTTTGCCAATATTTTTGTCCATTCTGTAGCTTATTTTTTCATCCTCTTCACAGAGGTTTCACCAAACAAGCCTCCTTAGTTTTGATGATGTACAGTGTATCAGGTTTTCCTTTTTGTGGATCGTGAGTTTGATGTCGACTCTAAGAACACTTGACCTGGGAACTCCTTGGTGGTTCAGTGGTTAGGACTCGGCGCTCGCACAGCCACAGCCCAGCTGTGATCCCAGTCAGGGGAACTAACATCCTGCAAGCTGCATGGCTCTGTCCCCCCAAAAACTGGTTAAAAATAGTAAGAAGAGGGGCTTCCCTGGCGGTTCAGTGGTTGAGACTTCGCCTTCCTATGTGGGGGGTGTGGGTAACACTTGACCTAATAACCCTAGATCCCAAAGATTTTCTCTTAAGTTTTTTTCATGAAACTTCTGAGTTTTATGTTTTGCATTCAAATATGTGATCAATTTTGAGTTGATTTTGTATATAATGTGCGATATGTAAGTGGAGAGGCTAATTTCCTATTGATATTCAGTTGCTCTAGAACCATGTTAAGAAGTGATGAAATGGGACTTCCCTGGTGGTCCAGTGGTTGAGAATCCACCTTGCAATGCAGTGGATGTGGGTTTGATGCATGGCTGGAGAACTAAGATCCCACATGCCACATGGCCTAAATAAATACATACACAAAAAGATTAAAGAAGATAATTTAGGTGATACAAACTTCATTTAACACTTCATGATCAGACAGTAGCCATCCAGAAAACTGTTAAATGGAGCAAAAGACAGATAAAGAATAATAAACAGGAAGAGAAAAATAGAAAATACTTGATCAACTGCGACAACATAGTCAATCCTGTTTGGAGTGAGAAGGAGCAGAAATTAAGTATAGAGCCCAGAGTTGCCTTGGCATTTGGGGATGGCTGAGGATATAGAGATGTATGTTTCTGCTGAAACAGAGTAATTACAGGGACGTGAAGGTTATATAAATTTCTGTGTCACCACAAGCAGGAGTGGCTCCCTTGGGACCTTGTTGAACAGTCTATCTTTCCTTCTCTGAATTGTTTTTGTACTTCTGTCAAAAATTAGTTGGGTGTATTTGTGTGGATGCATTTCTGGGATTTCTATCCTGTTCCATTGATCTATTCCTTCATCAGTGCTATACAGTCTTGGTGACTGTAGATATATGTCTTGAAACTGGATAGAGTGATCCACTTTATTTTCTTTTTCAAAGTTGATTTACCTAGTCTAATTTCTTTGCCTTTCTGTATAAATTTGAGGATAGTCTTGTCTGTGTTTACAAAAAACTTGCTGTGATTTGGATAGAAATTCCATTAAACCTATTTACCAATTTGGAAAGAATTGATATGTTTACTGTATTGAACTTACTAATCCATGAACATTTGTTTAGATTTTCTTTCATTTCATTTATCAGCATTGGGTAGTTTTCAGCATACAAATCCTATACATTTTTTTTTCAGATTCACACCTAAGTTTTTTTTAATGATTATTAATGATATTGTATTTTTATTTTTTATTTTCTCATGTTCATTGCTAGCATATTGAACTGAAATTGATTTTTGTATGTTTAGTGTGTATTCTGAGACCTTAAAGAACTAACTTATTAGTTCTAAGAGGCTTTTTGGTAGATTCCTTGGGATTTTCTATAAAGACAATCATGTCATCTGCATATAGGGATACTTTTATTTCTCTTTCTAATGTATTTGCCTTTTATTTACTTTTTCTGCTTTATTGCACTGGCTAGAACTTCCCATAAAATGTTGAACAAGAGTAATAAAAGAAGACATTCTGTCCTGTTCCCTATCATGGGGGAAAATTATTGTCCTTCACCATTGTGTATAATGTTAGCTGTAGGTTTTTTGTTGATGTTCTTTAACAAATTGAGGAGCTCCCCATTTTTCTGGGAAGTTTTATCATGAACAGTTGTATTTTGTTAAAAGTTTTTTTCTGTATCAATTGATGTGATCATGTGATTTTGCTTCTTTAGCCTACGAATATGATAGGTTACATTAACTGATTTTTTAAAGTATATTTTCTAAAAATTAATTAACTTTTTATTTTTGGCTATGCTGAGTCTTTGTTGCTGCACACGGGCCTTCTCTAGTTGCAGCAAGCGGGGTCTACTCCCTAGTTGCGGTTCGCAGGCTTCTCATTGTGGGAGCTTCTCTTGTTGCACATCATGGGCTCTCCAGCGCCAGCTCAGTAGTTGTGGCCCATGGGCTTAGTTGCCCTGCAGCACGTGGAATCTTCTCTAACCAGGAATCGAACCCATGTCCCTTGCATTGGCAGGTGGATTCTTAACCACTGGACCACCGGGGAAGTCCCATATTATTCTTAATATCCAGTATCTAACAAAAATTGTGGGCAAGTGAAGAAACAGGAAATGTTACTCAAAAGTCAGTCAATAAAATCCTACCCTACTTGACACAGATGTTAAAATTAGCAGACAAGAATTTTAATGCACCTGTTATTAATAGTTTCAAAGACATAAAGAAAAATATGTGCAAATAAATTAGCACTACATAGCTACTAAAATAGCTAAAATTAAACAGAGTGACACTATATTAAAATGTTGGTGAGGATGTAGAGCCTTTTCATACTGTTCATGGGGTTCTCAAGGCAAGAATACTGAAATGGTTTGCCATTCTCTTCTCCGGTGGACCACGTTTTGTCAAAACTCTCCACCATGACCTATCCTTCTTGAGAATTTTTTTTTTTGTACTCCAAAATCATTGCAGACGGTGACTGCCCCGTGAAACTAAAAGATGCTTCCTCCTTGGAAGAAAAGCTATGACCAACCTAGACAGCATATTAAAAATCAGAGACATTACTTTGCCAACAAAAGTGTGTCTAGTCAAAGCTGTAGTTTTTCCAGTAGTTAGATATGGATGTGAGAGTTGGACTATAAAGAAAGCTAAGCGCCGAAGAACTGATGCTTTTGAACTGTGGTGTTGGAGAAGACTCTTAAGAGTCCCTTGGACTGAAAAGAGATACAACTAGTCCATCCCAAAGGAGATCAGTCCTGGGTGTTCATTGGAAGGACTGATGTTGAAGCTGAAACTCCAATATTTTGGCCGCCTGATGCAAAGAAGCGACTCATTTGAAAAGATCCTGATGCTGGGAAAGATTGAAGACAGGAGGAGAAGGGGACAACAGAGGATGAGATGGTTGAATGGCATCACCGATTCAATGGACATGAGTTTGAACAAGCTCATGTTGGTGATGGACAGGGAAGCCTGGCGTGCTGCAGTCCATGGAGTTGCAAAGAGTCAGACACGACTAAGCGACTGAACTGACTAAGGAAGCAGAGCAACTGGCACTCATATACTTTACTGATTGGAGTATAAAATGGTAAAAGCATTTTCAGAAAAGTGTTGGTGTTTCTTTTATAAAGTTATACTTGCCTTATGACCCATTCATTCCACTCCTGTATTTATCCAAGAGAGGTATTTATTTGCTTAACAAATGTTCACAGAAAAGCTTGTACATGAATGTTCATAGAATCTTAGTGAATAAGAGCTCCAAACTGGAAACAACACAAATGTCCATCAGTAGGTTAGCAATTTGTTAATTGATTAACAAATTATGGTATATTCATATAATGCAAAACTACTCAGTAATAATAAGTAACAAACTTTGATACATAAAATACGTATGAATCTGAACATGTATGATGCTGAACAAAAATAAAAAGCCGCACATAAAAAAGTAGATGTCTTGCTATCCTACTTACATGAAATTCTAAAGCAGGAAATACTAATGTTTCTTGATACAAAGCAGATCAATGGTTGCTTGGGGCCAGAGCAGTAGAGACTGACTGCAAAGAGCATGAGATAAATTTTTGAGGTGATGAAAATGTCCTATGTATTGATGGTAATAGTGATTACATGAGTGTATACATTTTCAAAACCCATCAGATTGTAACTTAAAATGGGTTAATTTTCTATATGCAAATAGAATATACTTCAATAAAGTCTATTTTCATTAAAAAGAGCAAAATAAAGGCAATTTCAGATAAATAAAGAGAATCATCACCATGAGCTCTGTACTATAAGAAATGTTAGTCAGACTTCTTCAGACTGAAGAAAAATGACACCACATAATCCACAGAAAGGGAGATCACCAGAAATAATAAACATGTCTGTGTGGCAGGCAGAATAATGGCCCATCAAAGATGTCCCTGAGCTAAACTCCATGAATTATATCATATATGAATATGATAGATTACATGGCAGAGGAGAATTAAGATTGCAGACTGAATTAAAGTTGCTAATCAGCTGACCTTGAGATGGAGAGATTATCCTGGATTATGTGACCCAATATAATCACAAATATCCTTGCAAGTAGAGGAGGGAGGCAGAAGAGTCAGTGTCAGAAAGCAGATGGCCTCTAGAACCTGGAAAAGGCAAGGAAACAGATTCTCCCCTAGATCCTCCAGAAAAGAATGCAATCTTTCCAGCACCTTGACTTCGGTTTAAGGAGACCCATTTCAGACCTCTGACCTCCAAAACTGTAAAGTAAGAAGTTTGCACTATTTTACATCACCAAGTTTGGTGATAAATTTGTGTTGTTTTATAAACACTAAATTTGGTAATTTGTTACAGTGGCCACAAGAAAATAATACTGTGGTTTATTATAAAAGTCTGGCTTAAATTATTTTTTTCTTCTCTTAATCTCTTTAAAATTCATATAACATGTTGAAACAAACATTATAAATTATATTCTGGAATTTATAACATGTAGGTAAAGTACACCTGACTACAGTAATTCAAGGATTGGGCCAGAGGGGAAAAATGAAACTATCCTGTTGCAAGATTCCTGTTTTATATGAAGTAGTAGTACATATATACTTCATATACTTTATATGAAGTATGCTTCATTATATATGAAGTATATGAAGTAGTACAATAATTGTCTTATCACTCGTGAAAGAAAGGTGCTAAAATCTCCAATTATGATTTAGACTTTTTTTTCCCTTTAGTTCTACCAATTTGTTTATTCATGTAATCTGAAAGCTCTTTTATTAGGTGCAAACATATTTCAAATTTTTAAGTCTCTTTGTATTGATCCTTTTAGCATTATAAAATGTCCCTCTTTTTCTCTGGCAGTACTCCTTATCTTGAAGTTTATTTTGCCTGGTATTAATTTCCAACATTCCTTGGATCAGTGTTTGCATGCTATATTTTTCCCAGCCTTTTAATTTCAACTTATTTTTATCTTTGTATTTAATTACATCTCTTGTAAAGAGCAATAGTTGGATCTTGCTTTTTTATTCAGTCTAGACAGTCTCTGTTTTTTAATCACAGTTTAATTCACTTACATTTAATGTAATTATTAATAAATTTGAACTTAAGACTGCCATTTGCTATTTGTTTTCTATTTGTCTCATCTGTTGATAGAACAAGTGGATAGAAATTCACCAGGGAGGTAGAAGACTTGACTAATACTATCAACCACCTAACCTAATTGACATTTATAGAACATTGTATCTAACACTTGCAGAATGCATGCTATTTTCAAGAAGATATGGAACATTCACCTAGATAGGGCATCTTTTGGGCCATAAAAGAAGTCTCAATAAAATTTTAATTCATACAGAATATATTGTCTGGAATTTAATTATTGTTTAGTCACTAAGTCGTGTCTAACTCTTTGAGACACCATGAACTGCAGCATACCAGGCTTCCCTGTCCTTTTCATGATCTCCCAGAGTTTGCTCAAACCCATATGCATTGAATCAATGAAGCCATCCAACCATCTCATCCTCTGTTGACCCCTTCTGTCCTCAATCTTTCCCAGCATTAGGGTCTTTTCCAACGAGTTAGCTCTTCACATCAGGTGGCCAAACTAGTGGAGCTTCAGCATCAGTCCTGCCAATGAATATTCAGGGCTGATTTTCTTTAGGATTGACTAGTTTGATCTCCTTTCTGTGCAGGGGCCTCTGAAGTCTTCTCCAGCACCACAGTTCGAAAGCATCAATTCTTTGGTGTTCAGCCTTCTTTATGGTCCAACTCTCACATCTGTATATGACTACTGAAAAAAACACAGCTTTGACTAGATGGACCTTTGTTGGCAAAGTTATGTCTCTGCTTTTTAATATGCTATCTGGGTTTGTCATAGCTTTTCTTCCAAGGAGCAAGCGACTTTTACTTTCATGGCTACAGTCATGTCCACAGTGATTTTGGAGTCCAATAAAATAAAGTCTGTCACTGTTTCCACTTTTTCCCCATCTACTTGCCATGAAGTGATGGGACCAGATGCCGTGATCCTAGATTTTTGAATGCTGAATTTTAAGCCAGCTTTTTCACTCACTTCTTTCACCTTCATCAAGAGGCTCTTTTGATGAAGTTCCTTTTCGCTTTCTGCCATTAGAGTGGTATCATCTGCATATCTGAGGTTGTTGATATTTCTTCTGGCAGTCTTGATTCCAGCTTGTGATTCATCCAGCTGGGCATTTCACATGATGTACTCTGCATATAAGTTAAATAAACAGGGTGACAATACACAGACTTGATGTACTCCTTTCCCAATTTCGAACCAGTCCATTGTTCCATGTCCGGTTCTAACTATTATTTCTTGACCAGCATATAGGTTTCTCAGGAGGCAGGTAAGGTGATCTGGTATTCTGATCCCCTTAAGAATTTTCCACAGTTTGTTGTGATCCACATAGTCAAAGACTTTTAGCATAGTCAGTGAAGTAGAAGTATAAAAATAAATTTTCTAAAAAGCCCCAAGTATTTTGGTAGTTAAGCAATATACTTCTAATTAACTTATGGACCAAAGAAGAAATAGCAAAGGGAATCAAAAAACAATTTTAACTGAATAATAATAAAATACAAGATATAAAAAATGTATAAGATGTAATAAGTAAAGCGGTGCTTAGAGAGAAATGTACAGCTTATTTTATAAAAAATAGAGGCTTAAAATCAAGAATATAAGTTTCCACCCAAGAAACTATAGAAAGATAAGCAAATTAAATGCAAATCAGAAGAAAAAAATAATAAAAATTAGCATTAAATCTGATGAAGAAGAAAACAAACAATAGAGAAAATAAGGCCAAAATTTGGTGCTTTAAAAACATTAATAAAATGGATAAACTCTGAGCAAGAGTCTATTAATCAATCATAAAATGGACCATCACAGATTATACATAGGAGCAAAAGAGAAGTTGTCACTACAAATCCTACAGACATCAAAGGATAAAAAGTAAGGAACTTCTGAGAAGATGATGATTCTGATGGTACATGTTTTTCTTTTTCTTAATTAATCTTTTCTTTTTTTTTTTTTTACTGCATTGGGTCTTCATTGCTGCGCTTGGGCTTTCTCGAGTTGCAGTGAGCAGAGGCTACCCTTCGCTGTGGTGCACAGGCTTCTAATTGTGGAGGCTCTCTTGTGGGACACAGGTTCTAGGAGCACGGCTTCAGCAGTTGCAACACTTAGGCTCAGTAGTGGTGGCACCTGAGCTTAACTGCTCAGGGGCATGCGGTATCTTCCCAGACCAGGGTTCAAATCCGGGTCCCCTGTGTTGGCAGGTGTGCTCCTAGCCACTGTACCACCAGGGAAATCCTGGCACATCGTTTTTCAATCTCTTCAGATCCCTACATAAAAACTGACACGGCAACTGGAGACTCAAATTTTAAAAACATGCGCAACATTTACAACAAAATTTGGTGACAATTGATCTCCACAACCCTAAATTATAAGCAAGTGGGGACAAACCACCAAGAGCCACCAGACTATATGAGTTCAGCATCTGTACAGAAGAAAGAAGGAACCAAAGGGATGGTCTCTGAGAGAATAAGAATAATAGACTCTCTAAAGTGTCAAGAGGTGCTCACTGGAATCAAGAAAGGCCAATGAGAACAGTAAATGAAACTTAGGAGGGATCTGCAGCCTAAAATAGCAAGTGAAGGGACTTCTCTAGCGGTCCAGTGGCTAAGATTCCGTGCTCCCAATTCAGGGGGCCCAGATTAAATCTTTGGTCAGGGAACTAGATCCTGCATGCCACAACTAAGACCTGACATATCCAAATAAATACATATTTTTAAAATTTATAAATAAAATATCAGGGGAGTGCAAGGGGCCCACAGTGAGAAGGACTAAGTGGCTGGAGCAGGTCAGACACCTATGAACTGTCAAAACCAGCCCACCTGGAGAAACTTCTAGGAGTGGAATAAAAATATAGCAGGATAGGGACATCAGAGATGAAGAAATCAAAGATGGATAACAATCTAGAGCCAGGAAATCCCAGGAAACAAGTCAGACAAAATTAACAGAAGATGGAGTTCTCTGGTGCTATAAAGCTTTTCTGAATCCTGATTCACTCCTTAAGTTCAAAAAAACTAATTTCCCAGAAAATGAACAATAGGAAGGTATCAAGGTCAAATGTCATATAAACTTATTACCAAAAAGCTGTAAGAATAACATTAGACACTGTGAAAGCACATCACAGAGATGTGCCACAAAGCAGATCAAAACTGCAACCTGCTGTTTGAAAACAAACTAAAAGACCCTAAGAAAATGATATGTGAAAGAACAACAAAAATCCCAGTTAGAAAAACTCAGCTTTATTTCAGGCAAATAGCATTCAAATCCTTTGACCCAAATCTCTTGTCTCAACCTGTGTGCTAAAAACCTGACAGTGGTCCTAGTACCTTTCCTATCAAATCTAAACCCCAGCTAAAACTGGATTTTCCTTCTATCTTAAAATGTCTTTAATTTGGTGCCCCTACATTAAGCAAGCCAACATGCTTTTTTTAAAAAAAAAAAATCCAACCATTCTTGTCTGCTTCCAAGGCCATTTTATATATCTTATGATGTTACTACCTTCTTGGCCAATTATACCTACCCAAAGGCCCAAATTAGGTCTTCCTGAGAAATTCTTTCCAAACTTAACCTCCATCTCATTTAGATGATATATTTATGTTTGTGTATCTTGTTTTCAGCACCTAACTGTACGCTACTAAAATACATTGGCATCTGCTCACAAGCTCCCTATGCTGGACTCAAGAAAAAAATCAGTTATTATCTAAGCCAGGGGATTCCAATCAACTGGTCAAGATTAAGACGTGATTAGTGGAAGCTACTGATGTTCACACTCTTGAAAATTCATCTCTCTTTAAATACCTTTCCCAGGACTTCCCTGGTGATCCAGTGGCTAAGACTCTGTGCTGCCAATGCAGGGGGCCCAGGTTTGAATTCTCGTCAGGAAACTAGATCCCATATGCTGCAACTATAAGATCACATACTGCATCTAAGACCCCATGCAGACATATAAACAAATATATATATATTTTTAAAAAGATTGCTTGTAGAACTAAAATTACATAAGGGCTAAGAAGAAAAGAGTATAGCATACCATGACTATATGCCTTCACAATGTAGATTCATAGTCAAGGCTATGGTTTTTCCAGCGGTCATGTATGGATGTGAGAGTTGGACTGTGAAGAAGGCTGAACACCTTTTGATGTATGGATGTGAGAGTTGAACACCTTTTGATGTATGGATGTGAGAGCTGAACACCTTTTGATGCTTTTGAACTCTGCTGTTGGAGAAGACTCTTGAGAGTCCCTTGGACTGCAAGGAGATCCAACCAGTCCATTCTGAAGGAGATCAGCCCTGAGACTTCTTTGGAAGGAATGATGCTAAAGCTGAAACTCCAGTACTCTGGCCACCTCATGCGAAGAGTTGACTCATTGGAAAAGACTCTGATCCTGGGAGGGATTAGGGGCAGGAGGAGAAGGGGACGACAGAGGATGAGATGGCTGGATGGCATCACGGACTCGATGGACGTGAGTCTGAGTGAACTACAGGAGTTCTTGACGGACAGGGAGGCCTGGCGTGCTGCGGTTCATGGGGTCGCAAAGAGTCGGACACGCCTGAGTGACTGAACTGAACTGAACTGAATGAGGGGGAGAATGGCAAGTGCATTTGTAAAATACTCTAATGTTTTCAGTAATCATACTGGTGGTAGTGTGTTGTGATTGAGATAGAAGAAGGGAGTAATTATGGAATATTCTAAATCTGTCATCGCCTGTGTCTTTTTTGTTTTAGCCACACCACGTTGTGGGATTTAGCTTCCTGGGCAGGGACTGAACCCAGGCCCTCAGCAGTGAGAGTGTGAAGTCCTAACCAATGGACCACCTGGGAATTCCCTCCTGTGTTCTTGAAAACTAGGGTTCTTAAGAAAGGAGCTAGAGAAGAGATTAAGTAAAAGTTCTTTAATCTTTAATTTGAATTGCAAGTATCACTATGTACTCATGAATTATTTTAGTGTGTGTATGTACATGTGTGTGTATATATATATATATATAATATATATAGTCTATTCACTGAATCTATACCTCTATCCACTGTAAAGGCCCAGCTATGTCCTTGAAATATAATTTCTCAGCTGAAAAAATGAAGGCTTCTTAGAGAAATGGTTGATTCCAGTCTGGGACAAGAAGTGGACAAGATGACCCAGGAGTATTTTGTCAAAACAATCAGTAAGGAGAGCTGTCAAAGATTACTAGAGTCATCAGAAGAACTAAGAAGTCAGCCTAGTGTCCACTGGCCAAAGTTGGTGCACTTCAATAATGACAATATGAAACCCATCATATATATATATAACCATTTGTTCCTAAGGCTTCCTAGGTGGCGCTAGCAGTAAAGAACCCACCTGCCAATGCAGGAGACCTAGAGACTTGGGTTCAATCTCTGCGCAGGAAGATCCCCTGGACAAGGACATGGCAACCTACTCCAGTATTCTTGCCTAGAAAATCCCATGAACAGAGGAGCCTGGCAGGCTATAGTCCATAGGGTCACAAGCCTCAGACATGACTGAAGTGACTTAGTATGCATGCATAGGTTCATAATGATACATATATTTATTATAATAATATTTTTAAGAGTAGTCAACTTTGGAGGATGATAAGGATTCATTATCTTCAAAACCGGTGAAAAAAGAAAAGTCAAAGTGAAAGTTTCTCAGTCATGTCTAACTTTTTGCAGCCCCATGGATATACAGTTCATGGAATTCTCCAAGCCAGAATACTGGAGTGAGTAGACTTTTTCCCTTCTCCAGGGGATCTTCCCAACACAGGGATTGAACCCAGGTCTCCTGCATTGCAGGCAGATTCTTTACCAGCTGAACCACAAGGGAAGCCCCCCAAAAAGAATCAAATATTTATTCTACCTTTCCTATGTGAACTCTACACTCAGAAATCAAATAGTAGATAAGAGGGTGTTTCTCTTTTTGAAAGTATTTCAATGAATAAATAAAATTAGAGAATTATTGGCACCATTTTGTAATCCTCAATGAATTAATGGCTTTAGGCAATAAACATCAACACCTGAAAAAAAAAATCATAAGCATAGAGACAGGATTTATATGCCTCTTAAGAGTCTTGCCAAAGTGATAAAATCTGAGTCTGATTCAGCCTCTGGAGTCAGTTACCAATTTGCAGGAGATATTGAGGACACAAGAACATTCAGAACTGTATTATGAGTATCTAAATCAGCAAAATCCAGACTGTGGTAAACTCTACATGTCAAATGGCCCAGGTTGTTAAACAAATAAATTGTAAGGAATCAAGAAAGGGATGAACGGGGGACTTTAGGTTCAGTTCCGTTCAGTCACTCAGTCGTGTCCGACTCTGCAACCCCATGGACTGCAGTATGCCAGGCCTCCCTGTCCATCACCAACTCCTGGAGTTCACTCAAACTCATATCCATTGAGTTGGTGATGGCCTCCAACCATCTCATCCTCTATTGTCCCCTTCTCCTCCTGCCTTCAGTCTCCCAGCATCAGGGTCTTTTCAAATGAGTCAGCTCTTCGCATCAGGTGGCCAAAATATTGGAGTTTCAGCTTCAACATCAGTCCTCCCAATGAACATTCAGGACTGATTTCCTTTAGGATGGACTGGTTGGATTTCCTTGTAGTCCAAGGGACTCTCAAGAGTCTTCTCCAACACCACAGTTCAAAAGCATCAATTCTTTGGTGCTCAGCTTTCTCACATCCATACATGACTACTGTAAAAACCATAGCCTTAACTAGATGGACCTTTGTTGGCAAAGTAATGTCTCTGCTTTTTAACATGCTGTCTAGGTTGGTCATAACTTTTCTTTCAAGGAGTAAGTGGTTTTTTTTATTTCAGGGCTGCAGTCACCATCTGCAGTGATTTTGGAGCCAAGAAAATAAAGTGTGCCACTGTTTCCACTGTTTTTTAGTCTATTCGCTGTGAAGTGATGGGACCAGATGCCATGATCTTCGTTTTCTGAATGTTGAGCTTTAAGCCAACTTTTTCACTCTTCTCTTTCACTTTCATCAAGAGGCTCTTTAGTTCTTCACTTTCTGCCATAAGGGTGGTGTCATCTGCCTATCTGAGGTTATTGATATTTCTCCTGGCAATCTTGATTCCAGCTTGTGCTTCTTCAGCCCAACATTTCTCATGATGTACTCTGCATAGAAGTTAAATAAGCAGGGTGACAATATACAGCCTTGATGTACCCCTTTCCCTATTTGGAACCAGTCTGTTTTTCCATGTCCAGTTCTAACTGTTGCTTCCTAACCTGCATACAGATTTCTCAATCTGCATGTCAGGTGGTCTGATATTCCCATCTCTTTCAGAATTTTCCACAGTTTATTGTGATCCACACAGTCAAAGCTTTTGGCATAGTCAATAAAGCAGAAATAGACATTTTTCTGGAACTCTCTTGGTTTTTTGATGATCGAGCGGATGTTGGTAATTTGATCTCTAGTTCCTCTGCCTTTTCTAAAACCAGCTTGAACATCTGGAAGTTAACGGTTTACGTATTGATGACGCCTGGCTTGGAGAATTTTGAAAAATTGTGCAGTAGTTTGAGCATTCTTTGGCATTGCCTTTTTAGGGATTGTAATGAAAACTGACCTTTTCCAGTCCTGTGGCCATTGCTGAGTTTTCCAAATTTGCTGGCATATTGAGTGCACCACTTTCACAGCATCACCTTTTAGGATTTGAAATAGCTCAACTGGAATTCTAACCTCCACTGGCTTTGTTCATAATGATGCTTCCTAAGGCCCACTTGACTTCACATTCCAGGATGTCCAGCTCTAGGTTGAGTGATCACACCATCGTGATTATTTGGGTCATGAAGATCTTTTAGATTAGATTAAGAGACTTAAAAAGACATCAAATGTACTAAATGAAGTAAGTCAGAGCGAGACAAATATGATATGACTCATGTGGAATCTAATTTTTTTAATGATACAAATAAACTTATTTATAAAACAGAAACAGACTTACAGATATTGAAAGCAAACATACGGTTACCAAAGGGGAAATGTGCGAGGAAAGGATAAATCAGAAGCTTTGGATTAACATATACACACTGCTGCTGCTGCTGCTAGGTCGCTTCAGTCGTGTCCGACTCTATGCGACCCCATAGACGGCAGCCCACCAGGCTTCCCTGTCCCTGGGATTCTCCAGGCAAGAACACTGGAGTGGGTTGCCATTTCCTTTTCCAAGGCATGAAAGTGAAAAGTGAAAGTGAAGTCGCTCAGTCCTGTCCGACTCTTAGCGACCCCATGGACTGCAGCCTACCAGGCTCCTCCGTCCGTGGGATTTTCCAGGCAAGAGGACTGGAGTGGGGTGCCATCGCTTCCGGCTACATGTGCTTTAATTTGCTTCCTGGGGGTCCCGGAGGCTGCTCTCTAGGCGGAGGCGCTAGGCTGGGCTCTCCTGCAGCGGGCCCCCCACACCAGCCCTGCACACCCTCCTCCAGGCCGCCCGTGCCTTCCACGAGCTCCTCGTAGGTGATCTCGGCTAACGGCCGCAGCCCCGAGCAGCTCCACGATGTCAGCCCGCTGCACTCAGTAAGACTGACAACCAATAGGGACTCACTGCATAGCACAGGGAACTCTACTCAATATTCTGTGAAAACCTATATGAGAAAAGAATCAATATATGATCTGTATAACTGAATCACTTTGCTGTACACCTGAAACTTATACAACATTGTAAATCAACTACACTCCAATAAAAGAAAAAGACATCAAATGTTTTCAAATGGACAAGACTGTATAGTATCTACGGATGTACATTTGGGTGATAAAACTATATAAAAGATACAAAGAAGTTAATACTGTAGTCAGGAAATGGTTGCTTATTGGCAGCAGAGTAGAGTTAGTTGCTCAGTCGTGTCCGATTCTTTTCGATCCCATGGACTGTAGCCAACCAGGCTCCTCTGTTCATGGAATTCTCCAGGCAACAATAGTGGAGTGGGTGGCCATTTCCTTCTCCCAGGGATCTTCCCAACCCGTGGATCAAACCTGTCTCCTGCATTGCAGGCAGATTCTTTACTGTCTGAGCCACCAGGGAAGCCCAAATATAATGTAAGTGCTATGTAAATAGTTGAAGATGAGTGGCAAATTCAAGTTTTGTTTTTTGGAATTTCATGGAATTTTTTTTTCAAATATTTTCCATCCTTCAATTGAATCCATGGATATGCAGATATATAGGGCCGACTGTATTTTCTTCTCTCTAAATATCAAATTCTTTAGCAAATAAATAATACCATATACACTTTCAAATTAAATTCACAAGTTTTTTGTTTGTTTGCTTGATTTTGCTTTAACCTGTCATGTAACATACTGCCATGAGTCTTTGGATGTAGCATCTAAGCAAAAAAAGCTGCATATGGTCATTCTCTGTATGAGAGGTATAAATAAGTAAGGAGACAACATTTTTGTGGACTATTTTTAAAGCATGATAAATAGCATTATCAACATTATTCATGATTTAAATATTATGTATACATTACAGATAATCTACATATCAACAAGTATGTAAGGGGAACACTAGAAAATAAAAATTTTATAATGTTCTTATGCAGTGCTTGGCAGCAGAAGAGGATTATAATTGGGATGGGGCATATAGACAGGACTTCTGGGTAGGTTCTAGTTCTTGACATGCCAGTGGTTATAGGAGTGTTTAATAATTCATTAAGTCCTATATTTATTTTGTGTGTTTTTACACTTGTGCTTTATTTTCCAAGGAATAGTTTTTTAAAAAGAATAACAAGGCAGTGTTATAAATAATTTTATGCCAATAAATTCAACAACTTCATTGAAACAAATTATTTGAAAAACACAACTTACCAAAACTAACTCAAAATGAAATTAAAAGTTGAAATACCTCTATATGTATCACAGAAATTGAATTTATCAAAACCCTCCCCCACGAAGAAAACTCCAACCACAGATTATTTCACTGATGAAGTCTGTCAAATACTGAATAATGCTACCAAAGTTACAAAAGTGTTTTCAGAAAACAAAGGAGACAGAAACACTTCCTAACCTCTTTTAAGAGGCCAGCATAATCCTGATACTAAAACTTAAAAGTTTATCAGAAATTAAATAGCTATATTTTATTATATTAAGGAATTATTAATTTTAGGTGCAATAATCATAATAAAAGTCCTTATATTTTAGAGGTACATAATAAAACATTATAAATAAACTGGAATCATAACTAGTTTTGCTTCAAAATAATCTTGGTTAAGGGAAGAGTAGTTGAGGGAATAAATAAACCAAGATTGACCAGAGTTGATAATTATTGAAGCTGGGTGATGGATGCATGGAAATTCATTATACTATTTTCTCCACTATTGTTTACACTCAAGATTTTTCATAATATAAAACAAAAAATAACTACAAAATGATTAAAAGACATTAAATATATAAAACAATAAGTTCACAACAATAATTTAAAAAGAAAGTAAAACAAAACAAAATCATTGAACACCAAGTTGCTAGGACATCAACTTACTATTTGAAAGGGATAAATAAGGGCAGAGATTTAAGCACTTATCTTGCCATTCTGGTATGAACTTTATTTCAGGGTAACCAAATGGTCCTGAAGGATGTAAAAAAAGTTTTTCTGTAGAGAATTAGAACTAATAGAAGAAAAAACAACAGCATTAGAGAATAATCATTTTGTAATTGCTAGTGAAATAACCAATTTATAAAATGGTCATAAATGGATGGTAACAGTTTGGTGAAGAATTGATAGAGAACCTTATGATACAGGGTCAGCCTATCACCACCTGAAAATGGAAGGAGTCTAGGACATGAAATGGGCAGTGAAGGAGACCCATCCAACCAAGAATACCTGTGCTGCTGTGTAAGTGAAAAATAAATCTTTATTGTGTTAAATCACTGTAATATGGGTTAATTCATTATAAAGGTTGGCTTACTTTAGAAGTATATCATTTATACACATTAAAACACATAAGTACATAATTATATTTCAAAGATACATACATATCCAAACACATACTGAACACATTGAAGTGTGTGTCTGGGTCAGGGAGAGGAATGAGAATAAGGATCAGGGATTAAAAGAAGAAAATCAAACAAAAAGGGGCCTGGTATCAACTAATGACAAGAGGTCACCATTCTCCGCTGAGCACGGTTTAACAAGGAATGAAAAAATAATAATTCTAAAAAGAGACAACTAATCTGCTCTTTGTAGAGAGAGCTCAGGCTAGTGTTAGCTGGTAATTATCTTCTACCTTGAGGAGGAACAAGGTATGATTCTGGAGAGGAGGCAATGTTGAAGACAGAACCTGTTGGAACCCTCCACTACATTCACCAGGGAAGTCTCAGATCTGAAAAGTTCCCTAAACTGAGACTTTCTCCCAAGTATGACCTTCACTCTCAGCTCTCTTTGGTAGTGATGCAGGAGGCATTTGCCATTCTCTAGACATGGGGGCCTGGGCTGGCTATCTCCCCCTGGCACCACCTCTCACTCCAGGCTAAAGGAGGCTCGACACAGCTGAGAGGCTTGTTCTGGGCCTGGGTACATCTTCCCGCCCACCCTCCATCTCTGCTTGAGGAGGGCTGAATAACGGTCCTTCCTCCAAAGATGTTCAAGTCCTAATCTCCAGAATCTGGGAATAGTTTACCTTATATGGCAAAAACGACTTGGAAGATACAGTTAAAGTAGGGATCTTGAGATGGGGACATGATTCTGTTATCACAGTGGGCCCAATGTAAGCACGAGGATTAATAATCACAATGTAATCCTCCTAATAGGAGACAGGAGAATCAGAGAAAGATGTAAGAACGGAAGTAGAGGTCAGAAAGGCAGAATACTATGTTGCTGGCTTTGAAGATGGAGGAAGGGGCCATGAGTCCAGGAACACAAGCAGCCTCTAGAAGCTAGAAAAGGCAAATAAATGGACTGCCCCCTAGAGTCTCCAGAAGAGGTTACCAACACTTTTTAACTTGACCCAATAAAATTGATTTCAGACCTGTGGCCTCCAGAACTGTAAGATAACACATTTGTGTTGTTTTAAGCCATTAAGCTTGTGACAGTCTGTCAGAGCAGCAATAGAAAACATGTACACTGGCCCTGCTGCTGGGCAGCATAACCTGTTCTCCAAGGAGAGTAAGGTCTGTGAGAAGGGAATGGGGAATCAGGGAAGACTTCCTGGAAGCCTCTGCAGTCAGACTGACCTAGGTTCATACTATAGTTCATTTATTATCTATCTGTTAATAATGCATTATTTATAGTGTTTCTGAGAATGGAATAGTACTTTAAATTTCCTATTCCAACCTAATTAACCACTTTTTAAATTATAAGTTACGTCTCTTCCTGGGTTTACACACATTTATTCCTCTACTCTGGGTGTTACTGAACACCCAGTACATGCCTGGCACCGTGCACAGAGTGAGCCTGAGCCCACTGCAAGCTCCAAACATTTTTCACCTAAGCTGCCACTGAGCTCCTGGTCAGTCCAGTGCTGAAGTTCACTACCCTATCCTAAATGCAGGCTCTCATACCTGAGCATTCACATGGTCTCACGTCTCCTTGATGGGCTCATCCCAGCAGCATCACCTCTTACCCTCTCAGGTGCTGTTTCCACAGCTACCAAGAGCAGTCTTGCCTTTGCCTTGACCCTGACTCTGACAGAAGTCTGCAGCCCACTTAGAGGATAGTATGCTCCCTCTGATCATATTTTCAAGACTCCATTTTCATCTCATTCTTTTTTGTCTTTCTGCACCTCTCTCCCTTTTCATGTCTTCTTCTTTGAGCTCCTAAACAGGTCCTCTTCATAACCGGTAAAGGTCTAAACTAACAGGAGAGCTAAGCTTTAAACAGCCAGTACAGAAGCAGGTAGGAGGGACCAAGGGTGTGTGTTTACCAGCTTCTCTGGGAGTGAAATGAAATCTAAGGTATTGAGACAGGATATCCAGGTTACCTGGAGTTCCCAGGCAGCCCCACTCACCCACCTCTCTAGCCTCTCAATATCCTCAGATGCCTATCCAAACTGAGCTGTAATCCCTTGACTTTGAAGCTCCCAACTCCTCAGAATCCATCTGAATTTATTTCTCACCTGCCATCCCTATCTCCTGCTTCTAATGTCCAGGTCTGTAATGCTGAGTTCTGATCCCATGATGTTGGGCCTACTCACCCTGCCTTCCCAGAAAAATATTTGGTCCAGGACTGATTTTCCTTGTATCCCTGGTCCAGATTAATGCACCCTTTACCCAATTCTGGTCCAAGGGTCTCTTTCCTCAGAGCCTGTGGCTCTTTCTGCAAACACCAAGCTGCCTTTCTAGGACAAGGTAAGAACCTGAGTGTTAAAACAGGGAGAAAATTACCTTCAGATCCTTTGGGCTTGGATGATGTTGACAGGGTACGGTGGGAGGATGGTCTGGCCAAGTGATGAAACTTTGGTGGACGGGCAGGTAGGCAGGTGATCTGGGTTCTTAAACCTGAGGATCCTCAGAGTTACCACGGGCAAATTTGGGGCACTCTCTGCCTTCTCTAGGCCTGTCTTTCTAACCTGTCTGTGCAATAAGAGGGCTGGTCTTCATTAAGGCTCTATTTGAGCCTGAAGGTTTCACCCAGCTACTCCAGCAATGGTGCATAATGGCCACAAGAGGGCGGACAACGTCTTCAGCTCAGAAGTTTGTCGATTAAATGAACTGGCAAGCTTAAAAAAGGAACACAAGGGTTTCAAAAAGAAAGATAGTTACCCAAAGTCACCACAAAATGGCAACAGGGTCAGGGTACTGGGAAAGGGTACTTGAATTCCCAGCCTAAAGGGAGGTCAGGACCCCCGAGACCAAGAGGGGTGGTAAGGAGAGGGCTGGTGGGCAGCAAAGAAGAGACTTACTTATATTCTTTAGAGATTTCAATCCCTTTGAGAGGAGAGGAGGAAACACGGTCTTGAGCCGCAAATCAAATGTATTGCCCGAAAAGGATCTGGGTGGGGGTTTCGGGACAAGACTTGAGGAGTTTATGGGAACTAGAGATGAACAACTTGGCTTCTGTCCCTTCCCCAGCATAGAATGAAAAGTAGAGAAACTGCAGGAGTTATTCTAGGATTTGAGGAAGATTCCTCAAGTCAAGAAGTGGAGTCGCTTAGTCGTGTCCGACTCTGCGACCCCATGAACTGTAGTCTGCCTGGCTCCTCTGTCCATGGGATTTCCCAGGCAAGAATACTGGAGTGGATTGCCATTTCCTTCTTCAGAGGATCTTCTCAACTCAGGAGGGCACAGCAAATAGGCAAGGATCACCTGATATCCTTTTTTCCTTTTTGTCTTCCAATAATCTATTAATAATTTCAGGGCCCAGGAAAGACAGGGACCAACATAGGGGCAGTACCCAGGGTTCCAAGGGTTAATTTCCAAGAATTCATACTCTGACATCAGTCATAGCCCTCATCTCCACCCTCTCCCTGGGCCTGTCCCCTCCCTGGGCCCCAGGTTGGCAGCTTCCCTGAGTCCCTTCTGTGGTGTAACTCACTACGGCCCTGGGACCCAGGACCAGAGCCAGTGCCCCGCTTCCTCTGCAGTCCCAGGAGTCTAGAGCTTGCTCTAAGAGAGGAAGGAAAGCAGTCTTTCCCTCCTACTCCCCTACTCCCAGGATGCGGGCCCTAAAACCAAACAGCTTCAGTCTTTCTCTGCCATGCCCTGCACTGTAACCCAGACAGGAGGATTCCTTGTGTCCCAGCCCCAGGTAGGCATCTTAGTGTCCAAATGGTGGAAGGTCTGGGGCAGGATGGGGGAAGGGGAATCACAGGATCTGAGAAGATATCTCCCCCTTTTGGAGATCCTGGTATACCCCAAGCTTCTCCCTCTGGCTCCCATCAGAAGTTGAAGGACTCATCTGCATATTAAAGGCCTGAGGCCTAGAGTAGAAACTGAGAAGGTGTGGAGACACAAAGGCTGAACCTTCTGGCAGACAGATTTGGAGCCAGAATACAAGAATGGAGGCCACCCAGGGACAGAATAAGACAGGGGACTATGGCAGGGCAGGCCAAACAGACTGTTGAGATCTGTAGGTGGAGGCCCCTGCCAGTTTCCTCCCTAAAAGCAGAGAAACAGGAGTGCAGGCACCAGACAGGCAGGTGGTCAGAGAGGAAGTGAGAATCCCTGGAATAAAATGAGAACTCCCTGTTTAAACAGAAAGAACCTTTCTGAGAAGTGCAAATATCTGACTGAGAAACTTTCCTGCCAAAAGGGTAGTATAGTCCCATTCACAAGAAGGAATGGTAGGGAGAATAAATAATATGGTCTCACTTAGCAGCAGGGGCTCAAATACCTTTATATCTATCATCACTAAAAGACTGGTACAAAGGAAAGGCTAATCCATCCTTGCAGGAAATGACATCACTCACCAGCCAGGAAGGGGTGGCCCTACCAACCCCAAAGGCTTCTGGGAGGGCCAATCCATGGAGGTTTGGCCCTGAATGTCCATGTCCCTCCACAGACCTCCATATTGGCCAAGAGTGAGGCTAAGGCTCCTCGAAGTTGGGTGAGGTAATCGCATCCCAGTCCCTTCATCAGTGATTTCATAGGGATGCTAAACCCTCAAATCCTTACCTAGTTGTGGGGAAAGGAGAAGAGATACTATCACACCTGGAGCCACAGGTCAAGCCTCTAGAGTCCATGTACCTATGGAAATAGCTCTAGGGACCCAATAATTGAAGGTTAAAGGCAGAGCCTCCCCAGGGACCAGAGGGATGGTAAGGCCAGGTTTCATGGTAACTGATTTCAATGCAGCCTCTTCCTAATTCCAGATAGAGGGAGAACAAATTCACGGGAGACCAGGGCCTAGTGATGAAAGAGCCATAGGAGTACGAAAGGGTGGAAGAGTTGTTACAGGAAGGTCACATCATCCTGGCACTGGCCCCAGTACCAGTGGGTCTCAAAGCCCAGCTTGGCACTCTCATCCTCTGGCAGCTCAGGAGGTGCAGCTTGCAGCCCCTCCCCTGGGGGTTTCCACACGGCCCTCAAGCTCCCTAGCCTGGTGGCTGTCAGGTCCACCTCAGTCCTGGCCCTCTCCCCACCAGGTATAACCTTTGCCCAGTCCATCTCAGGGCGGGGAGCCCCAGGGGGTCCGTGTTCATCCACCTCACTGGGCGCCACTGTGTCCAGGAAGCTGCCGATGGAGACACTGTCCAGCCGGTCAGCGGAGCTTGTGTCTGGCAGGCTGTCCCAGCTGCCTCGCCTTGAGCGGCCTGGGCTCCCGCCTGTCAGGCTATATTGGCTGCTGGTGAGGCTGCTGCAGTGGCTGGTCAATGTCCCCCTCTCCTCCAACAGCCAGCGCACCGCCTCAATGCCCTCGTTCAAGGTCACCAGCTGCTGCAGGATCTTCACGTCGATGGCTCTCAGGCAAGCCTAGGGGAGTGGGAGAAGAAATCAGTCCCAGGTTCTGGGCCATGGGTTTCCCCAGTGTTTCTAGAGGCCTCTACCTTGTAATCCAAACAACTATGCTTGACTTTCAAGAACCATGTAAATAGAATGGTTTGGACTGTAGGCTTTAGAAGCAGAGAGATTGCTGCTTAAAATCTCAGCTCTACAACTGATCCAGGTTTGTGACTGTGGGCAACTTTCTTGCCTTTGTTGGCCCTGGGTTTCCTTGTTTGTGAAATAGGTTTAAATGACTCACCTCACAGGGTGGTTGGGAGAGTTTTGAGATGTTGTCTATTAAGTACGGACCACTGTACCTGGTATAGAGTGATATCTCAATAAATATTAAATATTAAAATCCAATCCTACTGAGACTTAAACTTCACAGATAGGATATTTACTACTGAACCGGTCCAGATTCACCAGTAAGACTTAGAAGCAGTCATCCAAAAAGTTGCCTTAGAGGGGGCCAAGTGTTAATTGGGAAATAGATTGGGCCAAACAGAGGCATGAGCTGGGGGCGCGGCATAAAGAGGATGCTAACCTGGTCCCCTAGTCCCTTTGGGGTGTGGCAGTAGCCACTGTGGGGAGGGAAGGGTTGGCTAGAGCTTCCAAGGGTCAGAATCCTGCTGGCTGGGGATCTGGCACTTCCTTCTACTATACACCAGTCTCCCTGTCTGCACTGAGTGCAAGTCTGACTTACTGGGTAATCTCTAGGGTCCTTTCCAGCTCAGATGCACTGAGTTATCTTCCCCAAGCACAAGTCTGAACTTGTCCCTCCTTTGCTCAAGAACCTTTGAGGGCTTTGCACTGCTCTCAGAAAAGAGAATATTGAAATATTTTAGCAGCAGGTATTCAAAAGCCTGTCATTATATGGCTCATGCTCATCCCTCTAACTTCATCTCTACCATATTGCCATGGGAATTCCAGGTCCTGCCACACATAACTTTTAAAATTTCATTTCATTTAGCTTCACTTTTAATAAAAGTAACAGATATATATAGATTGAAGAAGCAAATAGTTCTGTCAGATTTGTTAAGAAAAGTAACAGTTTCCCCATCCTAAATCCCACTTGCCAAAGACAACTACTATTAATTTTTTAGCTGTTTATTTTGTTGCGTGTGTGCCTGTCACTTCAGTTGTGTCCAATTCTGTGCGACCCTATGGAATGCAGCCAGGCTCCCCTGTCCATGGGACTCTCCAGGCAAGAATACTAGAGTGGGTTGCCACGCCCCCCTCCAAGGGATCTTCCCAACCCAGGGATCAAACCCATGTCTATGTCTCCAGCATTGCAGGTGGTTTCTTTCCTGCTGAGCCACCAAGGAGGCCCATTTGTTTTGGTACTTACCTTCCAATTTCTAAATAACTGCTTACTGATTTTTAAGTATTTTCTATTGACTTTGTATATAATAGAAGGTTAAGGATTTAACTCTTTCATCCTACTCCCTATATCTCTGCCATAGTCACACCCTCCCCATTTTATTACAACGTATGTAATAAAATTAATCATTCAGCATTTACCTTATTAGAATTTGGAAATGCTACTCACAGCTAAGCCATGTGATTTACTGTGGTTACTTTTCCATTTTTTTTGGACAACTTTAAGTTTTCCTTTTTAGATAATAATTATTATCCTTATTATTACTACTACTACCACAACTATTTTCTTAGTTTGGTATATTGTTATCAGTAAGTCATCCCTAAACTCTCTCCCAGTAGTCTAAATTTCCCTCTCACAGCTTTATTTTTTTTAACTGAAGTATAAATGCTTTACAATGTTGTGTAAGCTTCCACTGTACAACAAAGTGAAACAGCTATATGTATACATAGATCCCCTTCCTCCTGAGCACCCTCTCCCACCCCCTACCCCATCCCTCTAGGTCATCATAGAGCACTGAGTTGAGCTGCTTGTGATACACAGCGCCTTCCCACTAGCTATCTAATAGACACATTATATATATTGGAGAAGGAAATGGCAACCCACTCCAGTTCTTGCCTGGAGAATCCCAGAGACAGGGGAGCCTGGTGGGCTGCCGTCTCTGGGGTTGCACAGAGTCGGACATGACTGAAGCAACTTAGCAGCAGCAGCAGCAGTGTATATATATAAGTTCAGTTCAGTTGCTCAGTCATGTCCGACTCTTTGCGACCCCATGAATTGCAGCACGCCAGGCCTCCCTGTCCATCACCAACTCCCAGAGCCCACCCAAACCCATGTCCATTGAGTCGGTGATGCCATCCAACCATCTCATCCTCTGTTGTCCCCTTCTCCTCCTGCCCCCAATCTTTCCCAGCATCAGGGTCTTTTCAGATAAGTCATTTCTTTGCATCAGGTGGCCAAAGTATTGGAGTTTCAGCTTCAACATCAGTCCTTCCAATGAACACCCAGGACTGATCTTCTTTAGGATGGACTGGTTAGATCTCCTTGCAGTCCAAGGGACTCTCAAGAGTCTTCTCCAACACCACAGTTCAAAAGCATCAATTCTTTGGCGCTCAGCATTTTTTATAGTCCAACTCTCACATCCATACATGACCAATGGAAAAACCATAGCCTTGACTAGACAGACCTTTGTTGACAAAGTAATGTCTCTGCTTTTTAATATGTTGTCTAGGTTGGTCATAACTTTCCTTCCAAGGAGTAAGCGTCTTTTATATATATCAGTACTACTCTCTTGATTGATTCCACCCTCCCTAAGACTTTTAAACATATCACATGTTCTATCTATTCCCTCTTCTTCGAGGCAGTTTCTGACCTGTTCCAATCTGTCCCTGCTGCACAACTATCCTCCAGAGATCTATCTCCCTTCACTATCATCTTGGGGATTCCCTTTGCCTCTCTCTTGAGTTGGATCCCAATTCCTGGATCCCACATCTTTTTTTATTGATTTACTCCTTAATGTATGTGTGGCGCTTTTCCTCCAGTAGCTTCCCAAGAAAAGTCTGCATAGACTATACCTGCATAGGAGGTAGATTTGTTGAAGCTTCACATGTTTTAAAACATTGTTATTCATTCCTCACACTATTGACTGATTAGCTGAGCATAGAAATCTAGGTTGAAAATAGTTTTTTGTCAGAATTTAAAGCATTGTTCCATCATCTTCTAATTTTCAGTGCTTCATTTTAAAAGTCTGATGCCATTCTGCTTTATTGTATGTGACCACCTTCTCACTCTTTCTAGAAGTTTTTAGGACCTTCTCATGATCCCCAGTGTCCTAAATTATCACAGTGATTTACCATTGTGTGATTCTGCTTTCATCCACTGAACTGGTCATTTGTTGGGCACTTTTAATCTATAGGCTCATGTCCTCCAGTTCTGGGAGATTTTAATTATTTCATTGATGATTATATATATATATGAAAAATACATATATATGAAAATACATATGTATATATATGAAAGTGTGAAGTTGTTTAGTCGCTCACTTATGTCCGACTCTTTGCAACCCCATGGGCTGTAGCCTGCCAGGTTCCTCTGTCCATGCAATTCTCCAGGCAAGAGTACTGGAGTCGGTTGCCATTTCCTTCACGAGGGGGTCTTCCCGACCCAGGGATCAAACCCGGATCTCCCACATTGCAGGCAGATTCTTAACTGTCTAAGCCTGTGTACCTATACACACACACACACATTTTTGTTTTTCCTGGAAATATCTTTATTTGGATAGAAGGTACCCTGAATGGATCCTCTATTTTTCCTCTCTTCCTCCTCTTCCTATGTGTATTCTAGTTTGTGAAATATTTCAACAGTATCAACTCTTCTATTGAGTTTTTCATTTTTTCCTATCATGTTTTTATTTTCAAGAGTTGTTTCTAGATCTTGGGTTTTTTTCTTCTTCTTCTTCTTTTTCTTTTTAGTTGTGGCACACAGGATCTTTTACTTGCAGCATGCAGAATCTTTAGATGTGGCATGCAGAATGTTTAGTGGGATCTAGTTCCCTGACCAGGGATTGAACCCAAGTCCTCTGCACTGGGAGTGCAGAGTCTTAGCCACTGAACCACCAGGGAAGTCCTTACATGTTTCCTTTTATAACTTTCCATTTTTCTTCATGACTGTAATATTATCTCTTTAAGGATATAATTAATGATTAAGTTCTTATCTCTCTGAACATCTCTATTTAAGTTTTTCTTTTTTTTCTGTTTAAGTCTATATAGTTAAAGGGTTTCACCAGTCTTACAATCTTAAGCTGCTGCTCACACTTCAGACTGGTCTCTAAAAAAGCTGATTGGAAACTCTGTGCCAGAGGCTTGCCAACCCTGAACCTCACTAAGAGTTATTCAGAGGCTGTTCAATTGGGTAACGTAGGTAGTATCTTTTGTGTGTGTGTGTGTGTGTGTTTCTCTTGGGTTCATAAGATTCACTATATTATACCCATTTAGAGAATATAATGTAAGCAAAGCTGCCATTATTCTGGGAGCCAAGTAAGGGAAAGGCTAGGAGGGGTATTACATAACATTTGGTATATTTTAATTTAACCGTTCTTGCTCTCAGACTCTGCTTGGTGTCTCCCAATCTGGAGACTTTTGGTTTTATTATTTTTTAAATATATATTACTTGATAAGTATTTATTAAACTATTCAGGAAATAAATGCTTCACTCAAACCAACAATGATAAGCCAGAAATAAGACCAAGTATTTGTACACTGAGAAAAATATAGCCACTGGAATTAAACAGTCCTAGACTCAAATTCCGGTTTTGCCACTAATGAGCCATATGAAATGGGAATATATTTTTCCTTTAAGCCATCATTTCTTCATGGTAAAAGAGGATACTCTCTAAAGGTTTATTAAGAAGTAGAAGGAACAGTCACAGGCATGGCATACTGTCTGACAAGTATTCACTAATCAATAAAAGGCACCTATACCTATTATTATAATTAACTTATCTACTATGGCATAAGCACAGAAAATTTTGTACCTGAAATTATTTGTGTTTTTGGAAGATTATCCCAACTTGAATTCAATTAAACAAATGATTATTGGGTACCTGGATCTTCTAGTAATTACACAAAGACAACCCAGACAGCATATTAAAAAGCAGAGACATTACTTTGCTAACAAATGTCCGTCTAGTCAAAGTTATGGTCTTTCCAGTAGTCGTGTATAGATGTGAGATTTGGATTATAAAGAAAGCTGAGCACCGAAGAATTGATGGTTTTGAACTGTGGTTTTGGAGAAGACTCTTGAGAGTCTTCTTGGACTGCAAGATAATCCAACCAGTCCATCCTAAAGGAAATCAGTCCTGAATGTTCATTGGAAGGACTGATGCTGAAGCCAAGTTCCAATACTTTGGCCACGATGCGAAGAACTGACTCATTTGAAAAGACTCTGATGCTGGGAAAGACTAAAGGCAGGAGGAGAAGGGGATGACAGAGGATGAGATGGTTGGATGGCATCACTGACTCAATGGACATGAGTTTGAGTAAACTCTGGGAGTTGGTGATGAACAGGGAGGCCCGGTGTGCTGCAGTCCATGAGGTCACAAAGAGCTGGACACAACTGAGCGACTGAACTGAACACAAAGATAATGGAGAAACTCTCCCTACTTAACAGAAGCTTACAGTTTCAATTAGGAGATCTGGACATAAATAACTGAAGTACCGTATACTATACTGACTATTCATGATACAAGATAAAAGAGATTATATTCAATTATTTCATGCTGGGGACAAATAGATTAAAGGGGAAATCATTTAGTCCATGACCAAACTAAATGCATTAAACAAAACTTCTCATACTAAAAATGCTTCTCCTGCTTCATTTTCTCCTCCCTTCCTTCCTCTTTCCTCCCTTCTTCCATCCCTCCCTCCTTCCCTTTCTTCCTGCTTTCCAGCCTTCTGCCCTTCCCCTTCTTCCCTTCCTTCTGTTCCCTTCTTTCCAAAACGTACATTTCCAGTCTTCTGCGATGATAAAGGAGTAGTGGGCAATTAGTTGCCCAGTTGTGAAGGGAATCTTAAAGAGTATGATTCTTAGACATTCATCAACCCATTTGTGTTCAGCTCCATTTGTACCCTCAGTTCCAGAAATATCTGAGCACAGCTCCTGAGACCTTTGAGGTGCTAAATGGATGGCTTTTCTGCTTTCTGTATTGCTGGCTTGGAATTCAGCTTTTTTCAAGACTACTTAGTTACTACTCTTCCTTCTGCTTTCAGCTTCCAGATTTTATTTCTATCACCTTCTCTCCTGTTCTTGTCCTAATGGCTTCATGGCTTTAAAAATAAGCTCTTTACTAGCTTTTAATGGAGTTTCAAGAGGGAATGGAAGTAAATGCATGTGTTTAACGTGCCATCTTGAACTGGAATTCCCATTGACTATATTCAAGGCCCAACTCAAATGTTGCCTCCTCTAGAAAGTCTTCCCCATACTTCTTCAAGATGAAATTAAGCCATTCAGTCGTGGAACAATATTTATTGAGTGTTTTTTATAGGCATGGCATTTTGTAGATAAAGCAAGAAAAGACACCATTTCTTGCCCTGGGAGTTCACAGTCTAGTAGATAAGATAAGACAAAGATACAAACACTTAAATTTCAGAGCAGGAAATGCCAGGGGACATAAATGCTACACAGAGAGCTGTTGGGTACCCAGAGGACTACA
The DNA here is from genome assembly GCF_023091745.1 of Budorcas taxicolor. NCBI lineage: Eukaryota > Metazoa > Chordata > Mammalia > Artiodactyla > Bovidae > Budorcas > Budorcas taxicolor. The sequence goes on from NC_068912.1 coordinate 100,085,128, forward strand.
ACCTAACCAGGGGAGTAAGGAAATGCTTCCTAGAATAAAGGACAGGAGCTGAGACTTGAAAGTCAAGTGAGCCTTAGCCAGGCAAAGCAATGGAGAGCCATTCTAACCAGAGGAAATAGCTTGCATCTCCAATTCAGTTGTGCCTTTCCAGAACACAAATCTGACCATGTCACTCTGCAGTGAAAACTTCCAGGAAGTACTCTGTGGGTTCCAGCACCTGTGCCAGTGGCTAGTTTCTCCCCTAACCTAGACTGTGAGCTCCCTGAGAGCAGCAGGTCCCACCCAGTTCATTTATGGTGCTTAGCCTAGGATTGGGTAGGTCGGCTTCAGTGCTATGATTCTCTGGCCTTTACTTTCTTTGGTGTCTTTGCTGGTCTCCGGGTTTGGGGGCTGGGTTTTATCACTGGTGAGAAATGAATCTGAGCAGCAGATCTTACAGTCCTGTGGCAGTGGGATTCCCTGACTGTGACAGCACAACTGCTCAGAATAGAAGAAAGCAAGGCTTTCTTGCCAGAAAAAGAAACACTCATTTCACACCAATCTCTCTGGAAACAGAAAGGGGATAAACCACACAGAAAAGATGCAGCCTCAGAGGCCACTCCAACCCAGTTCTCTTCCCAGGGGAATTCAGGTTCTCCATTCCTCCCTTAACAAGCACATGTCAGATGCTCTGACCAGCCCTAAGGTCACAAGTGCAGCTCACTCACAGGCTCAATCTCAATCAAGTCCAGGCACAAAAACCCAGAGATCTGAGTCTTAGCTCCCTGGTTTGAGGCTGAGATTCCCAGACTATTGTTACCCTTGGCCCGCCCCCCTACCCTGCCTCTAGAAGTAGGAAAACTGAGGCCAAAGAGAGTCAGGGCTCTGCTCAAAATCACAAAAGAATCAGGAGCAAAGCCAGGACTTGAACCCATGCCTTCTCACTCTTTGCCTAAAGCTTTTTCTCAAACTGTTCTGTGGGGGTGGGTTGCCATAGCAACAGTTCTGTGGGTGGGAGGATTAAGTATGGGAGGTTGCCATTGTTTTCCCTTCCCACAGATCCCAGAGTCTGTCTGGTTCACTCAACTTTTAAGTAGGGGAGGGAAGTGGCCAAGAGGCAGGGATGACCTTGGCCTCAAGGGCAGGCCTGCCCACTCCCTGCAGGAAAGCTGGGTGAGGGGCAGTTGAAGGACACTATTTACAGGGCTTGGACTAGTTCTGCCACAAGTGGCTCCAGGGGAAACCCCTCCCCACAAATGCCCCACCCCTTGCCCTCCCCAGTGCAGAGTACATAGAGACCAAAGGCACCTTTGCAGAGGAGGGGAAAGGAATGGAGCAGGGCACTTGGGGAACCTTTCCCTGAGCAGGACCAGAAGGCTCCCTCCCTTGTGTCTGTCATAGGGAGCCTTGGGCCCCAGGCCGGGCTGGGTCAGGAATGCAGAAAGACCCAAACAAAAGTGAAACGTATCCTTTCAAGTTTACCGATAGGTAATCTCCACCAGGGCTTCCCAGGTGGTGCCAGTGATAAAGAATCCACCTGGCAATGCAGGAGATTGAGGAGTCCCCAGTTCGATCCCTGGGTCAGGAAGATCTCCTGGAGGAGGGCATGGCAACCCACTCCAGTATTCTTGCCTGGAGAATCACATGGACAGAGGAGGCTGGCAGGCTACAGTCCATGGGGTCACAAAGAGTCGGACACAACTGACTTGACTTAGCACACACGCAATCTCCACCAAAGACAGGAAAGAGTTAAAGCCAGAGAGACCAGCCATGGCTCCTCCCCGTGCGAGCTCAGGCAAGCCCCTCAGCACCTGCAAGCCTGTTTCCTCTGTGAGACGGGAAAACGATAACTGCTTTTCTCCCTCCAGTGACATAAAAGACATTTAGTGCATCTGGCACAAAGCAGGTCTCAATACTGAAAATGTAAAGTGCAGGCAAATCATCTGAATTCAAAACTTGGCTATTCTTTCTACTTTTTGTCTGACTTTGGACAGCTACTTAGCCTCTCTGTGCCTCAGTTTCTTCATCTATAAAATATCCCTTACCTAATAAGTTTCCATGAGAACTAGGAGACTATCTTGTAAAATGTTCAGCATGATTCCTGGCACATGCACTTGGTGAAAGTTAGTTTCCAAAGCAAGACATTCTAAGTTAGCTCTTTCTCTGCCCTGAGCTAAAGTTTGTAGAGTGAGGCAAAGCCAGACCCCTCCCTTAGGTGGGCACAGTTACAACCCTACTGGGGAGAATCTGGCAATAGCTTCCAATCTTCAAGGCCAAATGCACACATGGCATTCAAATCCTTCCCCCAGGGAGCCTTCCCTGACTGCTCTGCCCACGAAACTCTCCTCCCATCCTTTCAGGAAGTCCCAAGACCTCCCTCCCAACGTCTCCCTACATACACATACACACACACACACACACACACACACACACACCTCAGCATGGCACACACACCCCTCAGCATCACACACACACACACACACACACACCCCTCAGCATGGCACAGAACTGGGCACAGTGGGGCTCCAGGAAGACCTATTAGCTGACACACTCACTGTGGGCTCCTGGTTCTAGGCCAGAAGGTAGCTGGCAATTCCTCAGTTCCCTAGAATAGGTTGCAAAGTGGTGGCAGGTGTAGATTACCCCTTTCACCGGAACCAGGGCCCTAGGGAGCCTGGGAGGCCCCAACTGCCCTTTTGGCTCTGAATCTAGAGCAGCAGCAACAGGGAAGGGGCTGGGTGCTGGTTTCCTCCTCTTCTCCCCAAGGAAGTGCAGATGAGATGCAAATCTCCAGTGTACTTGGGGGCTGGCAGGAAGGAGACAGGGTCTGAGGAGGTGAGGTCAACACGCTGGTGCTGCTCCTCTGTGTCTGCTAAGCTCCTAGGAACTTTCACATATTGTCCGTGGGTGTGGGGGATGCTAGGGAAAGAGGATGTTTTTAGTGGCCCTAGTCCAGGCAGTTTTCACGCAAATCTCTTCTGTGCAGAGTGTTGGGGTGGATACTGGAGCCACAGAGGAACAAACCCCAGTCCCAGTTTGGAGGAGGAGAAAAAAACTGTTGCCCTGTAATGGTGGCTAGGGGGAAAGGAGGAGCTAGATTTGCGCCGTCCTAGGTTCTCAGGGCTTCCCAACCCGTACCTCTCCCCTCCCAATTATTTGGCAAAAAAAAAACCCAAACAAACCTTACCAAATCCTGCACCTCCCACCCGGAGTCAATACTCCACTCACCCTTGGTGGGGAAGGCAATTAATGGACCCCAAGGATTAAAGATTGATCTGGTAGGAATCCTGAGGAGTTAGGCAGGTGGTTTTAACTCTCTCCTCCCCAGCCCAACTCTGGGTACGCGAGTCCATCCTTTCCGGCCCCACGCTGGAGACTCCGTCCCGCTGGCCCGTGCAGCCCCCACTCACCAGCTCCATCCTCAGCGCCATGATCTTGTCCCCCAGGCTGTGGCCCGTGCTAGGGGCCCCGGAGAGCAGCAGAGCGCCAGAGGTTCCTGGCTCCCACTCGCCTCGCAGCCCGCGGAGCAGCCCTTCAGGGGTCTTCCTGCCCACCTTGCCCTCCACGTCTCGCAGGTCAGGCGTCTGGGACTCCGCAGTCCCCTCCATGCGGGCCTAAGCCTGAACGGGGTTGAGCAACCGGACGCCGGGATCCCGCTCCCGGCGGGGGGCGGGGGGGGGGTCCTCCTTTTTCGGCTGCTAGTGCCGGGCGGAACCGGTGGGTCCCCGCCCGCACTCTGTCGCGGAGGGAGGAGGGCGCCGTAACACTCAGAAAAGCGGCGCAGAGCTCGGTATGTGTGTGTTGAGTGTGGATCTTCGGGTGCTGCGCATACACCTCTGGCTCCGGAATGGGTGAGGCTGGGTGATGCTGAGTATGCACCTGAAGGCAACTCAGCGCCTTCTCCCGACTGTGGCGCTGAGTCCAGCCAGGCACTCAGCAGGCGCCCAATGAATGTTTGCTGAAGGAAGGTTAAGCACCCTCAGTTAGGGAGGTGGGATTTTAAGGAAGAGTGCTAACAGAGCTACAGAGGGTTTTGGAAGCCTTCTTGGAGTAGATTCTTTCCCGTCTGAGCCACCAGGGAAGCCCCTGGAGTAGAGGAGCTGGGTCTAAAACAGTGGTTGGAATTTAGCCGCCGACACACACACACACGCGCGCGCGCGCGCGCACGCACACGCACACGCCACTAAATTTAGACTAAAGGAGAGGAAGTCAAGTTCTTTTGGCCAGTGAGAAGAAAATATTGAAGCTGATGATTCTTATACTGTACATATATGGATTATCTGGGAAATCTTGTTAAAATGCAGATTATGATTTTGTAAATCTTGGGTAGGGCCAGAGATTCTGCATTTCTAACAAGCTCCCTGCTGATGGCCATACGGCTGGTCCAGGGACCACATTTTGAGTAACAGGGTTATAAAAGATGGTTCTAATATGCTTGGATTTTATTCTGTGAGCAATGAGGATCCATAAAAAACTTTTTATGCTCTGGCTTGATTTTGGTTTTTAATCCAAGTAATTCTGGTCCATGGCATAAAAGATAGTTACCCTGACCTATCCTTTCCCACATCTAGTTCCACTTCCCAGAGGCAACCACTTTTAGCTATTTTTTCCTGGTGTTTATACTCATAGCTCCACAATAGGCTTTTATCATCATCTCCTGATTTTAAACATTGTCTACTGACTTCCTATTATGATACATAAGATTTACTGCACATTCTATACTTCCCTCCTTCCATTGGCCCTATTTCTATCATTATTTTTCAGCTTGTTATCTTTGTAACGTTAAGTAACGTACTTTTCTTTAGTATGCCTTGATCCATGAAAGCGTTTTAAATCAGAGACAGCCAAAATAGATTTGCCTTTTTTGAAAAAATACTCTGGATTTTGCAAGGAGAATTAAAGGAGTGAATATCTGAAGTCAAGGAGACAAGGTAGAAGGCAAGAAACTAAAATGTCCTGGACAGGGGCTGGTTGTGAAGTTGGAAAAGAATTAGACCTGAATGGAGGAGGAATCTTTAGAAGGTATGATGGACAAGACTTGATAACTAGTAACATTTGTTTATCTATACTGTCATTCAATAAGTATTTGTTCAGAAAGCAAATGATTTCAAAAAATATTATGGAGAATCTCCTATGTTCTAGCCATGGTATGTGGTACAAAAAATATAATGGTGAGCAAACAGACCTGGTTTGATTGCTGGAGAGAGACAGGGAATTGAGGGTGACTCCCAGCTGTTTGACCTGATGCTATTCACCAAGGAAGGGAACCCAAGAAGACTGGGGTTGAGGAGAGATAGTTTTTGCAGGAGTCATGTTGAACTGGAGGGGCGTATGAGAATGTTCACACAGTAGTTGAACACGGGTCTGCCTGGAGCTCAGGAGAAAGTCTGCAGGAATGAGTTTAGAAATCTTGATGGTCAGAGAGCTCATGAGAGTGGATGAGATCATCTATGAAGAGTGAGTTTGAGGAGAGAAGAGGGTAATGGGGGAACCCCAAGGGACACCTTTTTAAAATATGTTGGGATTATTCTGTTCTAACACATACTTGGGCTTCCCTGGTAGCTCAGATGGTAAAGCGTCTGCCTACAATGCCCGAGACCTGGGTTCGATCCGTGGGTTGAGAAGATCCCCTGGAGAAGGAAATGGCAACCCACTCCAGGACTCTTGCCTGGAAAATCCCATGGACTGAGGAACCTGGTAGGCTACAGTCCATGGGGTCGCCAAGAATCGGACATGACTGAGCAACTTCACTTCACTTCACTTTAACACATACTTACTTATTAGAAGTCACTGATTGCCTCAACTACTAAGACAAGCCCTGTTAACATTTTGGGGATACCATTTCACCATTTTAAGAAGCAGATGGAATATGGAGAGCTCAAAAAAAAAAAAAATCTAATCTATCTTCTGGCTTCCTCTGTGTCCTTATAATCCACAGTCCACAGGACAGTAAAATTTTCTCCTGAATTGGATCATATTTCTCCCTGCCTAAAACTGTGCCATGGCCATCCACTCACTTCAAATAAGCATCACCATCCCCTAGAAACTTTTTAGAAATGCAGTATTTTGCTTTGCCCTCCAGACTCCTAAATCAAAAACTCTAAGAATAGGGCACAGCAATCTGTTTTAATAACCCCTCCAAGTGATTCTAATGCAAGCTGAAGTTTGAGAACCACTGTGTTAAGCTAAATGCTTCACACCTGCTGAACTTTATTAAGCGTTATTGTTATCAGTATAGTGAGGGGTTAAGAGGAATCTGGAACCAGACTGCCTGAGTTTGAATTCTAGCTCTACCAACTTCGTAATATTGAGCTTCATTTTCTTTGTCTCTATGATTGGGGATAGTAATAGTTCCTACCTCTTGGAGTTGTTGTGGAATTAGATGAGTTAATATAGTGCGGTGCTTACTTAGAACAGTGACTGACATGCAGTAAGCATCATGTAAGGGCATCCTCATTTCACAGAGAAGGGAACCTATGCTGAGACGTGCAATGACCTGCCCAAGGTCTAGCAGAGTGGTATAACCAGGTTTTAATTCCCCGTAGTCTTCAATGGCCTCGCATACACTAGACCTAGGTGCAGCCTCGCCCAAGCAAAGGGAGGTGGGTGTCTATGTTCCAGGCCTGTCGCCCTTCTGACCCTGGCGCGCATCGCGGTCTAGTCCAAGGCTCTAGGACTCCGACCCGAATCGGGGTTGCCATCGCGCGGTACTGGGGGCCGGGAAGTGGCTCTCCGCCAGCCGCCCACCCGGCCGGCCGGCTGCAAAGCAGCCGAGGGACCCAGCACTAGCAGGACTCGCGGGCAGCAGACACTGGCCGCCGCCCTAAGCGCCGCCCGCCGCCCTCTCACCCCGCGGCGGCTGCGGCGGCGGAAGCGGGGAGGCGGGCCGGCCGGGCCGGGGCGGGGCCGCGAGCGGCATGGAGGAGGCGGAGGCCGCGGTGCTCCGGGCCGAGCTGTGCGGGCCCGAGTGGGGCTCGAACGGGGCCCGCGCTCCTTGAGATGTGAGTGTCTCTGGACGGGGGTCCAGGAGGGGTGGCGTGGCCCGGGCGGATCCTCCGACTGCTCGGGCGGCCCCGAGCCCCGGGAGGAAGAAAGCAAGGCCAGATCGGAGGGAGCGAGGGCCGAAGCGGATAGAGAATGGTGATGTTGGGGGTTCGCTGCCCTTTGCTCACGCGATCACTAGGAAGGTCTCGGGCTTCGTTCTTAGGGATTGATGAGCCTGAGAGCCGATGATTTGGCCTCCACCCCTGGGACCGTGAGCTGTCCTGTCAGTTTCCCCAGCCCCAGGGGAGTTTCCAGATGTTCCGACCCCTTTGAAGGTTTCCCTTCCAAGAGTAGTTGAGCTACTTTCCCTGGGTCACAGAGCATGGATGCCCGCAGGGAATAATTACTGGGAGGTCCTCCCTCATCTCCCGGAGAAAACATCAGACTCTGGGAAGAACACCTTACCCCATGTGACCCTCTGGTCTCCTCAGATTGCTGCAGGCATGGGTTGGCCAGGACAGTGGTGACCCCCCCAATACGACATGGACGACTGGAAGCCCAGCCCCCTCATCAAGCCCTTTGGGGCGCGAAAAAAGCGGAGCTGGTATCTTACCTGGAAGTATAAACTGACCAACCAGCGGGCCCTGCGGAGGTTCTGTCAGGTATAGAGCTGTCCCCAAACTCCCAGGGGCTCCCTCTCAGCTTTGCCCCCAGCCTAGACAATGGGAACGGGACCTACCTTGGCTGGCCCCACCGCAGAAAGAGGGAGCACCTTCCTAGAGGGGAAACCTCTTTGTCTCCCATCCCTTCCAGGTAGTGGTTTGGGCCCAGAGTTCTGGAATCAGAACCCAGGTGCAACCTCCTAGGCTTCTGACAAAGCTGAAGTTGGATCAGGAAGGCTTTGCCCAGGGCACACACCTGTCAGACAGGCAGGGCTAGCACCCAGGTCTTCCAATTCCCCGTGTGGTTCTCTGGGACCGGCTCCATCTCTAGGAACTAATTGTGGAGGGGACCAAGAAACTCAAGGCCTCCAATGGAAGAATACAGGAGTTCTGGGTAGGGAACGCCCTGATGGAAGGGGGGCTCTCTGAAGGAGGTGGTCATGAAACTGGACCCTGATCTGGGGGAGTAGAACTGGTCTTACAGAGAGAGGACAGGCAAACCCAGGTTCTCCCCGTGTCATCGCTTCAGCCAGAGCCCTCATTTCAGGAAGACCCTCAGTGATCTGGAGGGGGTACCCCTGTTTATCATCCCCACCCCTCCCCTCAGACAGGAGCTGTGCTTTTCCTACTGGTGACCGTCATTGTCAACATCAAGTTGATCCTGGACACACGACGAGCTATCAGCGAGGCCAGTGAAGACCTGGAGCCAGAACAAGACTATGGTAGGGCCAGACTGAGGCTGGGGTTGGTGGTGGAGGGAGGTCCCCTGGGATCCTAAGGCTGAAATGGCAGGCAGATCCCAGATTTTGCTGAAGGGACCATCTCCAAGACCTGTCACACCCCTCCAGATGAGGCCCTGGGCCGACTGGAGCCTCCACGGCGCAGAGGCAGTGGTCCCCGACGTGTCCTGGATGTGGAGGTATACTCAAGCCGCAGCAAAGTGTATGTGGCAGTGGACGGCACCACGGTGAGTGGGCTGATGCCTAGTGTAAAGTATGTGAAATATATCATATGTAGCGGGTATTATCAAAAGTGATAATATTAGTAGGCAGTTACTTTATTGATTTATTTATTTTGTAACTACTTCCTGCTCCCTTCTTTGATCTTGGCCTTGGCCTGGACACTGGAAATCCAGAGGTAACCAGACCTGGCCTCTACTTTGAGGGGTTCAGTCAGATAAACTGTGATAGCTCCAGCATGAGGCAGATAGTCAAGGGCTCTAAACGTCATGACAGCGGGGGCAGATTGTAGAAATATGGGATCTCCTTTCATGCAAGAACTATGGAGACTTCCTGAAGACGTGCTCTTCAAGCTGGGTCTGAAGAGAACTATGTGACCAGAGGCAGAGGAAGGAGGGGAGGTTTTGTTTCATGCAGCTGTTTCTGTAAGTGCCCATAAGACAGAGAGACCTCAAATGCCAGAATGAAGAGTTTGTCCTTGTCCCCACTACTCTGCAGGTGCTGGAGGATGAGGCCCAGGAGCAGGGCCGGGGCATCCATGTCATCGTCCTCAACCAGGCCACGGTGAGGTTCTAAGGGTAGGGAACCTAGAGGGCCGTAGCTAAGCCCTCCTTGCTGGTGACACTAACTCACAAGAGCTGTGTCTCCTGCCAGGGCCATGTGATGGCAAAGCGAGTGTTTGACACCTATTCACCTCATGAGGATGAGGCCATGGTGCTGTTCCTCAACATGGTGGCACCTGGCCGAGTGCTCATCTGCACTGTTAAGGTCAGTGACTCGGCCTTGGCCCCATTCCCAATGCCCCTAATTCAACTCTGCTTGTGGCCCTGGGTTCGTGCCCCTAATATGGCAGAGTGGCAAAAGCCTCTGGAGGAAGGTGACCAGGTTCCAATCCCAGCCTTGTCAGTGGAGAACACGACAGAGTCCCTACCCTTATGGAGTATACCCACAGGGCAAGATCAACAGGCAGCAGCCAGATAAATCTATAATGTCAGGAAACGATAACTTATATGGAGAAGAAAATTAAGCAAGGGAGACAGGGTGAAAGGGAAGGCCTCTGTAAGGAAATGACCTGTGCACAGAAAGCTGGAAGAAGTAAGAAGTGAGCCCTATGAATGTCTGGAGAAAGAGCACTCTAGATGGAAAGGCAAGCACAAAGACCCCTAATTGGAAAGGTGCTTGGCATGCTTGCGGAACAAGGCTGCCAGTGGAGCTGGAGCAGGATGGGGGAGGGGAGGAGAAGGGTAGAAGGGGGAGGGCAGGGAGGTGGCAGGGGACAGAGGTGGGTACTGTGTGGGACCATGGTAACGACTGATTAGCCTGGTGACCTTGGGTGAGTTTCAGAGTCTAAGCCTTCAGTTTTCTGGGATGTGATAATTCAATGAGCTGATTTAAGGAAAAGATTTGACATGGTGCTTGACCTGCAGTTAGTATTCCTGGAGGCCAGGTCTCCCGGAGCTGTGCCAGTCAGGTTGATCACCTTCTCTGGTCCCCTAGGACGAGGGCTCCTTCCACCTCAAGGACACCGCCAAGGCTCTGCTGAGGAGCCTAGGCAGCCAGGCTGGCCCTGCCCTGGGCTGGAGGGACACCTGGGCCTTCGTGGGACGAAAAGGAGGTGCCGGCACCATAGGCATCCACCCTGTAGTATTCAGGGCCTGGGAGGAGCAAAACTCTGGGAGATGGGGTGGGATAGGGGTCCGATCAGAGCTGGTGGTGGTGGGCTGGATGAAGCTGGGCCAGGAGACAGGAAGAAGATCCAGCACTAGAGCCTGGATCTAGGGCCCCCATTGCCCCTCATTTCTGCCCCCTGCCAGGTCCTGTGCTCGGGGAGAAACATTCTAAGTCACCTGCCCTCTCCTCCTGGGGAGATCCAGTTCTGCTGAAGACAGATGTGCCGCTGAGCTCAGCTGAAGGTGGGGTCAGTGGGGGCTGGGCTCCAGGGCAGTGCCTGGGCTGGGGGTGGGCATTTGGGTTCTCTTTACTGGGTGTTCTCCAGACCACACTGGCCTCATTCTCCCATCCTGTTGACCTCATCTTTCCCTCCGCCTCAGAGGCAGAGTGCCACTGGGCAGACACAGAGCTGAACCGTCGCCGCCGCCGCTTCTGCAGCAAAGTTGAGGGCTACGGGAGCGTGTGTAGCTGCAAGGACCCCACACCCATCGAGTTCAGCCCAGACCCAGTGAGTGGGGCTTTAGGCAGTGAGGCCCGGACTCTTCCCCAGCTAGGCAAGAGGCCCAAGGAAAGGTCCAGGTTGGGCTTTTCCTGCCCCAGCCTGGGAGGGAACCAGGAGCTGATTTATACTGGGCTCCGAAAGATGGGGGATCCTGGTTGGGGGGAAGGAGCAGACCGTGTGAACAAAGGCCTAGAGATGGAGTTGAGCTGAGTGTGTGGAGGGGCCAAGAGAGGGAAGCCCTCTGCCTTTTCCCTTGAGTCCCCCTCTCCCTCAAGACTCTTCCCCAGGTGGGGAATCCCAGTCTGAAGGGAAAACAAGGCAAGAGCTGAACACTTTCTCCCTCAGCTCCCAGACAACAAGGTCCTCAATGTGCCTGTGGCTGTCATTGCAGGGAACCGGCCCAATTACCTGTACAGGTGAGCCCGGGAGTGGGCTGTATCTAGCACCAAACAGGAGGTTGCTAGTGGTGGGAACCCTAGGCTCATGTATCTGCAGGAAGAATGCTTGAGGTGGGTGGAAAGGCAACAGATTCTGGGTCCATTCACCTATGTGGGTGAACATGGGGAGTTGGGGCCCATCTATAAGTATAGAGGAGTCCTGATTTGGGGGGACAAAGAGGTCTAATCCATCCCTGGGCTCCCCAGGATGCTGCGCTCTCTACTCTCAGCCCAGGGGGTGTCTCCCCAGATGATAACAGTTTTCATCGATGGCTACTATGAGGTGAGTGGGGCTTGGGGGCTTTGGGCAGAGCAGAGTGCAGGGTTGCAGGTACTGAGTAGCAATGATCACAGAGGCCTGGCAGGGGAGACAGCCCAGGCAAGGGCTGTGAAACATGCAGGGCTTGACGAGACAGACCTGCAGAGGTGGGCTGGGGCTGGAGTTGAGGTGGCTCACATGATGGCCGTGCCCCTTAGGAGCCGATGGATGTGGTGGCGCTGTTTGGTCTGAGGGGCATCCAGCACACTCCCATCAGCATCAAGAACGCCCGTGTGTCTCAGGTACCACCTGGGCAAGGATGGAAGGGGTGGACATCTGGCCCCACTGTCCACCCCAAAGCTCATGTGCCCTATTCCTACTCCCCACCCAGCACTACAAGGCCAGCCTCACTGCCACTTTCAACCTGTTTCCGGTGAGTAGTAAGGACAAAACTCTTGGACCTAGAGGGGGAAAGTGAGCATAAGTCTGGTCTTACCATATAGCAAGCTCTTCCTCTCTCCGGGCCTCATCCTCCTGATATGAAGAACGGGGGCACTGTGGCCTGAGAAGGGGATGGAGGTGGGAGAGACATGGGATGAGAAAGCCCCCTAGGGCTCATGTTGTCCCCCACCCGCTTTAGGAAGCCAAGTTTGCTGTGGTTCTGGAAGAGGACCTGGACATTGCTGTGGATTTTTTCAGGTGAGAGGAGTGCTCCTCCATGCAGCTCCAAGCTGCATGGGGCCTCTTTATTTGACTGGGTCTCCAGGGAAGAAGCGCCCCACGCCCCCTCAAGTGGGGGCTCTTAGAAAGCTTTCTGGAGGAAGCAGTCTCCAAAGTGGGGGGGAATGCCTGAGCAAAGGTAGGCTGGCCGGTGTTGGGGCAGGAGGAGAGAGCAGAAAGGATAAATGGAAACGGAAGGGATGAATGGGGTTTGAGGGGAAGGTGGAAGGAGGCATGACTCCTAAGTCCCATCTTCAGCTCTTCCAGCATCACTGTGTGACTGGGTTTGTCCTTGCCCCTCTCTGAACCCCTGGACCCTGCCTCTCAGTTTCCTGAGCCAATCCATCCACCTGCTGGAGGAGGACGACAGCTTGTACTGTATCTCTGCCTGGAATGACCAGGTAGGCTCAGCAGCCAGGGGTCAGCTGAGGGATGGGTAGAGGCCCCAAGCTAACCCCTCCTCTCATGGCTGCCTGTCCACAGGGCTATGAGCACACAGCGGAGGACCCAGCGCTGCTGTACCGTGTGGAGACCATGCCTGGGCTGGGCTGGGTGCTCAGGAAGTCCTTGTACAAGGAAGAACTTGAGCCCAAGTGGCCCACACCAGAGAAGGTGCCCTGGCAGGGGAGGGTGGGTAGGCTTGGAACCCCCTGCCAGCTCGCCCTCTTAACCCCCGTGTCTCTCACGCTGCCAGCTCTGGGACTGGGACATGTGGATGCGGATGCCAGAGCAGCGCCGAGGCCGAGAGTGCGTCATCCCCGACGTGTCCCGATCCTACCACTTCGGCATCGTTGGCCTCAACATGAATGGCTACTTCCATGTGAGTGGGAGGCAGGGGTGCTGAGGTGGGGGGTGCAGTGTGGTAGATGGGGCAAGAACGTGGGCTCAGCTCTGCCACTCACTAGCCAGGTAGCCTTGGGAAATTGTTAGTAACTGCCTTTTGCATTAGTTTCTTTATTTGAGAAAGGAGGATAAAAATACCACCTACCTCATAGGGTTGTGAGGCTTAAAGAAGTTAGTATGTATAATATGCTTTGGACTGTAAACATTATATAAGGGTCAGCTGGTATTATTTTTATTACTGCTATTCTTAGCACTAGACTGTGGGTGTGGGGAGGGGATTTCTGCTGCCACGCACTCATCCAGCCCTGCAAATTGTGCTCTCTCCTATCCTTATAAATGTTGAGGCTGAAGCCTCAGCCTGAAGTGAACAGGGAGGGCCCCAGTCCCCACCACTTCATGGCTGTGTCCAAAAGGCCACTCCCCAGTTATAGCCAGGGAGACCTTGAGAAAACCTAGTGTGAAGGAATGGACAGCTTCCACTTTGGAACCTCCTAGAAGCCAGGAGGGCCTTCAGAGGCCGGTTACTATAAGACCCCCACTCATCTCTGAGAGGAACAGGGAGTGACCTCATTTCCCTCACCCTCAGCTCCTTAGTCATCAAGTTCCCTCCCTCCCAGTCCAGCCTGTCGCTTTGCGGGCCTCGTTCCCAGCTTCTGTGGCCCTACAACAGCAGGTCCAGGGAGAACCGCTGGAGACAAGGACTAGCTCAGGGGCCAGCAGCATGAGATGCCAGTGTGAACTCTGCAATGGTGGAGCCAGATTAAAGCTAGTAGCATACGGCCAAGAGGATGGGGAAGACGAGGAAATTAGAGAGGCTTTTATAGGGTCTAGGACTTCATCTGTGGGTCTTGTGGATATGTGGTGGGTCTGCAGGCAGGTGTAGGCCAGCCAGGGTACGGCCCTGCTTTTTACCTTCACATCCATTCCAGGAGGCCTACTTCAAGAAGCACAAGTTCAACACAGTTCCCGGTGTCCAGCTCAGGAACGTGGACAGGTAGAGGCTGCGGACAGCACAGGGGAGGCCTAGGAGTCTCGATAACCAGTACTTGACAGGCCCTTTCCCTGGGGCTTGTGTGTTTACCCCAGCCCTGTTGCCCCAACCCCTACATGGTCCCTTGAGGGGCTACCCCGCCCCTGGACTGATCCCCCGCCCCGACTCGGTTCTTCCTCTCCTTCAGTCTGAAGAAGGACGCTTATGAAGTGGAAGTTCACAGGCTGCTCAGGTATGGCTGAGGGCAGTGAGGGATGTGTCAGGGAGTGAGGAGATGTCACATACTGGGAGTCTTGGCCCCAGAGTTTGTGGAGTCCAATGCAAAATGAAAACCAGGGTCCCTTGTTCAAAAATTATTAAGAAGTTCAAGATAGCCACAGTAGAGCATTAAAAGCACAGGGCCTGTGTGACAGTCACGAGGTGGGCCTTGTCTTGGCCTTTCTCCCCCGCCCCCTGCTGCAGCGAAGCGGAGGTTCTGGACCACAGCAAGAACCCTTGTGAAGACTCTTTCCTGCCAGACACAGAGGGCCACACCTACGTGGCCTTTATCCGGATGGAGAAGGATGATGACTTCACCACCTGGACTCAGCTTGCCAAGGTGCTCCAACACCACACCTCCCCCAGGAATACCCCTCCCCAAGATACAGGGAGCCTTTCTGGACTCTTCTACTTCAGAACCTTCTCTTCATACTCTCAGAGCCTCTCTTCTAACCTCCTTCACAAATCCATAGTCTTGAAGATGCTGTCTTACAAATTGAGAAGGCTGCTGAGGGGGGTGGCGCTGGGCCCTCGCCACAGCTCTCTGACCTATGCCTTTGCCGGCCCCCCTCCCCCACCCCCAGTGCCTCCGAATCTGGGACCTGGATGTGCGTGGCAACCACCGGGGCCTGTGGAGACTGTTTCGGAAGAAGAACCACTTCCTGGTGGTGGGGGTCCCAGCCTCCCCGTACTCGTGAGTGACCCTATCCTGTCCTGGGAAATGGAAGACTCATGGGATTAGGGGATGTAGCTAATGACCGCTTCCCTGTCCATATTCCTATTCTCTTCTCAGGATGAAGAAGCCACCATCAATCACCCCAATTTTCTTGGAGTCACCCCCAAAGGAGGAGGGAGGCCCAGGAGCTGCAGAACAGACATGAGACCTCCTCCAGGAACCTGTAGGGCTGGGTACTGTGTACCCCCAGGCAGGCTAGCCCTTTACCCAATCCTGTAGGATTTTGTAGACACTGGCAGGGGCTGGGTCTGGTTTGTTTTTAACATGAGACTTAATTACTAACTCCCAGGGGAGGGTTCCTCTGCTCCAACACCCCTGTTCCTGAGTTGGAGGTCTATTTATTTACTTCCTTGTCGGGAAAGGGCAGGAGAGTACCTGGGAATCACCGGGATCCCTGGGCAGCCCATCCTGCCCTTTGCATACTCCCTCCTCCCAGGCCTGACTCAGAATCTGACATATTTATTGACTGTCCTTGAGGGCCTTGGAAACAGCTGAAGCCTGGAGGGCCTTGATTCTTTTTTTTTTTTTTGGACTGGGGTGCTGCCCTGAGGGTGGGGCAGGCTCTTACTCAGGAAACTGCTGTGCCCAACCCATGGACAGGCCCACCTGGGGCCCACCTGCTGAGGCAGACTCACTCAGAGACCCTCAGACACTGAACCAGGCCTCTTCTCAGCCTCCTCTTTGTCCAGATTTCCAAAGCTGGATAAGGTGGTCATTGATTAAAAAAGGAGAAAAGCTCTGGGGATGTGTCTTGTGACTGTGTGTGTATGAGAGAGAGACACACACACACGGATGGGTGGGGGAGAGAATGGTCATGATAGATGGTGAGTTTTCTTTACTATCTTCCACAGGTTTATTTTCCACTTGGGCTTCCCTGTGGCTCAGTTGGTAAAGAGTCCACCTGCAAAGTGGGAGACCTGGGTTCGATCCCTCAGTTGGGAAGAACCCCTGGAGAAGGGAAAGGCTACCTACTCCAGTATTCTGGCCTGGAGAATTCCAGGGACTGTATAGTCCATGGGGTCACAAAGAGTCAGACACATCTGAGCGACCTTGACTAGTGCCATTTGGCCACCAGGGGATGCCCGAGTCTCAAACTCCAAGATTTTTACCTAAGGTCCACCCTAGAACAACTGAGCCTGACCTTTAGCCCCTACTTGGGCCTGAGTTCAGAGCAGCCCCCCCACACCCCGTTCCCACTGTTCAATTAACCATGCTACTATTCCTGCCTAGTTCGTCTGGGCCAGAGCACCTGTCCCCAGAAATGGAGCAAGAGAGAGCAAAATGGAATAGGTGGGGATGAGGAGGTGATGGCGAGTGGGTAAGGATGGTGGTGCGTGTGGGAGGGAAGTGGGCAAGACAGAGCTGAATGTCCCTCATGCAGGAAGTGAGGAGTGCACTGCAGATGGAGACACAAGAACAAGGATGCCTGTGGCCCTGAGGGAACCTTGTATACAGATTCCGTATCTGAGCGTTTTTCTGGGGAAAAGCTATCATTTTCATCAGATTCTTACCCAGCCAGTGATCCAGAGATTAGGAAGATCTAAATCATGCAAGCCTGCCAGAAGATGGAAGAGATTATCCAGAGGAATAGTTGATACAGCCCAAGGCATGGCAACTGGGGAATCTGTGAAGGACTTACGTTCATGAAAGTGAGTATAGGACAGTTTGAGAAGGGGTCTGCCTGCAGAGCCCTTGTAAAGTGAGCCGGATGAGCTCCTTATATGGAGCCTTTGGCCAAGGAGGCAGGAACTGGCAGGAACTCCGCCCTGTCACCAGCTCTCTGCCCCTGCCTCTCCCACTGGTGCCTGGAACCCCGCTCAGTGATGGCAGGGACGGTATGTGGCTCCGACATTTCTCGCCACCGTGACGCCTTCAGTGTTTGCCGGAGGTAAAGATAGTGTTCAAGGTGCCACAAAAGCCAGGTTGAGGAGCAATTAACCTGTAATGAGGTGGAGGAGGCCCGCCCAGGGCAAACAAATCCCTTCCAGCCTTCATGTATGCACCTGGGGGTGGGGTAGTATGAGGCATAGAAAGGTGGGATGGGCACTGAGTGCTCCACCCGCCCATTCCCCAGCAGACTCCTGATCTGGGCCTTGAAGACTAGCTCTCGGACTGTGTTCCACTGGCAAGGTTGCAGTTCTTTTTTGGACTCATGACAAGTGATAGTTCTGGGTTGCCCTAGTAAAGCCTGGGAAGAAGGATCCAAGGGTCAAAGGGAGGCAAGGAGGACTGGTTTGCCAGGCTGGGCTAGGCTTGGAGGTAGACACCATACCCTCTGGCCACAGCCTCCCACCTTAGTGCTCTCTCTTCTGCAGCAGTGATCAGGTGGTTTTCTGGGATGTTGTGATTTAAAAGTAAATCATGCCGCCATGTCAGCCAGGACCCCACCTGGCTCTGGAGTCAGATGGGATGGACCCAAATCCAGGCCCAGCTTTTCATAGGAGGTTGTGGACCTGGAAGAAGTCACTTGGCTTCTCTAGGCCCAGTTTCTGGAATATGGGGTAGTTAAGACTAAATAAGAGATCAGATCTATAGAGCACTGGGTGATCAAGACAGTAAATGAAATTCTCTCTGATGTCCCCAAAGCAGGGACAGGTGCGGGGCTCTGCCTGCCTGGGAAGGGTAGGCAGCTTGGGTGCCCTGGTGGGGGCTTCTGGAGGGCTTCCCAGAACTTAAGGAATGACCCTCTTCCATTGCCCTGGCAGTATTTTTAGTCTCCCTGCCCCCTATTTGGGCACAAGCTTGTTATTTTCATAGTTTTCCAGTCCAGTGCCCCTACCCAGGAAGGGGTAGTTTCAGACCAAAGTCCTCCCACATTATAGGGCTGCAGACTGGCCCAGCCCCCGCCACCTCGCTCAGTGACCTCTTGCGCATTCTTGTTAAGCTCCCTTCCAGGTCTGCAATCCAAATGAAGGTGAGAAATAGCCAACCACCTCAATGCCACTTCCCTTCTGCTGCCTTTCCGGGAGCCTCTGAGTCAACAACCCCACAGGAGTTTGAGGCCAGTGTAGACAAGTTTGAGGTCCTTCTCCCCAAAGATACACAGAGTCCAGATAAACATTTTAATGGGTTTATGAGTTCTGAAATGCCTTCTACACATCTGCTCAGTAACTGCTGATTTTGTATATGCTCATGCTATGGGCTGCTTTTCTCTTAATTCCCCCTGTGGTGTACTGGGATCCCTAAGAGCACCCCCCGCCTTTGCTCTGAGGGGGTATCAAGTGTTTAACGGACAGACTGGAGGAATAGGTAAGAGGATTGGCTACCTTAGTGGCTCTGGAATAGGAGGACCCCAAACCCACCAATAGAAGGAAATGTCAGGCTCCAGATGAAGGGGGTGGTGTCCATTTGGCCCCGAGTCCAGAGGAATAAAGTCAGGTCAACTCCAGCCCAAGAGACACTGTTAGATCCTGTCCCCACCCTGATCATTGCCTCTTCACAGTTCTCATACGACAGCAGCGGTGGTGGAAGGAGAAGCCGACTTATTCCAGATTGCAGTACAGATACATGGACACAATCATGGCAGCCAGCTGGTGGGAAAGGGACAGGGAGAGATGAAGAGACATATCAGGGTCCTTAAACTTTAGTCCCCTGCCCCCCAAGACACCGATCGTGAAGCTTTGTTAGAAGTCTGTCTCTTCCAGAGAGGCCTCAGAGGTGGGTCAGGCAGCCCTGAGCCAGGGTGGGGGATATCCTGCTCCAAGCTCCTCTCCTTACCTCCAAGCCCCCAATTCCGGCTGCCACACCACCCACAGTGACTGCGTTGGTTCGGATGTCATACAGAAGCTGTTTGAAGCATCCCTTGGGGGAGGGGAGAGAGCATCTATAGTCAGCAGCTGCTCCCACTCTCATTCAGCACCCTGAGGCCGTTAAAGGATCCCAACCTCCTAGGCCAACCTTTACCTGTACGCTCATGTTATGGGCGTTGACACTGTTGCAGGGTTCCACGAACGAGTGATTAACACTGTTATAGCAACAGTATGGGGGAAAGGTACCGTTCATTCTTACATAGGGCGAGCCCTCAAAATCTGTGTAGTTGGTGAAGCCACAGCACTTGAGCTGGGGATGAAGAGAAGATGATCAGGGGGGCCCTTGCTTATTTCTCCCCACCCCCAAGTCTCCCCCAGCCCACCTTACCCCTGCCATGGTGGAGTTCCACACTTGGGTGAAGTCTTTTTGGGAACCGTACTCTTTTTTGATATTAGGCACCACCACCGCCATCAGGAAGTTCTCAGCCTGGGTGGGGAAGGCCAGTGTTTACAGCCTGGTGTGGAGGGTGTGGCCCCCTCTCAGGGCTTTGCCCAGGGGTACCCCCTTGCTCCATCCCTGTTCCTCACCAATGTAGTATACACTAAGGCGACCACAGCAGCTGCAACCTCAGCAATGAAGATGAGGAGGAGGATGAAGAAGAACTGAATGGAGAACAGGGATCTGAGTTTTAGGGAGAGAGAGCCTCTCATGCCTTCCTTACCCTAACCGTGCTCTCCCCTCCCCCCCATCCCCCCCGTTTGCCAAGACCCCCGGAATCCAGAGCAGGGTTTGGGGATCCTCAGGGCCTAGTGTTAAGGGTGAGGGGACCCTGGGCTTTGGTTATGGGCCTGTGGAGCTGGGTTTGACACACCGTCATGAGGGCACACTTGCTCTCAGTGTGGGCGCCGTAGCAGCCCAGGAAACCAAGAGCGAAGAGCACAGCACCGGCTGCGATGAGGAAGTAGCCCACGTTGACGAACTGCATGGCACTGGATGACATCGGCCCGAAGATCTTCATGAAGGATGGTCCATCAACCGACACCCAGATGCCCACTGCCAACAGGGCTGCACCACACAGCTGGGGACAGAGAGGCAGACTTTGAAACAGTGCTGCCAGGCAGCTCCCTATCACACAGCTCAGTTAGGAAGATGCGAGATGAGAAACTTTCCCATTTATTGGGTATGGAGTCCAAAAACTCATCCTGTAGGGAGTTCTGACTCATCTTTAGAGCCAGAAAGATGGGATCTGGGACATCTGCAGTCAGCACCAGGCTGCACATCTAGGCAGATGTAAATGAGACCAGGGATTCCAGAAATAGCCACAGGGTGTAGGGGAGGAGTAGAGCTTTCCCTTACCGCTGCCAGGGTCCTGCCACATAGCTTGAAGTGCAAACAAGCAGGTGAACACCTGCCCCTGCACCCCCCACCGGCAGCCACCTCCCCCCATTTCGCTTCTGGGTTATAGGTGCCTGGAACACCTCGGTGCTCTGATAGGCAGAAAGAGGAGGGTGGTAGCATTGAGCAGGTTCAACGGTCACTATAGCAACAGAGGCGTGGCTGAGGTTTACACCTGCTCCCAACCTTGGAGAGGGCAATGGTAAGAAGGGACACCCACCCTAAGGTCCTCCATTTGGGTCCCTTCCAGGACCAGCTCAGACCTCTCCTTGCCACACAAGTGGAAACTGAGGCACCAGAGATGGAGTACAGCCAGAGCTCTCAGAGGCCACACCCCACCTCAGAGGTGATCCTGAGGCCGAGACTGGAAAGGAGGGCACTGCCCAGTTCCCACAGCTCTTAGAGCAAAGCCTCGCTGACCCAGTGCTTCAGTGGGTGAATCAGCCTGACCCCACCCAGGCATCCAGTCCCCACTTTCCAGCTATGGAAACTGAGGCTGGAACCAGGAGCAAAGTGGCAGGTTGTGGGTGGATCCCAGGCATGTTTGCCCAAGGACACAAAGCTGGGCTTCTAGCCTGCGGGGTCAGATTTCAAGGAGTCAGAGGCCTGCCCTGCCCAGTCTGGCAAGGCCTGGGCAACAGAGGCCAGAAACCAAACCGGATTTGCCTTTAACCCCCCTCAGGCCAGAGCCCCTGTGCTCCAGATCCCTGCAATCCTGCTGCCTTCTTCGGATACAGGGATAAAGGCTAATTCCCTGAAAGGAGAAGAAGCCCAAGGCACAGGCCACACCAGCATCAGAGAGTGCCCTCACCCCCAGCCCAATTCCTCCAAATTCACCTGCACTTCATGCCTCCATTTCCTCATGCTTTGCTCACTCTCACCCAGTCTCCTGAGGCTTCAAGGTCTCTGGTGACAACCTGTGCTCAGCCATGGGTGTATCCTCCTTGACTTTCTGACACCTTGCTTTCCTGCTTTGCTTCCTTATGCTCTTTCTCCATTTGCTTCCTGGTAGCCTTTTCTCTGTTTACCCCTTAGAAACTGAGTTTCCTGGAGTTCACTCACCCTGTGTGTGCACACCCTGCCCATGGCTTCAGTGACCACCTATGGGCACATGACTTCCAAATATCCTGAGCTGCAAGTCCACTGGGTACATGGCTGCTGGTGAAGTACCCACCAGGTTTGCTCTCAACGGAGAGGAGATGTGGTCATTATCTCCAAGACCTCTGTCTCACTTGCCCCTTCCTCCATCCTCAGCCACCATCCAAGGGCTTTGTCCTTTGTCCATGTTGTCCATTTCTCCCCAATTTTACCACCATCTCTAGATTCATGCCTCATTGCTTAGCTTCCTCAAACATGCCCTATACAGTCTGTTCCTGGTTTTCTGAACAATATCTGATTTCATTGCCTCTGGGCCTTTTTGCATGCTTTACCAACCCCCTCACTACGTGCAAATTCCTAGCCTCAGCTATTTCCTTCTAGAAGTCTTCTCTGACTAGGCAGGGTTCAAGCCCCTCCAATGCGCCCTGTGATCAGACCACACATATGGAAAACTGGCTGCCTATCTGGCCTGTTGGACCCAAGATCCCTGAGGGCACAGAGTCTTAGGCAGTGTTTGTTGAAAAAATACAACAAATTCCACTTGCAGCTGAAACTCTACTCCCATATCTCTGGACCTTCTCGGCTTTTGGCTCCCCATCATACACAGGCCACTGAATTTCCTTCCACGCTAGGTGATCTTGGGCAAACCCCTGCCCCTCCCTGAGGCCCCAGCCTGTTAGCCTACCCTGCCCTGCTCTAAGCCGGAAACTTCCTGGAAGGAGTGGATGCCCCTAAACTTCTCCACCCCAGGTTGTGTGGCAGCTAGGTTGCTCCTGGAGCCAAGACTCAGCCTTCAGGGAGACTTCCACATCTCATCATCAGGAGGAACTTTCAGGAAGAGTGTGGACATAGCAATCTCTTATTCCCCAGTAGGGGCTCTACTCAGGCTAAGACCCACTCCTGTAGGGAACCCCAAAGAACCCATAAACCCCATACTTACAAAGATGAGCATATTGAAGAGGATCATCATGACCTTAATGAAGCTGAAGCACCCCATGGTGGCTCCTGGGAGGCAGACATGTGGGAATTAGGATCTCGCTCCCTGCCCGCCTCCCCCAGCCTGGACTGACATACCAGACTCCAGCATCCTGGACTCACATATTTACCGAGCTTCTGCCTCTGGACTCTGATGTCTCTGGACTCTGACACCTCAGGATTTTCCCCAGTTCCCATCCTGATACCCCTAACTTTCTGTACTGCCCAGGACCTCTACTAACACCTGACACTTTGAAATTCTAACATCCCATGTGTGTCCATCCCACAGGCACCCGGAGCCTGATTCCCTCACTTCAGGGTCACTCCATGTCATTACCTGGCTCCAGCTTACACTGGACTTTCCACTCCCACCCTCCCAGACCAATCCTAGACTCTTCCAGGACCCTCCCCATGGCCCTTCCAGCTCCCCAAACCTGTTTCCAGATTGCTCTCTCTTCGCAGGAGAGTCTATCCTATGCCATCACCTGGTCAGGGGTCCTGGTAGTAAGTTCTGTAAGAGGGATCTGCTGAGGCTCCAGAGAGGACCACAGCTCCGGGGGAACTGCCACTGAGTGGGCAGGCAGGAGACAGCGCTGGCTCTCACAGCACTGCTCACCTGTGGGCGGGGCAGGAGCTTTAAAGGCTCCTTCTGCCCGCCCCCCGCCCCCGGTTGGCCTGCCCCTGCTGCCCCCTGCTGCTTGCCGCTTCCTCCCCACAGCCCCAGCAGGCTCTGGCCTCCGCCTGGCAACGCCAGCCACAACAACGCCCCTCCTGATCTGAGTAAGACAGCTGTCTGGGGCTGAGATGAGCAGCCCCCTAGAACCGTGTGCCTTCCACAGCAAGGCACAGCTGCTTCCTCACCTGCACCTGCCGAGTCGGCCGGACACATCCTACATGATCGCAGGTACACACACCTGCCCAAGCTGTATATTCACACCCACATACAGAAGGCACACTTGCACAGGCACACACACCTGTGAACTCTGTGTGGGCTGACTCCTAGCGACAGTCCACAGAGCAACATCTGAGATACATACTGAAACTCTCATACACACACACACACACACACACACACACACACACACACACACACACACCACACTCATGCAGGCATGCCCACACATGCTTTCAAGGAAATGACCAGGCTTGGCATTTTCTTCCCCTCCTCTGAGTGGCAAACAAACGGCTCTTCCGCTTTCTCCCTCCACGAAACTTCAACCCATCTTTTCTCTCTCTGCGTCTTTCCTCCCTCCCCACACTTTTTCTCTCCTCTGTCCTCTCAGCATTCTGTATACACCCCTTCCATTCCTACCAGCAGAGGGCACCATGGTCCCACAAAAGCGCTGCCCTCCCCTGAAAGCTCTGCAGCTCTGTTATCCCCATCTTCACGAGTCCTTTCCCGGCTGCTGATGTTGAGCTGCTGGGAAAGTTTTGGCTTTTAAGTCACTCAAGCCAAGTGCTCCAATCCTGGTTCTGTTGCTTATTAGCTGTGTGACCCCGGGGGCATTTCTTAGACTTGGGTTTGAGCCTCTATTTCCTGGTCTGTATAACAGGATAGTTACAGGGTTTTAAGACAAGATTAAAAATGAGATTTTTCTTCCCATTCTGGGACATAAGCGAATGACCACAGAGTGAAAAGTTCAGAACAAGGAGAGTCACAGCCAGAGGGGGTGTGGGGTGGAAGATTTTTAATTTGTTTTTATAATGGGAGGAGGCAGCTGAAGAGACAGGAAAGAGAGGAAGGCTGTTAACGTGAATATTTGTACAGATCATGTTTTCAATGTGTAGCTTATATCGTAGGGTTTTTTCACCTTTCACAATCCTATAAGATTCTCTTTTCATCTGCTCTTTCAGTATGGGGAAAGAGAGATACAGAAAGTTAAGTGCACGTTTCTGAATGAATGAATGAATGAATGAATGCAGGGTGTGCTGTGTGCTCAGTTGATCAGTCGTGTCCAGCTGTGACCCCATGGGTTGTAGCCCACCGGGCTCCTCTGTCCGTGGGATTCTCCAGGCAAGAATACTGGAGCGGGTTACCATTTCCTCCTCCAGGGGATCTTCCCAACCCAGGGACTGAACCCAGTGTCTCCTGCAATGACAGGCGGATTCTTAACCGCTGAGTCACTTAGGAAGCCTTGACTGCAGAATAGCAGGAGTTAAATGTCTGGGCTTTGGACCTTGGCCATCCCAGATCTGAATCCTTGCCTGCCTCTAGTTGTGTGACTTCACTCAACTAAGCCTCGGTTTCCTTGTACAGTCGATTTTCATCATTCACGGATTTCACATCTGTGAATTTACCCACTCGTAAAATGATCTGTAAGTCCAGAGCACACTCATGGCACTTTAGTGGTCATCCATGTCCGTGTGTAGAGCAGCAAAAAAATTCAAGTTGTGCAACACGCTTGTTCTCGGATGAGGTTGAACAAGGGGATGCTCTGCTTTCTTGTTTCGGCTCTCATAATATAAACAAGTGTTCTTTTTGTGACCTACTTATTGTCTGTCACTTTTTTGCACTTATGTGCTTTTTGTTGGTGATTTTGCTATTAAATACCCTGCTCCAGCATAATACTGAAGTGCTCTCTAGTGTTCCTAAGTACAAGAAGACTGTCATGTGCCTTGTGAAGAAAATACTTGTGTTGGATAAACTTTATTCAGGTACATGTTATAGTGCTATTGGCTATGAGTTCAATGTTAATGACATCAATATATTTTAAATGAAGCACCTTTAATAGAAACACACATAAATTAAGTTATTGGTGAGTTGACAAGATATTGTGACCAGAGCTTGGTATGAATCTAATCCTGTATTTCTCCTGGAAGCATTGGCTAAATATTTGCTAATACCGTGATTGTGGTGATTTATTAGAACATAACTACCACAAATAATGAAATTAGAAGACGCTTGCTCCTTGGAAGAAAAATTATGACCAACCTAGACAGCATATTGAAAAGCAGAGACATTGCTTTGTCAACAAAGGTCTGTCTAGTCAAAGCTATGGCTTTTCCAGTAGTCATGTGTGGATGTGAGAGTTGGACTATAAAGAAAGCTGAGCACTGAAGAATTGATGCTTTTGAAGTGTGGTGTTGGAGAAGACTCTTGAGAGTCCCTTGGACTGCAAGGAGATCCAACCAGTCAATCCTAAAGGAAATCAGTCCTGAATATTCATTGGAAGGACTGATGCTAAAGCTGAAACTCCAATAATTTGGCCACCTGATGCAAAGAACTGACTCATTGGAAAAGACCCTGATGCTGAGAAAGATTGGGGGCAGGAGGAAAGGGGATGACAGAGGATGAGATGGTTGGATGGCATCACTGACTCAATGGACATGAGTTTGAGTAAACTCTGGGAGGTGGTGATGGACAGGGAGGCCTGGCGTGCTGCAGTCCATGGGATCACAAAGAGTTGGACACTACTGAGCGGCTGAACTGAACTGAACCACAAATAATGAAATAGGAATAATGATAGAATCTCCTTGTAGGGTTGTTGTGGGATTAGATGAGGTAATGTTTGTGAAGGACTTGGCACCATATTTGGCACATAGTAAGTGCTCAGTAAACAATGTTAATATTATTAACATTGGATGAGTGAAAAGGTGAGGGAGTGAATTTTTTACTCAGAGTTCCTTTCCCAAGGGGCTAAACTGAAGTTTTCTGTCTCTGGGGCTGGATCCCTGGAGGGAATTGTGGGGGAGTCAGACCTTTAGGGAACAGCTGGGGCCCAGGCTCTGTAATAAAGAGCATCACTCATACACAAGCTCTGTATGTCATAGAGGCCACGTTACCCTGTGCAGTAGCACCATCAGGCACCTTACAGAAGCTCACTGCGCCCATGGGGCCTTCTCAGCTTGTCCGTGCCCCTCGGCCCCGGGGCTTAATTTCCCCCTACCGCAGGCCAGGCGTGGGTTGGCCTCGGCCTCGCTTTCCCAAGATGTTCAAGTGTAGCCGCAGAAGGTACCGGCAGAAACGGCAAGGCCCAGCTGGCACCACTGTAACCACCAATCTTGCCAATGTGGCCATGGATATCAACGGCACCCAAACTGCCACCACCAGGGTGTTGATCCTTCCACCGCAAGGTAGGCTGAGGGCCTGAGCCAGGGTGGGGTCGGGTGGGGGAGGAGAACAGGGCCCCTGAAGTCCTACCCACATGAGGCCGGTGCAGGCACTCTAGCACCCAGAGTCTGAGCACCGCTATGGAGGGGGACGTGTTGGCTGCAGTGGACGGCTTGGGGAAATGGGAGAATCTAAGAGCAGCGGAGCTTCCTCACTCTTTTCCTCTCCCTCCTCTCCTCAGTTCTCAGATACCTCTGTCAACCTGGCAGCTTTCTGATCCTCTAGAAACATCCAGAAACTAGTCCAGAAGCTTGGCTGGCTCCAGACCTTCATCTCCTCAGGGCCGCAGGCTGTGAACAGCAGACAAATACAGTCCTTTCTGCTCCAACTACTTTCCTTCACTCCCAGGTGCTTCCAGCTGACTATGGAGGGTATGAGGGCAGGGCTAGGGCTGAATGCTCCCAGGGACAGGCTTCAGCGGCAGCAGACGGCATCACAGAAGACACTGGAAGGATAGTACAAGGTCAGCAACACATACCGTCTTTGGCCTCAGCTTTTGCTCTGGCCTATGAGGTGGGGGTCCTTCCTGCCTTGCACTCCCATCAAAACAGGGAAAAGGGTCTCCGTAGACATCTTGGAAGGTATAGGGACCTGGGTCGTTGGGGAGACGGGTAGAGGCATAAATCAGAGAAAGAAGGCATGAAAGACAGATTGCACTGCTCCAGGGTAAAGAGTGTCTGAGTGTGAGGTGTGTGCCTCTGAGTGCCTGTGAGGGTCAGTGTGAGACGGAGAGAATGGAGGTTGAAGCAGACGTGGCTGAGTGTGCCTTTGCGATGAATGTGTCTCTGTGGCCAGCTGTGTGTGTCAAGGTGTGTGTGTGTGAGGGTATGAATGGGCCAGGGAGGCAGGAGGAATGAAGGCCAGAAGGGGGGTGGGGTCACCCGGAAGTAGGAAAGGGTTAGCTTCCAAGGGGGTGCACCACCCTCAGCCCCCACAGCCGTTCTCTGAGGTCGGTATTTTCCCAGACTGACAGCTGAGCTGGGGCCTTTGGGGGTGGGGCGAGACTGAGTTAGCGTCCAGGAAGGGGGAGGGTGCTAAGCACTCAGGCCTGGGGATTTTCCATTTGGATTTCTGCGTGTGCGCCCATGTGTCATCGGGTGTAACTGGGTTTCTGCGGGGTGTGTCTCCGTGGAGTTTGTGTCTCAGAGGCAGGGACTGTCTCTCATGTGTCACTTTATCCACAAGTGAGTGAGTGTCCCAGTGTCCCGAGGTCTGGCTCCAGTTCCAGGAGGGCGGGGGTGGGAGAGGACTGTGAGACCTCTGGCCTGGCCCCCTGGGAAGCCTGTGAGGAGAAAATGAATTGTGTCTGCTTTCCTCCACTCCAAGGCTTGCCAGAGACTGGGACCTGAGAGGAGGAGCGGGGCAGAGAACTCACTGACACATCACATCGTGTCCAGACTGCACTGGTGGAGGATGAGGCTTCTCAGGGTGTGGGGGAAGGTGTTGAATCCCCAGTCAGAGCCGGAGGCTGACTAGCTAGTGCCCAAAGCCTGCAAGGATGCCCACACATATAAAGACGTATGACACAGTCCAGGAACACATGCAGACGTATAAACACAACTGATACAGATAAACAATGTAACAAATTCACACCTGCATGCAGGTACACGCCAAGTACACCCCTATAAACAGATATATGCACTGACACAAATACTATAAACCTTCCCACCTGACACAGGTAACAACACACACACACGCCTACAAATGAGCACACACACACACATGCATGCACCTGGTTACAGCACACGGGCATGTAGACTGACATCTGCAATCCTGCTCATGCCAACACAGGCACACACTCCTGCAAACACACTCAGAAGGCTTCCCTGCCTCAGTGGCTCTGGGACCCAGAAGCCTCCCTTCCCCTATGCAAGAGAGAGTGTGTACGGGTGTGTGCGTGTGCCTGCCCACACTTGTCTATGTGTATCTGGGGCTCTGAGATTGTGTGTGGATGTGTGTGTGTGTGTGTGTGTGAGAGAGAGACAGAGGGGGTTGCTTAGCTGTGGGAACCCAATGACATCATCTCTTCTGGCTATTTTTAGCTTCCTCTGCAATGACGGCTCCTTCACTGCCCCTCCCCTGCCAGGTTCCCAACTCTCCTTCCCCTTCAAGCTCCCAGAGACAGCCACAGCCAATGGTCCCTCTCATCCTAGTCTAGGTGACCCCCTGGATCGCTAATCCGGTTCACTCTCTCCCACCCCAGTCCTGGCTCCCTGGAAGCTGAGAATACCAGGCTCCCGGGCCAGAGGAGGAGGCTTGGGCAGTATGGCAGCCCGGAGAAGGGGCCTGGGTTAGGTGAGCTGACCTGGCTGGTCTCCAGCCCCTAGGGTGCCTCTCCTTCTGCTTTTCAATCTGAAACTGTGTCTCGGTCAGTAGTGCCTGCTATGTGCCAGGGAGGATGCCAAGTTCTGGGGATAGAGCAGTGAGCATGACCGTGGGAGTTCTTCCTGGTTAGAGCTGCAGCTCAGTGGGAGACAGACATTAAACAGAGCTCACGTAGGTGCAGCCCTGAATTGCAGCAAGGGCTCTGAGTCGGTAACGAGGGCATTCAGGCCGGGATGATGGTCTGTCTCTCACAGAGGTAACCTGAGGAAACCAGAAGGACACATTCCCTTTACCTTGTACCTCTCACCGCAACCACCGCACCGCCAGAATTCCTGCTCACACCCCATTCTGTGCTCCCAACACTGCACCAGCCCTCCATCCACATGGCGGCCCACTGCTATTCAGGTCTCTTTTCTCTGGAGCTTCCCCACAGTTGATCCCTGGGAGGCAGTGCAGTATTCCCCATCTGTAGATGAGAAAACTGAAGGCCAGAGAGGGGTAGTGCTGGACCACACCTGCCCCTGCTCAGGGAGCAGCCCAGGGGAGATGGCAGGCAGGTGGAGGAGGAAGAGGTGGAGGCACTGCCGTAGAAGAAGCAGGGGATGACATCAGGAGGTGGGGGAGGGGATGCCTGTGGCCTGAAGGACTCATGCCTGGAGGAGGGCTTCCTGCTTTACCCAGCCTGGGGCAACCACTGGAAAATCGGGTTTGGCAGCTTCAGCTGGGCTGCAGGGCTGGAGGAGAGGTCTAGACCACAGGGAGGTGGCCTGGAGGCGGGCCTATCCTCTAACATGGAGTGTGGCCAAATGGTCTCATTGGAGGAGCGTTTTATAATACTGGGACCCTTTGGAGAGTGTGAGCTGAATTCAGGAGCCCAGAGTTTCCATTCTCTGGTGTGACACTGAGAAACTCCTGCCCCTTTCTTGGCCTCAGTGGCCCCTCCCAGAAAGTTGCTCTGGAGGATCAGTTTCTCCACTTCCAACTCCTGCTCTCCTGGGAGAGCAACTGCTGTTTCCTTGGAGTCTGACTCAGGCACAGGAGCGCAGAGCCAGTGGGTAGGGGCTGACCAGACAGCCCCTAGGGCGCCAGGCTGGAGGTCCCTTGTCACCAGTGGGTCAATGGCCGGAAGCCCAGCTCCAGCCCCACAATGCAATACCGGTCACCCCACCCTTACCAGTGCCCTCATCCACACCCCCACTTCCGGCCTCTGTTCCTTCCTTACCTTCAGGGAAAGCTGCAGGGCTCCCTTGGGGATCTCCCATATCTCCTCCACTGGCTCCCTGCCCTGTGCTTAACCCTCCCTCTCTGCCCATTTGGGCAGGCCAGTCTCCCAGTAAACTTTCTTTTCCTGGACCTGCAGGCAGTCCAGGGAGGAAAGGAAGCTGGGTGGGAGGGCTGTAAAGGAGCCTGCTTTTCCTCCTGCCCTCAGATGTTGTTGTTCAGTTGCTAAGTCATATTCGACTCCGCAACGCCATGAACTATAGCACACCAGGCTTCCCTGTCTTTTACCATCTCCCAGAGTTTGCTCAAACTCATGTCCATTGAACTGGTAATGCCATCCAACAATCTCATCCTCTGTCATCCCCTTCTCCTCTTGCCCTCAACCTTTCCGAGCATCAAGGTCATTTCCAATAACTTGGCACATCAGGTGGCCAAAGTATTGGAGCTTCAGCTTCAGCATCAGTCCTTCCAATGAATATTCAGGGTTGATTTCCTTTAGGATTGACTAGTTTGATCTCCTTGCAGTCCAAGGGACTCTCAAGAGTCTTCCCCAACACTACAGTTCAAAAGCATCAGTTCTTCAGTGCTCAGCCTTCTTTGAGAGGCTTGGGGGAGGCGGGTGGACTGAAAGCATGGGCCTAAGACTGAGCTTCTCAGGGCATGTCTCATACCTGGCAGCCCCAGGTGAAGTAGGAAGGCTACCCTTGACCCATCCAGCTAGCTTCTTCCTCTGCCTTCAGCGAATTCAGAGATAAGAACCTAGAGCAGATATTTGCATTCTCTGGAGGACAAACACAAGAAACCTATGCCAAGTGAACTCTGACGTCATCATATCAGTGACAAATTTATGAAACAAAAATCACAAAATTCTGGATGCATAGAATCCATAGTCATAGAATCTTAGTATCACAGAATTCTAGCATGGTGCAATGCAAGTAACAGCATCTTAGAAACACAGAATTCTGGCATCAGTGAGTCCCAGATGACAAGGCTAGAGTATCCTTGAGATGGAAGTCTTGAGAAGTCAATTAGTAAAGGGTGGAGGTCTAAATCTGGGAATTCCCCAAGGGGGGACGCACACAGTAGTTCTCACATGAACTTGAAGGAGGAGGCAGAGCTTGGGACATATGAGTTTAGTTAGGGTGAGGTAACACACCTGCAGTAAACCAGACAGAAGACAGACCTCTTTCATAAGGACACATTCCTGGTTCCTGAGGGTGAGGGGAGTGAAGTGGCAGTGAGAAGAGAGGGGGAACTATATAAACAAAGAAAATACAACCTAAGGAAAAGATCAAGTAGCAAAATACACTGGCCCTAATGCAGCTTCTCCAGGACTGGGGTGAACATCAGCTCAGGACATTTTCAAAGGTTAGTAAGACTATTTACCGCATTGGAATGGGTGACCCTTGGCTGGTGTTTGTTTTTGTTTTTTTTTT
This sequence comes from Budorcas taxicolor, assembly GCF_023091745.1. Lineage (NCBI taxonomy): Eukaryota > Metazoa > Chordata > Mammalia > Artiodactyla > Bovidae > Budorcas > Budorcas taxicolor. The sequence continues at coordinate 100,116,440 of NC_068912.1, forward strand.
TTCCCAGAAAGGTTCCAAACAGAAAATAGTCCGTATCCTACATTTTTCTTGGGGCTGCTGGCAGGAGCAACCCCTCTCTAAAGAGATGCTGATCTTGGAGCAACATGATATACAACAAAGCCACTTTGTAGGGTGGGGCTCACAGCCCCCAGCAAGGCCCTGATAGGGGAACTTGTGGAGGGCGTCTGTCTGGGGTGGTGCCTGTTGGGGGCGGGCATCTCTATGGAAGGAGCCAAGTTTGAGGCAACATTTTGTATGGGGACCCTTGTCTGATTATGGGGTTGGTTACTCAGTAAACAACAGGGATATTTACCTAGCATTTCTGGGAAACTACTGCAAACTCAGGAACCCAGAAGGAGTGGCTCCAGAGAAAGGCAAATGCCAGGCCCTTCTGGCCATGGGAAATGGGGCAATGTCCGATGGAGATCCTCCTGCTCAGCTAACTGTCCTTGGATTCAGCCTTGACCTCTGCCCACACTCCCACTTGCCTTCCTCTCCCTGCTGGCCTGCTCTACCTACCTATACCTGCTGTGTGTTCTTTGGTAAATGTTGTCCCCTCTCTAGGCCCCAAACCTCCTTTGCTCTTTTTTTGAAGTCTGTAATTGGGTCCTAAGTGCAGCTTTTAGTATTTTATAGTCCTGCTTTCATCCAGATCAGTTTCAGCTTCAGATATCTCCATTCTCAGCTTCCAGAGAAAGTGTCTGGCAGCTTCGGGGAGGAGGCAGGGAAGACAGAATAGAAATAGTGCTCATGTTTGACATGCTATATGTGTCAGTGTCCATGATGAGTGTTTTTATAACACTCATCACTGGGCATCTTACGCAAAGCCCATAAACACCCTGTGTATATAAATCATTGCTCCCATTTTATAGATGAAGGAACTAAGGTTCAGGGAGGGTAAATAACATAACCTCAAATCATTCAGCTAGGGAGCAATAGGAGTGGAATCTTAACCAGGTCTGTCTTAATTCTGAGCGCTGTGATTTCAGATTAGCATTATTTCATGTGGCTTCATTTGGTAAAATGGAAGCCCATGGATCGGAGTTTCAGAGAGAAGTAGTCTCTCCAGCAGGTTCTGAAAGGTGACAAGTTCCACTTAGAAAAGTTTGCAGTCAGGACTGACAGCTCATACTGTGAAAAAGCTGAACTGAGACTCCTTGTCTTGGGAACTCTGGGTATGCTCCAGCTCAGATTGGAGATAGCTGAACTGGGTTGAATGTGAGGAGGTTGGGTTGGAGAGTGGTCCTGGTTGAGAGGCTGCTGTCACTGTTCCTGGAGATAGTGTGTATATGTTGGGGAGGGGCTGTGAATGGAGGCTTCTTGACTTTCTGGGATGGGCTAGACTCTGCCCCCTGAAGTTGGAGCTGATTGATAGGCCTCCAGGGCTTGGGGCAGGGATAGCATCATGGCATGTTGGCACTAGTCTCACTACCTTGAGAGTCCCAGCACTTTTTGGATCCCTAAGACTCAGCAATGTGCACAACTGCATCAGGTAACTGACTCCAAGGAGGTGGAAGGATTTCAGAGAGATACCTACCCCTGATCTGTCCAAAGATGGGTCATCATCGGGGGCTGAGAAATAAGGAAGTCACTGATTCACTGGGTCAGGACTAGGGGCACCTGGTGGGGGTGGGGGAGTCATCTAAAGGATCCTTCACTGTAAGGGTGAGGAAAGAGTTTGAGGTCCAGAAAGGGAACAGGACTTGCCAAAGATTGCTTGGTGGATACACCAACAGAGATGTCAGGACTAAAAGAGAGGTTCAGATTTTGTATACTGGGAGCTTACAGAGGCAGGCAGGGCACAGACCTCTACAGGCCTCATGGAAAATGTATAGGTGGGGGACTTCCCTGGATGTCCATGGCTACCACTCCATGCTCCCAACGCAAGGCGCCCAGGCTGGATCCCTGGATAGGGAACTATATCGATACTGCATGCCACAACTAACATTTTCCATGCTGTAACTGAAGATCCCACATGCCACAACAAAGATCAAAGATCCTGCATGCGGCAACAAAGATGCAGCAAATTAAATAAATTTGAAAAAGAAAGAAAAGGTATATGTGGTTTTAAAGGTGGACTTAAAGAAAGGACAACGTTTTAGCTGATGCAAAGGGGTAAAAGACATTCCTGGCTGAGGAACAGCAAGAGCAGCCATCTGGAGGGGGCACCGATTGGCCACCTGGGATGAATGAATTATCCCACGAGGAAGAGAAGTCTGATGCCCAGTGATACAAGGCTCGGGGCTGTCTGCGCTCTGTGCGCAGTCACAGAGGTGGAGGCCGCAGGGATACAGGGCCCAGAAGCAGTTGGCGGGCCAATCTGAGGAGACCAGGGCTGGGAGACTCTTAGCAGTAGGGGTGGGGGCAGCTAGACGCTCACCACCCAGGGCGCCGACTTTTCCTTTAATCCTAGCCTCGACAGGACCCAGGCTCCTAGTCTGAGGTGGGGCCCAGCTAAGGGGACGCGATTACACCTTTCCCGGCCGGTGTGCACACCTCCTCCCTTCAGCAGCTTCCTTTCCACTTCCGCACAGCCTCCGATCCGGCCACTGGGCGGTGACGGGGGAGAGGGACTTCCTCGGCTTTAGGGCTTTGAAGGCCGAGAGCCTATCCAGTGTTGCTGTGATGCAAATCCGCTCTGGATTATTCCCGGACGTTTCTTCCGTAAAGTGGGACGCACCCGGCGCCAGAGCTGGGCTAGAAGTGTCTCCCTTGGCCCTGACCCGGGGACGCCAGGGCCTAGAACGGGGTGGGGGTGTGGGTGGGGTGCCTTCCTCGGCAGTCTTGGGATAAAGGGGGCGGTGGGAGCCTGGGGTGGGATGGGGTGCGGGGGTGGGGGTGGGAGCAGGGCTGTAATTAACGCACCCGAACGCCTGGTTGTGGAGCCGGAAGCAGTGGTCTGGAACACCACCAAGAACCCAGCTAGGAATGTAGAGGGTGGGCAGCTGGAACTCAGGTCCGCGCCTGAGGTGTTGGTGGAGAGATTTGAAGGTGTTGGACTCGGGACCATGTGTAGCGGTGGAGATCGTGGTGGGTACGTGAGTGGTCTGTGAGGGGCAGCCCCAAGCCTGAGCGTGGCTTGGTCTCGCTACAGACGTGGTTTGGACACCAAGACCAGGTTCGAATGATCACTGTCCCGCAGGGAACCAAAGCTGGAGTTATACATCTGAGGCCTGAGAGCCTGAGACTGCTAGGGGAAGGGGAGAAGAGAGGACAAGGCGGGTGGGGGTGCTGGGTGCTGGGGCTCCGACTTAAGGAAACAGACCTGCAGAATGGTATGAGCAGTTTATAGGAAATGCTATCCATACAAATCAGCATGTATGTATAGGCATAAGGAGGGGCATTTACTGAATGACTACTGCGTCCTTGACCAAGGATGCTCAACACATTGACAAAAAGAGGAGTGCGTCTGCTTTTTTCTTGTTACTTTTATAATCAGAAAAGGACAATACAGCTCTTTTTATTAAAAAAAAAAAAAAAAAAAGACCTAGCTTTCAGCCCTACTGTTTGGCCTTGGAAATTTTGCTTTAACTTCTACAAGCCTCAGTTTTCTTATCTGTAAAATTAAGAATAACAGGGACTTCCCTGTGGTCCAGTGGTTGAGAATCCGCCTTGCAATGCATGGGACTCAGGTGTCATCCCTGGTGGGGGAACTAAGATCCCACATGCCACGGGGCAACTAAGCCCATGAGCCACAACGAAGTCCTACATGCTGCAACTAAGATCTGATGCAGCCAAATAGATTAAAAAAAAGAAGAAGAAAAAGAAGAAAACCTAGGCCAGGGTCCGTGGATTTGAGGATTAAACGAGTTTGGACAGCAAAGGTGCTTGGAACAGTGTTCAGCAAGTTGTAGCAGTAAAAACATAGCCTAGTTTGGGGGTGAGGATGGGGAGCAAAAAGTCTTCTGGAAGAGTGGAAATTAGAGCGGAGTCTTAGAATATGAGTAGCAGCTTGTTGGTGGAAGAGGAAGAAGGGAAGAATGTTAATGACAGAGCAGACAGCGTGAGGAGGAACAGGTGGGTGAGAAACGTGTGAATTTGGGGGAAATAAGTAGGCATGAGGCGGGGAGTGGAAAGAGATGAGATTAGAAAGGTAAGCTGGGGCTGGATGTTCAAGGTGGAGGCTCAGTTCCTGAGCCTGGTTTCCTTTCTAAGAGCTGTTGAGGAGTTTTCAGCAGAGGCAGGAGGAGATAGGTTCCTGGTGGGGCAGTGTGGGGACAAGGAGACCCGTGAGGAGGAGGATAATGGCTTGAACTATGCGGCACCGGTGGGGTGGGAAGAAGTGCATGGGTTTGAGAGAGGGAGGAGTGACAGGACTTGGTGATAGATTGAATAAGAGGCAGATCTTGATTTCTAACTTGGGTCCCCAGGGTGCTGCTGTTCTATGAGACAGAGATCAAGGGATCAGAAAGAGTAACACATTTGAGGGGAATCTGAGTTCAGTTTTCAGCATGTCTTTGACCTCTGAACAGACCCTCAATAATTGAGGTCCTGTTGTCCCACCCGGCAATTACTCTGTCCCTAAGATGGGAGGGGTGTCACCAGCTCTACTGGCTGGCTGTTCCTTGGCTAGTAGTGGGTAGAGATCTGGGTGGGGAGGCTGGTTTGGGGGTGCTGCTACCAGTGGGCTAGACCTGGGAGCATTCCTTTGTGGTTCTGGACTGCTCAGCAGTTTCTTTGGGTACACTCATGTTATAGGAATGTGAGGATTGAGTTGTCAAATGGTTCCCACAGAGAGTCCCTGGAGTGGGGCAATGGGCTTCCCAGGTGGCCCTAGTGGTAAAGAACCTGCCTGCCAATGCAAGAGACATAAGAGATGTGGGTTCAGTCCCTGGGTTTGGAAGATCCTCTGGAGGAGGGCATGGCAACCCACTCCATTCTCTCTTGCCTAGAGAGTCCCAAGGACAGAGGAGCCTGGTGGGCTACAGTCCATGGGGTCGCAAAGAGTTGGACACGACTGAGTGACTTAGCACGCGTGCCCGGAGGGCGCCAGTGCTCTGTGCTGTGGAGATTCAGTTCAGTTCAGTCGCTCAGTCATGTCCGACTCTTTGCAACCCCATGAATTCCAGCACACCAGGCCTCCCTGTCCATCACCAACTCCCGGAGTTCACTCAGACTCATGTCCATCGAGTCAGTGATACCATCCAGTCATCTCATCCTCTGTCGTCCCCTTCTCCTCCTGCCCCCAATCCCTCCCAGCATCAGAGTCTTTTCCAGTGAGTCAACTCTTCGCACGAGGTGGCCAAAGTACTGGAGTTTCAGCTTTAGCATCATTCCTTCCAAAGAAATCCCAGGGCTGATCTCCTTCAGAATGGACTGGTTGGATCTCCTTGCAGTCCAAGGGACTCTCAAGAGTCTTCTCCAGCACCACAGTTCAAAAGCATCAATTCTTTGGCGCTCAGCTTTCTTCACAGTCCAACTCTCGCTGTGGAGATTACTGTGTCCATTTTATAGCTCAGGAAGCTGAGGCTCAGGAATTGAGAGTCAGAGCTTGGAAGTGAACAAAGTTCTGTGTGATGTCTTCTCACAGTTCCAGCTGCCACATCATCAATGGTGACGTTAGATCTAAGAGGGTAAGGGAAAACACCACAGCCATGGCTCCTTGAGAGAGAAATGCAGTCTAGAGGGGTTCTGGGGGCTCAGGAAGGAGGCAGGGAAACTTCCTGGAGACTGTACAATATGTGAGGTCATAGAAGCATAATCTTGTCTGCCTTTCCAGCCAGCGGTCATTGGCAATCAGCCACTGCTTGCGGTGAGGGAGACCTTGTTATCTGAGGGGCCTTTAGGCAGAATGTGTCCACAGAGCCCCAGAACTGGCAGGATGGAATTCCTTCAGGCATCTCACACCTGAAATGGAGGTACTCCTACCTAGATCTCTGGCATCCATCAGCCTGAGCATCCTTTCTGCACTGGTACTTCACTGGCCGCTGGAATCCTAGTTAGCCTGTTCATTTTCATATCAGGGTTCAGCACAAGTTTCTGTTCTGTTCCTAGGTTTTGTTTTACTTAAAAAAACCCTCATGTGACGAAGTGATGAATTCTTTCTAAAGGAGGACTGACAGTTACAAAAAAAAACTGTTCTTTCTGTGAACAGTCGGGGAGAATTTTTAAGATACACACAGAAAAATGTTGCTAACCTTCATCTGTCACTTATCAAGTTTTTTTTCTTTTTTTTTTTTTTTCCAGGTGTCCGAATAACTTGCCATGGTAAGGGATGGCCAAATTTAGGAGCTGAGAAGGGGTAGTTAAAAAAAAAAGTTTAAATAATATTTGGTCATTGTAGAAAATACAAGCAAATAAAAAGAGAAAAAGATCAAGCATCCATCAAGAGAGAAACTGCTAACATTTTCAAGTATTTCCTTTTTTTCATTTCTGGGCATATGTAGTTTCCTTTTACATGGTTAATATACTGCATAGACAATTTTGTGTTTTGCTTTCTTATTCAATAAAATTGTAAGAACTATCTCATGGTTTAAAACTGTTAAAAAATTTTTAAATGACTGCATAATCTTCTAGTATATGGAGTTACCATATATATATATATATATATATATTTTTTTTTTAACCACTCCCCCATCCTTAGACATGCAGGCCTTTTCTTTCTTTCTTTCCTAAAATATGTATTAATTTTTTATTATCTTTTTGGTTATGTCAGGTCTTAGCTTCAGCACACAAAATTGTCCACTGCAGCCTGCAGGCTTCTGTCTAGTCTAGTCATGAGGGCTAAGTTGCCCCCACGGCATGTGGTATCCTAGTTCCCTGACCAGGGATCAAACTCATGTCCCCTGCAATGGAAGGTGGATTCTTAACCACTGGACCATCAGTGAAGTCCCCTTTCTTTCTTTTTTATTATAAAAATGCTGTGATGAAAATCTTTGTACATATATCTTTGTCTGTATTTTGGGTTATTTTCTTATAGCTTTTTCTCAATCAGCAAGCTAAATAACACAACCAGAGGCTCCATGACAGTTCCAAGGCACCATCAAAAAACCAAAAAGTGGCAGTGGCCCGGTTCCTGGAAATCTCCACTCCTTCCCCAAGATGCTTCCTAATACCCACTTGACTTCACACTCCAGGATGTCTGGCTCTAGGTGAGTGATCACACCACTGTGGTTATCTGGGTCATGAAGACCTTTTCTGTACAGTTCTTCTGTGCATTCTTGCCACCTCTTCTTAATATCTTCTGTTTCCATTAGGTCCATACCATTTCTATCCTTAACTGTGCCCATCTTTATATGAAATGTTCCCTTGGTATCTCTAATTTTCTTGAAGAGATCTCTAGTCTTTCCCATTCTATTTTCCTCTATTTCTTTGCATTGATCACTGAGGAAGGCTTTCTTATCTCTCTGGGCTATCCTTTGGAACTCTGCATTCAAATGGGTATATCTTTCTTTTTCTCCTTTGCCTTTAGCTTCTCTTCTTATCTCAGCTATTTCTAAGGCCATCTAGAGCCAGACATCCTGGAGTGCGAAGTCAAGTGGGCCTTAGGAAGCATCACTACGAACAAAGCTAGTGGAGGTGATGGAATTCCAGTTGAGCTATTTCAAATGCTAAAGGATGATGCTATAAAAGTGCTGCACTCAATATGCCAGCAAATTTGGAAAACTCAGCAGTGGCCACAGGACTGGAAAAGGTCAGTTTTCTTTCCAATCCCAAAGAAAGGCAATGCCAAAGAATGCTCAAACTACCGCACAGTTGCACTCATCTCACATGCTAGTAAAGTAATGCTCAAAATTCTCCAAGCCATGCTTCAACGGTATGTGAACCATGAACTTCCAGATGTTCAAACTGGATTTTGAAATGGCAGAGGAACCAGAGATCAAATTGCCAACATCCATTGGATCATCAAAAAAGCGCGAGAATTCCAGAAAAACATCTACTTCTGCTTTATTGATTATGCCAAAGCCTTTGACTGTGTGGAGCACAACAAACTATGGGAAATTCTTAAAGAGATGGGAATACCAGACCGCTTTACCTAACTCATGAGAAATCTGTATGCAGGTCAGGAAGCAACAGTTAGAACTGGACATGGAAAACAGACTGGTTCCAAATTGGGAAAGGAGTATGTCAAGGCTGTATACTGTCACCCTGCTTATTTAACTTCTATGCAGAGTACAGCATGAGAAACGCTGGGCTGGAAGAACCACAAGCTGGAATGAAGATTGCCGGGAGAAATATCAATAACCTCAGATATGCAGATGATACCACCCTTATGGCAGAAAGTGAAGAAGAACTAAAAAGCCTCTTGATGAACGTGAAAGAGGAGAGTGAAAAAGTTGGCTTAAAGCTCAACATTCAGAAAACTAAGATCATGGCATCCGGTCCCATCAGTTCAGTTCAGTCGCTCAGTCGTGTCCAACTCTTTGCAACCCCATGAATTCCAGCACGCCAGGCCTCCCTGTCCATCACCAACTCCCGGAATTCACTCAAACTCACATCCATCGAGTCGGTGATGCCATCCAGCCATTTCATCCTCTGTCGTCCCCTTCTCCTCCTGCCCCCAATCCCTCCCAGCATCAGAGTCTTTTCCAATGAGTCAACTCTTCACATGAGGTGGCCAAAGTACTGGAGTTTCAGCTTTAGCATCAGTCCTTCCAAAGAACACCCAGGGCTGATCTCCTTTAGAATGGACTGGTTGGATCTCCTTGCAGTCCAAGGGACTCTCAAGAGTCTTCTCCAACACCACAGTTCAAAAGCATCAATTCTTTGGCGCTCAGCTTTCTACACAGTCCAACTCTCACATCTAAATGTGACCACTGGAAAAACCATAGCCTTGACTAGATGGACCTTTGTTGGCAAAGTAATGTCTCTGCTTTTGAATATGCTATCTGGTCACATCACTTCATGGCAAATAGATGGGGAAATAATGGAAACAATGAGAAACTTTATTTTGGGGGGCTACAAAATCACTGTAGATGATGACTGCGGCCATGAAGTTAAAAGATGCTTGCTCATTGGAAGAAAAGCTATGACAAACCTAGACAGCACGCTGCAGTCCGTGGGGTTGCAAAGAGTCAGACATGACTGAGTGACTGAACTGAACTGAACTCCCCAAGATAGTTGGAACAATCCTCCCACTCATTAGTCTATGAAATTACTGAGCCCATAAATGCTAGCCACACCTCATTTCAAGGCTGCCACACTTATCCTCCTTGCTGGCCCACATTCTGTCTATGGAGTGTATTTATGAATAAATCCAATTCTTACTATCACTTTGTTTCTCACTGAATTCTTTCTGCAATGAGACATCAAAAACCTGAGCTTCATTAGGTCCTGAAACCAGTACTGTGGGTTTTGGTTGGGCTCCAGTCCCAGCCACATGGGTTAGAGTCCCAAACTGGGTTTTGACCTGGTTTGAGTCCCAGCACATGGGTTCAAGTTCTAGTCTGAGGTAAACGGTTTTAATTCTTTTAAAGGTTGTGCCCTGTCCCCTTTCCCTCCTGTTTCAATGTGATTCAAATGAGCCATCTCCACCTCTGAATTCCAGGGATGGGCATTAAGACCCTGGCATGGCCAATCATCACAGGAATTGGTTTAGTGATGGGCATTTCATCCAAGTGGGGAAATGAAAGCCTTTCACTGGAACAACTGGGGGGCAGAGGCCATCTCTCCTGTTAGAGAGTCGGGAATAGAGAGAGTGAAGCTAAAGAATACAGACCTGGAACTGACCGGTGGCTTTTGCTAATCAAGGGGAGAGTCCATGTAAGACAGAAGCCAACACTAGTTAAGTGGTGCCAAGAAATGGGGAAGATATACTGAAGACTTTGAGCACTTGGATTCAGCTACCTTACTTTACATGAAGTAATGAATCCACCCCTCCCCACTTTAAAGCCAATTTGAACTAGTTCTCTGTTATATGCAATTGAAAAAGTCATATGGTTTTGCATGGTGTTCACAAAAAGGGCCAAATTTTTACGGAATCATAGGTTATGAAATTTGAAGGATCTTTACAGTGTTCTTCATTCATGTTCTACTTGAATCAGGCCTTTGGGTAATTCCAAGGATGGGGTACTCACTCCCTACAGAGGTAATCTTCCATTGAGATGGGAGATAGATGTGTTCCCTGTGGGCAGATACTCCAAGATAAGATAATGGCAGGAGCAGGGAGGACCTGAGATAAAAGATAAAGGAACAATTCAGTGTTGTGGAGCATTTTCCTCCAATTAAAAAAAAGAAAAAAAGTAAAAGAGGAAAAAAAAAAAAAACCCAGTAAGAAGAACAGCAAAAAAAAAAAAGAGACCACATATTTCTCATTCCTGAGGTCAAGAAGACTTTCCTGACTGCACAAGCACAGAATGTCTCCTCAGGGGCCATAAAGGGAGGGGGCACCATCCCATAGTAGGTGATGTCACATAGACCTCCTTGCTAGAATCCATCTTGGCTAAGAGATACATGTACACATAGGAGAGGACACTGAGAAATATACCAGATACAGACTCAGACCCAGGCAAAGCAGGATGACTGGCCAGAGGAAACAGAAGAAATGCCTCACATGAGTGATTGAAACTACCACAAAGGCACGACTCTCTATCCGAACCCACCCACATCTGTCTCAGTTCAGTTCAGTCACTCAGTCGTGTTTGACACTTTTTGACTCCATGGACTGCAGCACGCCAGGCTTCCCTGTCCATCACCAACACCCAGAGTCCACCCAAACCCATGTCCATTGAGTCGGTGATGCCATCCAACCACCTCATCCTCTGTTGTCCCCTTCTCCTCTTGCCTTCAACCTTTCCCAGCATCAGGGTCTTTTCTAATGGGTCAGTTCTTCGCATCAGGTGGCCAAAGTATTGGAGTTTCAGCTTCAGCATCAGTCCTTCCAATGAATATTCAGGACTAATTTCCTTTTGGATTGACTGGTTTGATCTCCTTGCAGTCCAAGGGACTCTCAAGAGTCTTCTCCAACACCACAGTTCAAAAGCATAAATTCTTCAGTCCTCAGCTTTCTATATAGCCCAGCTTTCACAACCATGCATGACTACTGGAAAAACCATAGCTTTGACTAGACGGACCTTTGTTGGCAAAGTAATGTCTCTGCTTTTGAATATGCTATCTAGGTTTGTCATAGCTTTATCTTCCAAGGAGCAAGTGTCTTTTAATTTCATGGCTGCAGTCACCATCTGCAGTGATTTTGGAGCCCCCCAAAATAAAGTCAGCCACTGTTTCCACTGTTTCCCTATCTATTTGCCATGAAGTGATGGGACCAGATGCCATAATCTTAGTTTTCTGAAAGTTGAGTTTTAAGCCAATTTTTTCACTGTCCTCTTTAACTTTCATCAAGAGGCTCTTTAGTTCCTCTTCACTTTCTGCCATAAAGGTAGTGTCATCTGCATATCTGGTGACACATATCTATGCACACATAATTTTCCCCCAATAAGGCCTTTATTTGTTTCAGTACTACTTGTCTCTTTGTTGAAATTTATTTCTGCAAATCAAACAAGCCAAGATCTTGTCATTGACCCTCATGGTCTAGAGATAGGGTTCAGTGCCGTCACTGCTGGGCCCTGACTTCAGTCTCTGGCTGGGAAACTGAGATCCTGCTTCAAGCCACTGTAGGCTGAGGCCACCGAAGATCACCATCACTGGAAAGTCAAAATCAAAGGGAAGTTTTTTTTCTCATGAATTGGAAGAACTAAATTACTCCCTATGACTGAAACCAAAACAAAAGATGGGAAGACTCTAATCGGATGACCCAAGTGAAACAGGAGGGAAGGGGGCAGAGGACAATTTCTGAAAGAATGACATATCCTGAGGACACAGCATAAACCAATTAAAATCAGATGGGTCCAAGATGGCAGACATGTCAACTTCGACTAGACCTTGATCCTCAAATAGAAAGCTAAATGATACACCCAGAGGCACTATGACAGTTCCAAAGAAAGAAGTAAAAAAAAGTGTTACTAGTTCAATCACGTCCAACTCTGCATGTGACCCTATGGACTGTAGCCTGACAGACTCCTCTGTCCATGGGATTCTCCAGGCAAGAATACTGAAGAGGGTTGCCATTCCCCTCTCCAGGGGATTTTCCCCAACCCAGGGGTTGAACCCAGGTTTCCTGCATTGCAGGCAGATTCTTTATCTTCTGAGCCACTAGGGAAGTTCATGACAGTTCTAAGTCAAGTCGCTCGGTCATATCCACCTCTTTGCGACTCCATGGACAGTAGCCTGCACCAGGCTCCTCCGTCCATGGGATTTTCTAGGCAAGAGTACTGGAGTGGGTTGCCATTTCCTTCTCCAGGGAGTCTTCCCTACCCAGGGATCGAACCCAGATCTCCCGCATTGTAGACAGACGCTTTACCGTCTAAGCCACCAGGGAAGTCAGAGCTCTTAGGGAGCTTCCCAGGCGGAGACTCGAAGCCACCCCACTATGAGCCCATGGCAGGGAGAGGCTAAGAAAGGGGCAGGCCACTTCAGACTGGCGGGTGGCAAGTTCAATAAGCAGGAGAACTTACCTCCAGGCTTGTCCTGGGAGACTGCACGATGAGGGAATCCCCCACACTGCCAAAATCTTAAAAACATATATATAGTGGCCTCAAAAGATCAAAAAGTTGGTGGTGGCCGAATTCCTGGAAATTTCCACCCCTTCCCCAAAATAGTTGAAATAATCCTCCCACTCACTGGCCTATGAAATTATCCAGCCCATAAAACTAACCAAGCAAAAAAGAAAAAGAAAAAAAACTAACCACACCACATTTGGGGGCTGTCACTGTCACTCTCTGTGATGGCCCACCCTCTCTGGAGTGTGTTTCTTTCTCAATATAGCTACTTCTTGCCTATCACTTTGTCGCTAACTGAATTTTTTTCTGCGATGAGACATCAAGAACCTGAACTTCCTTAGGTCCTGAAACTAGGTCTGTGATCTCTGTTGGAGGACTGTGGGTTTTGGCTGGGTTCTAGTCCCAAGCAAGGTTTTGGCCTAGTTCGAGTCCCAGCATGTGGCTTCAAGTTCCAATCTAAGGTAAATGGTTTCACAAGTATTTTGGCCAAATCCATGGCTTTAGAAAGGAAGAGGTTAGGGACTTCCTTGATGGCCAAGTGGTTAAGAATTCACCTGCTGATGCAGGGGGTCACTGATTTGATCCCTGGTCCAGGAACTAAGACCCCATATGCTGTGGGGCAAGTAAGCCTATAGGCAATGACTACTGAGCTGGTGTGCCCTAGAGCCCATGCTCTGCAACAAGAGAACCCACTTTAACAAAAAGCCTGTGCACCACAAGGGGAGAGTACTCCCCAGTCACTGCAGCTGGAGAGTAGCCCACACGCAGCAATGAAGAGCCCATGTGCCATAACAAAGACCCAGCACAGTCAAAAGAAAAAAGTAAAGAAGAGGTTAAAGACAGCTGAGGTTGGGGGCAGGAAGGAGCTTAAATGATTTGAATAAGATAAGCGGCATTTTGTTTGTTTGTTTTTGCTTTTGAGACTTTGAAGGGGCCAGAAAGAGAAGGCTGGAGAGAAAGAAGAGAAAGGAAAGTCAAATAATATGGCATAGTACCAGGAAGGCTTTTAAGAACAATAATTTCTAATACTAAATTTTAAAGGTCTTCTGCAGCTGTGCTAAGTTCTCTCTTTCCCATGAATCTTCAGTTAAGTTTGGTCACAAAGCACTGGAGCAAGCGATTGTTTTGGTGACAAAGGACTGAGGACCAGGTGCAGGACAAGGATAACACACAGGGGATGTGAGGCAATCCATAAGCTAAATTCAGATAGTGGAAGCAGGAATGCAAAGACAGGGGTTATTATGGCAATGTAATTGCCCTGGGGATTTCCAATAATCTTTGGGAATGTTTCCGGGAATTTGAGGGAATGAGGGTTTGACTAATATCTGTTTTTGTTTGTTTGTTCTTCTTTTTTGGCTAGGCTAGTTGGCTGTGGAATTTTAGTCCGCTGACCAGGGATTGAACCTGGACCCTCAGCAATGAAAGTGTGGGGTCCTAACCACTGAATGGCCACGGAATTCCCTAATTTGGTTCTTAAGAGGCAGAGAGAACTCCAGCTAACAACTATACTGTACTCATATTAAGATGAAATCAGCTTCCTTAATGCTTCCTCTGTGATCAAAGGCATTTGTCTTTGAGGGCCATAAAGACCAAAGCTATTTCCTTTGCCTCATAAGACTATAATTTTGTCATCTGGCTTTGGATTCAGAACTAGATTTGAATCTGGGCTTTGCCCCTGACCAGTGTGACTGTGAAATTTATAATCTAGTGGGGAGAGATTGAAAATATCCAAATAAATAAAATATGTAAGGACTTCCCTTGTGAAGATTCCATACTTCCGCTGCAGGGTGGGGCATAGTTCCCATCCCTGGTCAGGGAACTAAGATCCCACATGCCTCAGGGAGTGGCCAATAAGACAAAATAAAATAAAATGTGTAATATGAGGGATAGAAATAAGTGATACAGTGGTAAAGCAAGTGAGAGGGAGATGAAATGCCAGGGAGTTAGTTATTTGCCACTTTTTATATGGTGGAGACAGGAAGCCTAATAATGTGATATTTGATAAAAGACCTATAAGAAGGGAGGCAGCAAGCCTTGTCTATACTTGGGGGAAGAATGTTTCAGGTGAGGGTAGAACAAGTGTAAAGGCTCTGAGGTGGTAGTATGTAAAGTGTGGTGTTTCTTTTTTTTAATTGAAGGATAATTGCTTTACAGAATTTTGTTATTTTCTATCAAACCTCAACATTAATCAGCCATGCTGCTGCTGCTACTGCTAAGTCGCTTCAGTCATGTCCAACTCTGTGCGACCCCATAGACGGCAGCCTACCAGGCTCCCCATCCCTGGGATTCTCCAGGCAAGAACACTGGAGTGGGTTGCCATTTCCTTCTCCAATACACAAAAGTGAAAAGTGAAAGTGAAGTCACTCAGTTGTGTCTGACTCTTTGTGACCCCATGGACTGCAGCCTACCAGGCTCCTCCGCCCATGGGATTTTCCAGGCAAGAGTACTGGAGTGGGGTGCCATTGCCTTAGGTATACATATATCCCTCCCTTTTGAACCTCCCTCCCACCTCTCTCTCCATCCCACCTCTCTAGGTTGATAGAGTCCCTGTTTAAGTTTCTTGAGCCATAGATATGGCTATCTATTTTACATATGGTAACATAAGTTTCCATGTTACTCTTTCCATTCATCTCACCCTCTCCTCCCCTCTCCCCATGTCCATAAGTCTATTCTCTGTCTGTTTCTCCATTGCTGCCCTCTAAATAAATTCTTCAGTACCATTTTTCTAGATTCCATACATATGTGTTAGAATACAAAAAAATATAGAATGCGTCACGAATTTGCATGTCATCCTTGCACAGGGGCCATGCTAATCTTCTCTGTATCATTCCAATTTTAGTATATGTGCTTCCGAAGTGAGCACTGTAAGATGTGTTTCTAGACCAACAAGGAGGCTGGTGGCTGAAAAAATGAATTTGCCCTGCCAGAGCCTCAATTTTTCATCTAAATAATTCAGATGAGAATAGTACCTATATAACAGAGTGGATACGATGAGTAAATGTGATGGGTAGCACAAGGTCCAGGCCTTGTAAGTTGTTGTCATTAAGACAGTTACACCTTTGACCTTGTTGACCATTCTTTTTTGATAGTGATTAGTGATTCCCCCTCTATCCCAGTTCTCTTCTGATTCATGCTCTCATTAGCCTATAATCTGTCTGTGGCAGTTTGTGCATCAATAACTAATGATTACCAGTACCTACTGTGTGCTGCACACTAGATGATAAGACTTTCTTAAGATGCCTACTGTCCCATGGGGGAGAGTACATCTGTATGTTAACAGCAGTCATAAAAAGCAGAGCAGGCCCTAGAGAATAACTAGCAAAGTGCTCTGGAATTCAAAGGCGAGCTATGGAAGGCTTCATGGAGGAGGTGACATTTGGGCTAAGTTTTGTCTCCTTATTTATGTATTTATTTTTGGCTGTTCTGGGTCTTTGTTGCTGCACAGGCTTTTCTCTAATTGTGACAAGTTGTTGTTCAGTTGCTCAGTTGTGTCTGACTCTTTGCGACCCCAGGACACCAGGCTTCCCTGTCCTTCACTCTCTCCTAGAGTTTGCTCAAACTCATGTCTATGAAGTCAGTGATGCCATGCAACCATCTCTGGAGTGGTTTTGGAGCCCAAGAAAATAAAGTCTGTCACTGTTTCCATTGTTTCCCCATATATTTGCCATGAAGTGATGGGACCGGATGCCACGATCTTTGTTTTTTGAATGTTGAATTTTAAGCCTGCTTTTTCACTCTCTAAGAGGAGAGGCTCATCAAGAGCCTCGTTAGTTCCTCTTTGCTTTCTGCCAGGGGCTTCCCTCATAGCTCAGTTGGTAAAGAATCTGCCTGCAATGCAGGAGACCTTGGTTCAATTCCTGGGTCAGGAAGATCCTCTGGAGAAGGGATAGGCTACCTACTCCAGTATTCTTGGGATTCCCTTGTGGCTCAGCCAGGAAACAATCCGCCTGCAATGTGGGAGACCTGGGTTTGATCCCTGGGTTGAGAAGATCCCCTGGAGAAGGGAAGGCTACCCACTCCAGTATTCTGGCCTGGAGAATTCCATGGACTATACAGTTCCAGTCGCAAAGAATTGGACACGACTGAGTGACCTTCACTTTCACGTTCACTTTTGCTTTCTGCCATAAGGGTGGTGTCATCTGCATATCTGAGGTTATCGATATTTCTCCCGGCAATGTTGATTCCAGCTTGTGCTTCATCCGACCCAGCATTTTGCGTGTTGTACTCTGCATATAAGTTAAATAAGCAGGGTGATGATATACAGCCTTGACATAGTTGTAGCAAGTGGGAGCTTACTTTCTAGTTGTGGTGCATCGGCTTCTCATTGTGGCGGCTTCTCTTGCTGCAGAGCACCAGCTCAAGGACAAGGGCTTCTGTAGCTGCAGCTCATGGGCTCGGTAGTTGCAGTTTCCGGGCTCTAGAGCACAGGCTCAATCCTTGTGGTGCACAGGCTTACTTGCTCTACGGCATGTGGGATCTTCCTGGACCAGGGATTGAACCTGTGTCTCTGCATTGGAAGGCAGATTCTTTACCACTGAACCACCAGGGAAGCCCTGGGCTGTCTTTTGAGGAAAGTCTTCTCATGGATGGAGACGAGGTGGAGAGGCCATTCCAGAAGGGAAAAAAAGTGTGAGCCTGGGCACAGAGCCTGGCATGCTCAAGTCACAGGTGGGGAAGGGGAAATTCCCTGGTATGGGATGAGCATAATAGGTTGGAAGTGGGACAAGATTTTGAAGATATTTGGTTATCAAGTTGCTAATTTTGGACTTGCTCTGTAAATTATAGCCCTGTCAGATACTTTCAGGGAATGATACAGTCACAATTGTGTTTTTTGAATGATCTGTCTGGTTGCAGAGTAGGAGAGCTGAGGGTCAGCATGGACAAAGAGGGTGATGGGAATACCGAGAGAGGAGGCTGAAGGAACTGCCCTGATGAGTAATGATGAGGCCTTAGGAATGGAGATGGAGAGGATGGATGATACAGTACAGGGTGAAATAAAATACTTTAACTGCTCCCCAAGGATCATCAGGGAACAGACAGGAATTGCCCAAATATGACTACAATGAAACTGTACTCTCAACTCTTCTGCAATTGGGCTTTGGGAGATTGAGGTCAGCTATTTTCAGTCCTACTCCACGGAAATACCTTTCAGAAAGGGGAGATGGACAGGAGTAACATGGGTGTCAACCCTGGGCACCTTCCTGTTTTAGCATTTGATAACTGCATGGAACTTCAGCAGCTAAGAGTCCTCTAGCCATCACTCTCTCCTGCGGGGATCAACTTTCTGAACAGGGATTTCTCCTGGCTCCCAAGAGCAGCTTGAACTGAGAGATGGAGAATTGAGTTTCGGCCCTGGGAATGTCAGTTTGAAAGCTCTGTAATCTTGGACAAATAATGCTGTGATTCCCACATAATCTTTTCAAAAGGCTGTTCTGACTTTCTAAATGGTCTATCTAGCTGAAGAAAGTAATCAAAGATAGCCAAAATTTGATACTTTGGGGGAATCCAGACCTGCTGTGCTGCCAATTCCTCTAAAAGAAGAAAGCCAATCCAGACTCTGGACTTCAGGATTTACAATACTAGTTGGCTGAATCCAGAGCATCAGTATTGGGAGACTGGGGGTGGGGTTCCAGCCTGCAACGTGAATGACTACTCAGCCACCTCCTGTGGAATTTTCCCACTGACAGTCCTGTGGGCTGACTTTGGAGGGGCAGGAACTGAAGGGAGAGGACCCAGCAGATGATTATTTTAATGGCCCAGCTGAGCATTCTTCAGCTTCAAGCATTTTTACCCACATTAGCTAATTAACTGATAGTTTGTCCAAGTGGAGATGAGGGATGATAGGAGACACGGAGCTCATGCCTGATCACGCTTTCAGGGTCTGAAGGGGACTGATATCATGACTACAGTTCTAGCGCCAGGGCATTTAAGTGTGTGGACAGGGGCTAATGGACAAGAGCTAATTGACAGGCTCTTAGGCCCATGTGCATGACGGTCAGCTGGTCTGTCCAAGACAGTGTGATAAATGCCCCCATACAGTTCATGGGCAGTCACGGTCAGAGAAACCCAGTCAGATCCCATCACTGATCTGATGACAAGTGCGTGGAGTATTAGCTGCTTCACCACAGATGTCTTGTCCAGAGAACTGTCCCTGTGTCCAGGAGCCTGAATGAGATTCTTCATGGTCAGAGATGTTGCGTATGATGTTTTTTATACAGGAAACTTTCACATCAGAACCCAGCCAGCAATGAATTCCTATTATTTACTCTTTGTGCTCTATAAGGAGCATCAGAAAAGACAAGCACATTTATAGAAAGGAGTGTGTTTTAGCACAGCTTGTAGTAGTTCAATGTAGGCAATAATTTCACATTGTAAAATTCACCTTAAAATTTTTACATAAGTAAAATATATTATTTTTTGTGTATATTTTTGTGGGTTTAGACTTAACTATAAAGAAAAACATTTTTAGGCTTTGTGGACACACCATCTGTCACAGATACTCAACTCTGCCTTTGGATCACCAGATAATACATAAATGAATGAACATGACTATTTATGAACACTGAAATTTGATATATATTTTTGTTCAGTCAGTAAGTCGTGTCTGACTCTTTGCAACGCCATGAACTGCAGCATGCCAGGCTTCCCTGTCCTTCACTATTTCCAGAGTTTTCTCAGACTCGTCTCCATTGAGTCGGTGATGCCATCCAGCCATCTCATCCTCTGTCTCCCCCTTCTCCTGCTCTCAATCTTTCTCAGCATCAGGGTCTTTTTCAATGAGTTGGCTCTTTGCATCAGGTGGCCAAAGTATTGGAGTTTCAGCTTCAGCATCAGTCCTTTGGATGAATATTCAGGGTTGATTTCCTTTAGAATTGACTGGGGCTGTAATTTTCTGACCTCTGGTTTGAACTGGGGTTTCTCAGCCTTGGCACTACTGACACTTGTGGGCAGATAATTCTTTGCTGTGGGGGCTGTCCTGTTACATTGTAAAATGTTTAGCAGTGTCTCTGGCCTCTACCCATTAGATGCCAATATCACTCCCTTCCTCTTTGCATTGTGACAACCACAAATGTCTTCAGACGTTGTCCGATAGCCTCTAGGGAGCAGATCGCCCCCTGTTGAGAACCACTGGTTTAGACAGATGCATATAGTCGTTTTACTACCACAACCATGAAAATACAGAATAGTTGTATTATCCTAAAAAAGTCCCTCATACTGCACCTTTGTAATCAACACTCTTCTCCATCCCAATCCATGGCAGTCACTGGTTTCTGTTTCTATAATTTTGTCTTTTCCAGAATAATACATAAACAGAATTATAAGGCATGTAGTTTTTTGAGTTTTATTTCTTTCACTTAGCACAATGCATTTGTGATTTATTCATGTTGTTGAGTGTATCAGTAATTCATTTCTTTTACTGCTGAGTAGTATTCAGTTTTATGGACATACTAAAATTTATCCGTTCACCAGTTAAAAGATATTTATACTGTTTCCAGTTTTTTTGTGATTTTGGACAAAATTGCTTTGGACACTTGTGTGCAGGTTTTGTCTGAACATAAATCTTCATTTTTCGTAGGTAAATACCTAGGAGTGGAATTTGGGAATCATATAATAATTGTATATTTAATTTTATAATAAACTGCTAAATTATTTTCCAAAGTGGCTGTACAATTTTAAATTCCCACCAGCCATGTATGAACATTCCATTTGTGCCATATTCTCACCAACACTTGGTATTGTCAGGGTTTGCTTTTTTAAGCCATTCTAATAGTCATTTAGTGTTTCATTGTGGTTTTAATTTGCATTTCCCTATTGATTAATGGTGTTGAGCATATTTTAATATGCTGTCTATCTTTATTGATGAATTGTTCATATCTCTTGCCCATTTTTTATGATGTGATTGTTTTATTACTAACTTCTTTATACATTCTGGATACAAGTCCTTTGTTGTATGTGACTTGCAAATATTTTCTCTCAATCTATACCTTTCTTCTATTCTCTTAGCAGAATCTTTCTAAAACAATTATTTGTGTATCTACTTTTTTAAATTTTTGGCTGTGCTGGATCTTCATTGCTGTGCATGGGCTTTCTCTAGTTGTGGCGAACAGGGGCTACTGTCTAGGTGTGGTGCAAGGGCTTCTCATTGTGGTGGCTTCTCTTGTTGTGCCGTACAGGTTCTAGGGTGCACAGGCTTCCGTAGTTGTGGCACATGGGCTCGGTAGTTGCAGGCTCTGAAGCTCAGGCTCATTAGCTGTGGCCTTAGTTGCCCCATGGCATGTGGGAGTTTTTGGATCAAGGATTGAACTGGTGTCCCTTGCACTGCAAAGCAGAGTCTTAACTATTGGACCATCAGGGAAGCCCAACAGTTTCTTTCATAAGCAGATGTTTTTCATTTTGAGGAAGTCCAGTTTATCAATTTTTTTCTTTTATGAGTTGCTCTGTTATGTCATATCAAAGAAAGATTTTTTTCTTGTGTTTTCTTCTACAAGCTTCGTAGTTTAAGGTTTTACATTTAGGTCTACGATCCACATTGAATTAATTTTTGTATAAAAGTGAGATGTGTTGTTGTTTGTTCTTTTTTTGCATGTGGGTATCTAACTGTTTCAGCACCATTTGTTGAAAAGATTATCCTTTCTCCATTGAACTGCCTTTGCACTTTTGTCAAGTTAGTTGAGAATATATGTGTGGGACTGTTTCTGAGTTCTTTATTTTGTTCCATTGATCTATGTGTCTGCTGCTGCAGCTAAGTCGCTTCAGTCATGTCCGACTCTGTGTGACCCCACAGACGGCAGCCCACCAGGCTCCCCCATCCCTGGGATTCTCCAGGCAAGAACACTGGAGTGGGTTGCCATTTCCTTCTCCAACGCATGAAAGGAAAAGTGAAAGGGAAGTCGCTCAGTCATGTCCAACTCTTAGAGACCCCGTGGACTGCAGCCTACCAGGCTCCTCCGTCCATGGGATTTTCCAGGCAAGAGTACTGGAGTGGGGTGCCATTGTCTTCTCCGATCTATGTGTCTACCTTTTAGTTAATATCACACTGTTCAATCTTACCTGTTAAATAAAATTCTTAAAGGTGAATTCTTTTGAAATAGTTATGTGTCTAATAAGCGTTCTGTCATGTTGAACACATTCAGAATTGTGAAAGATTTAAAACCCAAAGCTAATGTTTGGGTGAAAATCTTGGATCAAAGTTGGCATGTGACAGAGACGACAATGCAGATAATGTGAAAGTGTTGAAAGAACACTGAACCATCTGTGGTTTTGGGCAAATCCCCTTGCCCAGTTAAAGTTCCTGGGAGTCACCTGACACAAGCTGAAATAGTAGTATGGTGGCAAGATGACCAGCCATTGAAAAACTTATTCTTTTCTTTTCTCTAATTTGGCTATTGGGTCTTAGTTGAGACATGCAAGATCTTTAGTTGTGGCATGCAAACTCTTAGTTGGAGCATGTGGAAACTGGTTCTCTGATTAGAGATTGAACCCAGGCCCACTGCACTGGAAGTGTGGAGTCTTAGCCACTGGACCACATGTAAGTTCCTGTAGAACTTATTCTTGAAGACTCAAAGGCCCTGGAGAGAGTCTTTGAAATACCTGAGGAGGGGTTAATTCCTACAAGTAGGGAAGTGGGTGTTCATGCTAGGATAAATAATGTATAAAGGTTATTAAATAATATAATCTCATTTGGTAATTGGAGGCAAATGAAGCTGAGGATATGTGGTTATGTTTTGGGGATTCCACCCAGAATTTTTATAAATCTTATTGAAATTTATATCCATACCATGAACTCACCACTATATCTAGAAATAAAGCCAATAAATGTTAGGATAATGACCAAGATAACATTAGAAAATTTGTGCATGGTGGTAGATGTAGACTTCTAGAAATCTCTATGCATTGTGGGATTTAAAAGAACTGTGAAAAATCTGAAATCGAAGAGATGTGCAACTTTTCTGTTAGGTACCTGGGCAGATAGAGGGCCCAGTAAGGTCTTCAGGAGGAGAGAGAACACAGCCTTACTCAAGCTTCTAAAGATGTGAACTGGGCTGCAGTACTAGGAAGATACCAGGGAACAGAGTTCCAGTGTTGGATATGGTTAGAATTTCTCCTACATGAAAACAGACAGTTCCAACTCTCACCAGAGTCACTGGCCTAATTGCTGGGGACAGGTGAAAGGAAAGGCCATTCGGTCAGAGATTTATGAGATCCAAAAGTTGAGAGTATTTAGGGGGAAGGCAACTTCTGGCATGAGGAAACTCTGCTCCTGGTTGGGCCCTCTGCTGAGATACTGCAAATGGTGGATACCACTAGTGGAGAAGTGAGAGGAGAACCTCTGAGTCTGACAAAGGGAGTTTTCAAGGCTACCAAGGTCTCGGTATCAGCTGGCTGAGTGCCAAACACTCTGACTATTTTAGCACTTGGAAAGATTTATAGTCATAAGGTCATTCAGATTTTTTTCTATGCTCTATTGGAGGGTGTGGGAAAAGATGCATAGTTTTTTTTCTTTAAAGAAAGAAACAAAGTGAAGTCGCTCAGTAGTGTCCAACTCTTTGTGACCCTGTGGACTGTGGCCTACGAGGCTCCTCCATCCATGGGCTTTTCCAGGCAAGAATGCTGGAGTGAGTTGCCATTTCCTTCTCCAGGGGATCTTCCTGACCCAGGGATCGAACCCGGATCTCCTGCATTACAGGCAGATGCTTTACCCTCTGAGCCACCAGGGAAGCCCTTTTTCTTTAAAGGTGCTTACTTTTGAATTGGGGTTGGAGACACACTTACAGGAGGCAGAGTAAACAGAAGCCAAAGTTCTAAACAGTATGAATCAAGTTCTCTGTATAACAGGGAGGGACTAAAGTAAGGCTTTGGGGAAAATTTCAGCTGCAAGACCCAGAATAGTCTTTTAGGTTCTTCCAGTTATCGAAATTAACATAGGAAAAGGAGGAAGGGAGGCAGCTCAAGTCATGGGATGCAGGAAACCCCATCAATTGAGGTGATTGTAGATAACCCAGCAATAACTCCAATGACTACTATCCATGAAGACTTCAAGGTACGTATGAAAGCCCTGCTAGTGCCCTTATAGGTTTGGAGAAAGAGCTGTGAGGGTGGATACTTCAGAGCCCTAAAAGGCAGAATGCTGGAGGAAGTGGGGGGGTGAGGAGGTTCCAGAACAAGAAGAAATTCCAGCTATCCTAAGGTTGAAGAGCATCGGGGAAGAGGGAGTGGAGATGGGCCTAGAGTTTGAGCTGTCTTCGACCCAGCCAGGAGCCCAAGGCAGGTGAAGAGCCCATCTTTGTCTTGTGGAGGGAGGATCCTAGGAAGATGAGGAGCCAAGAAAAACACCAAGCCGTAAGCATGGCTTGATAGTGAATTCACAAGTAGCAAGCTCCCAAGCCATTCCCCAAGACAAAAATAGAATGAATAAGATGTGGTTTTGCTTTAATACTGATTGTGAGGCATGAGTATCCTACAGGACTGGTGGAAATGATAGAAAAGATGAAAAATCTGTAGTTATATATTGGACCCTGGCAGTGCTTGGCAAAGGTAGGTACATTATAGGGATCAAGTCCAGATTCTTTAAAGTGTTCACTGGAAGCATTCCATGGTGTTCTACCCTTACCCAGGAAAATCAAAGCAAGGAAGAGTCTAAAATTCCCACCCCCTGCCCCGTTTCCATTCTGGGTCCTTTAATTGGGGGATTCCTAAAATTCAAAAGGTGGAAATAGAAGGACCAAACCCGGAATAGTTTCTCTAAGAATGGGCTGTGACTAAGCATAAGGTATGCCCATAATCTTGAAGTTGGAAGCCCAGACCCTTCAGAAGATAGTGCAGGAAGTCTATATTGTCTGAGAGGGATGATTTTTTAGATCACCTTAAAGACCTACTGATTAACTGCATCAGCTCTGGGTTCCACATCCCCTTTTGTGACAGTGAAGAAAAAAATTCAGGTAAATTCTGGGTTTGTGTGGATTTCCTGGCTCTGAACAGACAGTCTAAAATAGTCCAGCACACTGTGTTCCTTATACAGGATGGCTTAGCCACTTCCTATGGAGTCGGTTGTTTCCAGAATTGGATGTCAGAGCAGGTATTATAAAATCTCTATGACTGCAGAGAACATTGACAGGGTAGATTTTATCTGTCTTGTGTAGGTCTAGCAACGTGAAGGGATTGGGGTTCCAGGAATCCTTATTACTGCTCAGAGGTTATTGTAGAAAAGTGACTGGTCATTTGAATTTATCTGCAAGTGCTTATGTATTCATTTATATGTAATATTTATATATTCATTATTTATGTTCATATACATATATTCATATTCTCCCAAACCTTGGAAAAATGTGGACAATGGGTCTTCAAGTAGTGAACATATATATAAAAAAAAGTGAACTTTTTTTTTTTTTGGTCTGCCCAGATTTTCTTTAAAACTGCCCTTCCCAATCCTAAATCTATGTATCTTGGGTATAGCCGACCTCATACTCTGCTTCTAGGAGTGCCATATGACCAGCTGCTGCTGCTGCTGAGTCGCTTCAGTTGTGTTTGACTCTGTGCGACCCCATAGAAGGCAGCCCACCAGGCTCCTCTGTCCCTGGGATTCTCCAGGCAAGAACGCTGGAGTGGGTTGCCATTTCCTTCTCCAACGCATGAAAGTGGAAAGTGAAACGGAAGTCGCTCAGTTGTGTCCGACCCTTAGCGACCCCGTGGACTGCAGCCTACCAGAGTCCTCTGTCCATGGGATTTTTCCAGGCAAGAGTACTGGTGTGGGATGCCTGTCCAATTAGAACATTCCATCTAACTAGGCTCAGGGATTGGTTCAAGGTGAGTGTGTGATCCAAGTTAAGCCATTGAGACTTAACCCTCAGAAGTTTTCTGTAACTATAAGGAGAAACTTGCACTTTGCTAGATGGCATTGCTGAGCGTGTGGAATGTAGGCCTGGGGTTGCTGGATGCTCTCCTTGTCACCACTTGGGGGAACATCAGAGGGAAGGAGGACTGAGAATGAATCTGACTCCTGGTAGCATTATTTGAGCACCTCAACTTGAGCTTAGGACTTTCCAGGTGGCTCAGTGGTAAAGAATTTGCCTGCCAATGTAGGAGCCACAGCAGCTGCGGGTTTGATTCCTGGGCTGGGAAGAGCCCCGGAGGAGGAACTGGCAACCCACTCTAATATTCTTGCCTGAAGAATCCCATGGTCAGAGAAGCCTGGCAGCCTACAGTCCATAGGATTGCAAATAGTCAGACATGACTAAGCATGCACGTGCTCGACTTGAGCATGTTTGTTTGACTTAACCAGATTTTATTTTCTTAGGCTCCAAAATCACTGTAAATGGTGACTGTAGCCACAAAATAAAAAGACACTTGCTCCTTGGAAGAAAAGCTATGACAAACCTAGACAGAGTATTAAAAAACAGAGACATCACTTTGCCAACAAAGGTCCATATAGTCAAAGCTATGGTTTTTCCAGTAGTCATGTACGAATGTGAAAATTGAACCACAAAGAAGGCTGAGCACTGAAGAATTGATGCTTTCCAACTCTAGTGCTCAGGAAAATTCTTGAGCCTCCCTTGGACTGCAAGGAGATCAAACCAGTCAATTCTAAAGGAAATCAACCCTAAATATTCATTGGAAGGACTGATACTAAAGCTGAAGCTCCAATGCTTTGGCCACCTGATGCGAAGAGCCAAGTCACTGGAAAAAGACCCTGATGCTGGGAAAGATTTAGGGCAGGTGGAGAAGCGGGTAATAGAGGATGAGATGGTTGGATGGCATCATCGACTCAATGGACATGAATTTGAGCAAACTCCAGGAGATAGTGAAGGACAGGGAAGCCTGTTGTGCTGCAGTCTATGGGGTCATGAAGAGTTGGATACAACTTAGCAACTGAACAACGACAACAAAGTTTCCCGTCACTTAAATCTGAAAATGTCATGCTAATACAATAGTGATACTAGAACACATGGGAGACTTTACAAGTCGATCTCAGTTAAAGAGAATGACATGTAATGTCACACAGTGTGTAAGAACAGGCCATGAGAAGATCTCTATTATTAACAACTAGTCCTACCCTATCAACTATGAAAATATGGAAATAGTCATAAAGTTTATGAAGAACTCTTCCAGGATTACAGAAGTCTTGTGTTCTAACTTGGCATTATCAGGACAGACCCAGGGCACTGATTCATAAGTCAGCTTCCAGAAGGAAGTCAAATCCCTTACTCCTTTGCCCCCTTTTGGGAGTTCAAGGCCTTGGTGACTTTGTTGAGCTCCTTAGCTTAAGGTTGTCCTAGCAATTGCTGATGCACACTAATATCAGTTTTGAGGACATCTAAGTAGGTGCTATGTTAGAAAACGAAAGAAGAGAGCAGGTCTACAGTTCTTGTTATCAAGCATGTCTGATAGTAAGACACCGTTTAAATGGAACAAATGGAACACCATTTAAAACAGAGTTTCTGGATTGAAAGTGGGAAATCACAGGAAAATTCTGAGAGACATAGCAGGTGTATCAAGTGCTAGACTAATCTCATTTGTCCATGTGTTTCCCAGTCCTAGGTTGATTGCTCTGGTCAGTCAGTGTTAGTCGCTCAGTCGTGTCCGACTCTTTGTGACCCCATGGACCGTAGCCCACCAGGCTCTTTTGTCCATGGAATTCTTCAGGCAAGATTACTGGAGTGGGTTGCCATTCCCTTCTCCAGGGATCAGACTCGGGTCTCCTGCCTTGCAGGCTGATTCTTTACCATCTGAGCCATCAGGGAAGCCCAGGTTGCTTCTGGTACCTGGCTATTATTGACCTGTAGCATGCCAGTGGTTTTTCTTACTAGTTATATCCACAGGCCACCGAGAATCAGGCTCTGACACAGGTCTAGCAGGAAGACTTGTACACCATGATCGTGGTGGCATTTGACTATGTGGTCAAAGGCAGATCATTACCACCCGAAGTGTGGGTGTAGAGTTGGAGAAAGGAATCATGGACAGGAGCCAAGCCTAGTATATGTGTGTGTGGGTTCTCTCCGAAGAAAATACTCAAAATTTCCCAAGGGAGAGGACTAGAACATCCTCCAACAGAGATGGCTTCAAGACCTGATAAATGATGTAGTACCGAATATTTGACATTCTGTTTTGGAGGACTAGCAAGTCAGATGGGAGGCAGGGCCCATAAACTCTGATATGATGTTGAGTATGGTGCCAGAAGATGCAAGAATGAAATAAAATGCTCTTTTAGGATTTGAGGCTGCCCATGAAGCTCAAAATAGATAATTGGA
Organism: Budorcas taxicolor; assembly: GCF_023091745.1. NCBI lineage: Eukaryota > Metazoa > Chordata > Mammalia > Artiodactyla > Bovidae > Budorcas > Budorcas taxicolor. The sequence continues at coordinate 100,144,182 of NC_068912.1, forward strand.
GGTATAACATATAGCCAGTGAGAGAGGAAAGTCACAGTGATTGACCAAAATAACTTATAACTTACTACTAATAGAGAAATCAATCCTCCTTTCTTCTGGCCCACTTGGTAGGCATTAGAGTTCATGAGGAAGCCCTCCCCTGTCACTGCTCATTCACTCAGTTGCATCCAACTTTTTGCAACCCCATGGACTGTAACCCACCAAACTCCTCTATTATGAATACTGAACAAGAAAGCTAGAGTGGGTTGCCATGACCTTTTCTACCTTCTGTCACTAGTAGCGGCCTTATAGGGAACAGAGAGAGGAAATTGGACAGTGGTTCAGAGGGTAAAGACAGCAGCCTTATTTAGGATTCTTGGGTTGCAAGTGACAATCTAGTTGGAGCCTACTTAAATAAACAAGGAATTTATATAAACAGCCCCTATTAGAACTGAGAAAGAGGGGCCAGGGCAGGGCACATAGACTTTCTCCTCATCAGATGAGAAATCAGTATAGTTACGGGAACTTATCCACCAAGAGCCTTTCTTCCTTCTTTTAAACCATGCTCTTGGAGTTCTTCACCCAAATGGCCCCAAGCCTGTTTTCAAGATTGCACTGGGTCTTTTCCCTGGATCTGTTCTCCTAAGGACAGATAGAATTGTCAACGTCAATACCTTTAGACCCAGGGGGTGGTCAAGGGACAGCTGTTTATAGTGGAATGGATGGAAGGAGATTCGACATGTGCCCAAGGATCCCCTTCACAGTGCAGGATGAAGCCAGGGGTGAAAAGAGATGGGAGTCAGAAATCCAAGGATTTGTGAATTCTAAATTTGAACATAGTCTTTCAGGTTTGCATGGAGGTATATTTGGCAAGATAGGAGCATAGAATATATTTAGCTTAATCGCTTGTTCCTTCGATTTATAATTTTAAAGTATTTTGACATAAGGTTATGTGTGCTTCTATTTATATTACTGTTGTGGGCCCTGAAAATGTTAGAGGTGAGCCTGACCTTAGAACAGGGACAAAGCTGGGCATTAGAAGGCTCAAGACTCAAGAAATTGATTATTGATCAGGTCCTTTCCATTCTACATCTTTGTTCCTTTCAGAGTGTTTCCTTCATCCTTCGTTGGCTTTCTGAACACTGGCCAGCTTCAGAGATTCCATGCTACAGATCCAAACCCCTGGAGAGACCAATTCTTCTTTTGGCCAACCCAATATTTGCAAATATTTGTGAAAGAAAATTTAACTCAACCTGTGTCCCTCAACTAAGGCCAGTGGCAAGGTCATGTGCAAATTGGAAAAAGGAATGTCACATTGAACTGGAGAAAGGTATTCAGCAGTGTGTACTGCTGCTGCTGCTACTGCTGTGTCACTTCAGTCATGTCCGACTCCGTGCGACCCCACAGACGGCAGCCCACCAGGCTCCCCCATCCCTGGGATTCTCCAGGCAAGAACACTGGAGTGGGTTGCCATTTCCTTCTCCAATGCATGAAAGTGAAAAGTGAAAGTGAAGTCGCTCAGTTGTATCCGACTCTTCGTGGCCCTATGGTCTGCAGCCCACCAGGCTCCTCCGTCCGTGGGATTTTCCAGGCAAGAGTACTAGAGTGGGGTGCCATTGCCTTCTCTGCAATGTGTACTACAATGGGGCAATTGACCATCCAGTCTGGGTCATCAATCCACTGACACCTTCAAGCCTTAACTCATAAACAGTATTCTTGGGGCTGGTTAATCTATCCAATGAAGTCCCAGAAGTGAGTGTACCACCTGGAAAAGCAGAAGAGGAAAATACTACCAATAAAGAGAAAGAGTCTCAACAGAAAATTTGTAATCTTATTTTGTAGTGGGTAGTTTTTTAGGATGGGGATTTGCTGTTACCTAATCCTCACCAAATGTGGCCTTTTTTTACCTCCTATGTGTGTTCGTGCTACATTGCTTTAGTCGTGTCCAACTCTGTGTGACCCGCCAGGCTTCTCTGTCCATGGGGTTTTCCTGGCAAGAATACTGGAGTGAGTTGCCACATCCTCCTTCAGGGGATCTTCCTGACCCAGGGATTGAGCCTGTGTCTGTTGTGTCTCCTGCATTGGCAGGAGGGTTCTTTACCATGAGAAACACCTTTCAAATATACCCATGGCTCTCTGTCTTTTGCCTACATTGTTTCAACAATGTTTTATCTTCAAATGATTTTCAGTTTGCATCTTTAATTCACTCTGCAATCTGTAATGATTCTTGAATACAGATCTGCCCTCATTGGTCTGAACATAAGGAATGCGTTCCTGGGAATTCCCTGGTGGTCCAGTGGTTAGGTCTTTGTGCTTTCACTGCTGAGGGCCAGGGTTCAACCTCTGGTAGGGGAATTAAGATCCTGCAAGCTCTGTGGTGAAGCCAAAAACAACCCCAAAACAATGCATTCCTAATCTTGGCTTACAAGGCTCTTCATGTTTACCTTGTGCTTCATCCCTCACCATCCTCTACCTCCTTCATGACACAATTTCCAGGGTCCCCAAGAGACACTGGCTTCCCTCATGGCTCAGACAGTAAAGAATCTGCCTGCAATGCAGGAGATGCAGGAGACATGGGACAGATCCCTGGGCTGGGAAGATTCCTTGGAGTAGGAAATGGCAATTCACTGCAGTATTCTTGCCTGGAAAATCCCATGGACAGAGGAGCCTGGTGAACTATAATCCATAGGGTCGCAAAGAGTCAAACACGACTGAACATGCACACAAGAGACGCACGCTCTCTTCTGGGCCTTTGTACATGCTCTTCTCCTTGTGGGCCTACATTCCCATCTGGCCCTGTCACCCAGCTAGAAAAGAAACTGGCTTCTACATGATGATTTGGAGGTGTTCTGGGGCTATCTAATAGGCATTTGGGTAGACAGAAGTAAGAATACTTTAGAAGGCTGATGAGGGTGCTACCTAGAGGTCAGAAAGGGTGACTAGCTTTCAACTGGAGGAAAGACATACTCCCTCAGAGAGGAAGGCGAGGAAGACAAGGATGGTACTAGTTGCTAAGCTCTGGAGGGGATGTAAGGAGGGAGGCGTGAAGCCTGATGATCTCTGTGAAATAAAAGGCCAGGTTACACTTACTGATCTGAGGGTGAAAGACAGTCATTTGTGATAAGTGATGAAGGTTTGGAACGTCTGAGAAAGCGCCTTGAGGATAAGTAAAAGAAACTGAAGTTATGGCCAGAGACCAGCCCAGAAAGAACTTGGCAAATTTTCTTTCTGTTTTAAATCTAAGCCCAGCTGCCTGAGTGTAAGAACAGAAGGAGGACTCATGTTTTGATCTGGAATTTGGCTTTGGCAGTGTGACTTTTTGGAAGGACAAGGAAGAGAGACAATTGCAGGTACTGGGAGAAAATTGTTAAAAAGATACACCTTGGGTCCGGCCTGTGGTTCCTGGTACTGGGGCTAGCCTATGACAACGTTTCATCCATTTGAATAGCATATTCAAAGCGACTTACAGGGTTCTCCCTGGTGGCTCAGTGGTAAGGACCTGCCTGCCAATGCAGGAGACATGGGTTTGGTCTTTGATCTGGGAAGATCCCACATGCTGCAGAACAACTAAGCCCCCCCACACAATTACTGAGCCTGTGCTCTAGAGCCCAGGAACCACAACTGCTGGGCACATGAGCCACAACGAGTGAAGCCCCCATGCCCTAGAGCCCACGCTGCGCACCCAGAGGAGCCAACTCAATGAAAGCCCCGAGCGCCACAGCTAGGGCGTAGCCCCCACTTGCCACGGCTAGAGAAAAGCCCACGAAGCAACGAAAACCTGGCACCGCCAAAAATAAATAACAAGTAAAATAAAAAGAAAAATAAAGTGACTTGCAAACATTTCTTGTGCAGGTTGGTCCTTTACTTTGAAGTTATATTCTTTCTATATCTTGCTTTTAAAATGTCTTAAAAAATAAATTATTGGGCAATGTATTAGTTTCCTAGGGCGAGAATAATGAATAACCACAAATTGGGTGAATTAAAACAACAAAAATATATTCTATCACAATTTTGGAAGTTAAAAGTCCAAAATCAAGTTGTTGGCAGTATTGGTTCTTTCTAAAGACTCCGAAGGAAAATCTGTTCTATGCCCCTCTCCCAGCTTTTGGTCGTTGTAGGCAGTTCTTGGTGCTTCTTGGCTTGGACGTGCATCACTCCAGTTTCTGCCTGTGCTTCACACTGTCTTACCCTCTGTGTCTGTGTCTCAAATCTCCCCTTGCCTTTTTCCTTATGGTACCTGTCTTTGGATCTAGCACTCACTCTAAATCTAGGATGATCTCATTTTAAGATCTTTATGTCTGCAAAGACCCTCTGTCCAAATAAGACCACATTCAGAGTTTCTGAAGGGTTAGGATGTAGACATATTTTTTGGGGGCCACTATTCACTACAGTGGTATTAGATGGCTGTCCTTTTCCTCCAATGCCTATGCCTGGTCAAAAAAAAAAGAGGTCAGGGAGGGCTGGAGAGAGTTGTCTGAGCTGAGATTTCAGATAAAGAGCAATTCATGGGTATAGTATCATATGATTCTCATTTGCAGAGTCCTGGGAGAACTCATAAGAAACATCAAGGCCCTATATCAGGGTAGGATATGGAGCTAGATTCCTCCATTGCCCTGGAAAAGAAGACAAGAAACATTTGAGTTGTGGTTAGGGAACGCAGCCAGAAATCAGTGCTGCAAGAACAGAATCAGTGAAGAGCGTGAGGTTAAGATAATAGTCAAGGAGATCAGGAGGAGGCTAAACAGTAAAGCTATTGCAGAAGAAGATGAAGAGAGTAAATAGAGTGCGCTGTCTTGCCCTGACCTTTTGGCCTCAGGAGAGTTAGCTAGTCTAAAAGCACAAGGGTTGGGAGGGAAGGATAAATTGGAAATTTGGGATTAATAGATACATACTATTATACATAAAATAGATAAACAACAAGGACCTACTGTATAGCACAGGGAACTATCTTCAGTATCTTATAATAATCTATAATGGAAAACAATCTGAAAGGGAACATATAACTGAATCACTTTGCTTTACACCTGAAACATTGTAAATCAACTATACTTTGATTTTTAAAAAATGAAAAAAGCACAAGGGTTGGTGAATGTATTACTACTTGTTCATGAGTCTCCCTTACCAGATGATGGGTTCATCAGGGACAGAATAGTGTCTTACTAAGTGTTGTTCATGCGTTGCTAAGTTGTGTCTCACTCTTTTTGACTCCACAGACTGCAGCACACCAGCTTCTCTGTCCTTCACTATCTCCTGAAGTTTGCTCAAATTCATGTCCATTGAGTTGGTGATGCTATCTAACCATCTCATCCTCTGCTGCCCTCTTCTTGTTTTGCCTCCGATCTTTCCCAGCATCAGAGTCGTCCAATGAGTCCTCTCTTCACATCAGGTGGCCAAAGTATTGGAGCTTCAGCTTCAGCATCAGTCCTTCCAATGAATATTCAGAGTTGATTTCCTTTAGGATTGATTGGGTTGGTCTCCTTGTAATCCAAGAACTCTCAAGAGTCTTCTCCAGCACCACAATTCGAAAGCATCAGTTCTTTGGTGCTCTTGTTGAGTACTCAGCATAAACTCTAGAACATGAAAGGATTTCAGTTGAGCTGAAAGAGCTTGTCATATTGGATTGTTCTTCCCTTCTACCTTTAACATTTAATAAATCTACTTTGGGTATAATTATCATATTACATATTTGATATATGTGATGACCAGTTGATAGGGACAGAGTAGAGGGACAAAGTAGGTGATTAAATAGTTAATCCCACTGCTGCTGCTGCTGCTAAGTCACTTCAGTCGTGCCCGACTCTGTGTGACCCCATAGACGGCAGCCCACCAGGCTCCCCCGTCCCTGGGATTCTCCAGGCAAGAACACTGGAGTGGGTTGCCATTTCCTTCTCCAATGCATGAAAGTAAAAAGTGAAAGTGAAGTCGCTCAATCGTGTCTGACTCTTAGCGACCCCATGGACTGCAGCCTACCAGGCTCCTCCGCCCATGGGATTTTCCAGGCAAGAATACTGGAGTGGGGTGCCATTGCCTTCTCCGAGTTAATCCAACTAGGGGACGGTAAATAAAAAATATACTGGAAACCCCTGTAAGTTGATGCCTACTATAGAAAGCAAGTTCAGAAAAACAAATATCATATATTAATGCATATATATGGAATCTAGAAAAATGGTACTGACAACCCTATCTGCATGGAAGGATTGAGATACACATGTAGAGAATGGAAGCCTTGACATGTATGTACTACCATGTGTAAAATAGAATGCTACCATGAAGCTTCTGTATAATACAGGGAGCCCCAGCCTAGCACTCTGTAACGAGGGGTGGGATGGCAGTGAGGGTGAGAGGGAGGCTCAAATGGGAGGGGATATATGTGTGTGTGTGTATGTATGTATATATATATATATAGCTATGACTAATTTGCATTGATATATGGCAGAAACCACCACAACACTGTAAAACAATTATCTTCCAATTTAAAAAAATTAAAATAAGAAAGCAAGTTTGCTTAACTGCAAACCAAGCTGGCTTGCTTAGCAACAAAACCATATTCCAGAAGCATGAAACATGCCCCCAAACAATAAAACAATGGTGGCGTGAGACCCACATACTGCCCAGTGAGCTCAGTAAGTTAATGATCTCTAGGATATGCTGCCTGCACATACGAAAAACAATCATCTGTGGACCTAACTTGACCATGTAGGGACAAGAAAACTCCCCTGCTCAACCTGGAGGAAGAGCTGATGATGGAAGCATGACGTCTACTCAGGAAAGACAAAGAAGTTCTCCCCCTCTCCACTTTTCCTTTGATTATAATACCATAGCTCAATAAGTTCTTGGGGCACGATACCCCGCCAGTCGCTTGTAAGCCTCACAAGCATCCTATTCTAATAAATCACTTCTTATCTGTCACTTTACCTCTCACTGAATTCTTTTCTGTGCTGAGACAATAAAGGACTATGGTACTGGAGCTCTTCAGATCCCCCTGAAATGACACCAAAAACGGTGTCAAATAGTGAGCATGACAGGAAAGAATAAGGGCTCGGGTCCTAGTAGGGCATGGGATGCCATGGGCTAGGAGTTCCAGGGAGGACGGTTCACCCATGATAGCCCATTTCAGTCAGCCCGATCCACTATGAATGCTTTGGGGCTCTGACTGGGTTCCCAGGTACAGGCCAGGAAGATAATGAATGGTATGAATGTCTAAAAAGACAGGGAACTGGAGGAACGGTGGCAATCAGCATGAGTTGCTATAAAAAGGTGGTGTGGATGTTTAGAGATGCCGAAGTGATCTTGTTTGTTGTTGCAGGGGTCAAGAGAAATGGAATGTGAAAAGGAAGGAATTTCACAGTCTGGCTTGCTTTGGTCAGATTTGAATCTTGGCCACATGGAAACATAAAACAGCAGTGAGATGGTTATGCTTGTGCACATCCAACAGCAAGCCTGGGATAAAGCCAGCTGCTCCGTGATATTACAGAATTTAGTCATCTATACTCTGCTCTTTCACTCTGAGGTTTTCCTTCTATGCTCTGTATCTGTTTCTGTTCCATTTCTTTTCCTTTTAATTCCAGAAAACTTTTTACTACATTCACTAGAAAAATTCGTTCTTCTCTCTCAGTTTATTTGGCAAGAAACCAGCTAAACTCTGAGATTTTTCTTCTATACGTGATTAAAACTCAAGACTATGTGTTTCTCACAAGGCCCTTGCCTTTCAAGATGGCCCACATTCTGTCTACGAAGAGTTTCTCGTTAAATAAATACTCATGACTTTGTCTCTCACTGAATTCTTTCTTTCTATGATGAGACATCAAAAACCAAAACTTCATTAAGTCTTGAAACTAGATGTGTAAGTTCCAATTAAAAGACCCTGGGTTCAAGTCCAATCTGGCTTATGGCTGTGTTGGAGTTTTGGGTTATGTGAGTTCAAGTCCTAATCTGGGTTACACAGTTTCAGTATTAAATAAGAAAGGCTGTAAATTGGCACCCACTTTGTTGGACAAATTATACAAGCCTCTGTGATAAATTAACCAGATTTATTTTACAAACAAATCAATCTTAACTTGGCTATATTTGGTAAAAAAATAAGGGCAATTTTGGGCTTCCCTGGTAGCTCAGCTGGAAAAGAATCCACCTGCAGGAGACCTCAGTTTGATTCCTGGGTTGGGAAGATCCCCTGAAAAAGGGATAGGCTACCCACCCCAGTATTCTTGGGCTTCCCTGGTGGCTCAGATGGTAAAGAAGCCATCCGCAGTGTGAAAGACCTGGGTTTGATCCCTGGTTGGGAACATCCTCTGGAGAAGGGAATGGCTACCCACTCCAGTATTCTTTCCTGGAGAATTCCATGAACAGAGGAGCCTGGCAGGTTAAAGTCCATGGGGTCCCAAAGAGTTGGACATGCCTGAGCTACTTTCACTTTCAGGGTAATTTTAGAGAAAAAAGTTATGTTTTAATAGATAATGCATTTTAGTTTTACTGCTTGAGGTCCATATCTACTGTCTAAGACACACTTTTCAAATAGCTCTATGTTGTTATATTATTATAAAGCTTAACTGAGTTATTAAGAAGGTATTTTAAGCTTGTTACTGAAGCTGATCACTGTAATCTATCTTTGGATAAAGATTAAATGCTTATAATTTATAATCAGGGAACTTATATGTTAGAAAAAGAAATCATTTAAAGGACTGTGTCCCACCTAGATAAAAAACCTCTTATCAGGTATTCTTTAGTATATCATGCCCAAGAAAACTAAATGGAATCAACTTCCAAGACTTAAGGTACTTTCCCCTCAATTACTAAAGTGCCCCATGGAGGACTCCTTGAGCCCTGATGTCAGTCTTCCTCTCCTTTCAGCTCTTGCAAGTGCTGACCCTTTATTTCCAGTTTGCAGCCAGACCAGTTCTCATTCACTGTCACCACCACTGGGGCACCTTCTGTCCTTCTGTCCTGTTCCCTTGCATCAGGTTCTCAGGCATTGACACCTCGTTGGGAGACTACTTTGGAAGAGATACATCTAAAGTTGCAAATATAAACCTTGATTAAATTACATGGTAGATTTTGACATGGGAAAGAAACTTTTGGACAGGTAGCTATTGCTCCAGTGAAAGCTGCTATATGCATAAAAACAGCTGCTCCAACAAGGGCTATCTCAAATGTGGGAGCCAAGGCTTCAGTTGAGGATACCACAGCCAGAACCCATGCGAACCAAATGGTAGCCCAAGCCCAGAGGGCCATAGAGCACACCAGATGGGGAATAATGCTGTCCCTGAGGCAAATCCACAATGGAATCACCGGACAAATTTTATGATAGGGATAGACGGGACTATATGGTTAATTGTTTAACAGCAGGTATAAAAACTTACAGTGAAACATCAATTATGAAAAAGTGAAAAAAGTCCAACAGGGACCAGCTGAAAATCCTATGTTTTTCAAGAGAGATTAAAGGAAGCTTTTAAAAAGTATACAAATGATCCCTAATCTGCCAAGAGACATGCCCTTTCAGCTATGCATTTCATTTACAGCTCAGTTTACCCTAGACATCCGGTGCAAAATTCAAAAAACAACTGTGGGTCCTCAGACCCCCTAAGAGAGATTTGCTCCAATGGACTTATTTGGTTTTCAATAATGTGGATATGATTGGGTCGTTTATTTTTCTGGAATTGAGCTGCAACTTATGCAGCTCAATTCCAGAAAAATAAACGACCCAATCAAAAAATGGGCCAAAGAACTAAAAAGACATTTCTCCAAAGAAGACATACGGATGGCTAACAAACACATGAAAAGATGCTCAACATCACTCATTATCAGAGAAATGCAAATCAAAACCACAATGAGGTACCACTTCACACCAGTCAGAATGGCTGCGATCCAAAAATCTGCAAGCAATAAATGCTGGAGAGGGTGTGGAGAAAAGGGAACCCTCCTACACTGTTGGTGGGAATGCAAACTAGTACAGCCACTATGGAGAACAGTGTGGAGATTCCTTAAAAAATTGCAAATAGAACTCCCTTATGACCCAGCAATCCCACTGCTGGGCATACACACCGAGGAAACCAGAATTGAAAGAGACACATGTACCCCAATGTTCATCGCAGCACTGTTATAATAGCCAGCACATGGAAACAACCTAGATGTCCATCAGCAGATGAATGGATAAGAAAGCTGTGGTACATATACACAATGGAGTATTACTCAGCCGTTAAAAAGAATTCATTTGAATCAGTTTTGATGAGATGGATGAAACTGGAGCCGATTATACAGAGTGAAGTAAGCCAGAAAGAAAAACACCAATACAGTATACTAACACATATATATGGAATTTAGAAAGATGGCAATGACGACCCTGTATGCAAGACAGGAAAAAAGACGCAGCTGTGTATAATGGACTTTTGGACTCAGAGGGAGAGGGAGAGGGTGGGATGATATGGGAGAATGGCATTCTATCATGTATACTATCATGTAAGAATTGCATCGCTAGTCTATGTCTGATGCAGGATACAGCATGCTTGGGGCTGGTGCATGGGGATGACCCACAGAGATGTTATGGGGAGGGAGGTGGGAGGGGAGTTCATGTTTGGGAACACATGTAAGAATTAAAGATTTTAAAATTAAAAAAATAAAAAACTATTAAAAAAAAAAAAAGAAAAGAAAAAAAATAATGTGGATATGGCCAAAAAGGCTGAATGCATCCAGAGGGATAAATGAAAGGCTCAAATGATGACAATGGCTTTCTCCACTCAGAGACCACCAAAGGGGAGGCTGGCTTTACCAGGCCCATTTGGCTGTGGTAGACCACAAGGCCCATGGGTACCCAGACAAAATCAGCTGGTCCTGCGTGGACAGAAAGGACGCTGGAGGAAATATTATGATCAATGTGCTCTTTACAAATAGCCCAGACATTGACAGAGGGAATGCCCCAGATGCCAGAGAGCAATGGGAGCCCCTCAGCCTTTAATGGTTTCACAATCAAAATACTAATGAGGCCCAAGGCCAAAAGTGGCTCTGCCTAGTGGGGCCATCTACATAACTAATGCTGAGCCTCATGTGGACACTGAAAGGGTGAACCACTTGAAAATTTCTCATAGACACTGGTCCAACCTTCTTGGTCTTAACCCAAAGTATTGGAAACCTTAACAACTGTAAGAAATGTGTAATGGGAGTATCAAGAAAGAGACAAGGGCACACTTTCCTGAGACCCCTTTTGTGCCATATCAATGGCTGTTTGTTTCTTTATTCCTTTCTGTTTGTGCTTGATTGTCCTATTTCTCTAATGAAAGGGACTTATTAACTAGATTAGGGGCCACTTTGTGTCTCGAGGGACAAGGAAGCTACCCTTATCACCAAAGGATATTAACAAAAAAAATTTTTTAAACAGATTAAATCTATAACTGAAATAAAAGACTCCATAGACCCTAAGGTATTAATATAAAACACTGAGATTCTGAGACTAACCAATAACAGATTGAGGCCTTAAGTGATGGGGGAAATGGTTTAGATCTTCAAAATCATGGATATAATCTCCTTTAACAACTTTTCTAATGCTTATTGCTGTATTTCTTCTCATTTGTATCTCTTTTGTGGACTCATCCTCCAGTGTTTAACATCTAAGAGGGCTAAAAGGATGATGCTAACCAGAGTGACATTGACTTGAAATTCTCCCAGTATAGAAGGGACAGTCAGCAAGGTGCTTTACTCCTTCCCTAGGCAGGCCTATGCCTCATCTCAGCTGGAAGTAACTAATGAGTGATCATTGCCCCTTACCCTCTTTTAAGCATACAAGGATGAACACCTGAAGGGGGCAATGATATCAACAGAATAAAGAGGCAAAGTAGGTGATTAAATAGTAAATCTCCCCAGGGGATTATAAGTAGAAAAAATATGGGAGACCCCTATAAGTTAACAATTACTCAAGAAAGCAGGTTTGCTTAACCACAAAACCAAGTAGGCTTACTTAGCAACCAACCAACAGAAGCACCAACCATCCAACAGAAGCACAAGAACGCTCCCAAACAATAAAACAATGGTGGCATGAGTCTTACATCCTGCCCAATGAGCTCAGTAAGTTAATGATCCCCAGGACATGCTCTCTGCACACATAAAAAACAATAATTTGTGGACCTAGCTTGACAACATAGGGACAAAAAAACTCCCCTGCCCAACCTTGAGGAGAAGCTGATGATGAAAGCATGATGTCTACTAAAGAAAGACAAAGTTCTCTTTCTCCCCACTTTTCCTTTGATTATAAAACTATAGCCCAAGCAAATGAAGCAACTGACAAACAACTAATCTCAAAAATATACAAGCAACTCCTGCAGCTCAATTCCAGAAAAATAAACGACCCAATCAAAAAATGGGCCAAAGAACTAAACAGACATTTCTCCAAAGAAGACATACAGATGGCTAACAAACACATGAAAAGATGCTCAACATCACTCATTATCAGAGAAATGCAAATCAAAACCACAATGAGGTACCATCTCACGCCAGTCAGAATGGCTGCGATCCAAAAATCTACAAGCAATAAATGCTGGAGAGGGTGTGGAGAAAAGAGAACCCTCTTACACTGTTGGTGGGAATGCAAACTAGTACAGCCACTATGGAGAACAGTGTGCAAATTCCTTAAAAAACTGGAAATAGCACCACCTTATGGCCCAGCAATCCCACTGCTGGGCATACACACCGAGGAAACCAGAATTGAAAGAGACACGTGTACCCCAATGTTCATCACAGCACTGTTTATAATAGCCAGGACATGGAAGCAACCTAGATGTCCATCAGCAGATGAATGGATAAGAAAGCTGTGGTACAAACAAAACAAAACAAAACAAAACAAAACAAAACAAACAAAAGAAAGCTGTGGTACATATACACAATGGAGTATTACTCAGCCATTAAAAAGAATACATTTGAATCAGTTCTAATGAGGTGGATGAAACTGGAGCCTATTATACAGAGTGAAGTAAGCCAGAAAGAAAAACACCAATACAGTATACTAACGCATATATATGGAATTTAGAAAGATGGTAATGAAAACCCAATATGTGAGACAGCAAAAGAGACACAGATGTATAGAACAGTCTTTTGGACTCTGTGGGAGAGGGAGAGGGTGGGATGATTTGGGAGAATGGCATTGAAACATGTATAATATCATATAAGAAATGAATTGCCAGTCCAGGTTCAATTCAGGATACAGGATGCTTGGGGCTGGTGCACTGGGATGACCCAGAGGGATGGTACAGGGAGGGAGGTGGGAGGGGGGTTCAGGATGGGGAACAAGTGTACACCCATGGATGATTCATGTTGATGTATGGCAAAACCAATACAATATTGTAAAGTGATTAGCCTCCAATTAAAATAAATAAATTTAAACTAAAAAAAAACTATAGCCCAGTAAGTTTTGGGGGCATGGCACCCCACTGCCTGCCTGCTTATAAGCCTCACAAGCATCCTGTTCTAATAAATCATTTCTTATCTGTCACTTTGCTTCTCTCTGACTTCTTTTCTGCACTGAACAATAAAGGACTATAGTACTGAAGCTCTTCACAGCCTCTAAAACAACATCCAAATGGTTTCATGATTATATTTTCTTTTTTTCCTCTTGCTCACTATATGAAAATATATTGCTTTTGAACTCCCAGTTCCTTATACTGGGAATATCTAAGGTGCTTTTACTTCTATTCCCAGGAACTTAGGTGCCTTTACTTCCCAGGTGGTCCTAGTGGTAAAGAATTCATCTGCCAATGCAAGAGTTGTAACAGATAGGGGTTCAGTCCCTGAGTTGGGAAAATTCCTAGAGGAGGGCATGACAACCACTATAGTATTCTTGCCTGAAGAATCCCATGGACAGAGAAGCCTGGTAGGCGCCAGTCCATAGGGTTGCAAAGAGTCAGAACATGACTGAAGTGAATTAGCCCACACACTTAGCTCTAAAATCTTAATGACCTCGATAACCATGATGGTGTGGTCACTAACCTAGAGCCAGACATCCTGGAGTGTGATGTCAGGTGGGCCTCAGGAAGCATTACTATTAACAAAGCTAGTGGAAGCAATGGAACTTTAGCTGAGCTATTTCAAATCCTGTGTGCTGCACTCAATATGCCAGCAAATTTGGAAAACTAAGCAGTGGCCACAGGACTGGAAAAGGTCAGTGTTCATTCCAATCCCAAAGAAGGACAATGCTAAAGAATGTTCAAACTACCACACAATTGCAATCAGTTCACATGCTAGCAAGTTCACACGATCAAAATTCTTCAAGCTAGACTTCAACCATATGTGAATTGAGAACTTCCAGACGTACAAACTGGATTTAGAAAAGGCAGAGGAACCAGAGGTCAAATTGCCAACATCCATTAGATCACAGAATAAGCAAGAGAATTCCAGAAAAACATCTACTTCTGCTTCGTTGACTACACTTAAGCCTTTGACTGTGTGGATCATAATAAACTGGAACATTCTTAAGGAGATGGGAATACCAGACCACCTTACCTGTCTCCTATGAAACCTGTATGCAGGTCAGGAGGCAACAGTTAGAACTGGACATGGAACAACAGACTGATTCAAAACTGGGTAAGAGTACCTCAAGGCTGTATATTGTAACCCAGCTTTTTTAACTTATATGTCTACTACATCATGTGAAATGCTGGGCTGGATGAATCACAAGTTGGAATCAAGATTGCAGGGAGAAATATCAGTAACCTTAGATACACAGATGACACCACCCTTATGGCAGAAAGCAAAGAGGAATTAAAGAGCCTCTTTTTTTTTTTTTTTTTAAGAGCCTCTGATGAAGGTGAAAGAGGAGAGTGAAAAAGCTGGCTTAAAACTCAATATTCAGAAACATCAGATAATGGCATCCAGTCCCATCACTTCATGGCAAATAGATGGGGAAACAAAGAATCAGTGACAGACTTTTTTCCCCTGGACTCCAAAATCACTGTAGATGGTGACTGCAGCCATGAAATTAAAACACGTTTGCTCCTTAGAAGAAAAGCTATGACAAAACTAAACAGTATATGGAAAAGCAGAGACATCACTTTGGAAACAAAAGTCCCTCTAGTCAAAGCTATGGTTTTTCCAGTAGTCATGTAGGGATGTGAGAGTTGGACCATAAAGAAGGCTGAGGGCTAAAGAATTGATGCTTTTGAAGTGTGGTGCTAGAGAAGACCCTTGAGAGTCCCTTGGACAGCAAGGAAATCCAACCAGTCGATCTTAAAGGAGATCAGTCCTAAATATTCATTGGAAGGACTGATGCTGAAGCTGAAGCTGCAATATTTTGGCCACCTGATGCAAAGAACTGACTCATTGGAAAAGACCCTGATTCTAGGAAAGATTGAAGGCAGGAGGAGAAGGGGATGACAGAGGATGAGATGGTTGGATGGCATCACCAACTCAATGGACATGAGTTCAAGCAAACCTGGGCAAATGGTGAAGACAGGAAAGCCTGCCATGCTGCAGTTCATGGGGTCACAAAGAGTTGAACACAACTTAGTGACTGAACAAGACTGCATAATTTAGAATTTCACACATTGGTATTGAGAGAGGGAGAAACAGGATCCTGGATGAAGTCTGGGGAATAATAGTGATTTGTGTAGACTGATTCCTCTGCAAAAAGCATAAGATGAGCAGAATACAAGGTAGTTTCCACTCTCGAATTAAAAGAAAGTCATTATATCATTTTTCAATCAAATTCTTAGATCTGAACACACACATGACCAGGCCTTTTACATTCCATGCTGGTATTTTTATTACTCAAATGGTGATCTTTAAGCTCTAGAGGTTGCATCATTTTCCCAGGTTTCCCAAGATGCCCATGCAGAAGTGTTTGTGTGTATGTGTGTGTTAGTTACTCAGTCATGTCCGGCTCTTTGCAACCTCTGTCCGTGGGATTCTCCAGGCAAGAATACTGGAGTGGTTTGCCATTTCCTTCTCCAGGGTATCATCCCAACCCAGGGATCGAACCCAGGTCTCCTGCATTGTGGGAAGATTCTTAACCATCTGAGCCACCAGGGAAGCCTTAGAGGTGTCTGAGGAGGCTGCAAAAAGACTCTTTTTTTGAATATACATATTTTATAAAATATTTCTGAAGGCTGTTTGTGACTTTATTGTTCATAGAGGTGAGGTGATTCATAGAATCAATGAAAAATGCTATTAGTTTTTCGTTTTTTTTTTTTTAAACCAAAATTGTCCAATATGGGAACTAGACTGATTTTGCCCTCTAACAGTGAAATATCTGACAGTTTTTAGATTGAGACCCTAGAATTACAGGGAGATTATTGCACATTCCAGAAAGCAGACATGAACTACAAATTGTTTCAAACTATTGAAATAATGACCACAGAAAGTGAGCGTACTTTAAAGCCCTATATGGTGTTACATTTCAGAAATGAGCTGGACTGGAAAATGAAACCAGCTTCTCTTCTTGCTGCTGAGTTTTTCTGAATTTCCTACAAGCTGCTTGGAATTTTGCAAACAATTCACAGCTGATAAAATAAAAGGGCAGTGGAACTGAGTGTCTCCAGTGAAGACCCGAGAAGCACCCAGCAGGGAGTCACCGTCTGCCCCTTGCACTTCTATAACCAAGAACTGTACAATCAAAATTTTTCTTTTTGTCCTTTTAAATAAATGAGAGTCAATTGAGGAACTACAGAAAAGATTATCAGGCTAACTTGAACTTAGACTGCCCTAGAACCTTCTTGGAGGGTTTTGTTTCTTCTTGTGATTTTCGTTTATTCACTCAAAGAGCATTCACTGGTTGCCCACTGTGCACCAGGCCTGATGCAGGGCACTGATGGTTTGAGGACATGCTCTCCACTCCTGAGGAATTCCAAGAGCCGGAGGGGAGAGTTAGACTTGGAAACAGGCACTTTGAGTGTGGTCTGCTAAGGGCTGCACAGAGGCCAATGCAGGGGACTGAGTGAGCACAGTCTTCAAGATCAGATGCACACAAGTGGGAGTTTGCCACTTTGAAGTGGAGGGTGTTGTATGGAGGAGAAATTTCCTACTGTTCTGAGAACTGCAGTATTTCAATATAGCTAGTTCTTAGGAGGGACGGGAAGAAATAAATGTGTGAGAAGACTGGAGAGGTAGGCAAGGGTTAGACCACCAAAGCCTTGAACGCCAGGCTAAGAGACTGAAACCGTACCCTGAGGGCACTGGGCAGTTTCTGCAAGGGAGTGACATGTCCAGATTTTGTATTTAGAGCCATCAATCTAACTTTGTAGAATATGAATCAGAAGAAGCAAGGCAGAGAGATTATGAGGGCTATTGCAGTCCAGTTAAAAATAATGAGACTGCTGATCTGATCTTTGGGTCAGTTTTCAGTGAAACTTTTTCAGGTTTTGAGCTAATCAAATGGATCTGACAAACTGAGAAGTAAAGAGACCATGTAAGTTTGCTGCTGCTGCTGCTGCTGCTAAGTCGCTTCAGTCGTGTCCGACTCTGTGCGACCCCATAGACGGCAGCCCCTATTCCAGGCTCCCCCGTCCCTGGAATTCTCCAGGCAAGAACACTGGAGTGGGTTGCCATTTCCTTCTCCACCATGTAAGTTTAGGGCAGGCTAAATATCACCTCCTCTAGAAAGCCTTTACTCAGCTGCATGTGGGCAGAGATCATCATTGTTTGGGGGGCTCATAGAGTACTTTGTCAGTTTCTCTATTATAGTGTAATTCTATAATTACAGGTATATAATTGGACTCCTGCTCTGAGGAATCTGGAGGAATCAATGTTAGGCATTTTGTCTTATTCATTTTTTTATCCCCAGTGTTTAGAAGCATCAGTAAATATTTGTTAAGTGAATGAAGGGGAGAAAGAAGCTGTGTGATGTAGTGGGAAAGGCATTGAGCTAGTTGTCGGGTCCTGGGGCTCTAATCCTGGGTCTGCTACTAAGTGGCTGTGTGACTCTGAACCAGTCTCCTTACTGCTCTGGGTCTCAATTTCCTCATCTGTAAAATGAGAATGGGGCTTCCCTGGTAGCACAGACGGTAAAGAATCCGCCTGCCATGGGGGAGACCCAGGTTCGATCCCTTGGTTGGGAAGATCCCCTGGAGAAGAGAATGGCAACCCACTCCAGTATTCCTGCCTAGAGAATCCCCACGGACAGAGGAGCCTGGCGGGCTATAGTCCATGGGCTCGCAAAGAGTCGGACATGACTGAGTGACTAACACAGACACAGATACACACACGCACAATGAAAATAAAAATACAGCCCTTCTCAGGGTTATGGAGATTCAACGAGATAACAGAGCTCACCAGCTGCCTGCCCTGTTTGTGCCCTGCCCTCGTGAAACAGCCTGGACTATTGTTCCTGTCATCTGGATCTCATTTGCTCTCGTTCTCCTGGTGAGAGTCGAACTGAAAACTGTTGCCTTGATGGAGGGGAAGTTTGCAGCAGCAGCATAGCACATCATCCAGGTGGACATTGTGTTGCTAGTAGGGTAGACACCAAAAAGAGGCGAGCATGTTAGGCTAGAGAGAGACCTGCTGTTTTTGGTGATCCCCAAAGCTGAAAAAGAACCCAAAGTGGGAGATCTATATCCTGTGTTGAGTCTGAAGAAGCCCTAAAACAGAGCCCTATAAACTCAGGAATTGAGCAGCATCTGGAGAAATGCCACTTCTATGAAAATCACTCATTCATCTCATGTCATAATTTCTCACTGCTTTGGGTTGAAAGGATTAACCCTTTCCCCAAGTTTCAAGACAGATGTAGAGGAGAGATTAAAAAAAAACTACAAATGCCAAATAAAAGGAGTATCATTCTGAAAAAAAAAAGAAAGGAAAGACAAGATGTTAGGCACTGCCATCTCAAGAGATTATGATCAATCCCTAGCGAAGATGTCCTTCTAGAAGATCCACTAGCACTGCTTTTTATTTTTTACATTTTAAAGGCAAGCTTTTCCACAAAAACTTGATATATCCCTAACTTATAAGTCATGCAGTTGGGGAGGTCCTGAAATCTGCAACTGTTAATTTGTAATTTTCTTGGAATTCCATTTATTGAGTTTATTTAGCTGCATGGACTTGGCCTTATCAGAAGACATGTGGTCAAGGGAAAATAATAAGAAAGGAAGAAAAAGAGGGGAATTGAGTCCAGTGATCCTTCCCCGAAGGCTAAAGCCAGTTTTGTGTTAAAGCCAGTGACCTTAAAAAAATAATAAGAGTATGTTTCCATTTTGCAAGACTTAAAAAAAAATATTGTGCGCTCAGATGGCACCTTTAATCACGAAGAACTTTTGGCTGAGTTCCAGGCTGATTCTGTTGGCACGGAGAGCTCTGAGATCATAGCCTATATTCAGTGCATAGAAGACATATTTCATCCATCTCTGAAATACAGAGGGGAAACGGAGCATATTAGAACTGTTTCACAGCAAGACCAGACCAGGGTGAAACGTGAAGGACACCTGGTCCATTTGGAATCACAGAAAGGTACTATTAATTCAAAGTACTTAAATGGCTTTTTTTTTTTTTTTTCCATTTTCAGAGTGTTTCACAATAAACTAAGTAGCTTGCATAAATCTGAAGGTAATCTCCAAGGCAGATTTTGTGATTTACCTAACACTACTTTAAATTTAAAAGAGAAAGGAGGGCGGCAAATGGGAAAAGACCAGTTCTCAAAGTAGCCGGTGGTGACCCAGGAGTTTGAGCTCTTAGAGCTGAATTTAATCCACACCCAGGCCAAATATAATTCTCCAGGATGGAAATGGTCCAGGGCACCAGAGCTAACATTTGCCAAAAAGCCTGAGGCAGCTTGGTGACAAGTAGTCAGAACCTCACTTCTATTTTTCAACTGAAGGAAAGTAAAGCCAGCATCATATGACAGGCACTTCCCACCATGGCAGGGCACTGGTTCAAGTCCATCTGAAAGAAGTGTGCTTCCCCTCGATTCATCCTTACCTCTTGCATCATTGTTATTCTTCAGAGGCCTCCTATTCAAAGGTTTATTTGTTGGGCAGCTGGGTCATATGATCTTAGGTGGCAAGGTTGAATCACACAGCTTTACTGTGTGTGTCAGTTTGGAGCACATATTATACACTTTCCTGCTTCTTTACTACATCTCCTGAAGGCTTAGTTGTGGGGAGGGCCTGGGTGATTGTTCTGTGTATTGAAAATTGAACCCCCACCACCAAACCATGAGAAGTGGTCCACACAAAAGCTATTATGGAAATCTCTAAGACATTATCTTTTCCACACTTCCTCTCTTCACCTTCATTTTGTTTGGGAATGCACAGGGACACCCGTGAACAAAAATAAAGCAACCTGCCCTGACTGATTGCTCTGCTTTTTGAGTTATCAAATGTGAGTACTTCTGGCTCTCAGAGAGCAAGAAGTAAAGAGTCTGCTGGGAAGCCAGCCACAAATTGGGAGTTGATCTTCCAGCATCTTCTATCTGATGAATGGTCCAGGACATTCAAATTAATGCGCCCTGTCCCAGATAGATTTGCCTTCTGAATTGCATTTGAATTTCAGAAATGTAAGAAAGTAAGTCTGTTAAGAATCCTGATATGTAGTTTCAGCACAGTCCGGTCCATTCATTCTTCCTGGCTCTTTATACACAGTCTATACACATTTTGACTGTCTGCTCCCAGGAACTGTCTCAACTCACAGTCAGAGCACTTTTAAGGAAGGCAGAACCACTTGAGGAGGTTGAGGGTGAAACGTGGCAACTTTCCCACAGGCATGTCAATATAGCAGAGCCACTCATGGTAGTTTTTGCTGGGGCTTAAATCAGGTTGTCAACCCAAACACAATGGGCTTTGTTATTCCTGTGTAAAGAGGAAATGGAGCAGTTTTTGGCCTCCTGACTGTATTGAAGAGTATGAAGAGCGGCAATTCCAGGCACAACCTTCAAGAGAGGCTACTGTACCCCCGACCCCCAGCAAGTTAATTAGCAGTTTCTGAAATGCGTCAAAGTATTTAGCATTTCATACTTTCAGAATGAGGGGAGGGACTGGGTATACGTGGAAGAGGGTCTGTCGGGGGGGACAGAATAGAGCTCTTTTGGGGAGAGATTCCACCTGTGATTTATTTCGAAACTCACACACGCGCTGTAATTGCAAGGCTTTTCTGTTTTTGTTTTCTTTTTTTTTCCCTCCCGGCTAGAGCACTCGAGTTGAGGGGCCTGCTGCGGTGCTCCACTATTAATTTCAGGTGTGGCGAGTTCCCCCTGGGTTCGAAAGTCCCGATGTGGAAAGCACAGAGGAACTACGAAATGCCTCCTTAAGAAGTGCCTCACTGCTCACGGGAAGAAATCGAGGCCGGGCTCAGGTTAGCGGCCGGGACTGCTGCACGGGGCCCACGGGCATGTCCTCTCACTGAGCAATAACGGTCCAGCAGTTGGCTTTAGGGACCTTTGCTTTATCTGACAACTTATCACGGGGGGTGGGTGAGGTGGAGCGGGCTGTCCTAGCAAGGGGAAGAGGTCCGTGGGGGAAGAACTCTGCCCGGGGACATCCTAAGGGCCAGAAGACCGCGCGTCCCGCCAAGTGACAGCACGCTCCCCTCTCGGTCCGCTCCCCTCCCCCGCGGCCAGTCTCCGGGCAGAGCTGTCTCGCGCCAGCCCGTCCTCCCCCTCTTCTACTCGTCCGAGCGGACCGAGCCTCAGCGGGAGCCCCGCCTGTCTCCGGGCAGCTTGAGCCCCCGAGCGCTCGCCCAGCCTGTCAGTAACCGCCGTTTGCGCTTTCTTTCTTTCTTTTTTTTTTTTTTCCTCCTCTTCTTTTCTTTCCCCCTTCTGCCTTTGTCCCGCTTAGTAACTAGGCTCTGACCAATCGCCGCCACACCGGCCGGCGCCGGGTGGCTCCTGATTGGCCCGCTTGGGGCGCGCAGTCGTCTCCCGCTCCTTCGCTGGAGCAAGGCAGACAAAAGACGCAGGCTCCGGGCTCCGGCAACCCGGCTAAGCCAATCACCAGCCACTTCACTCTCTCTTCCCCCCTCCTCTCCTCCCTGCTCGCCTCTCCCTCCCGGCCCGGCTCGCGTGCTCCAGGCACTGACTCCTGGCGAGCAGCCAGCGCCCGGGCCCTACCATTCTGATTGAGGCTTGGGGGGGAAGAGGTTGGTGGGTTAAGGAGCCGAGGCCTAGGGAGCGATCGGGAGAACTGATAGCTGAGGCAGAGGACAGTTTTACTCACACTGTCTCAGGCACCTGACAGAAACCCCAACACTTAGAGGCGGGATAGAGTGGGAGGAGCACTGGCGATGCTGGCCGTCTCCCCTGCTCGGCCTGGTTGGGTGGCGCCTCAGCGGGGGAGCTTGGGGGCGGGGAAGGGTGTCCCCCTCCGCGCCGTTAAAATGAAACTCTAGTGGCTGGAGTCAGGGCAGAGCGTGAGGGGATCAGGCGCTGGCGGGCTCGCTTACAGCCCGGCGGCAGCGTCCGGCCAAGCAGAGATAACTGGACTCTGGAACAGGACCCCATCCCAAGGCTGCGGCAGCTTCGGTTCCGAGTCCGAACGGAACGAAGCTCGGGTCCCGGCCTCTGAGGGGATCTCTCCTCGCAGACCAGTGGGACCCCGAAACTTGAACGCAATACCCAACCCCCTTTTTATTCCTTCCTTTGTCACTTCCCCACCTTTCTTGCAACGCGTTCTTTTTCCCCCCTCTCCATTCTCCCTCTCGAAGGACACGAAAGTGGCTGCCGGGGAAAGATTTGAAGGCTATAGGAGCTTTTCTCTTTGCAGAACGACTGTGTAGAAGGGATTTTTGGAAAACCGCTTTTTAACACCTCTGGCCTCGCCCCCCACCCACCCCCAAGCCTCTCTCTATCCCTTCGAAGAGAAAAGCCCTTAGATTGAACATTCCGGAGGCATTTTGTTTGATGCCGGAGGACAGGGGAGAAGGACCCCGTCCTCGTCCTGTTAGTTGGCTGGACTTATACCGGCCGTTGGAAACCCCGAAGTACATTTTCCAGTGGGACTTTTACAGATATATATTTTTAAATTTTTAAAATAGCAGATAAAGAATATATATGCTTTCTATATATTTTCTGACGACCTGCCCCTGACAGCGCGATGTACAATACGGTGTGGAGTATGGACCGCGATGACGCAGACTGGAGGGAGGTGATGATGCCCTATTCGACAGAACTGATATTTTATATTGAAATGGATCCTCCAGGTACTTGGGAGAAAAAAAAGAATCTTGTGATGGGTCTGATTTGTGTTTAACAAGACCTTGGTGATGTTTTCCGGGCAGAAGTATTCTTGGGTGCTCTAGGTTCGGGATGAGGGGCAGATTTGCAGTTAGAGCTGCAGTAAAAACTGCTTCTGGTTTACACGTTTAAAGTTTGCAGTTAGGACCCCGATCCTATTGTCCTGTGAGAGTGGGGGTGGGGGCTGGGGTGGTGGGGGTGGGAGGAAGGACCCGTTTCTTTTACTTTGCCTTTGCTTCTCGTTCAGGTTTTCGTCGTACCCTCCACCCCCCCTTCCCCCCTCCCCGTTTCGGTTAAAGATTCTACCTGCAAAGGATGCTTTATATCCCAGTCTTAAAGTCAGTCTTTCCCTTTAGGGGAATTCTTTAAAGCTTGTCATTTCGTACGTTTGGCTCGCTGTGTTTTACCTTCGTTAACTTCTGAAACTGGGCTTGCCTATGTGATTATTCGTTTTAAAGACCCCCTTTTCTCTCGTGGAAACCGAGTGCCGGTTAGTGATTTTCAGGGGCTGGGCTTTTTTATTCAGTCATGGCCTTAGTCTGAGGTTTTTCTTTTCAGAATATAGTCACTCAGAGAGATCTGCGTGCACTGTTTTATTACTCTTTAATTTATGGTGATTTAACTTAATTTATGGGATAGTATTTAATGTAACTTCGATTCTTAGCGTAAAAAGAGGAAGAACCTTTTTTGTGTGAATATACGTGATGTGTACATATATGTGATAGGTTTGAGTCCCCATAATGTAAAGTGTACATAGACTCTATTTTTACTTTAGAGCTTTGTCTGAGATCCTTACAGACATTTTGTGTATATGGTAGGAAAAGAAAAGGAAGGAAAATGGAAAAGTTGGGTTATTTTTTTTCTTTTAAGTCTATGTCCTGATTATCAGCTGTCAGATTTTCAAATCCTGTTTGCAATTACAGACAGTGCTTTATGTAATGATTTTAAATAAGTAGAGGGCCTTTGTGACTATTTTTGTTGAGGATGAATTCGTTATGTCTTTTAAAAATGTGTTATAGCCAAGCCTACAGAATAAATTGTGTCATTGGGGAATCTCGGTTATCATAAGACTGTATGTTTTTGGAAACCTTTGAAAAGATCTGAGCCCATGAAAGTGTAATGAAGTATAACTGTCTTACAGGATGTATGTAGAAATTATTTCCTGTGTCCTTGTGAACAGTGAATTCTCCTCTTTGTGTTTTTTTCAATTAGTCATCGAGTGATAGAGTGTTAAATGATGTTATATTAAGAGCCAGTACTAATATTGAATCAATCTTTTTTGCTCTCAATGATCACTTAGAATTTTTTTTCTTTCCCTTCATTTTGGAGCCTTCTTTATTTGCTTTTATAATTGTGACTGCAATCCAGATACAGCTTGTATTTTGCAAAGTTTTTAAGATTTGCCACCCATCTATTGTGTGTATTTCCCTCTTTGTTTCCCCTTAATGGTAAAGCATCATTTCTACTAGATGCATTTGTCATTCACATAAATGGAAATTTAGTACATCATT
Source organism: Budorcas taxicolor (assembly GCF_023091745.1). Classification (NCBI taxonomy): domain Eukaryota; kingdom Metazoa; phylum Chordata; class Mammalia; order Artiodactyla; family Bovidae; genus Budorcas; species Budorcas taxicolor. Next base: position 100,168,800 of record NC_068912.1, read on the forward strand.
GGTTCCTCTCCTCTAAAAAGTAAGGTTAATAATTCTAGATATCTGTTACTGTGAGAATCATATATTCAGACTGCCTGAGAATGATACTATGTTCATTTAATATCTGGCCTTGCAGACATACAAAGGGAATTTGTTGGGCGGAGAGGTGAGTGGGGAGGAGGGGAGAAAATGAAGAAGGCACTAATATTTGAAAAACATGGGCCTAGTAGAAATATAGACTGAGTTGAGTTGACTTGTCCAAAAATGATTTTAAGAAAAGTCAGCTGTTTTCATTATACAGTGCTGTGGGTCTTAAAAGGTTGTTTAGAAAATTCTGATCCAAACTTTGTGTATTCCATGGAAATAAACTTTTGAGTTTAGAATGTTTATTCTTAAATGAAATTTTGCATACTGAGATTCTAGTCAGAATATTAGAAGTATGTGTATACTGTTCATTACCCATTTGTAGGCTTAATGTATTAATAGAATACAATTAGTTATTTCTAACAGCTTTTTGAAAAGGAAACATACTTGAGTATGCTAAAATATTGCCTATGAAATGAAAGGTTTTTAATGTAAATAATGTGAACAGCCTTGTTTTGTGTGATAAATTAAGTTTTGAGATGTTTAAAACGAAGTAAATTTTTAGTGAAGAGGTTGCAACATGTCTTGTATCCATCCTTTTCCTAGTTCCTATCGTAGGATCCTAGATCAAGCTCCTGGACTGGTGTGTGAGTGCACTAACTGTTCTCCCCCTGTTTCTACTCTGTCCAGTCCACAGTGTTCTTAAAGTATCATGTAGTGATTTATCTTCCAATGGTAAACCTTCCAATGACTTAAAAACCTTCCAGCGCTTTTCCTTTGCCTACTGAAAAAAGCCACATCTTGCTTATCCTGTAGTATAAGTCCCTTTATTTTTGCTTCCAACCTAATTTTCCAGTCTTTTCTCCTCCTGGAGTCCATCACAAGTTCTGTGGAAGCTGTTTTATACTTGCTGTTCCTTGACTGTGTGCTTTTCCCTCTTCCTGAGTGCCTTTCACTTTGGGTTGAAATCTCGTACATGTTAAGGGTCCTGGTTAGATGACTTCTTTGCCAGAATGTGTGTTCCCTGATCCCTACTGTTTGGAGACATCCTTCCTTTTTTTTCCTCCCTCTTCTAGCACTTCTCAGATAGAACTTTTTCCATTCTGCCTAGAGTAGTTTCTGCATTTATTTATGTATACTTCCCCCTTTGGAATTATGTTCCCACCAGTTTATGAGCTTCTTAGCTTGTCAAGGTCTTGCAAGTAGTAGACAATTTAATAAATATGTGTTGAATTAACGAATGCCTAAGGAGTGTTGTTTCTTTCTAGCCTTTACCTGCTTTTTTACTTAAGGTCTTCAGTCACTTCATTTCTTGGCTATTGCAGTAGCCTCTGTTTAAGTAACTTTCAAATTACACAGTTATTGACTTAGGGTCCTTAACTGTAATATTAATATTACAGTTTTTAAAATATGACTTTCATTTTAATTTTAGTCTGAAATGTAAATGTGAAATTTTTGTCTATTATTGCTGTCAGCAGCCTCAAAAACTAGTTTTCGAAGGTCTTTCTTTCCAGCCTGTATTTTCAAAAACTACCATTACCATGTATCCTGAAGATTCTAATAACTGGCTGGATTGCTACATCTATTATAATTTACTGACAATGTAAGGGTTGGATCCAAATGAAACTTTGATGTCTTAATCTTTATATGTTTCCCAGAAATACTGGGAAATACCAAACTGTTTAGATGGAGTATAAAACGTTTTAATTTCAGAAATGTTAAGATTATGGTACAGAGAATTGCTTATAAGCATCTTGGTTAGTCCTCTTGTGATTTGGAAATCAGGATTATTCCATAACAGAACAGTTGGTGTCCTTTCCAAGAGCCCTGTTTTTTGGTTTTTTAGATTTATTTATTTATTTTTTGGCTGTGATGGGTCTTCGTTGCTGTGTGCAGGCTTTCTCTAGTTGCGGCAAGTGGAGGCTACTCTTTGTTGTGGTGCTCTGGCTTCTCGTTGTGGTGGCTTCTCTTGTTACTCTTCTAGGCGTGTGGGGCTTCAGTAGTTTTGATATCATGGCACTTGGGGGCTTGGGCTTAGCTGCTTAGCAACATGTGGGATCCTCCCCGACCAGAAATTGAACTGGTTGACCCCTGCATTGCAAGGCATATTCTTAACCAGTAGACCACCAGGGAAGCCCCAGAGAGCCCTGTTTTTGGGATAAGAGCTATTGGAAGATTGCCAATATGCAGCTGATCATAAACTCATCCCCAAAGCTTATAGGTAGTGGTCTGTAAGAGTGCACTTCAGTTTTGACATTGTGTTTATTTTGAGAAGATGTAATAAATCATTTCTTTTTTAGACTAACATACAGTTCTTTTTAAGATTGTAGACTTTTTTGTTCTTATTTTTTTCTTATTAAGAACAAATTTCTGAATCTGTAGGGCAGCAGCAATCTCTTCAGTGATAATTAGAAAATTTTAAAAATTTAATTGCTTGGCAAAACATAAATATAGGAAGGTCTGGAAAAGTGATTCTCATTTAAATCTCAGTACCCCTTTTATGGGCTTCCTGGGTGACTCGGTGGTAAAGGATCCACCTGCTAATGCACGAGGCCCAGGTTTGATCCCTGGGTTGGGACAATCGCCTGAAGAAGGAAATGGCAACCCACTCCAGTGTTCTTGCCTGGGAAATCCCATGGACAGAGGAGCCTGGAGGGCTACAGTCCATGGGGTCTCAAAGAGTTGGACACGACTTAGTGATTAAACAACAACAACCCCTTTTATACTCTTAAAATTATTGAGGATCCCAAAGAGTTTCTGTTTAAGTGGGTTGTTTCTCTTGAAATTTGCTGTATATTAGAATAAAACTGAGAAGTTAAAAAGTATTTAATTCATTTAGAAATAATAAAGCATTGCATGTTAACATAACTTTAAAATGAGAAAATAGCTGTATTTCCCCAGAAACAAACGAAAAAAGTGAGAAGAATGGCATCATTTTATGTTTTTGCAAATAACTTAATGTCAGGCCTTTTAATCTTTAATGTATGGCTTAATAGAAGGCATATAAATTCCCATGTCTCCTGCATTCAGTCTGTTGAGATATCACAGGTCATAGCCTCTGGAAAACTCCACTACACGGTTGTGAAAGAATGAGAGTAGAAAAGGCAAATAATGTCTTAGTAACACTCTGAAAAATTGCATGAAAATTGGACCTTCTTGGGCCCTCTGAAAGGTCTTGGGGACCCTCAGTGGTCTTTGGATTACACTCAGAGAAATACTGGTTTAGTAGTTACTTGACTACATAGTTTGATGGCCAACCTAGTGAAGTATTTTTGGAGCCAGATGAAAGGTTGTTTCAGGAAACTTACTTTTTTGGGCATACTTGGTATTTTCATCCTGGTAAAATTCTAGATTAAGTAACATTCTGGTGGAGAACTAACATATTGGGCGTGTGATTGAAGAAAATGTCTGCTGAGAAACACACTGGAGAAATAGGTCACCTGCCACTGTGTGGTCCTTACCGTTAGCAAATTGGGCATCCTGCTTGTGTGGTTGAATTTTTCTTTATAACTCTGAACATTTGATGGATTCATCTTACATAAAATGCTTCTCCTGTATGTATCGTAAGATATTTCTTTTATGAGCTAGGTGTTACTTTTTAACGATATTGTAGTATGGAAGGAATGTTTATATAATCAAATGATGTAAAAAACCATGCCAACTTTTTCTGCATCTTCTTATTGAAAAAGATTAGTCATTGCTTTCATTTTAATATATTATAGTTTATAGTATATCCAAGTATGTTTCATTAGAAGTATGGTAAGTCTTTACTTGGTAATACTTTTAAGGTTTATTCTCATTGTTTTTTTCATGCTTTATATTTTTCTTAGAATATAGAAAATATTGGACATCTTTATGGTCACCATATTTAACAAAGTATATAGAAAAATAATGACAAATATGTCTATGTGATATAATTTTATTGATATTAAAGGAGGAGGCAGCCTGAATGTAGTAGAAAGAACACAGGCTTTGGAAACAGATGGTATGGGTCCCAAACCTAGCTTTGCTTCTTTCTTTGCTGTGAGCATCCATTTCTCTTCTGTAGGATTGGATTAATACATCCCTTTCACAGTTGTTCTGGAGATTAGAAGTACGATATCAATATCTTGTACAGTGTTTGGCATATGTTGTGTGCTGCATGTGTGCCTGCTCAGTTGTGTCCGACACTTTGTAACCCCATGGACTATGGCCAGCTAGGCTCCTTTGTCCATGACTAGGCAAGAATACTGGAGTGGATTACCATTTCCTCCTCCAGGGAATCTTTCTGACCCAGGGATTGAACCCACATCTCCTGCAGCTCCTGCATTGGCAGGTAGATTCTTTACCACTGAGCCACCTGGAAGCCCTTTGGCACATGTAATGTACTCAATTCATCGTAGCTTATATCCTGGCATATTGCTAATATTCAGTTAACTCTATCTCTTTGCATATTCTTGCAGTCAAAACCTTTTGAGATATCTTGCTGCATGCTTTTCTTCATCCTTGACATTTAAACTGGAGCCATTTTGTTTTTGGAAGAATTCCCTAGGGTCTTTTCTAGACTCTCATGAGTCTATGGAAATATCACTCAAATCATCCTTTCTTTTTAGTTTCTATTGCCTTTGTTCCTCATCACCTCACGTTTGAAATGGTTTGTAATAAGGTAACAGTTGGCAGCATTTGTTGATTAGTTACTGTAGACCTGGCACTATGTTAAATGCTTTCATATGTATTATTTCTTTTAGCCACACAACAACCTTATAAAATAGGCATGATTATCATCCCACTTTACAGATGGGGAAACTGAGACAAATGTGTATACTAACTTATTCAGTTCCTCATAGTCAGCAAGTAGCAGAGCAAGTCTGTCTGCCTAACCAGCGCCCAGGTTCTTAACTGGTACCTCCTAACTGGTTCTTTGTTTCTAATTTATTTTTCCCCTCCCCTATAAATTCATCCTGAATTCATCAGCCAGATTAATCCTACTAAAATGTTAATTTCATTGTTTTACAGCTCTATTTAGAAACTATTAGCAACTCTCCATTTATTTTAAGCAGAGGCCATACTCTTAAACTTGACATATGTAATCTTTAGTAATATGGTACCAATTTACATTTCCATCTTAATTACTAATCCTTTATTCCCATTTTTTTTCTTGCCCAATTCCTTGCTTATCACTTCACTATACCTTGCTTATTTCCATCTCCAGCCTTTTGCTTATGCTGCTTCTTATGTTAGATTATGCCTATCCTACCCCATCTTTAAATCAGGATCCTTTGTAAGTCCTTCTTCCTCCTTTTCTTCCTCTAAAAATTCCAGCATTGAACCCCTTTAATTATCTAGGGCTGTGGTCTGTTATTTTGACACAAAATCACTTTCTGTTTTGGCATTAATTATTTTGCAAATGTAATTTATTTCCCCAACAAGATAAGCTTAAACACCCAGTGTCTAAATATTTTGTTAAATCTTAGGCCTGTGGACCCAACCAGCTTTATTTTGTGACTCATTTTAAAATGTTGGTATTATTTATTATCAACATGTGATCTTTAAACTTATAAAGATAATTTATTGTAACAAAAGGAATAATGAAAAAATGTAATACATAGTGTTATCAGCAAAATTTTGTGGTTTTGCATAAAAGTCATATTTGAAATTTTGAAGTAGTAAAAATGAACAGTAAGTTTCTGAAAGTTTGGATTAAATATAGTTGTTTAATGTGTTACTATACCAATTAAATTTAGATTGTGTAGAACTTGACTTGGGATAACAAGGTAAGGTCAGCTGTAGAGCCTTATAAGATCAGTTTTCAAATTGTTCGCCCATGGTATATTTTTTGGTTCCTTGTGCATTATTTGTAAGTTCATATGAAGTGAGAGGGTTATCTTATTTTTTTTAATAAAAGGGGCAGTAGACTAGGTATAGCCTGCTAGATCATACCATTTTGCATGTCCCATGTCAGTGTAAAAACTGCCCTGTGCCCTGGGACTATGAGCCAACACAAAGCCAAAGTCAACACTATGATGTCATACCATCCACCATTATCCTGCCTTGGATTTCTTGTCCGATGTTCTGTTTGTGGACCAGTTTAGTTGTCTACCTGTGTATAAGAGTATAGGGCAACAAATCCAGGCTATGTGATCTTAGGTACTTATTGTTATAGTTTCTTTCTTTCTTTTTGGCTGTACCAGGTGGCTTGCAGATATTACTCAGTTCCCTGACCAGGGATTGAACCCAGGCCACAGAAGTGAAAGTGCTGAATCCTAACCACTGGACCAGGGAATTCCCTAGTTTCTTTTTTTTTTTTTTTAATTTAGGAAAACATAAATCATGAGTCAAAATTTAAAATTTGTGTATAAATTATTTTGGAGAAGGCCGTATCAAAATGTGTTACAGGAATACTGCTTTAGAGTTCATTCTTTCACATGTATCCTTCTTAGCTTTCTAACTGTACAGTAGAGTCACTCAGTATGGTATAATTCATATTGAACTTCTAACAAGGATTTGTGAAATGAACTACAGACTTCTTTTCCTGAGATTCGTCCTGATCGTCCTGGGATATGTTTCATAAAAAAGTATATAGTTAGTATATTTTCATCTGTAAGCAGCAGAACCTCATTCAACATGGCTTAAGAAATAAGAAGTTTTATCTTCTCATGTAATAAGCTTCAGCGTTGGTTGATTACAGAAATTCAACAATGTCAGTAAAAACCCATATTCTTTGCCTTGCCCAGTTCTGCTACTCTCCCTGGAACTGGCTCCTGTTTCCATACACAAAACTTCTGAAAGAAGGAAGAGGTCTCTCTCTTTTTTTTTTTAATTTTAATTTTTACTTTATTTTGCTTTACAATACTGTATTGTTTTTGCCATACATTGGCATGAATCCGCCACGGGTGTACATGAGTTCCCAATCCTGAGCTCCCCTCCCACAGGAAGAGGTCTCTTTCTGTGCCACTGTATTTAGAGAGAGGAAACTTCCTCCAAAAGCCTCTAGCAGGCTTCTTTCACAGCTTTTTGGCCAGAATTTGGTCATATGTCCATTCCTGAACCAGTCATGAGTGGTTCAGTAGTGATTACTATCGAAATAACCGTGTTTGTGGAATCTGGAGTGGTGTTGACTTCCTCTGAGGCATTATCAGGGGAAGGATTCTGTTAGGAAGGAAGAGGAGGGGATGAATTCTAGGTTGGCAAACAACAGTGGCCACTCTTAAAAAGTAATTTGGAGAACCATAGCTCTTTTCAAAGTTCTTGTCTCTGTGTTTGGAAATAAAGATAATTAGTGAGTTAATTTTTTTTTCTTTTTCAAAACTAAAATCTAGTTAGTACAGTGATGTATTATGAAGCCCATTTTTATTTTATAAATTGGAATTCACAGGGTTACATAGTATTGAGAGTTAAATATGACAGGCCATTTCCTGTCTTACCAGTTGCTTTCTAGAAGATGAGGAAGCTAACATCTCTGGTTGACAGTTTCCTTATCTGAGGCTTGTAGGTGTTGGAATAGAGTAAATTAGTACATCTGGTAAATGAATGTAAGAAAGCATTTATAAAATTATAAATTTCATATTTCAAAGTTTAGTAAATTAAGTTTGATAAATTAAGCCCAAGACTTGATTTATGATTTGAATGACTGACCTTAAAAATTAGGACACTTAAAGTAACTCATAGATCATATCTTTTAATTAGATTGTATTAACTAGTTAGAAATTCAGAGGCAGTATAGTGGGGCTGTTAAGAGAGAGGGTTCTGGAATCAGATTGCCAGAGTTCATGTTGGCTTCTGCCACTTCCTAGCATATATCACTGGGCAATTTACTTATGTTTTCTGTGTTTTGGTTTCCTTACCTAAAAATGGCAATGATGGTTGTCCCTACTTCAATAAGATTGTTTTGAGAATCCAGTGAATTAACAACTGTAAAGCAGCTAACATGATGCCCAGACCATATTAAGCATCCAAAAATGTTTTTGTTCGTGTGTATTAATTTAATTCATGTTTTTCAGCAAATATTTGATTGCCAGGCAGGTATAGCGTTCAATAGAACAGCAAAACTCCCTTTATTCATGGAGTATACATTTTTAAGGGAGGAGAGAGAACAAAGAATAGACAAAATCATAAGTGGAATACATAGTGATGGTGATAAATGTTATGAAGAAAAAGCAGAGCACAAAAATATGAGTGCTGGGTGAGGGAACTGCTGTTTTCAATATTATTTATTTATTTACTCATTCATTCAGGCCATGCAGCATGCGGGATCTTAGTTCCCCAACCAGGGATCAAATCCATGCTCTCTTGCGGTAGAAGAGCGGAGTTCTAACCACTGGGCCACCATGGATTTCCCCCGGAAGCTATTTTAGATACTAGGACAGGAGGGCCTGACGTGAAGGAAGTGAGGGTGCTGGTCAGGTATATATATGGGAGGTAAGAGGGTAAGGGAGTATGCCTGGCAGAGGGAATACCAGGTGACATGCAGGAGCATGCGTGTCAGGCAGTCAGGGATCAGTTAGGAGGCCGGTGTGGCTGAAGTGGAGTGAGGGGAAACTATTATATAGTAAGATTTCAAAGACAAGTAATGATGTGGATGGTGGGGAAGACTATATAGGACATTGTAAGAACTTGGGCTTTTAAAACTTGACTGAGAAATATAAATGGAGCACAGCCTTTAAAAGCTGTGACTCACTCTTCTGTACATCTGTAACATATAATATTATATATCAAATATGCTTTAATGAAGGAAAAAGCTTGACTGTGATGAGAAGCCATCCAAGTGTGTTGAAGAAGGATGTGTTATGATTCCTGGCTTAAAAGGACAATTCTGGTTGCTGATGGGAGTGGAGAAACTGTTACGAGGCCACGGCAATAAACAGGCTGAGGGGTGGTGGTGGCTTGGACAAGGGTGGATGCTGTGGAGACTGAAAAGTAGTTGGATTCTGAATATTATGACTAGTTATATAACTTGTCATTTCTAAACTGACTTATTTTCTATTTTTTAGCTTTAGGTATGCTTTAGTAATTAAAAGATTTAGCTTTTAAAATGATGTCAATCTATATATTTTTGGATGGGTTTTTCTATCTTTGAAGTGTTATGGTTTCTAATCTCTGACATGAGTGCAAAGCAGCATAATATGTGGCCTTAGTTATTTGATGAAGCCTTACTCATGAGTTGCCTTGATAAACATTACTGAATAAATCTAGACTGTACTATAATTTACTTTCAAAAGTAACTTTGAAAAGGAAATTATCTTGAAACTGTAAGTTTCTGTGGTGGGCTATGAAGGGGAGGAGAAATTAAAGAGAAGGAAGCCATGCCACATATGTATCATTTTACTTTATGTGCTAAAGTTGTTGGTGTTTCAGAATAATGAAAATATATTTGTGTGTTTACGTATTAGTGGAGTGATTAAGTGCCTGAGCATAGACATTGCTGAAGTGTTGCTCAGTGTTTAGGGGTTCTGGATTCAGATTATTTTGATTTCCAGTTGTATCCCTGTCTACTAGTTTGTGACCCCTGGAGAGCAACTTGAACAGTCTGTAGCAACTTGAACAGTCACTGTTTTTGCTTCTTTCCTGACTTTCTCAAACTTATTAGTTTCTCTTCCAGGAGGACCAGCCCTTTCAGCTCTCTCCTTTGCCTGTTTGCTTACTGTGATCTGTATAATAAGGGCCAGGAACCAAGGGAGTAAAGAAAAGAAGCTGTGAGTACTCATATAGGAACATATTTGATTTTGTCACACTTACCTGCCAGAGAGTTTGACATGTTTGACTTTTAGGAAGAAGTTTAAGACAGTCAGGTGATTCAGACCTATAGTAGGACGTAGTTCAGTACTTGGAGTTTACTCTTGTTCCTAAACTGTGTAAGAGCCGTTATCACTGCTGTCTGACTGAAACTGATCTGTGCCTCTCTTTTGATTCCTAGGTATCAACAGTGGGCATTTAGGGTAGCATTGCCAGATAAAATATATGCAGTATGTCCCCATGAAATACTTGGGACATATTTATATTAAAAAGTTATTCATTGTTTATCTGAAATTCGAATTTAACTGGGTGTCTTGTATTTTTATTTGCTAATTTGCCAAGCCTAATTTAGAGAGAGGCTAGACAGTTGAATAAACACTATTTCTTAGTACATTCTCCCCATGGAGATAGATGTGTAGGAATAGACATGTAACTTGTTGTAATTAATATCAGAATAGTTTTCAGATTGAGCAGCAAAAGTCCAACTCAAGTTGGTTTAAACAAAGAGAATTTATGGGTTTGTGTAATTGAAAAGTTCAAAGGGAGTGAGGGAATAAGCAAGGTCCTCCTGGATAGCACAGGGAACTATATCCGATCTCCTGGGATAAACGCCATGGAAAAGTATATAAAAGAAGAATGTATAGATGTGTATAACTGAGCCACTTTGCTGCTCAGCAGAAATTAGCACAACATTGTAAATCAACTATACTGCAGTTTAAAAAAGGGAATGAGAGCCCCTGGCTAAGTTTGATCAAGACTGTCAGACTTTGGCCCAGTTTTTCTGCATTTGTTTTGGCTTTCCCCTATATCAGCTTTTTCCTCAGGCTGGCTTCTCTGGTAGTGTAAGATGACTGCCTTGGCTCCTGGGATTGCATGTTTCCTCAGTTCTTGGAGTTGGGTCGGGGGTAGGGAGGATGCTTCCCACAAATATAACACAGTGATCCTGAGTTTGTCACTAATTGGACTGTCCTGTGTCCCAAAAGATCACTGTCTTAAAATCGGGATTCCTTGAATTACTAATTATAGCTTTCTCTGTCTCGTAAACTTGAGAGTGCATCAGAACCACCTGGAGGACTTGTGAAAAAAACAACAACAACAAACAAACCAGAGGCCTTACCCGCAGAGTTTTTGATTCACTAGGTTCGGAGAAGGCAATGGCACCCCACTCCAGTACTCCTGCCTGGAAAATCCCATGGACAGAGACGCCTGGAAGGCTGCAGTCCATGGGGTCGCTGAGGGTCGGACACGACTGAGCGACTTCACTTTCACTTTTCACTTTCATGCATTGGAGAAGGAAATGGCAACCCACTCCAGTGTTCTTGCCTGGAGAATCCCAGGGACGGGGGAGCCTGGTGGGCTGCCATCTATGGGGTCACACAGAGTCGGACACGACTGAAGTGACTTAGCAGCAGCAGCAGCAGGTTTGGATTTGGGTTCTAAAAATTTGTAACAAGTTTCCAGATGTTACTGCTTTGACGGGTCTGCACACCACACTTTGAGAACCACTGCTGTGTGGAATCAGGGCCTACTCCTGGAGCTGGGGAAGGGGTCAGTGCCATATAAACTCCTTACCAGGGTGGGGAAGGAACAAGATATGTTTTGAGGTCATTACAGTGTCCGCTAAAGAGGACTGCTTGCTGTTTTTGCCTGTCCAGCTAACCTTCCCTCTTATTTGGGTAACAAGCTTCCTGATTTTTGTTTTGGAACCGGTCCTCCCCCATTTGCAGTCAATGTGGTTTATGTAGAGTTGATCTAATCCATTGGCTTTAAGGGTGGGCACATGACCCAGGTCTGGTCAATAAGAACACTGCATTCACTTGGCCAAAGGGATTAGTCTGAGAGTTAATAGGTCAGTGATCTTTGTAGTATACAATGCACATTACTATACATTACTGTTTACTGTCCTAGCTAGTGATATAAAGATGGCATAATCCCTATCCTTAAGGAGCTCAGACTGTAATTAAGGAATACCCACCTGTAAACAAATGCATGTAGACTTCTTTTTATTACTTCCTCCATTTCTCATGGCTATCAGCTAACATACATTTCCATTATACACTGTATTACCCACTTTATAATCTTTAACCACACTTACTATTAATTGTTGAGTGTCTTTAGTCCTCATTAGATTATAAATTTCCTGAGGATAAGGGCTGAGTCCGTAATTAACTGCTGGGTCTCCCATACGTAGCCCTGTCTCTGGTATATAGAGGCGCTCAGTAAATATTGGTTAAGTGAATATTTTAAGTATAGTAATCAAAAAGTATAAACAGAAGAGGGAGTGATTTACTGGTCAGGTAGTAGAGAGGTAACAGCCTGGATGAATGGACACAACTTGATATATTTGGGGAACTATAACTAATTCAGTTTTGCTGAAACAAGTATGAGGTGGGAAGTGGTGGTAAGTGCATCTGGAGATAAAGGTGAGGGCCAATTCATGAAAGGCCCTGAATGCTATACTTAGAGGTTGGATCTTTTTCCTATGGGTAGTTGGGGAGCTACTGACTGATTGGTTTCAAGTAGGGAAAAGAATATATTGGCTGCAAAGTGAAAAATAGATTGGAGGAAAGCCAGATTGAAGAAGGTAAACTCTCTAGGAGGCTATTTCAGTACAGTTGAAAGATGTTATGAAAGCCTAAGGTAAAGGGGAGAAAAAAAAGAACAGCATGGAGGTGGGGAGATCTGTACACAGCAGTTCATGTGGGCTCATGCAGATAGCTAATCTTAACTACCAACCCATATAGTTCTTCATCTATGCCCGTGTTAGATTTATAACCAGAGATTGTACTTCTGTTTTATCTTCTAATTATTTAAAAACAAATGAGTGGAAATGACAATTCCTCTCCCCCCACCCCCCAAAAAAGCCTAAGGAAGATAGTAGCAGAGAGAATGAAGAGGAAGAGTTGTTTAAGAAGTAGAATAATGGGACTTAGAGACGTCTCTATCTTGAGAAAAATCAAAGACTCTCAAAAATCAAAGACTTAGTTTTCTGGCTTGGGAGATGGTGGTACCATAAACTAAGAGACCCAATTTAAAGAGGAAGGACAGGGACTTCCTTGGTGGTCCAGTGGTTAAGAATCTGCCTGCCGATTCAGGGGATGCGGGTTTGACCCCTGATCTAGGAAGATCTCACATGCTATGGAGTAGTTAAACCTGGGTGCTGCAACTACAGAAGCCCAAGTGCCCTAGAGCCCATGCTCCCCAAGATAAACCATCTCCACGAGCAGTTCCTGTGCTGCCACAAAGAATAGCCCCGGTTCACTGCAACTGAAGGAAACCCGTGTAGCAATGAAGACCCAGAACAGCCAAAAATTTATTTAGTAAAATAAATAAAGATGAAGGTTAGGCTTGGATCATATGGATAAAAGTATAAAGGTGTATTTTATTCTAGGTGCTTTTCTCATGGCCAGGAGCATGTGTGAAAAATGGGCTTTACCCTAGTGAGTCAGATGTTAAAGAATCTGCCTGCAATGCAGGAGACCCAGATTCGATCCCTGGGTTGGGAAGATCCCCTGGAGAATGGAATGGCAACCCCGTGTAAAGGTGTATTTTTTTCTAGGTACTCTTCTAATGGCTGGGAGTATAGCAATGAACAAAATGAAGTCCTTGCTTTATGCAGGAGGAAATATGACAGTAAATTAAGTAGATACATAGGTTATGTTAGGTGAAAACAAAGAAATAAGAAAAAGAAGAAAAAAATCTACTGGCTATAGAAGAAAAAAATCTGGCTCAGAAATTTCCTGGTGGTCCAGTGTTTAGGACTCTGCACTCTCACTGCGGAGGGCCTGGCTTCAGTCCCTGGTCAGGGAACTAAAATTCCATAAACAGCTCAGGGTAGCCAAAAAAATGAGAGAAACAAAACAAAATGGCTACTGGCTTAGGGAGATGGAAATCAGAGAAGGAATTACTGTTTTATTTTGGGTAGTCAAGAGAAGGCCTCACCGGTATGGTGATTTAGCCTTCGTATTGTGAAGTAAAATACACAATCCCATATAAAAATGGGCAAAAGACATGAAAAGGTATGTCTTTGAATAACTGTATAAAATGTGTAAGTATATAAAACATAAATGTACAGGTTACTGACTTCGTATAGTGTGCAACTTTGTAACCATCACTTAAAGATGTTGATGATAACTTCCCAGAAGCCAAAAGCGTACCCCTTTCCACTTATATACCCCTTCTCTTCTCCCTACCAGAGGTAACCATTGACTTGACTTATTTATTTATTTATTTATTTATTTATTTTTGTTGAAGGATAGTTGCTTTACAAAATTTTGTTGTTTTCTGTCAAACCTCAACATGAATCACCCATCAGTTCAGTTCAGTCCAGTCCAGTTCACTCAGTCGTGTCCGACTCTTTGCGACCCCATGAATCACAGCACGCAGGCCTCCCTGTCCATGACCAACTCCCAGAGTTTACCCAGACTCATGTCCATCAGGTCGGTGATGCCATCCAGCCATCTCATCGTCTGTTGTCCCCTTCTCCTCCTGCCCCCAGTCCCTCCCAGCATCAGGATCTTTTCCAGTGAGTCAACTCTTCGCATGAGGTGGTCCAAGTTTTGGAGTTTCAGCTTCAGCATCAGTCCTTCCAATGAGCACCCAGGACTGATCTCCTTTAGGATGGACTGGTTGGATCTCCTTGCAGTCCAAGGGACTCTCAAGAGTCTTCTCCAACACCACAGTTCAAAAGCATCGATTCTTCAGCCCTCAGCCTTCTTTATGGTCCAACTCTCACATCCATACATGACCACTGGCAAAACCATAGCCTTGACTAGATGGACCTTTGTTGGCAAAATAATGTCTCTGCTTTTGAATATGCTATCTAGTTTGGTCATAAGTTTTCTTCCAAGGAGTAAGTGTCTTTTAATTTCATGGCTGCAATCACCATCTGCAGTGATTTTGGAGCCCCCCAAAATAAAGACTGACACTGTTTCCACCGTTTCCCCATCTATTTCTCATGAAGTGATGGGACCAGATGCCATGATCTTAGTTTTCTGAACGTTGAGCTTTAAGCCAACTTTTTCACTCTCCTCTTTCACTTTCATCAAGAGGCTTTTTAGTTCCTCTTCATTTTCTACCATAAGGGTGGTGTCATCTGCATATTTGAGGTTATTGATATCTCTCCCAGCAGTCTTGATTCCAGCTTGTGCTTCTTCCAGCCCAGCATTTCTCATATAAGTTAAATAAGCAGGGTGACAATATACAGCCTTGATGTACTCCTTTTCCTATTTGGAACCAGTCTGTTGTTCCATGTCCAGTTCTAACTGTTGCTTCCTGACCTGCATATAGGTTTCTCAAGAGGCAGGTCAGGTGGTCTGGTATTCCCATCTCTTTCAGAATTTTCCACAGTTTATTGTGACCCACACAATCAAAGGCTTTGGCATAGTCAATGAAGCAGAAATAGATGTTTTTCTGGAACTCTCTTGCTTTTTCGATGATCCAGTGGATGTTGGCAATTTGATCTGTGGTTCCTCTGCCTTTTCTAAAACCAGCTTGAATGTCTGGAAGTTCACGGTTCATGTACTACTGAAGCCTGGCTTGGAGAATTTTGAGCGTTACTTTACTAACTTGTGAAATGAGTGCAATTGTGCGGTAGTTTGAGCATCCTTTGGCATTGCCTTTCTTTGGGATTGGAATGAAAACTGACCTTTTCCAGTCCTGTGGCCACTGCTGAGTTTTCCTACTTTGCTGGCATATTGAGTGCAGCACTTTCACAGCATCATCTTTCAAGATTTGAAATAGCTCAACTGGAATTCCATCCCCTCCACTAGCTTTGTTCTTAGTGATACTTTCTAAGGCCCACTTGACTTCACATTCCAGGATGTCTGGCTCTAGGTGAGTGATCATACCATCATGATTATCTGGGTCCTGAAGCTCTTTTTTGTACAGTTCTTCTGTGTATTCTTGCCACCTCTTCTTCATCTTCTGCTTCTGTTAGGTCCATACCATTTCTGTCCTTTATTGAAGCCATCTTTGCATGAAATGTTCCCTTGCTGCTGCTGCTGCTAAGTCGCTTCAGTCGTGTCCGATCTGTGCGACCCCATAGACTGCAGCCCACCAGGCTCCCCTGTCCCTGGGATTCTCCAGGCAATAACACTGGAGTGGGTTGCCATTTCCTTCTCCAATGCATGAAAGTGAAAAATAAAATTGAAGTCGCTCGGTCGTGTCCAACCCTCAGTGACCCCATGGACTGCAGCCTTCCAGGCTCCTCCATCGATGGGACTTTCCAGGCAAGAGTACTGGAGTGGGGTGCCATTGCCTTCTCCAGAAGTGTTCCCTTGATATCTCTAATTTTCTTGAAGAGATCTTTAATCTTTCCCATTCTGTTGTTTTCCTCTATTTCCTTGCATTGATTGCTGAGGAAGACTTTCTTATCTCTCCTTGCTATTCTTTGGAACTCTGCATTCAGATGCTTATATCTTTCCTTTTCTCCTTTGCTTTTTGCTTCTCTCCTTTTGAGAGCTATTTGTAAGGCCTACTCAGCCATTTTGCTTTTTTGCATTTCTTTTCTATGGGGATGGTCTTGATCCCTGTCTTCTCTACAATGTCATGAACCTCCGTCCATAGTTCATCAGGCACTCTATCAGATCATATTATCCCCTCTTTTGAACCTCCCTCCCATCTTCCTCCCCATCCCACACCTCTAGGTTGATACAGAGCCCCTGTTTTGAGTTTCCTGAGCCATACATTAAATTTCTGTTGGCTTGACTTGACTTTGTAATGCAATTACTTCCTTGTTTTTCTTGGATTCAGAATTCTGGTTTATAGAATATATGTAGAGAATGCCAAATTATTGCCTTCTGTAACAGTATATGTTATTCGACATCTACAATAACCCTTGGTATTGTCAGACCCTTAAATTTTTGCAGATCTCATAAGTGTGTAGTGGTGTCTCATTGTAGTTCTTTTATTTTTAAACGTATTTATTTATTTATTTATTTTTGGTGGCACCAGCTGTTAGTTGTGGCGTGTGGGCTTCTCTCTAGCTGTGGCTCACAGCCTCAGTAGTTGTGGTTCCCACGCTCTAGAGCACAGGCTAAATAGCTGTGGCCCGTGGGCTTAGTTGCTCCATGGCATGTGGGATCCATGAGGCTGGGGGAACGTTAGTTCCCCTAGCCAGCATCAAGCCACATCCTAAGCATTGGAAGGTGATTTCCTAACCACTGGACCACCAGGGAAATCCCTTAGATTCATTTGCATTTTCGTTATTCTTAATAACGTTTATAATCTTTTATAGCCATTTGTTTATCCTCTTATAAAATACCTTTTCATGTCTTTTGCCCATTTTTCTATGGGATTGTTTAGTTTTTCTTAGGTTTGTAGGAATTATAAATATGAGTCTCAGTTCTTATTTATTACATGTATGCAAATATTTTAAGGTGACATTTTGGGCAGAGACCTAAAGGAAATGAAGAAGTGAGCCATGGGGATAGTTGAATGAAGGGTATTACAGGCCGAATGAACAGCAATAACATACAAAGACCTTGAGCTAGAAGTAGTTTCGAAATGTTGCAGGAGCAACAAAGGAAGCTTATGTGAGGTTGAAAAGGAGAGGGGTAGAAGGATTGCTGAAAAAAAAACGAAGCAAAATGAAAAAAAACAACTCATGGAATATTATTAAAGTGTAGGCTATAATATGCATTTCTTGCTATTGCTACCAATATGTAAAAATGGAATACAGTGAAGGAAAAGAACTAGAATATGATCAAATGAAAAGAGTAATAATAGGATTGTGGATGATTTTGTCCTAGATTTGTTATTATACATCAAAAGCAATGTTAAAAGTACATTTAATTTTATTCACTCATTTTTGGCTGTGCTGGGTCTTCTTTGCTGCACGGGCTTTTCTCTGCCTGTGGTGGGCGGGGGCTACTCTCTAGTTGCGGTTCTCGTGGCTTCTCTTTTTGTGAAGCATAGGCATGAGGGCACCTCGACTTCAGTAGTTGCGGCTCCTGGCCGCTAGAGCACAGGCTCAGTAGTTGTTGCGCACAGGCTTAGCTGTTCCACGTCATGTGGGATCTTCCCACAGGGATTGAAGCCGTGTCTTCTGGGTTGGCAGGCAGACTCTTTCTGAGCCACCTGGGAAGTCCCTAAAAGTATATTTAAAAAGAGAAAAGATTTACGAGTAGATACTACAGTTAAGTTAAAAAAATTAATCTTCAGAAAGATAACCTTGAAGCTGGCTCTTACTCTCAGGCATTGTTATGTAGAAACTCTGTATTAGTTTCCTATTGCTACCATAACCAGTTACCTTGAAGTTTGTGGCTTAAAACATTGTTATCTTGCAGTTCTGCAGGTGAGAATTCTAAAATCAAGGTGTTGGTAGTGTATTCCTTTTGGAAGCACTGGAGAAGAAATCATTTTCTTGCTTTTCCCACTTTCTAGAAGACGTCTGTGTTCTTGGCTCCTGGTCCCTTATTCTGTTTCAAAGTCAGTAGCATTGCATCTTCAAAGCTTTCTCTCTCTCTGACCTCTGCCTCAGTTGTCATATCACCTTCTCTAATTCTGATATTCTTGCCTTCCTCTTATGAATACCTTTGTGATTTCTCTAGCCCACTTGGATAATCCAAGATGATCTTCCCATATCAATATTCTTGACTTAATCACATCTACAAAAAGTCCCTTTTGGCATGTAATGTAACATATTCACAGGTTGCAGGGACATTTTAGGGATGTCGACATCCTCGGAGGGCCCTTATTCTATCTACTGTAGACTCGAAAATTGAGAATAAAAAGTTCACTAATCCCTGTTTCTTAGGCTTTGATGAATGGGGAATTATAAGTACAGATAGAGAGAACCCTTATTAACAGAGAAGAAGCTGGATGAATGTCTTATCTTAATTTTGAATATTCGACAACATCTGCCATAGAGGGACAGCTTAAAGGTAGCCTTAAACATGATATGAAAGAAACTTTTAAGTCATATTTCATGTAGTTGATGGCTTGAGAGAGAGGATTGTGCTTTTTTAGAAGACTGGTTTGAATTTTGTCTGCTTAACAACTGCATGACATTGAACAGTCTTCATCTATGAAATGGGAATTGTTCAGTCACTCAGTCGCGTCCCACTCTCTGTGACCCCACGGACTGCAGCACGCCAGGCTTCCCTGTCCTTCATCTCCCGGAGCTTGCTCAAACTCATGTCCATTGAGCTGGTGATGCCATCCAGCCATCTTGTTTTCTGTCGTCCCCTTCTCCTCCTGCCTTCAGTCTTTCCCAGTGTCAGGGTCTTTAATGAGTTGGCTCTTTGTATCAGGTGACCAAAGTGTTGGAGCTTCAGCATCAGTCCTGCTAATGAATATTCAGGATTGATTTCCTTTAGGATTGACTGGTTTGATCTTCTTGCAGTCCAAGAGACTCTCAGGAGTCTTCTCCAACACCACAGCGCAAAAGCATCAATTCTTCGGTGTTCAGCCTTTCTTATGATCCAGCTCTCACATCCATACATGACTACTGGAAAAACCATAAGTTTGACAGTATGGAACTTTGTTGGCAAAGTAATGTCTCTGCTTTTTAATATGCTGTCTAGGTTTGTCATAGCTTTTCTTCCAAGGAGCAGGCGTCTTTTAATTTCGTGGCTTGCAGTCACCATCTGCAGTGATTTTGGAGCCCCCCAAAATAAAGTCTGTCAGGAGTTCAGTTCAGTTCAGTTCAGTCACTCAGTCGTGTCCGACTCTTTGTGACCCCATGAATCGCAGCACGCCAAGCCTCCCTGTCCATCACCAACTCCTGGAGTTCACTCAAACTCGCATTCATCAAGTCAGTGATGCCATCCAACCATCTCATCCTCTGTTGTCCCCTTCTCCTCCTGCCCCCAATCCCTCCCAGCATCAAAGTCTTTTCCAATGAGTCAACTCTTTGCATGAGGTGGCCAGAGTACTGGAGTTTCAGCTTTAGCATCAGTCCTTCCGAAGAAATCCCAGGGCTGATCTCCTTCAGAATGGACAGGTTGGACCTCCTTGTAGTCCAAGGGACTCTCAAGAGTCTTCTCCAACACCACAGTTCAAAAGCATCAATTCTTTGGCGCTCAGCCTTCTTCACAGTCCAACTCTCACATCCATACATGACTACTGGAAAAACCATAGCCTTCACTAGACGGACCTTAGTCGGCAAAGTAATGTCTCTGCTTTTGAATATCCTATCTAGGTTGGTTATAACTTTCCTTCCAAGGAGTAAGCGTCTTTTAATTTCATGGCTGCAATCACCATCTGCAGTGATTTTGGAGCTCCAAAAAATAAACTCTGACACTGTTTCCACTGTCAGGAGTAGTAATACTTAATTCACAAAGATTTTTATAAGAATTATAAAATATAATATAAATACCCACACATATATACACATATAACAAACTGATACTTAGTATCTGGCATATAGCAGGTACTCTTCTTGCAGTTCAGTGCTTTTGTGACATAATGGTAGGGAAGTGTTAGCAAGGTTAAGGTGAGGGGCTTGTGCTGGAGGTTTTGCCAGAGGCAGCTGCACATCTTACTTGTTAGAAGCTGTCTAACTCTAGTGTGTGCTTGGCTCTACCAGACTGGCCTTCTCTTCTTTTTCTGCCTTAAGAAAAGTCTACTGCTGTTCTTTCAGCATAATTATTCTTGAATCTTCCCTATTTCTTCACGGTTAACCTAAATGCTGACCATCTCATGCATTCATTCAACAAATATTTATCGAAGGCCTTGTATCAGTGGAGACTCAGCACTGGAGATACAGAGATAAATGAGAAACGGTGTGTCCTCAAGGAGTTCCAGTTTCAGTGCAAAGACAGGTCAACAGCTGCACTGTAATGAATAAGGTTTATGTTAAAAGGTTCAGCAGAGCTCTATGGAATCAAAGAGGGGGTAAGTGCTTACCTAGGTCTAAAAGTGTAATGGAAAGTTTCATTGATAAAATTGTATAAGACCTGAGTCTTAAAAATAGCTGGATAGGAGAGTGTGGTGGTAAATGGAAAGGAGAGGGAAAGAGAGGAGACAGAGGGAGAGAAAGGGTGAGGGAGAGAGAGGGAGGGGAGAGAAGCGGGAGAGAGGAAGAAAGAGGAGAAACAGATTCCCTATGGTACAGGGAACCGTATGTACAGAGGCGTGAGAGCGTGTTGGATGAGCTGTGGGTATTTAGGTGTGGCTAGGGTGAAAGGTGACTGTGGGAAAGTCATAGGAAAATGAGCTTAGAAAAGTAAGCAGGGCCAGACTTTGAAGGCCCTTATATGGCACCCCACTCCAGTACTTTTGCCTGGAAAATCCCATGGACGGAGGAGCCTGGTAGGCTGCAGTCCATGGGGTCGCTGAGTCAGACACGACTGAGCAACTTCACTTTCACTTTTCACTTTCATGCATTGGAGAAGGAAATGGCAACCCACTCCAGTGTTCTTGCCTGGAGAATCCCAGGGACGGGGAAGCCTGGTGGGCTGCCGTCTGTGGGGTTGCACAGAGTCAGACATGACTGAAGCGACGTAGCAGCATATTCCATACCAAAGAATTTGGACTTGATCTTATAGGTAGTATAGAACTCCTGAAACATAGTATGCTAAAGCAGTATGATTAGATTAAAGACTCAAAGCAGCAGGAAAGGTAGAAAAAGAAGATGGATCTCTGGGGAAAGTTTTAGGAAGAAAAAAGTGACTTAGCATGTAAAGCCTAAGGTGAGTTTGTGACATGAAGATAAAAACATTTCTGCTGGATTTTGTTATTGGGAAGAGTTTAACAAGACATATCTTTAGTGAATGGGTTGGAAATCATATTACAGTTGGTTGACGAGTGGATGAGAGGTGAGAGTGTAGAGACTGCAAATATAGACCACTCTTAGAACATTTGCTGTGAGGGAGAAGTGAGAGGTAGCGAAAGAGAGGGACACAGATCTGAGAAACATATATATATATATATTTTTTTTTTTTTAAGACAGAGGAATCTGGGGCTTTCCTGGTGGTCCTGTGGCTAAGACTCTGTGCTTCCAGTGCAGGGGACCTACGTTTGATCCCTGATCAGGGAACTAGGTGCCCCAGCTAAAGATCCTGCATGCCACAACTAAGACCTGGCACAGCCAAATAAATAAGTAAATATTTTAAAAATCATAAAAGCAGAAGAGTTGAACATGTGATATTTTGGTGAAGATGGTAAAGCAGAGATGAGATTGAATATATGGGTGGGTGTGATTTGATGGAACAGGAAAGTAATGTGTTTGCAGGTGAGAGGAATTGTTAACCCAACCTTTGTCTAACACTTAGAAGAAAGAAGATGAGTTTGAAGAACAATGTAGGTTGGAAAACTGGGTGAGATCAGACTTCTTTTTCTCTGGTAGAAGGCAGTTGTAATAGAAGAGATGTATAGAGTAATCACTGTGTAGAATGGGAAGGGCCACTGATCAGAGGCATATAAATGATTTACTAATAAGATAGTTAATGTCAGTGAAGGTTAGAGACTTACAGATTTGCAGTGGCACAGATTCCCAGCTCGTTGTAATTTTCTTTAGCAGCACTCAGCAGTTGTGGTATGGGAACAGAGGAAGCAGATGGTTGGATGACTTTCCATGGTTGAAGAGATGTAGTGAGCTGGTGTGGTAGAAGAAACAAACAGCAAGGAGCTGGGTAGAGATATTGGTAAGAAAGTGGTTGATGCTCAACACTGAGGACATAAGTGAATTATGACACATTCTTATAAAAACTCTGACAGTTATTAAAATTTATGTTTATAAAGTGCTTATTTTATGGTATTAAAGTAATAAAAGTGCTATAGGTTGTACAAAGATTTGGTAATGATCAACTGTAGTACTTTAGGGGTTGTCTTAGGCATAATGATGAAAAAACTTCTCAAAGCCAAGAGTCTTGGTTGCCCCTGTTAACACATTGACAATCATTTGACAGGGATTATTATATCTGCTTTACAGGTGAAGAAAATGAGATTTAGCAAAGGTGACTGTTCAGAGTTATAAATTTGGTGAATGGTAGAGTAATAACTATTATAGTACTTATTTAGTTGCTGTGTCAGGCATTATTTTATTTAAATAGTCATTTAATATTTTCCTCCCATATTGCTTGAATTTTCATTTCTCAGTTAAGAAAACAGACTCAGGAGAGTAAGAATATAAGCAATAGATGACTATCAAAATATGATCCCAACAAGTGCTTTTAGAAGTTCAAGAGAAGAGGGAGATCGTGGGTGGATAAAGGACTTTGGAAATGATCTTTGAACTTAGACTATGAAGGATAGGTTGTTGTTGTTTTAGTTGCTAAACTGTGCCGACTCTTTTGTGATCTCATGGGTTGTGTAGCCCACCAGATTCCTCTGTTCATGGGGTTTCCCAGGCAAGTATTCTTGGAATGAGTTACCATTTCCTTCTCCAGGGGATCTTCCCAACCCAGGGACTGAACCCATGCCTCCTACATTGGCAGGCAGATTCTTTACCACTGAGCCACCTGGGAAGCCCATGAAGGATACGTAGGATAGTCTTTTTTTGGGAAGCTGGGGGAGTTTCTTTGATTTACATTTTCCACGTTAAGAAAAGTTTCTCTATAATAGTCTAGTATACCATGTTTTGGGAGAAGGCAATGGCAACCCACTCCAGTACTCTCGCCTGGAAAATCCCATGGACAGAGGAGCCTGGTAGGCTGCAGTCCATGGGGTTGCTAAGAGTCGGACACGACTGAGTGACTTCACTTTCACTTTTCACGTTCATGCATTGGAGAAGGAAATGGCAACCCACTCCAGTGTTCTTGCCTGGAGAATCTCAGGGACTGGGGAGCCTGATGGGCTGCCGTCTGTGGGGTCGCATAGTGTCGGACACAACTGAAGCGACTTAGCAGCAGCAGCAGCAGCAGCAGCGTCATGTCATGTTTCTGGGGGCCTTTTGCTCAGATTAAAAAAAAATATTTTTGCTTATTTTTAGTGAAAAGACCAAGGCTATCTATAGATGTCATAAGGACTCAACATAATTTCCAGATCTTAAGTGTATTGTGTTCAAGACTGCTTTAGAAGGAATGGAAGAAATTTGCTTCCAGTCAGCTTTGCTAGTTGACTCATGAACTCCTTAGTAGGTCTTCTAGGACAGGTTTCAAATATAAATATAAATCAGCCTATTTATCTACATATTAATCTTAGGCTATTTTTCTCCTTACACAATAATTTTTATCTGGGTATTATTTTTACCTTGGTTAGTAGAAAACAGTTTACTTAAAACAACAATGAAAAGGCCACCGAAAATTACTTTTTTTCATGCTGAATTGAAATGGTGAAAAATAAGGACTTTTTAAGGTTTAAAATTCCGTAAACCTTGAAGTAGGTTTAAATTTCCTTTCCTCCAGTCTTGACACTTTCCTTTTATTGTTTTAGTGGAAGAAACATTTGAATATAGAATATTTTACATTAAGGAATCTTCAAGAACACATCAGAAAGGATTTAGTAAGTATGATCTCACATTACTCATAGTAGGAGTTGCTCTGTGTGGATTTATTATTTATCAGGTTTTATACTTGGAGATGTGAACTCTTCGCATGAGGTGGCCAAAGTACTGGAGTTTCAGCTTTAGCATCATTCCTTCCAAAGAAATCCCAGGGCTGATCCCCGTATCACTGACTTGATGGACGTGAGTCTGAGTGAACTCCGGGAGTTGGTGATGGACAGGGAGGCCTGGCATGCTGCGATTCGTGGGGTCGCAAAGAGTCGGACATGACTGAGCTGAACTGAATACTTGGAGATGCCTATAATTGCTGTCTGTAAATTTCTGCAAAGTAGTCACCATTGCAGTTTGTCTCATTTTTAGATGAAGTTAGTATGTAATAGATTGTGGCTTCAAATGAGTACTTGATGCTTTGTAATATAGGACTAGTAACTGCAAAGAAGTAAAGATAAAACAATTTAATGAGCTGTGTAAAGGTAGCTTCCATAGGGAAAGCACATTTTGAAAACAACTGTGAAAAACTTACTGATTTGAGAAGAAATTAAAAAATCTTTATAGTCTTTTAACCATAAAAGAAATTGAATTAGTGATTAAAGAAATATACCCTACTAAAAACAATTCCAGGTCCATATATTTTTTTAAATCATAATTAAAAGAAAACTTTAGAAATTTACCAGCTTAACCATTTTTAAGTGTGTAAATTCAGTAGAGTTAAGGATATTCACATTATTATAGAACATATCTCCAGCACTTTTTCATCTTGCAGATCTGAACAACAACATTAAACAACTCCCTTTTCTGCCTCACCTTGGCACCTGGTAACCATGATTCTACTTCGTGTTACTATGAATTTGACTACTTTAGATACCTCATATAAGAAGAATCATACAGTGTTTGTCTATTTATGAGTGCTTATTCACTTCCTATAATATCCTTAAGATTCATCTGTTTTGTAGACTGTGACATGTTTTCCTTCCTTTTTAAGGCTGATATTTCATTGTATGTTTATGCCACATTTTCTTCATCCATTCATCTCTCAGGGGACATTAGGGTTCTTTTCACTGGTGGCAATTGTGAATAGTGCTGTTGTGAAGGTAGGTATCCAGTATCTCTTTTGAGACCTTGCTTTCAATTCTTTTGAATATATACTCAGATTGGAATTGTTGGATCAAATGGTATTTCTTTTTAAATTCTTTTTTACTTATTTATTTTTTCCTTTTAATTTTTTAATTTTCGGGTGCTGTACTGCACATCATGTGGGATCTTGGTTCCCTGACCAGGGATTGACCTGTGACCCTGGCAGTGGATGTGCAGAGTCTTAACCACTGTATCTCCAGAGAAGTCCCTCAAATGGTATTTCTATTTTTAATTTTTTGAGGTACCTCCATACTGTTTTCCCTAGTCATTGGACCATTTTACAGTCCTACCAACAGAAGGGTTCCAGCTTCTCTAGATCCTCACCAACACTTGTGTTATTTTCTGTTTTGTTTGTTTTTAATAGTAGCCACCCATATCAGACTTATGAGTTCAGACTTTACAAGTTAGTTCTATCAAACGTTCATGGATAATTATAACTTTAGATAAATTCTTCTAGAGTCTAGAAAAATAATTATGCATTTGAATGTTCTGGATATTTTGTATAAATGGAATCATAATTTTTTGTCCTTTTGTGTCTGGTTTATTTCATTTGGCCTGATGTTTCCAAGATTTATCCATTTTGTAGTATGTATCAGAACTGCATTCCTTTTTATGGCTGAATACTGTTCTTTTACATGTATATATTACTTTTTGTATATCTATCAATCTGTTGATGGACACTTGTTTTCACAACAAATATAATTTTAAAAAGATATAATTTACTATAGCGGCAACAGCAATTTAAAAAATACCTAGGAACAAAATCAGTACAAGATATTCATGCCCTTTTATGGAGAAGATTATAAAATTTCATTGAAAGACATTAGAGAAGACCTAAATAAATTGGGATACCATATTAATGAACAGGAAGACTCAGTATCATAAAAAACATTAGTTCTTTCCAAATTAATTTATAAGTTCAGTACAATTCTATTTAATAATAGGATATTTCATTTTACTTGACAACCTCTGTCCAAAATTTACATAGGAGAGCAAACTGCCGATAAAAATTAGGAGAATTTTTTAGATAGTATGACTTGAAAAACCATACTATTTGAACACTGTAATACTGGCACAGAATAGACCACAATGGAGCAGAATAGAGGCCAGAAACAGAACCTGTTCATGTAAGGAAATTTAATATATGACAGTGAGATTTTTGCAGATGAGTGAGGAAATAATGGACTGACTAAACAGTCTAAATGGTAATGAAACAATGGGATATCTATATGAAAATAATGGAATTTCTATTCACAGCATATATACAAGTAAGAAAGTGAAAGTGTTAGTTGCTCTGTAGTAATTAAAGATGTAAATATGAAACTTTTAGAAATAATTTGTAATTTGAATGATAAAGAAAAATACAAATATATCTGTTATCAAAATAAAAAAATGTACAGTTGTTAAAAGAAAACATGAAATGAAATATACCCTATCATCTAGGAGAAAATGTTTGTAAAATACTTAACTAAAATGAATAGGGACTTCCGTGGTGGTCCAGTGGTTAAGAATCTGCCTTGCAATGCAGGGAACGCAGATTCAATCCCTGTAGGGGGACTAAGATCCCAAATGCCTTGGGGCAACTACTGAGCCCTCTTGCCACAGTTAAGGCCTGGCACAGCCAAAAATAAATAAATATATATATTTTAAAGAATTGATATACAGATACACAAAGAATATTTTATAAACCAGTAATGATAGTGGGCTGGAAATTCATAGAAGAAGAAATGCAAATGAAGTATAAACATGAAGAAGTCTTTAATCTTAGTCATGAAAATGCAAATTAAAACCTCAAATAATACATTATACTTGTCATTTTGGTAAGGAGGTGGAATAATGGAAACTCTCATGTACTGCTGTGGGGAATGGAGTATCACTTGAAACTCCACTTTAGAAGATAGTTTAGAAGTATCTGACATAGTGTATACCCTAGGGAAACTTGAGAAGGTGGGCAAGAGTTTGTATGTGTAACAATATGAGAAAATTCGTAGCAATATTATTTATTAAAGCAAAAAACTGCCAACTGTTCAAAAGGCATCAGTAATAGAGTGAAGGAATTGTAGAATATTTATGTAGTAGTAGGGAACAGTGAAAATAACCACAGCTACATGTAATTGGCAACATCCATTGGATCATAGAAAAAGCAAGAGAATTCCAGAAAAACATCTGCTTCATTGACTATGCTAAAGCCTTTGACTATGTGGATCACAACAAACTGTGGAAAAAATTCTTAAAGAGATGGGTATACCAGACTACCTTACTGCCTCCTGAGAAACCTGTATGCAGGTCAAGAAACAACTGTTAGAACTAGACATGGAACAATTGGACTGGTTCCAAATTGGGAAGGGAGTACGTTAAGGTTGTATATTGTTGCCTGGCTCATTTAACTTATATGCAGAATACATTATGCAAAGTTCCAGGCTGGATGAATTACAAACTAGAATCAAGTTTGCTGGGAGAAATACCAATAACCTCAGAGTTGCAGATGACACCGCCCTTATGGCAGAAAGCGAAGAGGAATTAAAGAGCCTCTTGATGAAAGTGAAAGAGGAGAGTAAAAAAGTTGGCTTAAAACTCAACATTCGAAAAACCAAGATCATGGCATCCAGTCCCATCACTTCCTGGCAAGTAGATGGGGAAACAATGGAAACAGTGACAGACTTTATTTTCTTGGGCTCCAAAATCACTGCAGATGGTGACTGTAGCCATGAAATTAAAAGATGTTTGCTCCTTGGAAGAAAAGTTATGGCCAACCTAGACAGCATATTAAAAAGCAGAGACATTACTTTGCCAACAAAGGTCCATGTAGTCAAAGCTGTGGTTTTGCCAGTGGTCATGTATGGATGTGAGAGTTGGACTAGTTGAGCGCTGAAGAATTGATGCTTTTGAACTGTGGTGTTGGAGAAGACTTTTGAGAGTCCCTTGGACTGCAAGGAGATCCAACCAGTCCATCCTAAAGCAAATCAGTCCTGAGTATTCATTGGAAGGAATGATGCTGAAGCTGAAGGTCCAATACTTCAGGGAAAACCTGATGCAAAGAACTGACTCATTAGAAAAGACCATGTTGCTGAGAAAGACTGAAGGCAAGAGGAGAAGGGGATAGCAGAAGACAAGATGATTGGATAGCATCACTGACTCAATGGATGTGAGTTTGAACAAGCTCCAGGAGATGGTGAAGGACCGGGAAGCCTGGTGTGCTGCAGTCCACGGGGTTGTAAAGAGTCAGACACAATCGAGCACCCGAACAACACCACCACATGTATTAATATAAACGCGTCTTACAGACATGTACAGAGTGAAATGCTGTGGAGTGATTCTTCCTTCTGAAAGTTATAAGGAGACAAAATATTTTAGGAGATGGAGCCCCTGGGGAGAAATGATAAGGGAATTTGGGGGATTCAAAAAGCAGTGGCAGAGGAAGAAAAGTTTGGCAAGGAATCTGAAAAGCAACAGCCAGACATACAACTAAGTATAACTGAAAAGGATCAAGACCAGGTAGTTTTTCTGTCATATATACAATTGTAGTACTGGGTTGAAGGTAAGGCTTGAATTGAAACACATCACTCTTTCTGTGATTGGTCTTTATGTGTGTGTATTTTTATATTTTCTTTGTTATGAGGTTACAGAAGGTCTATTAAAAAGGCCTGATATAAGTCTGTTTTAAATTGGAATTTTAAAAGTAACTTCGTTTGCCTTCTTTTTTATTATTGAGATATAATTCACATGCTGTTATAGTCATTTTAAAATATACAATTCAGCAGCTTTTAGTATATTCATAAAGTTATGCAGCCAACTGATTCCAGAACACTAAAAAATGTAGGCATTTCCTTGGTGGTCCAGTAGTTAAGAATCTGCATTTCTACTGCAGGGGACATGGGAACTAAGATGCCACATGCTGCATGTAGCACAGAGCAGCCCCCAAAATGTTGTAAACCTTGTAGCCTTAGCAGTCACTCCCTATTCTGCTTACCCAAGCCCATAGCAACCACTGACCTACTCCTGTCTCTATGGATTTGCCTGTTCTGGACATTTCATATAAATGGAATGATACAGTATATAGCCATTTGTGTTTGACTTCTTCAGATAGCAAAATGTTTTCAAGGTTCATCTATTTGTAGCATATATCAGTACTTCATTTCTTCTTATGGCTGAGTAATATTCCACTTTATGTATCTACCACATTTGTTTAAGTGGTAAAGAATCCGCCTGCCAATACAGGAGTCACAAGAGATACAGGTTCGATCACTGGGCAGGAAAGATCCTGGATAAGGAAGTGGCAACCTACTCCAGTATTCTTGCCTGGAAAATTCCATGGACAGAGAATCCTGGTGGGCTGCAGTTCATGGGATTGTAAAGAGTCAGACATGACTGAGTGACTGAACACACATTTGGTTTTCCTTCATCAGTTGATAGATATTTGGGTTGTTTCTGCTTTTCAGCTCTAATGAAGAATGCTGCTATGAACATTCATGTGCAGAATTTTTAATTTCCGGTTTTCTTGGGTAAATACCTTGGAGTAGAGTTGCTGAGTCATATGGTAACTTTATGTTTAAGTTTTTGAGGAACTGCCAAACTGTTTTCCACAGTGGATGCTGCATGATCTTACATCCTTGCCAGCAACGTATGACGGTTCCATTTCTTCTGCATCCTCATCAACACTGTTATCTGTCATTTTTATTGTAGACATTCTAGCAGATGTGAAGTAGTATCTCATTGTAGTTTTGATTTACATTTCCTTGATGACTAGTGAAGTTGAGCATTTTTCATGTGCATATTGGACATTTGTATATCTTCTTTGCTGAAATGTCTGTTCAATATTTTATTCCCTGTGGGGGCTATTCTAGGTAGAATTGTTTTCTAAATTTTTTATTTATTTATTGACTTTTGACTGTGCTGGGTCTTCATTGCTACAGACTTTTTTCTAGTTGCAGTAAGCAGGGTCTACTCTCTAGTTGCGGTGAGTGGGGACTATTCTCTAGTTGTGGTGCACAGGCTTCTCATTGCAGTGGCTTCTCTTATTGTGGAGCACGGGCTCCAGGGCATGTGGGCGTTAGTAGCTGTGGCATGCGGGCTCAGTGGTATGGCTCCCTGACTGTAGAATACAGGCTCAGTTGTTGTAGCACACAGGCCTAGTTGCTCCGCAGTATGTGGGAGCTTCCCAGATCAGGGATTGAACCCATGTCAACTGCATTGGTAAGGCAGACTGGTCACCACTGAGCCGCCAGAGAATTCTTTTCTTAATTTCAGGTTTGATTGTTAATTGCTAGTGTATAGGAATTCAATTGACTTTTTCTTTACTAACTAAATTGTTAATAGTGGTTTCTTTGGGGTTATGATTATAGGAGGTTTACCCTTTTGTTTTAAGTTCCTGTTAGGAACTAGGCCACACAGCAGGAAGTGAGCAACAAATGAGCAAGCCAAGCTTTATCTGCTGCTGCTGCTGCTAAGTCGCTTCAGTCGTGTCCGACTCTGTGCGACCCCATAGACAGCAGCCCACCAGTAGCTCCCCATAATTCCCCACTGCTTGTATTACTGCCTAAAACATATTTCCCTGTCCTCCCTCCCTTCCATAGAAAAATTGTCTTCCATGAAACTGGTCCCTGGTGCCAAAAATGTTGGGGACCGCTGGATTATCAGGTTGAGGAAAATCCCTTCTGCTCCTAGTTTGTTGAGTGTTTTTATGTTGAAAGATTGTTTGATTTTTGTCAAGTGCTTTTTCTGCATGCATTGTGATGACTAAACCTTTATTCTTTTATTTTGTTAATAAGGTATGATGTCATTGATTTCTGTTTGTTGAACACCTTGCATTCCTGGACCAAATCTCACCTAGTCATGGTGTATGATCCTTTTTATGTTTTGTTGGAGTTGGTTTGCTAGTATTTAGTTGAGGGTTTTTATATTGTTGTTCATATTGGGATATTGGGTCCATAGTTTTCTTCTCTTTTGTTGTCTTTTTCTGGTCTTGGTGTCAGATGCAATGAGTTGGAAGGAGTTCCCTCCTCTAATTCCTCTTTCCCCCTAATGTCCAATCCTAGTTTTCTTCAGTTCTGTTGTTACTTCAAAAATTTTAGTGCTATTTTTCGGTTCTGTTTTTTTTTTTAATAAACACCTAAAAATACTTTATAGTCTTCATAATTGCATTTAGTGTATCAATTGGGAGTATGATTCATGGTACACAGCAAACTTTAAATGAAATCTACGTAAGATACTGTTTTTCTTGGACAGTCAAGTACAAGGACAGGAGGAACTATTTAGATGTAATAAAAAATTTTATAGGTAAGACCAGAGAGTTTAAGAGGATTGTTCAAGGTTACATTACTAGATTATGGCCAAGCTTGAAGATTTTATTTTAGACCTGTAGCTTTCTATGTGTTTGTGAGCAATACTGAGAAATAGTATTCTGTTTAGTTGAATGGACTATGTCTAAAACTTATCATGTTATAAGCATCATATTTTCCAATGGAGAAGTCCTTAGAAATATAATGAATTCATTGCTATCAGGAAGATATTGGAATCTTCAAAGCAGTTAATTTTAACTGAAGGAATTGCTGTTTACCTACATTATATCATGTGAGTGGACAAAAACATAAAGTCAGTGTCAAAATAAATTGAAATCTGAAGGAACTCTTGTCTCTAGGTTGGGGAAAGGAACAAAGGGAACAGAAATCACCTTACTATTTCAACCTAATCTTTTTTTTTAATATTAAAAAAGTCTGAGGTTTATTTAGCATTTTATCTGAGGTGCTAATGAGAGTAAAAGAAGAACATGAAGATCAATCCCGCATTCAATTTTAAGGAGTCTTTCGATAGTGAAAGCACTCAGACTAACAATTTTGAAAGTATGAAATGCCTATGTTTACAACACACAGAAAATACTATAAGGATTTCCTGTCCAAAGGAGATAATCTGAATATCTGCAAAATCTTTCCAGTCTGAAGACTCCCAACACCCATGGTTCTGCTGTTTTTCCCAATTCTAACCTGGAACTCTGGACAAAACAAGTAGTACAGAAAGCTCTTCTAGGCAGAAGAGTCTCTGCTGCTGCTAGTTAGTCACAAAGTCTGACTCTGCGACCCCATGGACTGTAGCCCACCAGGCTGCTTTGCGTCCATGGGATTTTCCAGGCAAGAATAGTGGAGTGGATTGCCATTTCCTTCTCCACAACCTAGATATTTTAACTTTTAATTATTAATTAAATGTTACTTCTATTAACTTAAAAAAATTTTTTTTTTGCGTATGAGACAGTCTTTCAAAAAAATACATTTTCAAAGAAAAAATAAGCAATATAATTTTAAGAAAATAACATATATATGTTTCTAAAGATAAAATCATAACTTCAATTTTACTGAGCCAAGAAGCTGAGCTAGAAGTACTTGCTGGAAATTGCAGTTTTCTGTCTCAATGTCAATAATGTATGAATGAAATTCTGTGTTGTGACTGGGTTATGTACTGTTTTCATTCAGAGATTAGTTTTGCCAGCAACATCTGATTTGGGATTGGAATTTATCTCACAAAGCAGGTTGGTTTTTGGACGTAGGAAAGGGTCAGTGTTACTAATGAGCATGCTACAGAGAGAAAATTTCAGTGGAGAAAAATAGCATTTGTTCATGCATGAACAAAATTGTGCTGTAATTCAGTGTTGTATGCCAAATAGCCTGTGAAGTCTGGATTGGAGTGTGGCAGCTGGGGGCGGGGGGTTGTATTTAACCATTATCTTTGAAAAAGAAGTTGGTTAAAGATGTCAATTGTTTTTCTTTTAGAAAGATGAAACGTTTTTGTTTTTTTTAATCTCCTGTTTTCATAATTTTATTTTTAGGTTTTCAAAAAGCTGAAGATTTAAGTAAAATTTTTTTTCTTCCTTCTGTTTAGTTGTTTTTTTCCTCTGGATAGTCTGATCCACCAGTTATTCTTTTCTAAGCATTTTTCTATATCTAACATTATATCAGCATCCACAGTAGTTCTAGTTCTTTTTAAAAAGTTCTCTAAAATGAAATAGGTTCATAAGTTTTAGGAACTGTATTCTATTCATTATTTATTTATATTTATTTATATATTTTTTATTTCATTGGGTCTTAGTTGCGTCACACAGGATCTTTGTTGTGGTGCAAGGGCTTCATGGTAGTTGTCATTTGTGGACTCTAGTTTGTGGTGCGTGGGGTTAGTTGCCCCTTGGCATGTGGGATCTTAGTTCCCCGACCAGGGATTGAACCCATGTCCCCTGCATTGGAAGGCGGATTCTTAAACACTGGACCACCAGGGAAGTCCCTAGGAACTGAATTTTAATACAGTTATTTAGTTTTGTTACTTTTGTATTTCTTCTACCCTCCCTGGTGGCTCAGATGGTAAAGTGTCTGCCTACAATGCAGGAGACCCAGGTTCGATTCTTGGGTCAGGAAGATCCCCTGGAGAAGGAAATGGCAACCCACTCCAGTATTCTTGCCTGGAAGATCCCATGGACAGAGGAACCTGGTAGGCTACAGTCCATGGGGTTGCAAAGAGTCGGACACGACTGAGCAACTTCACTCACTTTTGTATTTAAAACCTTGTATAATTTCAGATTATTCACAAACACATGTACTGGGAATTTTTCTCTTGTTCCCTGGTTCCTTAGCAGTGGTTAGTAACTGCTGTTTTCATGTTTCCAGAAATTCAGAGTAATTTTTTAATAAAATGGTCATCTAAAGTACCATGGTTAAGACTTTATTCAGGTAGTCAGAATTTATCATCTGATGAAATATTTCAGATCTGTTATGTGTACTTGATAACATCGTTTGCCTTTGACAATGGAGGTGGTGGTTTAGTCGCTGAGTCGTGTCCGACTTTTGTGACCCCATGGACTGTAGCCTGCCGGGCTCCTCTGTCCATGAGATTTTCCGGGCAAGAATACTGAAGTGGGTTGCCATTTCCTTCTCCAGTGGATCTTCCCGACCCAGGAATTGAACCCGGGTCTCCTGTGTTGCAGGCAGATTCTTTCCCAACTGAGCTACAAGGGAAGCCTTTGACAATACTTCACAAGATAATTTCTTTATTTACTTGGTTTTATTTACACAGTACTCTCAATAACATATGGCCAAGGTTTATATAAATGAAACATTTTTCTTCAACTGAGAATTTTTAGGTCAAGGATATTTGTAGAAGGTAGAATTAAAAAACAAATGTAAGAGGTTGATACAGAAAGATTTAAAGAAAGCATTGCAAGCTCCTTTTTGACTTTTAGGTGATTGATCAGAATCAATATCTAAATATTAGCTTAAATTAGTTAAATGTAAAGAGGAAACATGAATTAGTAGTAGTTTGTTTCTTCTTTGTCTTTATTAAGTTAAAAGTTTCTGATCTACTAGTTTGCCATCTCTAGTTATACTAAACTGCCAGTAACAGTTGACTAAGCTAGAGATCCTAGGGACTTTTTTCCAAATACAGAGATGACTGCTTTTATGTTTGCCTTTTGGTTCTGCATATGTTACTTAGGTCTGGTTTGGTGGTAACTTAAACATCCTGTTAATGCCTAATAAATGTTTTTGGTGTCCACTGTGTCACCTCTAGGTAAGAAAAAAACCTTTTTCTCTACCTTTATATGTTCAGTTACTGGGGATTTCAAAT
The DNA here is from genome assembly GCF_023091745.1 of Budorcas taxicolor. NCBI lineage: Eukaryota > Metazoa > Chordata > Mammalia > Artiodactyla > Bovidae > Budorcas > Budorcas taxicolor. Next base: position 100,203,697 of record NC_068912.1, read on the forward strand.
TAAATTCACAATTGCCAGATTAAGAAAGGAAAAGTTTTACCCCTCGTGCACAGGAGTGTCACAGAAAAAAGAAGTGAAAACCCAAAGAAGCAGTTAGGCCTAAGAGCTTCTATGCCATATTTTTTCTTTTAAATTGGACTATAATTGATATATAACATTATGTTAGTTTCAGGTATGCAGTATAATGATTTGATATATGTATATATTGTGAAGTGATCACAGCAAGTCTAGTTAACATCTATCACCATGTATAGTTACAGATTTTTTTCTCATGATGATAACTTTTAAGACTTTTTCTCTTAGTAACTTTTGAATATACTATATAGAATTATTGACTGTGGTCATCAGGCTGTACCTTACATTTCCAGGACTTATTTGTTTCATACCTGGAAGTTTGTCTCTCTTCACTGCCTTCAGCCATTTCGCTTGTCTCTCATTCCTTGCCTCTGGCAGTCACCAATCTGTTCTATCTAGGAGTTATGTTTTTTTCTTTTTCTTTCAGATTCTACATACAAGTGAGATCATAGAGTATTTGTCTGTCTGTCTTATTTCACTAGCATAATGCTTTCAAGGTCCATCCATGTTGCCACAAATGGCATGGTTATTTTCTTTTTAAGACTGAATAATATTCCATTATATATGTGTGTGTGTGTGTGTGTGTGTGTGTGTGTGTGTGTGATATATATATATATATATATATATATATATATATATATATATACATATATATATATGGCTGTGCCATGTGGCTTGTGCGATTAAGATCCCTGACCAGGGATCGAACCCAGGCCATAGCAGTGAAAGCCTGAAAGCACTGAGTCCTAACCACTGGACCTCCAGGGAATTCCCTCCATTGTATATGTTTTCTTTATCTGTGCATCCATCTGTGAACATTTAGATTGTTTCTGTATCTTGGGTATTGTAAATAATGCTGCAGTGTACATGGGGCTCCTTCTGTCTTTTTGAATGAATATTCTCTGTTTTTGGATAAATACCCAGAAGTAGAGATGCTGGTTTGTACATCAATTCCATTTTTCATTTTTTAAGGAATCTTCATACTGTTTTCTATAGTTGCTGTACCAGTTTACATTCCTTACTGACAGTTCATGAGGGCTTTCTTTTCTCCACATCCTTGCCAGCACTTGTTGTTTCTCGTCCTTTTGTTCATTTATTTTTGGCTGTTCTGGGTCTTTGTTGCTGCGTGGGCTTCTTCTCTAGTTGCGGTGTGTGGGCTTCTTACTGTAGTTGCCTCTCTTGAGCATAGGTTCTGGGGCATTTGGGCCTCCGTAGCTGTGGCTCCTGGCTCTATAGCACAGGCTCAGTGGTGTGGCTCATGCGCTTAGTTGCTCTGTAGCATATGTGGGATCTTCCCAGATCAGGGATCAAACCCATGTCTAATGCATTGGCAGGTGGATTCTTTACCACTAAGCTACCAGGGAAGCTGCTTTGTCTTTTTCATAATAGCCATTTTAACAGGTGTGACATGATATCTATTGTAGTTTTATTTGGATTTCCTTGATAATTAGTGATGTTGAGCACCTTTTCATGTAACAGCCATCTGTATGTCTTTTTGAAAAAGTGGCTGTGCAGATCCTCTGCCCATTTTTTATCAGATTTTTTGCTATTGAGTTGCATAACTTGTAAATATATTTTAGATATTAATCTCTTATCAGATATATGATTTGCAAATATTTTCTCCCATTCAGTTGGTTGCTTTTTCATTTTGTTGATGGGTTTCTTTGCTGTACAGAAGCTTTTTAGTTTTATGTAGTCCCAGTTGTTGATTTTTGCTTTTGTTGCCTTTGCTTTGGTGTCAAATCCAAAAAACCATTGCCAAAGTTTATGTCAAGGACCTTACCTTCTGTTTTCTTCTGGGAATTTTATGGTTTCAGCTCTTATGTGTGATTGTTTAATCCATTTAAAAAATGTTTATTTATTTGGCTGTACTGGGTCTTAGTTGCAGCATGCAGGATCTTTAGTTGTGGCATGTGAACTCTTAGTTGTAACATGTAGGCTCCAGTTCCCTGACCAGGGATTGAACCCAGGGCCCCTGCATTGGGAGCATGGCATGTTCTGTTGTATAACACATCTGGCCTTCTGAATAGGGTGTCAGATCAGAATCTGAGCCTCCTCTTTATCCTAGCTCTCTCTCTCTCTTTTTTTTTTTTTGGTTTAATAATTCAGTTATATATAAACCTTTTGTACATGAACAAAAAGTGGTGATAAGAAAAAAAAATCCCTTTTTAAACACAGGCCTGATTAAATTAGCAGTTCTTAAGCTTTTTGGTTTGGGGCCTTTACACTCTTAAACATTTTTGAAGACCCTAAATAATTTTTGTTTATGGAAGTTATATATATTGTTACTGTATTAGAAACTAAAACTGGGAAAGTTTGAAAATGATTACTTTATTCATTTAAAAATAACAGTAACAAAACTATTACATTAACATAAATGAAATATTTCAAATGAAAAATAATTTAATTTCTAAATCAAATTTAGTTAGAAGAATGGCATTGGTTTTCTTTTTTTTCAAATCTCTTTACTCTCTGGTTAATAAAGGGCAGATGGATTCTTATATCTACTTCTTTCATATGTTGTGATATGTTGTCTTGGTTGAAGTTTATGAAGAAAAATCTAGTCTTACACAGATACGTAGTTGCAAAAGGGAGGAATATTTTAACATAATTAATATTAGTGTTTAAGCTCTTCCTTGACATTACAGCAAAACTTTAATAGTTTCTTAAAGGTTGGTTGAAATGTGGAATCAAAAACCATATCCGGCTTCCTTTGTGGTCCAGTGGTTAAGAATTCACCTTGCAGTGCAAGGGACACTAATTCCATCCCTGGTCCAGGAAGGCCCTTCATGCCATGGAGCAGCTAAGCCCATGTGCTGCAACTACTGAAGCCTTTGTGGCTAGAGCCCATGATCTGCAGTAAGAGAAGCCAGCACAATGAGAAGCCCATGCACTGTGATGAAGAGCTGTCCTTGCTCACCACAAACAGAGAAAACCCATGTGCAGCAACGAAGGCCTACCACAGCCAAATAACTAAATAAATCTTAAAGGGAATTTCCGGATAGTTCAGTGGTTAAGACTGCGCTTCCAGTGCAGGGGGAGTGGGTTTGATCCCTGGTCTGGGAATAAGATCCCGCATGCTGCACAGCGCAGCTGAAAAATAAAAACTTATCAAACAACTTTTCAAACTCTTATTATATTATAGTCCATTGGTCTGTCTTGTACTTTAGTGGAATTCTTAGCCATGCATGATTTTAAAACATCATAAATTGTTGTAGTCCATTTGGGTTACATTAACAAGAATATTTTAGACAAGGTAGCTTATCAACAGCAGAAATTTATTGTCCACAGTTCTGGAGGCTGAGAAATCTATAATCAAGGTGCCATCAGATTTGGTATCTGGTGAGAACTCAGTTTCACATTCATAGGTGGCTATGCTCTCTGAGTCCTTATGTGGTGGAAGGGGGGTCTAGACTGCTAAGGGAGGTCTCTGGGGTCTTCTTTTATAAGGATCCTGATCCCATTAATGAAGGCTACATCCTCATGACCTAATCACCTCCCAGTAGACCCCCTCCTCCAAAAAATATCATATTGGGAGTTAGGGTTTAGCATATGAAATTTGTGGGCATATGTTAGGCTGTACCCTGCAGGCCTGTAAGCCCTGCCTGTTCTTGCCCCACTTAAAGACTAAAGAAAGAGCTTGGAGTCAGCAACAGAGATATCAATAGTTTCATAGGTGGGTGAATCTTACATAGACAGCAGATGGCTACTGGAGGAAGGGGAGGTGGGTGATTCACATCATGTTGGCTCATTGGTTACCAGGGAAACCAACAGAGGGGGGATAGGCCTTTGATAAGCTATCACAGTGGAGATAATTCTGCTTTAAAGACTGAAAAGATCACTAGCTGGTTTGGAGCAGGTGATTGATTAGATTCCATGATTAACACGGAATCATAAGTCATGTGAATAAAGTGCAGGTGAAGCAGGGACTGGATGGCCTGGTCGTACACAATGCACACAGTCAGCCTGTAGCGGTCTTTTTTGAGAATATTGGCTGACTTAATTATGTAGGTCTTCCAACATGTTTTCACATTTAATTCTGCAATATTAAGTAAACATATTAATACCACTGTTGACCTCACTAGTAAAGTTTTAAAGTATTGGGAAGCTTTCAAGTTTTTCAGAAGTTGTAATATTCTTTTGAAAGCTCAGTTTTGTTATAATGGCAGCAAATACTATCCATAGTTTTCTGTAAAGTGAGAGCCTTTATTTTTAAGAAAAATATCTGCCAAATACCCATCTTAATAATTATAGTTTGTTAGCCATTTTTAAAGTTAAAAATAGAATTCTGTGGAGAAAATAGCTTTCAAGTCAATCACTTAAGTGTTTTTCTTCAACATTACTGTCATGTAATGTTGTGCAGAACTGCTTTATATGTATTTTTCATTTTTTCACATAGAATATTAAAAAGATATTAAGGCCAAGGTTTATAAAATTTTAGGTATATATATTTTAATAATAAAATAAATATAGCGATGTAATAAAATATTTTACTACTTTATGTTGGACATTTTTGAGTCCAACTGACTTTTTTTTAAGACTCAGATGTGTGACAATAAAGAATTGAGTGACTAGAATGATAAAATAGTACAGTTTAATTCCACTGCTTTTATTTATCTTTTATCCAGTATACTTATACACTTTCAGTGAACCATAACTAAGTAAAAAAGGAAATACTAACATGAAAATAGTTTTGATTTTTATGTTCCTTGAAAAAAGTCTCAGGGGCTCTTGGGGGTTTGTGGAACACACTTTGAAAACTGTTGCACTGTCATCAGAAGAGTGCTTTTTCTATGTCATGATGATTTTAGTGGGAATCATCTTAGCCATTTATTTGGTCCTGTGTAGGAAAATGAAAGGAAATGATTATGATTGTGCAGGTAAAAAAATTGTTCTAATATATACAAAATATAAGATTTATAATTTTAACCATTTTAAGTATGCAGTTCAGTGGCATTAAGTAAATTCATGATGCTGTGCAACCAATACCACTGTGCATTTCCAGAATTTGTCATCATCCCTAACAGAAAGTCAGTACCTTTTAGACAGTAATTCCTCCATTCTCCCTATCCCACAGGTCCTCTACGTTTTGTCTCTATTAATTTGCCTCTGCTGGGAGCATCATTTAAGCTGCGTTAACAGTGTTTATCTCTTTTTGTCTGGTTTATTTCACTTCGTGTTATGTGTTCAGGATTTGTTCATGTTGTCGGTTGCATCAGAATTATGTTCTTTTTTAAGGCTGAATAATAGTCCCTTTATTTGTATACCACATGCTGTCGGTCTGTTCTTTTGTTGATGGAGTCAGCTTGTTTCTGTCTTCGGCTATTGCGAATAATGCTGCTATGAACATTGGTGTACAAGTATCTGAACCCTTGCTTTGAATTCTTTTGAGTATATGCCTAGAAGTGAAATTGCTGGATAATCCGGTAATTTTATATGTTTAACTTTTTAAGGAACCACAGGATCTGTACCATTTTTACATTCCCATAGCAGTGTACCAGGGTTCCAATTTCTTCAGATTTTTGCCATCACTTGCTATTTTGTTATTTTGATAATAGCCATCCTAATGGATATGAAGCAATAATTCATTGTGGTTTTGATTTGCAGTTCCCTAATAACCAATGATAATCTTTTCATGTGTTTATTGGTCTTTTGTGTATCTTCTTTGGAAAAATATCTATCATGTCCTTTGGCTATTTTTTAGATTGAGTTGTTTGTTTATTAGCTCTAGTAGTTTTTTGTTTTATTTTTGATTGATATTTTCTATATTTAGAGTATGTCATCTGCAAATAGAGGTAGTTTTGCATTTTTTTTTTTCCATGCTGCCTGACTTGCAGGATCTTAGTTCCCTGATCAGGGATTGAACCCAGGCCATCTCAGTGAATGTACCGAATCTTAACCACTGGACCACCGTGGTATTCTCTTGCTTTTTTTTTTTCATTCCCTTTTTTTTTTTTAAATTTTTATTTTTACTTTATTTTACTTTACAATACTGTATTAGTTTTGCCATACATTGACATGAATCCGCCAGGGGTGTACATGAGTTCCCAATCCTGAACCCCCCTCCCACCTCCCACCCTATTCTCTTGCTTTTTAATTTCCAATTTGGATGCCTCTTATTTCTTTTTCTTGCCTAATTTCTGGCTAGAACCTCCAGTCCCATCCAACTTTTACATCATTTTACTCAGGTTTCAAAATCCTGTGAGAAGAGATTCAGTTTGTTTTATTCAAATTACGTGTCCATCCCTGAATCCCTTAGCCTTGGGGATAACAGGATACCTTGATTTACCAAGACATGTACAGGGAAGGAGTCATTCTACCATGTGAAAGTGCAGTACTGTTATAAAGAAGGGCAGATGGCTGGGTCAACAACCGAAAACAAACAAACTGCCATTCACTCCAAGGCCCTTTTTGGTCACAGTTGATTGGGGCAAATCCAGGATTAGAACCCAAGTCGTTTGATTCATAGGCCAGTAGCTTTGTTCTGTATTCTAGCAGTTCTTTATTATACATTAACCATGAATTAATTTTCTTAGAATGCTCAGTTCACTTTGTTTGAATGTTCTTTGTTACCAGTTGCCACAATTTAATAAGGCTTTCAAGCAGCGTTTTCTGTTACACAGAAAAAAATTTGTTGGATAATAATGAATTTTTTATAAGTCCTTATGTTAATCTAAAAATTTATGTTCAATATGTGTATATGGCATTTCATGTTAAGTTTTTATTCTCTGTCCAATAAGACTCATGGCATGTATCAAAACTTCATTTTGGCATTTGCATTTAAACATTTCTCTATTTTAATTTATTTAGGATGTTGACTTATAAAGGGATGACCAGTTTCATTCAAAAGCATCTCCCAAAACATGTTGTAGATTATTTTCTTAAGAAAGGATCATTCCTTCCTGTATAAGAAAGAGGTCGTCTTTGAAGTGGTTAAAATGTGGCTCCAACCCTTATTAGGGCTTCCCTGGTGGCTCAGCTGGTACAGAATCCGCCTGCACTGTGGGAGACCTGGGTTCGATCCTTAGGTTGGGAAGATCCCCTGGAGAAGGAAAAGGCTACCCACTCCAGTATTCTGGCCTGGAGAATTCCATGGACTGTATATAGCCCATGGGATTGCAAAGAGTCAGACACGACTGAGTGACTTGCACTTCACTTCCAACCCTTATTAGTTGGGCATGGGCTATATATCTTTTTGTGCTTCAGTTTTGTATTTGTAACATGGGTATAATAATAGTATCTCCTTTATAAGATTATTGTGAGGATCAGATTAACTAATATGTATAAAGCACTTAGGACAATGCTTGTCAAATAGTAAGTAAACACTCAGTGAATATTAGCATATGTCCCCACTGGAAAGGCATCTTGGTCCCAATATTTTTCAATAAGCTCCACACAGCAAGATTTGTAGTGTTTGTTTGCTTTGATAGTTTAGGGTAAATTAGTATACCAGGAGGGCTTCCCTGGTGGCTCAGATGGTAAGGAATTCACCTGCAGTGTGGGAGTCCTGGGTTCAATCCCTGGGTTGGGAAGATCCCCTGGAGGAGGGCAGGGCAACCCACTCCAGTATTCTTGCTTGGAGAATCCTCATGGACAGAGGAGCCTGACGGGCTTCAGTCCATGGAGTCACAAAGAGTTGAACATGACTGAGCAACTAAGTATAGTATACCAGGAAATTTCAGTACTAACTCAACAAAATACTCACGAGCTTCTGACATTTATTAGAAACTATATTAGGTACTGAGGTTACAATGATGACTAGTATACGCTTCTTACTAGGAGCTTGTAGTCTACTGGGAATCACAAAAGAGCAAGATATTAATAGAGACTGACCGGTACTATAATAAGAATAAGCAAGCAGGTTATCGAATAGAGGGACACTGAGTCTTGCCAGGAGAGAGAGAGGGCATTTGAGAAGTTTCCTTGAAGAGGTGTCGAAAATGAATTACATATACGATTTACCAGGTAGAAATTGGGTGGCTGGAGATAAGATTTGGAGATCTACAACATGAAACTACCCCTGTAAAGTGTAGAGAACATAGTGTTGCAAACTTACTGTATACAGGTAGCTATGAGTGAAGCAGACTGTATGTTTTAAACATGTGCTACACTAGCAGAATCAAAATGATAGCTGATACTTGGCCTTAGGTATCTTGGGAGACCCTAGGGAGTAGTTTTTGCTTTGTGGCAATATGGGTTTAGAATTTCCAGACCTTCAGTATTTTAAGAGAAGCCTGAAATTAAGATTTTGTGTCATTTCAGTTCAGTTCAGTCGCTCAGTCGTGTCCGACTCTTTGCTACCCATGGACTTCAGCACACCAGGCTTCCCTGTCCATCACCAACTCCCGGAGCTTGCTCGAATTCATGTCCATCAAATTGGTGATACCATCCAACCATCTAATTCTCTGTCATGCTGTTCTCTCGCTTTCAATCTTTCCCAGCATCAGGGTCTTTTCTAATGAGTCAGTTCTTCGCATCAGGTGGCCAATGTAGTGGAGCTTCAGCTTCAGCTTCAGCCTCAGTCCTTCCCATGAATATTCAGGACTGATTTCCTCTAGAATCGACTGGTTTGATCTCCTTGCAGTCCAAGGGACTCTCAAGAGTCTTCTCCAACACCACAGCTCAAAAGCATCAATTCTTTGGTGCTCAGCTTTCTTTATAGTCCAACTCTCACATCCATACATGACCACTGGAAAAACTAGAGCCTTGACTAATCGGACCTTTGTTGGCAAAGTAATGTCCCTGCTTTTGAATATGCTATCTAGGTTGGTCAAAACTTTTCTTCCAAGGAGCAAGCGTCTTCTGATTTCATTGCTTTCAGTCACCATTTGCAGTGATTTTGGAGCCCCCAAAATAAAGTCTGTCACTGTTTCCACTGTTTCCTCATCTATTTGCCCTGAAATGATGGGACCAGATGCCATGATCTTAGTTTTCTGAATGTTGAACTTCAAGCCAACTTTTTCACTCTCCTCTTTCACCTTCATTAAGAGGCTATTTAGTTCTTCTTCACTTTCTGCCATGAGGTTGGTGTCATCTGCATATCTGAGGTTATTGATATTTCTCCCGGCAATCTTGATTCCAGCTTGTGCTTCATCCAGCCCAGCATTTCTCATGATGTACTCTGCATAGAAGTTAAATAAACAGGGTGACAATATACAGGGTGACAATATACAGCCTCGATGTACTCCTTTCCCAGTTCGTTGTTCCCTGTCCAGTTCTAACTGTTGGTTCTTGACCTGTATACAGACAGATTTCTCAGGAGGCAGGTCAGGTGGTCTGGTATTCCCATCTCTTGAAAAATTTTCCATAGTTTTTGGTGCTCCACCCAGTGAAAGGATATGGCACAGTCAATAAAGCAGAAGTAGATGTTTTCCGGAATTCTCTTGCTTTTTCTATGAACCAGTGAATGTTGGCAATTTGATCTCTGGTTCCTCTGCCTTTTCTAAATCCAGCTTGAACATCTGGAAGTCATGGTTCATGTATTGTTGAAGCTGCCTTGGAGAATTTTGAACATTACTAGCGTGTGAGATGAGTGCAGTTGTGTGGTAGTGTGAACATTCTTTGGCATTGCCTTTCTTTGGGATTGGAATGAAAACTGACCTTTTCCAGTCCTGTGGCCACTGCCGAGTTTTCCAAATTTGCTGGCATATTGAGTGCAGCACTTTCACAGCATCATCTTTCAGGATTTGAAATAGCTCAACTGGAATTCCATCACCCTCACTAGCTTTGTTCGTAGTGATACTTCTTAAGGCCCACTTGACTTCACATTCCAGGATGTCTGGCTCTAGTCTGGTGATCACACCATCGTGATTATCTTGGTCGTGAAGATCTTTTTTGTACAGTTCTTCTGTGTATTCTTGCCACCTCTCTTGCCGTATCTTCTGCTTCTGTTAGGTCCATACCATTTCTGTCCTTTATTGAGCCCATCTTTGCATGAAATGTTCCCCTGGTATCTCTAATTTTCTTTAAGAGCTCTCTAATCTTTCCCATTCTATTGTTTTCTTCTATTTCTTTGCATCACCAGATATTCAGTACTGAAGTCAGATTGATTATGTTCTTTGCAGCCAAAGATGGAGAAGCTCTATACATTCAGCAGAAACAAGACTGGGAACTGACTGTGGCTTAGATTTTGATGTGGAATTCCCTAATTTTTAAGTGTTGGGAAATCAAAACACTCTGGGAGTAGAGTTGGGGGGAAAATACTAATTGTGTGGTAAAACAATACAGTTCTGACCACTAAAGTCAGCCTTGTGGATTGCCAGTTTGTGATGTCTTGGTCTAGAGTGGTGGGATGGACGAGGCAGCTAGCCTGGGAAGAGGAGCCAGTAACAGGTTTAGAAAGAATGACCAGAGAGATAGAAAAAGCATGCAAAGGTATAGGGTCTCTGATGCTGAGTAAAGAGGGTATTTCAAAGAGGAGGGAATTAGTAGTAGTATCAGATGCTGCAGATAAGGAATGAAAACTGTCTATCATGTTTAGCAATTGGGTCACTGCCTTGGGCAAAAATGTTTCAGTGGCGTTGGGAGGCAGGATTGAAATGCATTCAAGAGGAAATTTAAATGGTGACACAGGTGGTATGCAGCTCTTTGATAAAAGTTGGGTAGAAAGAGAAGTTATAGGATATGAGTCCTTAATTTGGGACTTATGGATCCTCCTCCATCAGTATTATATGCACACTGTGTATGTGTGTACATTTTCTTCTGGACAGAAGTCTTAAAGGTTTCATCAGCTTTTCAAAAGAGTTTATAACTCCAAAGAACCACTTGTGTCAGGAGGCCTGTAGCTGAGAGATTTGGGTGTATTTATGAGCTTGTAGCAAGGAGCCAGTAAAGCATGAGCGACTGGAGAGTAGGAATAGGGTGCTGGAGAACTGTTGCCCCTCTGGTGGTAAAAGGAGATGAGATCTGGAGTATTAGGTAGAAGGACTAATTTAGATAAAGAATGGGTACAGATGCATATATATTTATAGGTAAATGGCAGGAAACTGAAGTAGCTCAGTTCACAATGTTTATTTTTTCTGTTATATAGTATATTTTTAATATGTAACATTATTTTGTAATATATAAATACAATGTATATAATATATAACATATATTTATAGTATATGTTTGTTGTTTCTGTTATATAGGTCTACCAAAAGATGAGTGAAGAGAGGTGGAATATGATGTTTGAGGAAGGTGGAGAAGGTTTAAAATACCCATAGTGAAGAGTAAGAAAGAGGCAAATATAGGGAAAGTCTTTTGGATTGCATTGAGGGGTTCTGTGTGTGACTGGAGATCATTATTAGTAAAACCAAACTGAAACGGTGTCCGCATTTTCCCCATCTTGCAGCCTAAAGAGAGAGCAGAAAAAGCGTGAAAATGGATTGAGCTGTGATAGGGGTCTTGCCAGCCAGGTGCATTTAGGAGAATAGGAGGAATAAAAGAGATGAGAGTATTAGTTGAGATCAGGAGGGAGTGAATACCAGCATTGTATCGAAAGTAATGAGTTCAAGGAATTGGAAGTCTCATAGAAGTGGAAGAACAGGGGGAGAACTGGAGTAAGTGAGCGAACTGTAGAGATAGAAGTCAGAGTGCATTTATGAGATTAGGACTGGGGTTCTTTCCCTAGTTTGTTTTTGGGTTTTTTTGTTCTTTAATCAGAATTACCAGTTGTGTTTAAAAAATACAGATGCCCAGGTCTTATTCTGGATCAACAGATTCAGAATCTGTAGGGAGTTGGACCAAGGCATCTTCATTTAAAAAGTTTTACATGATTTAAATAAATTTTTTTAAAGTTTACATATAGTAAAATTTGCTTTTTTTGGTGTACAGTTCTGAGTTTTGACAAATGCATAGAGTAGATAGGAGGAGAAGGCATGGTGAGGAAGGTACGTTTGTTTTTGACCATCTGATTTCTTGTTACACTGAGGATGCAGCCCATGGAGTTAAGATTATTACACTGAATTAACATTTTTTGATCACTTTCTGAAGTCTGGATCAGGAATGGGCATACTTTTTCAAAGAGCCAGGTATTAAATACTTTAGGCATTGTGTATGCTTAGTTGCTCAGTCAGGTTTGATTCTTTGAGACCCTTTGGACTGTAACCTGCCAGGCTCCTCTGTCTGTGGGATTCTGCAGGCAAGTATACTGGAGTGGGTTGCTCCAGGGGATTTTTCTGACCCAGGGATTGAACCCATGGCTACTGTGTCTCCTGCCTTGCAGGTGGAATTTTTACCCACTGAGCTGTTGGAGAAGCCCTTAGGCATTGTAGGCCACTTATGGCCTCTATTGCCTGGTTTATGTGTGTGTGTATGTGTTCCCAACTATTAAAAATATGTAAAAATACATTCTTTGCACTGTACAAAATAGGCAAAGGGCCATCATGTACTGACCCCTGGTACACAATCAGTACAACAGTAAATCAAGCTCTGATTTGTAGTATTTGCTGATTCTAGACATATAGAGACTCCTGGGGCTGATTTCAAGCTACCAGTGTGATATGCTGAATGCAGAGTTTGAAAGAGATGTGCAGTAGCACAAAGTATTTCTGCTGTATAAATAAAGTAGATGTAAATTACTTTGAACGCATAGTTGATAAGATATAGTAGCTGAAGCTGCAACACTTTGGCCGCCTGATGCGAATACCTGACTCATTGGAAAAGACACTGATGCTGGGAAAGATTGAAGGCAGAAGGAGGAAGAGGGTGACAGAGGATGAGATGTTTGTATGGCATCATCAATACAATGGACATGAACTTGAGCAAACTCTGTGAGATGGTGAGGGACTGGGAAACCTGCTATGCTGCAGTCCATGGAGTTGCAAAGAGTCTGACATGACTGAGCAACTGAACAACCACAACAAATGCCATACACACATTTTCCCAGTATAGATATATCACAGTTATAATTGTTTCTTAAATTGTCTTTTAGTGTTTACACTATTATAACTATGTAAGTAGCGTTCATGTCGTTGGTAGTTATGATTATATTTTTGGAATTAATTATTGCCTTAATTTTTAAACATTTGCTGAATTCTTTTTATGTGCTTATGACAGTGTTATTCTCATATTCCATGACAGAACTATAAAACTCATCACAGGGGGGTTAAACATGAGATAATCTATTATTTTAATTTTTTCCTTCAACACACCTCCTTAGTCCCCCATTGTTCTCTTGCTAGAATCCCAGTTATTGTTTCCAGCTATCCTCCTGATACTCTTGTTTTCCTAGTGATTACTTTTGCTTCTCTCCTGTGTTGGTGTCCATTTTCCTGAATCCTACACCATTTTCTTCTAGGTTTATTTCTTCATTTTGCTAGAGGACATTGTAAAGGAGCTTCTTAAGAAAGGTACTAAGAGAAGTTTCCTGAGACTTTGTATGTCTGAAAATGACAATTCTACGCTCATGTGTAATTGATAATTTGGCAGGATATATAATTCTTGGTTGAAAAGCCATTTTCCCTTAGAACTTGAAGGTTTTCCCTCCAGTATTATTAATTTGCAGTATTGCTGTTGAGGAATTCAAAGACATTCCGGGCCTTAGTTCTTTGTGATCAGCCTTCCCCCGTTACCCCCACCCCATCCAGCTATGATAGATTTTAAGATCTTCTCTTTATTGCTTAAGTGAAATTCCACTGAGATGTACCTTGATGGGGATCTTTTTCATTCATTTTTTGGGATTCTTGGTACTTTCCTTTTGGAAATGTATGTCCTTCATTTCTAAGAATTTTTTTTTTCTTATTTTAAATGTTTCTGTTTTTTGGAACTTCTTTTAATTAGGTTTTGGGTCTTCTTAGTTTATTCTCTAATTCTCTTGCCTTTTCTCCTATTTTTCATTACTTTCTCTTTCTGTTCTGCTTCTTGGGAGATTTTCTTAACTTTATTTGCTAGCTTGTCAATTAAAGTTTTTTTAAAAAAACTCTTTTATAATTTTAGTATATCAGGGCTTTGTTCTTTAGTGTTACTTTGTTATAGATCTTGTTTGTATTTCATAGATGCAGTATTTCCTTTTGTTTTTCTGATACGCTTTTTTGGTCTGTAGAAATTTTCTTCTTGAATTTTTGGTTTACGCTTAAGTTCCTTTTGTTTATTTATTTATTTATGGTCTTCTTTAATGTTGTTGACTTTCCTTATATGTCTCATAGTTTTTTATTTAAAAAAAAAACCCTGAGGTAAATATGCATATGTAAAATTTATTATTTTAACAGTTTTTAAGTGTGCAATTCTGTGGCATTAAGTTCTTTGACACTGTTGTGCAGCCATCACTGTCATCCATCTCCAGCACTTTTTCGTCTTATCTGACTGAAATTTTGAACCCATTGAACACTGACTCCCCATTCCCCCTCCCTGTCAGCCTGCTGCTGCTGCTGCTAAGTCACTTCAGTCACGTCCGACTCTGTGTGACCCCATAGACGGCAGCCCACCAGGCTGCCCCGTTCCGGGATTCTCCAGGCAGGAACACTGGAGTGGGTGGCCATTTCCTTCTCCAATGCATGAAAGTGAAAAGTGAAAGGGAAGTCGCCCAGTCATGTTTGACTCTTAGCGACACCATGGACTGCAGTCTACCAGGCTCCTCCGCCCATGTGATTTTCCAGGCAGGAGTACTGGAGTGGGGTGCCGTTGCCTTCTCCCCGCTATCAGCCTAGGCAAGCACTATTCTACTTTCTGTCTCTATGAATATGACAGGCACCACATATAAGAGGAATTATGCAGTGTTTGTGCTTTTGTGACTGGCTTATTTCTTCAAGGTTCTTCATCTCTCCATGAAGACGTGTCTTCAAGATTTGTCCTTGTGTAGCATGTTAGATTTTTAAAGAGTTTGCTCTATCTCTCTCTCTCTCTTTATTTTTTGGTTGTGCCATGCAGCATGTGGGATCTTAGTTCCTCTACCAGGGATTGAACTTGTGCAGTGGAAGTGTGGAGTCTTAACCACTGGTCCCCCAGGGAAGTGCCTAAAGATACTGAATAGCTGTATTGAAGCTCCATGTAAGTAGGAAGGACTTAGTAACTGGAGGCCTTCACTGAAAGGTGTTAAGATGATGAATATCTTTTTTTAAAGAGCATCTTATTTTACTTATATATTTTAAAATTTTTATTTTATCTGTATTATTTTTGGCTGCGCTGGATCTTGCTGCATGGAGGCTATTCTCTAGTTGTGGTGAGAATAGTTGTGGTTATTCTCTTATTGTGGTGGCTTCTCTTGTTCTGGAGCATGAGGCTCTCGCACGGGCTTCACAGCTGAGATCTTATCAGTTTCTCCAGAGAAAAATCTCCCTAACTGATACCTTGGGGTAGAAGCTCTGTGGCTCATTGTTTAGAGAACTGAAATGGGGAAGGGGTTTGGGAAATCTACCTACTTTGTAGACTTTTCGTTAACTTTGCTGTTTTCAGTAAAGGATTTGTCTCTTGACCCAGTTGCACTTGGTGTTCCCCGAGTCCAGAGCCTCTGTAACTGTTTCTGTGAACTGATGAGTTGACAGGTAGCCTTTGTGTAGGAAGAGGGAGAGGTAGCTGTTTGATGGCATGGGGGCTGGGGAGGAGAACTGGGGATCTTGCTGCTCTTTGTGTACACTTTCAGTCAGTTCTCCTATTTTTGGCCCCTTCCCTCAATTTTCCCTTTAGAGATACAGTGTGCCTCCAAGTCCTGGTCTTTACAGAGTACAGTGGTGTGATTCCTTTTTTATTGGATTTTCTCTCTTCAGGCTTAGGTTTCAGTTTTTTGCAGTCTACCAAGTCAAATTCATTTGGTTGCTCTTCGTGTGTTAAAAGTTTTGTTGCTATCATCTGATGTTGTTTCCTCTGATCGCTTTTGCTATTGAGTGCTTATACCTTTAAAATATGTATTTTATTGCCAATTCGGAATGATTAATAGAGGGACTGAAGAATCACATGTATTTAATCTACTGTGTTCTAGCTACTGTTCTATACTTGCCTGATTTTTTTTTTAGCTCCATAAAAACTTTTCAAAGAGAATCTGTAAGCTCCTTATTTCTGAAAAGCTTGGACTAGCAGCATTGGCATTACCTGGGAACTTGCTAGAAATGCAGAATTCCAGGCCCCAGCCCATACCTAGCAATCAGGGTTCTATATTTTACAGCATCCCTGGGTGATTTATAAGTACACTAAAGTGTGAAAAGTACTGTTCTGATTCACCGTGCCTGCTACAATGCTTGACACATGTTAGGTGTCTTCTATCGGATAATCAGAAATTTACAAAAGACGCTATAGTTAGAAATACTGTTTTGGGATCAGCGTATAGGTATTATTGATAGAAGCTATGGGAGTAGGTGAGAATATAGTTTAAAAGAAGGTCAAGGAAATGTCAGTTGTATGGATGAAGGAAGAGAGGGCTTTCTGGGAAAACTGAGCGAGAAAGAACAGAGGCCTTGAGTATACAAGATGTAGGAAAATGAGCAACCTTCCACGAGAATGGGCTGCAAGGTTAGAAGTGTCTTTAGGGAGTGCAAAACTTCAGAAATGGCTAAGAAGTGGGAAAAAACACTTTCTGGGAAGACATTCAAGTTACAGAATAGTTTAATTAGAATATGGGGAGAATAATCTAGGAGGATGCTCCAGAAGACATAATGGAATGATCAGCAGTGAGAAGATGGTGTAGTGATGAATTATCTTGAAGTTTATCCTTTTGAATTACAAAGTCCATAAGTATAAAGACTGTGTCTATCTAGTTCATTGCCATATTCCCAGCTCTTAGAACATAGGAGGTATTCAATAAATACTTGTTACATACGTATGGAATGATGATAGATTGTAAAAATAGGCCAGCATTTCATTCCTTCTTATTGTGTTCTTTTAGCAACTTTATGTAGAAACAGCTTTGTAATCATTTCGTTCTACTTGTATTTCTGCAGATGAGAAAAAATACAAGGAGGCTGTGGGCAGCCCTCTGTAATAAAGGTGACATGTTCATTATCTGTTTTTTGGTAGTGGAGCTACCACAGAACTGTCATTATCCATAAATAGCAGCTTCCCTGTGCTGCTGGTCAACTCAGTTCTGTATAGAGCTCCCCCAGAGAAGGAATACAGACAGCAGCAAGTCTTTGTGGTTCCAGAGAAGGAATACAGACAGCAG
Organism: Budorcas taxicolor; assembly: GCF_023091745.1. Lineage (NCBI taxonomy): Eukaryota > Metazoa > Chordata > Mammalia > Artiodactyla > Bovidae > Budorcas > Budorcas taxicolor. Next base: position 100,220,843 of record NC_068912.1, read on the forward strand.
CAAGTCTTTGTGGTTCCTTTCAGTGATTTGGTTCTTGTTGGGCCCTGCTGGTCATGGCATTCAGTTCAGTGAGGACTTGGTTTGACAAGCCCAGTGTTTGAACTTTTCCCAGGAGAGAATCAGTTGTTCTTTTTGCTGGGTTTCAGTTGCTCTTACTGGGTTTCCATCGCACCTTACTTTCACTTTTATTACAGTATTTGCCTTGTTCTGCTGAGAATTATGGTCATGTGTTTCTAAGTGTCATTCCCTCTAGATTTCTTTTGAGTGTCTTGTCTTTGTACCTTTCATAGTAATAGCACAGTTCTTTTGTATAGCACAAGTTTAAACTATTAATCCTTATAAGTGGAAGAATTTTAAATTCTGTAAAATTATATTTCCAACTGTAGGTACTTTTATATGCCACATCCCTTTCAAAGAAGATAGGTATAAATAAGTAGCTACTTAGGAAAAAAGAATGGATTATAGCAAGCTCTCCCCATCTAGTCATTTTAGAAGTCTGATATTTGTTTTTTTAAATAATAGCTTTTTTGAAATGTGATTCACATACCATTCAGTTCATCCACTTAACAAGTATATAATTCAGTAGTGTTTAGTATATTCACAGAGTTGTGCAGCCATCACCACAAGCAATCGGAACGTTTTCATTACCTCTCAAAGAAAACCTGCATACATTAGCTGCCATTCCCTTTCCCCCTTTAGTCCAACCCTACACAACCATATACTTTGTTGCTGTAGATTTTCATCTTCTGGACAATGGAATTATACAATATGTGGCTTTCATGATTGCTTTTTGTTTCATTTAGTCTAATGTTTTCATGGTTCATCCATGTTACAACATGTTTTGATTCCTTCTTACTGCCTAATAATATTGTATATATATATTCACACATACATACACACTACATTTTATATATTCATTTACCTTTGATGGATATTTGGGTTATTTCCAGTTTTTGGCTATAATACAGCTTTGAACATTTGTATCCCGTTTTTTGTATGGTTTTATGTTTTCTTTCTTTTAAAATATAGAGCTAGGATCCAAATTGCTGGGTTATGTGGTGACTCTTCATTTAACCTTTTCAGGACCTGCTAGACTGTTTTCCAGCCAGTTGCATCATTTTACATGTCCATCAGCAGTGAATTGAGAGTTTCAATGTCTTTATATCCTCACCAACATTTGTTGTTATCTGTTTCTTTGATTATAATCATCCAAGTAGGTATGAGGTGGTATTTCATTGGTTTCATTTTCATTTCCCTGATCGTTAATACTGTTAAATATATTTTCATGTGCTTGTGGGCCATTTGTGTATCTTCTTTGGAGAGATGTCTGTTCCAGATGCTTTGCGCATGTTTAATTTTAGTCATTTTTTGTTTTTATGTGTTCTAGATATAATTTTTTATCAGATATATAATTTATGAAGATTTTCTCCCATTCTGTGGGTTGTCTTTTCACTTTCTTGATGGTGTCCCTTGAAGGACAGAATTTTAAATTTTGATGAAATTCAGTTTTCTATTTTTTCTTGTTTGTGCTTTTGATGTCATACCTAAGAAACTGTTGTCTAATCCAAGGTCATGAAGACTTAAGCTTATTTTCTTCTAAAAGTTTTATAGTTTTGGCTCTTAACATTTAGGTCTTTGATCCATTTTGAGTTAATTTTTAAATACGTACAGTATGAGAAAGGGGACCAACTACATTCTTATATTTGTGTTGTTCCCTTTTTCCTACAATATTATCTTTAACTTTTTTTTAATTAAAAAGTTTTTGAGCAATCTAAAACTTACAAAAAAGTTGAACGTATAGTAGAAATAACTTGGTTTCTAGAACCATTTAGAGTAGGCTGCCGACATGATAGTCCATCATGTCCATGTTTGTATTTCCCACAAACGAGAACTTTCTCCAACATAACCACAATACAGCTATCAAAATCAGAAAATGAACAATGATGCATTATTACCGTCTCATCCTCAGATTCCATTCAGGTTTTTCCATTGTCCCAGTAATGTCCTTTATAACAAAAAGATCCAGTCCAGACTCACACGCTGTGTTTAATTGGCATGATTCTCTAGTTTTTCTCAATCTAGAACAGTCCCTCAGTCTTTCTTGAGTTTCACGACCTTGATGTTTTTGAAGATTCCAAGCCAGTTATTTTGTAGAATGTCTTTCACGTGTGGTTGGTTTGTCTGATGTGTCCTTATGACTAGATTCAGTTTATGTATATTTGTTGTGTCGTTGGTGCATCCTGTTAGTGGCCCGTGATCTCACCATTACTGTTGGTAGTTACCTTGATTGCTTGAATAAGGTTTGTTTCCCTAGTTTCTCCACTATTATATTAATCTTTTTACTTTCCTGATTAATAAGCATTTGTGGGAAGGCCTTCAAAATTATATAAAGCTTCTGCGTTAATCTTTCTGTTTTTTCATTTATTTGTTTACATCTGTGTGGACACATGGATTCCTGTTTTGTTTACTGGTTCATATTCCCTTACTATTGTTATTTGTATTGATGCTCCAGTCATTCCAGATTGGGTAGTAGGAGCCCCTTCAAGCTGGCTACTTTGTTGTTTTGTCATGGCCCCTCATTCTTTGAATATTTGGTTACTTTTTGTCACAACATGATGTTCCCAGTTCATTTGGTACTTGGTTTACCCCACCTCAGCCGTTTCTCCACAGAGCCCTGGTTCCTTTTAGTAGAGAATGGCATTAGAAGCCAAGAACTGGGTGTTAGGCGTGCATAATAGGACTTTGCCAGTTCTAGGACCTCTTAGAGGAAAGAACTAGGAAATAGTTGTATTTTCTGTAAGCATAGACATTTACATGCATCTGTCTGTCTGTCTGTCGATTTCCATGAGTTCACATCAATAGCTGAAATTGCAGTCCAAACCAGAGGGTTCATTCTTTTTTTCTACCTTTCTGTATTTATAACTTCCTTTTTACACTATTATCTTTAGTAGTTTTGCTTACTAATATTTGGCACATTTCTCTGTATTTAGAACTGGACATGGAACAACAGACTGGTTCCAAATAGGAAAAGGAGTACGTCAAGGCTGTATATTATCACCCTGCTTATTTAACTTATATGCAGAGTACATCATGAGAAATGCTGGGCTGGATGAAGCATAAGCTGGAATCAAGATTGCTAGGAGAAATATCAATAACCTCAGATATGCAGATGGCACCATCCTTATGGCAGAAAGCAAAGAAGAACTAAATAGCCTCTTGATGAAAGTGAAAGAGGAGAGTGAAAAAGTTGGCTTAAAGCTCAACATTCAGAAAACGAAGATCATGGCATCTGGTCTCATCACTTCTTGGGAAATAGATGGAGAAACAGTGTCAGACTTTATATTTTGGGGCTCCAAAATCACTGCAGATGGTGATTGCAGCCATGAAATTAAAAGACACTTACTCCTTGGAAGAGAAGTTATGACCAACCTAGACAGCATATTAAAAAGCAGAGACATTACTTTGCCAACAAAGGTCCATCTAGTCAAGGCTATGGTTTTTCCAGTAGTCATGTATCGATGTGAGAGTTGGACTGTGAAGAAAGCTGAGCACTGAAGAATTGATGCTTTTGAACTGTGGTGTTGGAGAAAAGAGTCCCTTGGACTGCAAGGAGATCCAACCAGTCCATTCTAAAGGAGATCAGTCCTGGGATTTCTTTGGAAGGACTGATGCTAAAGCTGAAACACCAATACTTTGGCCACCTCATGCGAAGAGTTGACTCATTGGAAAAGACTCTGATGCTGGGAGGGATTGGGGGCAGGAGGAGAAGGGGACGGCAGAGGATGAGGTGGCTGGATGGCATCGCTGACTCGATGGACGAGAGTTTGAGTGAACTCCGGGAGTTGGTGATGGACAGGGAGGCCTGGCGTGCTGCGATTCATGGGGTTGCAGAGTCGGACAGGACTGAGCGACTGAACTGAACTGACTCTGTATTTACCCAGTGTTGCATAGCTATTGCTGCATTCCCCCTGCTACCTCTCTTCCCCTGCCCAGTTAGGAACTCTTTTCCATCCTAATCTGGCTTTGGCTCCCTGTGTTGGGATGCCTGACTCCTAGGTCTGTGTCCTTATTGGCTTGGTCTCCAACACTCTGTGCCTCCAGGCCCTGCCCATTGCCCGTCACTCAGCTTCAACACTCTGTGTCACGCTGCCCTTGTGAGGACTGCCTCCTCACCCGCCAGAGCTCCGAGGTCCTTGCTGTGCTGCTGCCCTCATGCGAGGACATAGTCCTCCCGCGCCTGCTTTGGGCTCTGACACCAGCTCTTGGCTGTCATGACCAGTCCCCTTCTTAATGGCTTTTGGACTGAATTGTTTGTGAAGGGGCTTCATGTTGTCTTTTGAGAGGGAAGTTTCTTGTACATCTGTTAGAATTCAAAGTTAGTATTTTATTTTATTTTTTTTCTAATTTAGAACTATTTTATTTGAAGAGATTTTCTTCTGTAGTTCTAGTTGTAAACCCAAAACAAATGCTGTTTGAGTGCTTCAGAGGCATCATTGTATTTAAATGAATCATGTGATATGTTTACATCTTAAGCCACACCTGAAATCAAAGACTCAATACAATGTTTTTCCCAAAGAAAGTATCAGTCATAACAAAACATAACTACTCATTCTGTAGATTATCATTTTTCCTAACATGACCGCTAAATGTGAAAACGTTGTGGAGATACCTAAAGAGCCACTATATATATATATTTTTTTTTTTTTTAGAGAAAATGGCACCATAATGCAAAATACATTTTCCTTTTCTTTACTAGTGATAAACTGTGACATCCATTTGACAAAATACTGTCCAGCCCTACCAAAGTTATTTCAGCATCATTTGCAAATCAAAATTGACCATTGTTCGTACTTACTCTGTATCCTGTAGGGAAAGGATAAAATAGTGTATCAAGTGCAGAAGTTAGCCTGTGTCAATTGGTGTGTATTTTACATTGTGTTAACACCAGAAATTGAAAAATAAGTACTCTTATGTGAATGAAACATATCCTTGATAATTATCACAAAGGCAAAATCAACTGACTTTCAGTCAGGACTAGTGTCTCACGTCCAGTTCAGTTTGGTTGCTCAGTTGTGTCCGACTCTTTGTGACCCCATGGACTACCAGGCCTCCCTGTCCATCGCCAACTCCCAGAGTTTACTCAAATTCGTGTCCGTTGAGTCGGTGATGCCATCCAACCATCTCATCCTCTGTCGTCCCCTTCTCCTCCCAACTTCAATCTTTCCCAGCATCAGTGTCTTTTCAAATGAGTCAGTTCTTCACATCAGGTGGCCGAAGGATTGAAGTTTCAGCTTCCACGTCAGTCCTTCCAATGAATATTCAGGACTGATCTCCTTTAGGATGGACTGGTTGGATCTCCTTGCAGTCCAAGGGACTCTCAAGAGTCGTCTCCAGCACCACAGTTCAAAAGGATCAGTTCTTTGGTGCTCAGCTTTATAGTTCAACTCTCACATCCATACATGACCACTGGAAAAACCGTAGCTTGACTAGATGGACCTTTGTTGGCAAAGTAATGTCTCTGCTTTTTAATATACTGTCTAGGTTGGTCATAACTTTTCTTCCAAGGAGCAAGTGTCTTAATTTCATGGCTGCAGTCACCATCTGCAGTGATTTGGGAGCTCCCCAAAATAAAGTCTGTCACTGTTTCTACTGTTTCCCTATCTATTTGCCATGAAGTGATGGGACCAGATGCGTGATCTTAGTTTTCTGAATGTTGAGCTTTAAGCCAACTTTTTCATTCTCCTCTTTGACTTTCATCAAGAGGCTCTTTAGTTCTTCACTTTCTGCCATAAGGGTGGTGCCATCTGCATATCTGAGGTTATTGGTATTTCTCCCGGCAGTCTTGATTCCAGCTTGTACCTCATCCAGCCCAGAATTTTTCATGATGTACTCTGCATAGGAGTTAAATAAGCCGGGTGATAATATACAGCCTTGATGTACTCCTTTCCCAATTTGGAACCAGTCAGTTGTTCCATGTCCAGTTTTAACTGTTGCTTCTTGACCTGCATACAGATTTCTCAAAAAGACAGGTCAGGTGATCTGATATTCTCATCTCTTGAAGAATTTTCCACAGTTTGTTGTGATCCACACAGTCAAAGGCTTTGGCATAGTCAATAAAGCAGAAGTAGATGTTTTTCTGGAACTCTCTTGCTTTTTCAATGTTCCAACGCATGTTGGCAATTTGATCTCTGGTTCCTCTGTCTTTTCTAAATCCAGCTTGAACATCTGGAAGTTCACAGTTCACACACTGTTGATTTATTTATTTTTATTTTAAAGACATAGGTATAAACACACCCTTGAATAGCTTGCTAAATACCTGCTTCCCTGGCCTTGCTGGCTCCTTTTCCTGTTGACCAAGCTGCTGAGCCCTCAGCTACATAGGCTGTGGTGCCCAGCCAGTGTGTTTAAATAAAACACTGGAAATTGAAGTACAGAGAAGACTGGAAAGTAGTGAGAAAGAGCATACTGTGAAAAACAAAATCCATAGGATATGATGTTCAAATTTAGAGACGAGGTGGTTCATGATGATTATTGGGGACATAAAATAGGGGACAGATTGGCCAGGACTGAAGAAACAAGAGGGCAAGGGAGCCCCATTGTGCCTGACAAAGGGGGGCATCCTCCAGATGGAGAGTCTTAATTACATCCGTTACAGTGAACATCTTCACAATGCTGTGAGCTCTTCAAGGCCAGGTGCATGGCTTCCTTATGTCTGTATCCCCACTATTTAACATTTTCATGCATATGGTAGATTTTTAATACATATTTTTGGGAACCAGGAAACTGAGCTGAATCAGCTCACTACTTTCAAAGCCATTTTGGGTGATGTCTGTTCATTCACTCCTCTACCTAAGGCAAGGGTGACAGACTTCATCTCACTCTGATGAACTGATAATGGATACCTGGAAGCATTAATGATACAGATTTTGAGGGGACTCCCCTGGCAGTCCAGTTATTAAGATTCCATGTTTCCACTGCAGGGAGCATGGGTTCAATCAATGGCACAGAAGAAAGCAGTACCACTCATTCACAGCGCCACCTTGAAAGAAGGGTGGCACAGATGTTCTCTACTCCCCACCCTGGTCTAGAAGAAAGGCATCCAACAAGAAGTTAGTATTTTATAAGAAGGAAAAAAACGCAGATAGCTTGAATATTTCATTTTTTCAGGCAATTATTGGTAGAGTTCTTTTTTTTTTTTTCAAGCTGGTTTTATTTTATTTTTATTTTTATTTTATTTTATAGTTTTTTATTTTTTTAATTTAAAAATCTTTAATTCTTACATGTGTTCCCAAACATGAACCCCCCTCCCACCTCCCTCCCCATAACATCTCTGTGGGTCATCCCCATGCACCAGCCCCAAGCATGCTGTATCCTGCGTCAGACATAGACTGGCGATTCAATTCTTACATGATAGTATACATGATAGAATGCCATTCTCCCAAATCATCCCACCCTCTCCCTCTCCCTCTCCCTCTGAGTCCAAAAGTCTGTTATACACAGCTGTGTCTTTTTTCCTGTCTTGCATACAGGGTCGTCATTGCCATCTTTCTAAATTCCATATATATGTGTTAGTATACTGTATTGGTGTTTTTCTTTCTGGCTTACTTCACTCTGTATAATCGGCTCCAGTTTCATCCATCTCATCAGAACTGATTCAAATGAATTCTTTTTAACGGCTGAGTAATACTCCATTGTGTATATGTACCACAGCTTTCTTATCCATTCATCTGCTGATGGACATCTAGGTTGTTTCCATGTCCTGGCTATTATAAACAGTGCTGCGATGAACATTGGGATACATGTGTCTCTTTCAATTCTGGTTTCCTCGGTGTGTATGCCCAGCAGTGGGATTGCTGGGTCATAAGGGAGTTCTATTTGCAATTTTTTAAGGAATCTCCACACTGTTCTCCACAGTGGCTGTACTAGTTTGCATTCCCACCAACAGTGTAGGAGGGTTCCCTTTTCTCCACACCCTCTCCAGCATTTATTGCTTGCAGATTTTTGGATCGCAGCCATTCTGACTGGTGTGAAGTGGTACCTCATTGTGGTTTTGATTTGCATTTCTCTGATAATGAGTGATGTTGAGCATCTTTTCATGTGTTTGTTAGCCATCCATATGTCTTCTTTGGAGAAATGTCTATTTAGTTCTTTGGCCCATTTTTTGATTGGGTCGTTTATTTTTCTGGAATTGAGCTGCATAAGTTGTTTGTATATTTTTGAGATTAGTTGTTTGTCAGTTGCTTCATTTGCTATTGGTAGAGTTCTAAAAGGATTCTTTCATTGGCTAATGTTTAGCCTGTAACATAAAATAATCCTTATTTTGATTTATAATTAATCTGGAACCTTAATGTACATTGGTTAATGAACTGTATTTAAAGATATTAGAAAGCAAATATTAATTTACATTACAAAATAATAATATTAATTTCTCTTCTAGCTCTTCCACCAAAGCCACCTAAGCCAATGACTTCAGCCATTACAAATGGAATAAAGGACAGTTCTGTTTCTCTTCAGGATGCAGAATGGTACTGGGGGGATATTTCAAGGTAATTAGACTAAGTATTATAGTTGAATGGAGTTTAAGGAATAATTCTTGAGATTAGTAGTTTAAAAAAATATTTTTAATGCCCCACAACTTGTCATTTAAAGATTAGCATTTAAAAAACTGTGTAGGAGAACCTTTTAAATTTTCTAAATGGTTTTCTTCGCACACATACAAAAAGACATAATAATCTTTAGATTGTAGGTATGGTTATTACTTTTAATACTGTATTGAGGATAGGGTTCTGAATAAGTGAAACTTATACATTTAGGATAGATGTATGTGTTTTGGGATAAAATATTTATCTGTGCTTAATTTTCCTTATGTTTCTGTTTCTAAGGTAATGGTTCCTCAGCTTTTACACACATAAAAATCAATGGGAGTAGGGTTCAGGAATCTGCATGTATAACCTCCCCAGTTGATTTTTATGTCTCTTCACCTCCTTTTGAGAAACAGGACTCTAGGACAGATTTGCCTTTTGGGTAAAATGTGGTTTTGGAAATCTCAGAAGGAAGAGAAAAAAAAAGATACATCTATATTTTATAGATAAATACATATATATATTTTAAATTCCAACATTGTATTTTCTTGTTTTTAAAAAGTTATATCCACTTTTGCCAAATCAGATTTCAAATTGCTTCTGTATTCCTCAATATGCTTGTCCTTCTCTTTCTCTTGTCTGTTCTTTCCCATTACCAAAGTAGCACTCATTTCTTTTTTTTCTATATCATTTTAATCATCTAAAGATGTACAGCTCAGTGGCATCAAGTACATTCACATTATTGTTCATCCACCGCCACCCTCCATCTCTGCAAGTGTCGTCTTCCCACAATGAAGCTCTGTACTCATTAAACACTAACTCACTTTTCCTTCTATTTTCCCCAGCACCTGCCTTCTCTTTCTGTGAATTTGACTTTTCTGGGTACCTCATATAAGTGGAATCATATAACATTTGTTCTTTGTGTTTGACTTGTTTTACTTAGCACAATGTCTTCAAGATTAATCCATGTTGTAGCATGTGTCAGAATTCCCTTTTTAAGGCTGAATAATATTCCATTATATATACCTACAACATTTTAATTTATTCATTCTTATGGACATTTGGCTTTGATGAACACTTGGGTTATTTCCAGCTTTTGGCTACTGTGAATAATGCTGCTATGAACATTGATGTATAAATGTTCAAGATTCTGCTTTCAGTTCTTTGGGCATATACCCAGAAGTGGAATTTCTGGGTCATACAGTAATTCTGTATCTAATTTTTTAAAAAAGACTTAATATATTTGATATTAAACATAAAATTTAAATTTTAGCAACATACAAAAAAAGGATCTACTATATTTACATACTTCCTGGTGGCTCAGAGGTTAAAGCGTCTGCCTGCAGTGTGGGAAACCCGGGTTCGATCCCTGGGTCAGGAAGATCCCCTGGAGAAGGAAATGGCAACCCACTCCAGTATGCTTGCCTGGAGAATCCCATGGACAGAGGAGCCTGATGGGCTACAGTCCATGGGGTCGCAAAGAGTTGGACGCAACTGAGCGACTTCACTTTCTTAATTTATATTTTAAGACCATGTGGTTCTGTAACTCAGGGTTCTTTGATGTCCTGCCATTTTCTTTGAGTCTTCTAGTGTTGTTCCTTAAAGTCCTAAACCATCTCTGCAGAAGAAATTTTTTGTCAGTATAAATTCAAATTGGAGAGTATTATTGAAAGATTGTGAACTGAGTAAATTATCACTCTGATCTGACCCAGCTGCCACTGTTGGTTAAACTTAATCTTTCTAAACAGCTGCTGTTTTTTTCTGACACTCTACAAGTTCATACCTGCCTAAGGAAGCCCTAAAGGCTTAATGGAAACAGGTATTCCCTACAGACAGTTGACACCTGGAAGAGTTTAAAAATCAAATACTCATCCTGGGATTGCATAACACCGAAAATCAAAACAAAAGCATATCTGGGGGAGGAACTAAATGACCTCTGACAGCCCCATGATTCTGTAATCTTAGACCCCACCTCCCAATTAGTCTTAGTGATAATATGTGAAGAAAACAACCAACACTTAAAAAACTTTTTTTCCTATAATTCCTTTCTTCAGGGAGGAGGTAAATGACAAATTACGGGACATGCCAGATGGTACCTTCTTGGTCAGAGATGCCTCAACCAAAATGCAGGGAGATTACACTTTGACCTTGCGGTGAGTATTTTTTAGCATTTTGTCTAGTGTTCTACTAGCATGATTTATTTCTGGTATACAAAGATGCCTGCATTTTATTTAAATCTTTATATACAAATTTTTTCATATTTTTATTTAATTTATATACATAATTTTAGTTGTTTGGCTATCTTTTTCCTACACATTTAAATATTTAATACTAAAAAGGCAACAATTTTTATTTTTATGTGGCAGTAAAACAAAAAGCTTTAAAATCCCTAAATATGATGAAGTAAGATGTATACTGTTGACCTTGAGTGAAGTAGAAGTCATGGGCACAGCCTAAAGTTATTGATGATATGCTGGGAATCCACCCCTCGAATAACTCTATTGTTTTCCTTAATCTAGACTTCAGAGAGTAAAACTCAACATAATTTAGGTTGATGAGGATGGGTAGAGGATAAGACAATTTTCATGCCCTCCATGTGGACATATTAGAATCTCATAAGGTGGATGTATCAGTCTTTATATTTACAAAGATGGGACGTATAATTAAATAGATTAGGGAAACTGTATTAGATATTTCTATATTTAGTTTTAACATTTAACATAGCCTAAGGACAATAAAAGAAACTGCCTGCCAATATCGGAGATGTGGATTTGATCCCTAAGCTGGGAAAACCCCTTGGAGAAGGAATAGCAACCCTAGCAGGCTACAGTCCATGGGGTCACAAAAGAGTTGGAAACCACTTAGCGACTAAACAGCAACAAGGACAATAAGGTCTTGCATTCTGTTTTGTTTTTTAAAAAGGGACTGTCTAAAGAATAATGGCAACAATAACAACTTCCTTGTACTAAGCATTTTACATGCAGTATCTATATCAAAACAACCTTATGAGGTAGGTATTGTTAATACTATTAATATTTCCATTTTATAGATGAAGCAACTGAAGCTTAACTTGGTTAAGAAACTTGTCCTAAAGACACTTAGCTCGTAAGTGTCAGAGGACAGGTTCAAACTCAGACTTATTTGTCTTTTTGCTGCCTTTCCAGCCTAGCATCTTTAGGAAAAATAATCCCATATTTTATCCTAGAAATTTGGGATTACTATGTATCAGCTTCTGGTAAAGAAATTAAGAAGTTAATGAAGCTAGGACTTCAGCTGTGCTGAGGAATAATCCGTGTTCTGCAGTGATTCATTCAACATAATTTTTTCCCATTCCAGTCAGGCTTCTGTCTCTACTGCTGTTCACGGACTGCTGGACCAACGGCCACTTCTCTCTTCTTACCTTTCTGACCTCTTAGCAGCATTAGTCATAGACGTGTCTTCTTAGAAACAGTTTATTGTCTTGGCTGTTCTGACATCACACTCTCCTAATGTTCTTCCTAACTCATTTGAGATTATTCCAGGGCTCAGAACTGGGCTTCATTCTCTTCTCCCAAGAGTGAGTATTCATTCTCCCAAGGTGAGCTTGTCCTGTCCCATGGCTTTAAAGTACATCTTCATAGTGATGATTCATGAGCCTTATCTTGTAGCTCTGACCTTCTGGACTCCAGATGCATATACCCAGCTGCCACTCAGATAGCTAGAGCACTTACTAACTTTAATATAGTCAAAGCAGAATTCTTGATTCCTAATGTGGCTCCCCTTACCCAAACTATTTCTCTTCTAGTGTCCCTTTTTTTTCAGAAGCAGAACCACCATCTCCATTACTACCACTGTTTTGTGCTACTCGAGTCACAAAATCTTTTTTTTCCTCACATCCAATCTGTCATTAAACAAGCCCTGCCAACTCTACCTCCAAATCTATATCTATAATCTCTTCACACTTGTCTACCATCCAAATCTAAGCCACCATTTTCTTGCTTGATATTTCATAGTTACCTCCTAACAGGTTTGGATATGCAGAAAGTTGGAGAGAGGCTGCAGGATTAGGTAGCAACAGAAACAAAGATATGGAGGTGAGAAACTGTAGAGTTCTGTTCTGTGAGATGCAATTCCATTTGGCTAGAGAGTAACATTTGAAGAGGGAAAAGTGGCAGGGGTTAGAAAGTTGGAAAGGGTCATGTTGAAGAGGGCCTTGAATTCTAAACTTAGGAATTTGTGTTTAATATTGTATGGAGGCAGGGGGAACCATTTCATTTTTCAATGGAGATGTTTTACAGTTAGACTGTGTTTGAATAGAAAAAATAAAGGATGGAGTTAGATGGCTGTTATGAATTGAGAGGGAATGATGTTCTAGAATTAGGTTTATTCTTTAATCATTTAATATTATTAAGTGCCCACAGTGTTCCAGGAAAAGAAAACACTGGACAAGCCAAAAATGGTTTCTTGTCTATAGTGTTTATATTTGGGGGTTGGTAATAGTCAGGGAGAGGGAGACAAAAGAAACACATTAAAAAAAAATGAAATAGTTCCCTGGTGGTCGAGTGGTTAGGACTCTAGCATTCACTGTGGGGTTGGGAAATAAGATGCTGCAAGCCATGTGACACAGCCAAAAAAGAAAAGAAATACCAAATCACTTTGTTGTACACCTGAAACTAACACAATATTGTAAATTGGCTATAGTTCAATTAAAAAAAAATGAAAAGAAGTAATTTCACAGTATATGAAGGGCTATGTAGGGAATACATAATGTATACATAACAGTTTTGAGGAGAGCCTGTCTGAGGATATGACCTCTGAAAACTGAAGTATTAGAAAGAGCTGGCCAGATAAATGTTCCAAGGAGAGGGAACAGAAAATGCAAAGACACTGATTTTGGAAAGATTTTGTGAATCCAATAAATGCAGACACCGATGTTCCTGGCTTTCAGTGGGAATCAGAGTAGTAGGAGATGAAGTTGAAAGTGGGAAAGAGCCAGATGCAAAGAGCCTAATGAGCCATGGTAAGGAATTTGAACTTTATTTTTAAGTGCAAAAAAAATAAAAGGTTTTAAGCAGGGCAGTAACGTGATCAAAAGATTGAATACACTATTACCTAGGATTGTGGCTCTAGGAAAGGAGTTGAGAATCAAAGTAAGAGGCAATGTTGAGCTGAGAGCTAAAGGGATTTGATAATAGAAAAGGTATGAGGTTAAGGAGGAGTTAAAAGTGACTGTGGTTTGAGCCTGCTGGGCTTAGAATGAATGTGCCATTTATAGAAATAGGAGAGTCAGGAGCAGTTGACTTTTAGCTTCAGAACTTCCAGGTAAAAATATATCTAGAGTACAGCTAGAAATTTAGGTTTAATGCTTAGGGGAGAATATAGGGCCAGAAAAAGATTCAGGTACATATCTACATAGAATAATTGGAATTTTAAGGAAAGAGTTTATATAGAAAAAAAAGGGTGGAGGATTGAAGGCAAATTTTTTTTAGGGAATAAACTGTGTAGCAGCAGGATGAGAAAGGGCGATTAAGAGGTTGAGAGAAAAGAGCAAGCCACAGAAGCCAGAGAAGCATGGAAGACTGAGAAGGAAGTGGGAGTGGAGGAAGGAAAGGGAACGTGGAAATTTCAGTCACTGCAAAGAATCTGAGCCTGGGACAGAGCGGGAGAGCAGAGTCCGAACTTGGTAAAAAGTCACTGGTGACCCTCAAATGAGAGAAAAGAGCATGAGATCAGACTGCAGACAATAGGTGAGAGGAAGTAGAGCTTTTTCAATTCAGTTACCATTTAAAAAGTCAGCAAATGGTATTTATAGTAGAAAATCTGGATAGTTAACAAATCTTTAGGAATCTGATATATGCCGGCATTGGACCAGGTGCTAGGATGTAAGAAGGAGTAGCTATGTTCTTCTGTTAAGAAGGTTACAGCATGGGAGAGACATAATTAAAAACCCACTATTCCTCAGTTCCTTCATGTCTTTACTTCCTTCTCTCTTTAAAGTTAACAGTCTAATATTAAAATAACCTTGTTGAGTATATCCTTTCTCCAGACTTGTGCCTCTCTCCCTTATAGTAGTCGTCTAAATATTGATGTATTCCAACACTTGTTAAATTCAACTCTCCATCTGTTTTTTGCCTATACCCGGGCAGCTGAATGTGGAGAAAAATACATCATGCAGACTGTTGTGCAGCCACTAAGTCCTGTCCAACTCTTTATTGAGTGTGTGTGTGCTCAGTCATGTCCAACTCTTTGCGACCCTATGGACTGCAGCCCACCAGGCTCCTCTGTCCATGGAATTTTCCAGGCAAGAATACTGGAGTGGGTTGCCATTTACTACTCCAGGGGTCCAACTCTACCACCCTATGAACTGTAGCATGCCAGTCTCATCTGTCCTCCACTGTCTCCCAGAGTTTGCGAAAATTCATATCCATTGAGTTGGTGATGCTGTGTAACCATCTCATCCTCTGCTGCCCTCTTCTCCTTTTGTCTTCAGTCTTTCCCAGCATCAGGGTCTTTTCCAATGAGTTGGCTTGTGACTTAACAATCTTAAGTGGGCATTTAGTACTGCCCAGCTGAATTTACATTTTCACGATCCGTTTGCTCTCTTACTTTTCCTAGATGATAATTTCACATGTTCTTTTTTTCTCTTCAGATCAACAGCCCACATCTTCTTTAGTTAAACCCCCTTTAAACTAAAGAAGTTGCTTCCTGTTTCTCTGAGGATGTGGAAGCAGTTAGAAGAGATCTAATTCCATCATGCTCCTGTTGCTACAGCCATCAACATGAATGTGAATACTCTGCCTTTCTCCTGTTTCAGTGATGACTGTTCATTTCCTTGTCCAGGACCCCGTTGTTGATGAGATCCCATCCCATCCCTCTAACCTACTCAAGGAATCACCCTAGGAATTACCTTGTTCTTTCTTTTGGATCAACAGTTTTTGTCTCTGCTGAGCCATTTGCATAAGTATATAAATTATATGCTTTACAATCTCTCATTTAAGAATGATAAATAAAGAAAATTCCTCTGACTCTTTTCAGCTGTTTCCCTATTTCTCTGCTTCCATTTACAGCAGTGTTCCTCAAGACAGTTGTCTGTAGGCATTTCTTCTTCCTCTTCTTTCATTCTCTTTAATCCATTCCAATTGGTCTTCCATCCTTACCATTCTATTGAAGCCATTTTGTCAAGACCCCTTAGTGATCTCTACTTTGCCAAACCCCAAAATCATTTACCCAGTTGATCATATACTCTTTGAAAAAATGTTTTTTTTAAAAAACAGGTTTTTAAGATACTATTTACTTCAGTAATTGCTCAGTAATTCTCCTTTTACTTCATTAATTGCTCTATCTTGGTTTCCTTTCTCATCTCCCTGACCACTAAACATTGGTGTACCCCAGGACTTAGACCTCGGACCTTTTCTCTTATTCAGCTATGTTCATCTTCAAATAACATCTATAGGCTGACAACTCCTGATTTTATACATCTGGCCCAGAACTTGCTCCTGAACTTTAGATTCTTTACGTAGGCTGCAGGATCCTCTGCTCTTGGATATTCACTGGGCATTTCAAATGTTAACAAATCTAAAGTTAAAATGCTTTTTTCCTCTTTAAACATGTTCCTTTTATATATATCCTTCTTCTTTCTGATAAATGACAATTCCATTCTGACTGCTTAAGATAAAAACCATGAGATCATCTTTACTTTTGTCTCCTTTCATGCCTATATCTAGGCCACAGCGCATGCTGTCAACTCTCTCCTCAGCATATATTCAGAATCCCACCATTTCTCAGTATCTCCATAGCTACTACCCTTGTCCAAGACGCCATCATGTCTTGCCTAGATTATTTTACAAGTCTCCCAGCTGATCTTTCTACTTCTACCCCTGCCCACTTTGAATGGTCTTATCAACTTAGCAGCTAGAATGAGCCTTGTAAAACACAAAATAGATGATATCATTCTGCTCAGACTTTCTTGTGTTCCCCATCTTAGTCAGCAAAAGCAAAAGCCATTACAGTGATCTACAGGCGATTATATGATCCAGGTTCCTTTTACTTTGTCTCCTACTACTCTCCTGTTTGCTTTTTTTAGCTCCAGCATTGCTGACCTCATTGCTGTTCCTGGAACATGCCCAGCTTGCTTCTATCTCAGGGCTTTGTACTTGCTATTCCCTGTCTGGAAAACTTCTCTCCCAGATATCTGCTGTGCCAGACTGCTCACATCATTTAGGACTCCGCTAAATGTTGCCTGAACAGAGTGGTTTTCCTTGTGCAACATATATGAAGTAGCCATTTCTCCACCCCCAGAATAATCTCTTTCCTTTGCTCTGCCTTTTTTTTTTTTCCAAAAAGACCAGTTGATATATCTAGTTGTTTATTTTTATGTTCTATCTTATTGAAAAATTCTTTATCCTCTTTAAAAAAATGGGGATATGTTCCGCCCACTCCTAAACTGGAAGTTCTGTGAGAGCATGGACTGTATGTGGCCTGTTTATCACTGTGTCCACTGTGCCTCATACAGTCTGGACATATAATAGACGTGCAAAAAGTTTTTTTGAATGAATAAGTACCTTCTAGTTTTCCTCTAGCAGAAAGAGCAGCTTGCATTATCCATACCCTCTATGGGTATATGCATGGGAATACACACCTATAGAAACTGCTTATGATTAGGTCCTTCTGAGGTAACCTTTTATAGGATAGTTCTTCATCCATCTAAACTGACCATCTAAGCATTAAATTTAAATCGTCCACAGATTCAAACCTATTGTGTTTGACCTTTTACAAATCCCAGTGCTTCATTTATCATGTGTAATGGCATGGCATAAAGAGATAAAGAAGCATATTTTCCCCCCATTAAGTCTGTATGCTGCTATAAGAACAGTTGAGTGAGAATTGTGCAGTATTTTGCTATGATATAATGAATCAGTCTATTCTGCTTTTAGGTTATACCTTAGGGGACTTGGAAAACATGGCCATTTTAAGCTTTGGTTATAAATTATCTTTTAAGGGACCATTGGATATGTCTCAGTAAACAAAAGTGGTCTAAACTATTCAAGCATCTGATATAAACAGCTCTTCAAAAGCTATACTTTGTAAAACAGTTGAATGACAGTTGAATCATTTACATATTGTGATGGCCTAAATAAATAGTCTTTCCAAGTATTATAAGCGAATCTAAAAGACAAAGTAATGTAGGGTGCTGGATTAACTGCTCAGTTATAAATCATTCAAGGAGCTTAATTATGTGTGTGCATTAACAATGATGCACACACATAATTGAGTGCTTGAGTGTTATGTTGGTGTATGTGTGACAAATGGTTATCACCCTCTTCGTATAGAGATTGCTTCTGTGTCCCTCCAGAGACACACAACCACATATCTTTAGATCCTGAAGAGATTGTCTCTGTTCTTCTTGATACAGAATTTACATTAAAAAAATTTGTTCAGAAAATAAACAAAAGATACAATTTACTTTTGTTTTAGTTTTTTTTAGTGATTATTTTTGTTAAATTTGTTGATACTGAAAGTTGTGTATGTTGACCTTTAGTAACCATGATACTTTACAGACAGAAGAAATAATTGTAAAAATAATATGTATGCTTCTACACATATAATATATGCCTTTTCACCCATTCCAGTCTTGTTAACATAGTAAAACTTGTTTATAATGTGACACCAAGCTTTACTATCTCCAAGTGAAAGAGTACTTCAACAGAATTTTTTGGGAAAAAAAATCTACAGTTATGTCTTGTTGTTCACAGGAAGGGAGGCAATAATAAGCTAATAAAGATTTATCATCGAGATGGTAAATATGGCTTTTCTGATCCTCTGACATTTAATTCTGTGGTGGAGCTCATTAGCCACTATCATCATGAATCTCTTGCCCAGTACAATCCCAAACTTGATGTGAAACTGATGTACCCAGTGTCCAGATACCAACAGGTAGGTATGATTACATAAGTTTGGGATTTTTTTTTTTTTTTTTTTGGCTGTGCTCTGTGGCATGCGGGATCTTATTTCCCTGACCATGAATTGAACCCATATTCCTGCAGTGGAAGTACAAAGTCAACTACTGGAGCACCAGGGAAGTCCTGTGGTTACACAGGCTCTTAACAGCTAATCAGCAAGTCATTTAACAAAATCATTTGATTCTAACTTACCAGGTTTATCAGGAAAAAAAAAGAAATGCTAGATGCTTAAATTTTCCCACTTAAGATTTAAGATATGTTTAGAACTTATTTTGTGACTACTATTCCTTAATATCTTGTTGCATGTGTTTGTTAACTTTATGATACAGGATGCTCGGGGCTGGTGCACTGGGGTGACCCAGAGGGATGGTACAGGGAGGGAAGTGGGAGGGGGGTTCAGGATGGGGAACGCAAGTACACCCGTGGCAGATTCATGTCTATGTATGGCAAAACCAATACAATATTGTAAAGTAATTAGCCTCCAATTAAAATAAATAAATTTATATTAAAAAAATAAAATCTTTGTGTTTGTGTTTCCTATTTATATGTCATTAAAAATTTTTTAAGTATTACCTATTTTGATGTGATCTAAAGAGGTTGATCTTAGTGTTAACAAAAGGATTTAGTGGTTTCCCATACTTGGTACTAATACAGTAGCTTAAACTTACAGCAGAAATACAATTTAAAAATAAATAGTTGTGGAAGAACCCATGTTTTAGAAATATTGACATTCTTCATTTCTTTTGTTTACCTATATAGGATCAGTTGGTAAAAGAAGATAATATTGATGCCGTCGGTAAAAAACTGCAGGAGTATCACTCTCAGTATCAGGAAAAGAGTAAAGAATATGACAGACTATATGAAGAATATACCAGAACATCCCAGGTTAGTATATTTTTGTTGTTTAGGCCAGTAAGTAGGCAGTAAGGCTTATAGTTATCTTGGATTTTCTATAATATTATTATTTTCCCTAATTCACTTGATAGTCTTTATCTGCCTTGATATCTTTTTTAAACTAAAAAAATTTATTGAAGTATAGTTGATTTACATATATAAATTCTTATGTATGAATTCTTTTTCAGATTCTTTTCCATTATAGGTTGTTTCAAGATATTGAATCTAGTTCCTTGTGTTATACAGTGAGGCCTTGTTTTAGGCTTCCTTGGTATCTCAGAAGGTAAAGCGTCTGCCTGCAATGTGGGAGACGTGGGTTCGACTCCTGGGTTGGGAAGATCCCCTGGAGAAGGAAATGGCAACCCACTCCAGGACTCTTGCTTGGAAAATCCCATGGACAGAGGAGCCATGGTAGACTACAGCCCATGGGGTCGCAAAGAATCGGACATGACTGAGCGACTTCACTTTCACTTTGTTGTTTAAGCTATCTTAGTATCTCTTTTTAAAAATTAAACTAAATTAAATTATTTATTGACTGTGCTGGGTCTTTATTGCTGCACTTGGGTTTTCTCTTAACAGTGGTGAGCAGGACCATCTCTTGTTGCAGAATACAGACGCTAGGTGTGTGGACTTAGCAGTTGTGGCTCACAGGCTTAGTTGCCCTGCACCACGTGGAATCTTTCCAGACCAGGGATCAAATCTGTGTCCCCTGCATTGTCAGGTGGACTCCCAACCACTGGACCACCAGGGAAGTCCAGTACCAACATAGTGTTGAAAAAGTTTTCAGTAGGATTTAAACACTCTGTATATGCTCCTTTATTCCTTTCCCCTTATATTGTTATCACTACTGATTACATCTTTATACATTGTCTGCCCATTAGCATAGATTTATAATTATAGTTTTATACATTTGTCCTTTAAAACATATAGAACATGGACAGAGGAGCCTGCAGGCTGTAGTCGTAGGGTCACAAAGAGTCAGGCATAACCGAAGCTACTTAGCATGCATGCAACCAAAAGTACAAAACTACTGGCTTCTATATTTGCTTATGCAGTTGCTTTTACCAGTGTTCTTTATTTATTCATGTAGCTTTGAGTTACTGTCTAGTGTCCTTTCATTTCACCCCAAAGGAGTCTCTTGAGCATTTCTTGTAGGGCAAATCTTGGGGTAACAGACTCCTTTAACTTTTGTCTTTCTGGGCTTGTCTTGTATAATTTCTCTTTCTTCATTCTTGAAGGACAGTACTTCTAGTTACAGAATTCTTGGCTGACAGTTTTTTTTTTCCCCAGGGCTTTAAATATTGCCCACCCGCTGCCTTATGGCCTGAATATTTTGGATGGCAAATTAGCTATTATTTTTTATTGAAGGCCATTTGTATATGACAAGTCACTTCTTTTTTGCTGCTTTCAAGATTCTCTCTTTGTGTTTTGACAATTCGATTACAGTTGTGAAATACTTAGTTTTTTAAAAAATATCTTTGTCTAATAGTTTGTTAACTGTTAAGGGTTAGTCAGCTGTGAGCTCTTCCAGTATTACTGTGCTTCATGGTGCCTTGTTTTGACCCTAGAATTAATGTTCTTGATTCTCAGCCCCAAAGCCCTTGATCTTGTTTCTAAGCTAGTGTCTGTGGTGTGCAGTGTAAATGCAAGAGACTGCACCAGGAGCCTCTGGACTGGAGGAGCTTATTAGGAGATATTGGCCTGTGAGAATTGCAGGTTAGGTGTGCAATACAGTGCTGACTAGGGGAAGGTGTGGGATTACAGTGGTCAGAGTTACTGTGATGGTCCATTTTTCTTTGTGAAGTGTTTGGTTTCATTTTTTTTTCAGGTTTTCTTCTATTAGCTAAGTAGTTGTTCAGAAGGACTGTAATAACCTTTTTGTCCCCTTCCTATCTGATACTTGTGCTGTGTCTGTGGTGTGACTGTGTGTATGCTGTTTTTTACACTGCAGATTTCAGGTTTTCTGTGTTCCTTTGCCTCTTCTAAGTGAATTATCTGTGATGAGACTAGTATTTGATTTAGAATGGAGAAAAAGTTACTGAGGTTTCTTCAGATTGAATCAACATAAGTGGTCAATGTTAGGGGATGGTGAAATTATCATACATATACATATATATAGCTATTAGAAGAGTTTTCAGAAATTACTTTAAAACTTGATTTTTTAAACATACAAAAGTTATATATAAGTATGTATGTTAAATATAAATATTGCTGAATTCTATGAATTAGATCACACAGCATGGAAGTCCCCATTCCCCAGAGGCAACTACTGATATTAAATGCTTCTTAGGAATTCCTTATGGCCTCAGAAATGAAAACGATGTAGCCTCAGGTAAAGGGTGGGAACTTAAACATAGACAGACTCTCTCATAGGACACCAGTAGTTTCTAACATAGCCAGTTTTAGAAAATAATTCTCCTAAATTCCAGTTTAGTTCATTTTATATTTTTAAGAAAGGTAATCTCTGTGTGTATGCGTAAGGGGGGATGGGGAGAGAGGGAGAATCAGGTACAAAAGATTAGTGCAACCATCCAAAAATATGTATTGAATACCTAGTCTAGGTAGGAAACGATATTTGACTCCAGCTATACAGAGGGAGCAGTGAGGCCTTATTTTTCAGAAGTGCAAGGTGCTCTGACATATTTGTTAACTGTATTGTGCATTAGTCAAAATGGCATGCTTTAATTTTAATCCCTTTCCTCTGCATCAAATAAAGCAGTGATGGGTTACTATAATCGTGTGGGTGAATTTATTTAAAGGGCAATGTAGAACACTATGTTTAATCTCACAGAAATATTAAGTAAAAGATTCAAAAGATATATGAGTATATTCTATAAGGTACAAAACCAAGCAAATGTTAACATTTTCATTTTGACTAGGAATATAAAGTGGTAAGGTTCCAGAAGAACAGAAGTTTTCAAATTTGTTCACTTACGTATCCCAAGTGCTTCAAATAATGCCTGGCATATAGTTGTTGTTGTTTATTCGCTAAGTTGTTTCTGGCTCTTTGAGAACCCATGGACTGTAGCCCACCAGGCTCCTCTGTCCATGGGATTTTCTAGGCAAGAATTCCAGAGTGGGTTGCCATTTCTTTCTCCAGGGGATCTTCCCAACCTAGGGATCAAACTCACGTATCTTGCATTGGCAAGCAGATTCTTTACCACTGAGCCACCATTCAATTTTTTGTTGAATGAATTTATGCAAGATAATGAACCAAAGCATTCCATCTTTGTCAAGAGCCTGAAATCAGATCTCAGTGTGGATTACAGTCTTGGGGATTACAGTCTTGGGGAAGGTTAACACTTCTATGAATGGAGATTAGAAAAAAATAGCCACCATTGCATATGGCTTTGGCTTGTGTAGAGCTGCATTTCTTTCTTATCATGACTGCAGAAAACTGAGAAAACTCCACATGTTGCACACATGCCCAATAATATCCTCATATTTAACAGCAGAATATGAGTGCTGAGCAGCTGGTATGAGACTGGGTTCTGGAAGTGGAATCCCTGCTTAGGGAACTGGGAGTGGGGCTGGATGGAGGCAATCAAAAAAGCCAGAAGGCCAAAGCTAGAAGAGGGCTAATTTCTGTGAGAACTGAGAGCGTGACCTGAGATGGGCCACGCAGAGAAGAGCCTTGGAGGCTTAAAGCTTTGGGAGGTAGGAGAAGAGAGGGAGGGATCCAGAGGGATCCAGTGATTAGCAGTTTAGGAGAAACAATGAGTGTTAAAGGGAGCTTAAAGAACTGACCTCCTCCATTTGTGTTACAGTGTTTCTAAGTGTTGTAGACCTTCTCCATGTTTTCTTTTTCTATAAAAGGAAAGATTTCATTTTAGATAAAATCTAGTTTGCTGTGGTGTAATCAGATTCTTCCCAGAGAATGGGAAGAGATGGTATACCCAGAGTTAGAGTTGGCACAGAGTGAGAATAGGCTGCATGTGGGGATATTTACATCTGGATTACATATAATTATGAGGCAAAGTGATAGGATTTAGTGATGATTTGGGATTAGACACCGGAATTCAGCCATGAGATCATTGGTGATCTTGGAAAGAGCAGTGTCTGTGGAATGGTGAGTGCAGAAGCCAGAATAGAGTTGGTTGGAGTATGAATGAGAGATGAGGAAAGAGAGAGGGCCCATATAAACAATTCTTTCAAGAAGCTGAAAAGAGAAATCAGGGTTAAGGAACTTTATTTTTTTTCAAAGTGGTGTTAAATTAGAACCTGTGTGAGAAGGAACCCTAGACTGGGAGAGTGAATGTTGTGAGAGGGACTAGTTGATATGATATGAAGTACCAGAGGAAGGGACAGGAGGTAAGGCCCAGAGAAGAGAAGAAGGGGTAGGATGGATTACAGTTTTGATGGTAGGCATAGTCGCATTGTTTATTGGGGAGCTGCTGCTTTGGCAGTGACACCAAATATTATTTCCTTTGCTGCTCTGCCTGCCAACACACACAACAGTCAGACTGTTGGTGTTTTCTTTGAGGGTCTAGGGCCAGAACTTTAATTAGTTCAGTTCAGTTGTTCAGTCATGTCCAATTCTTTGCAACCCCATGGACTGCAGCACACCAGGCCTACCTACCTGTCCATCACCAACTCCCAGAGTTTACTCAAACTTATGTCCATTGAGTTGGTGATGCCATCCAAGCATCTCATCCTCTGTCGTCCCCTTCTCCTGCTGCCCTCAATCTTTCCCAGCATCAGGGTCTTTTCCAATGAGTCAGTTCTTCTCATCAGGTGGCCAAAGTATTGGAACTTCAGCTTCAGCATCCATCCTTCCAATGATCAGGACTGATTTCCTTTAGGATGGACTGGTTGGATCTCCTTGCAGTCCAAGGGACTCTCAAGAGTCTTCTCCAGCACCACAGTTCAAAACCCTCAACTCTTCGGTGCTCAGATTTCTTGATAGTCCAGCTCTCACATCCATACGTAACTACTAGAAAAACCATAGCTTTGACTAGACGGACCTTTGTTGGCAAAGTAATGTCTCTGCTTTTTAATATGCTGTCTAGGTTGGTCATAACTTTTCTTCCAAGGAGCAAGTGCCTTTTAATTTCATGGCTGCAGTCACCATCTGCAGTGATTTTTGAGCCCAAAAAATAAAGTCTGTCACTGTTTTCAGTTTCCCCATCTATTTCCCAGGAAGTGATGGGACCAGAGGCCATGATCTTAGTTTTCTGAATGTTGAGTTTTAAGCCAACTTTTTCACACTCCTCTTTCACTTTCATCAAGAGGCTCTTTAGTTCTTCTTTGCTTTCTGCCATAAGGGTGATGCCATTTACATATCTGAGGTTATTGATATTTCTCCCAGCAATCTTGATCCTAGCTTGTGCTTCATCTGGTCCAGCATTTCTCATGATACACTCTGCATGTAAGTTAAATAAGCAGGGTGACAGTATACAGCCTCAACATACTTCTTCCCCGGTTTGGAACCCGTCTGTTGTTGCATGTCCAGTTCTAACTGTTGCTTCTTGACCTGCATACAGGTTTCTCAGGAGGCAGGTCAGGTGGTTTGATATTCCCATCTCTTGAAGAATTTTCCAGTTTGTTGTGATCCACACAGTCAAAAGCTTTGGCATAGTCAATAAAGCAGAAGTAGATGTTTTTCTGGAATTCTCTTTTTCGATGATCCAGCAGATGTTGGCAATTTGATCTCTGGTTCCTCTGTCTTTTCTAAATCCAGTTTGAACATCTGGAAGTTCCTGGTTCATGTACTGTTGAAGCCTGCCTTGGAGAATTTTGAATATTACTTTCCTAGTGTGTGAGATGAGTGCAAATGTGTGGTAGTTTGAGCATTCTTTGGCATTGCCTTTCTTTGGGATTGGAATGAAAAACTGACCTTTTCCAGTCCTGTGGCCACTGCTGAGTTTTCCTACTTTGCTGGCATATTGAGTGCAGCACTTTCACAGCATCATCTTTTAGGATTTCCATCACCTCCACTAGCTTTGTTCATAGCGATGCTTCCTAAGGCCCACACTACTTTGCACTCCAGGATGTCTGGCTCTAGGTCAGTGATCACACCATCATGATTATCTGGGTCATGAAGATCTTTTTTGTATAGTTCTTCTGTGTATTCTTGCCACCTTTTCTTAACCTGCAAGGGAGCCAAAACCCTCCACCATATTTGAGAATTGTAGAATTTATAGCTAAATATTTAGAGACAGGGATTCCAATAAGTTTACAGTACTACTTGAGATATATATATATCTCCTCAGCTATATGAAGCATCACAAGGTTCTAGTGTCCCTCGTCTGCTAATTCCCTTATGTTCCAGCCCTACTGAGCAATTGCAGATCCCTAATATCCACTTTCATTTTGTGTAAGTCATGCCATGCCATGTGTGTGCAATGCTGAATTTTCTTCTTCTACCCCAATTCTTTAAGACCTAACTCAGATGTCGCCTCCTCCATGAAGTCTCTGTAAAGCAATAAGTAACTAATTTACCCCACTTTATTTCCTCTATCATGACATGAAACAAAACCTTATTAGAGTTCAGAAATCTATTTTGCCTGTGTATTCTAAATCCTGGAGGGCAGGCCCCTTTTGTGACTCTCTTTAACACCAGATGGTACTTTCTGTGTAATGGATTCTCAGTGATCATTTGTTGAAATTAATCAGTCAAATTAATCAATTAATAATTTGTTGAAAATAATCAGTGAAATTAATCAGAGCTTTCCTGGTGGCTCAGTGGTAAAGAATCCTCCTGCCAATGCAGGACACATGGGTTTGATCCCTGGTCTGGGAAGATCCCACATGCCTCAGAGCAACTAAGCCCATGCACCCCAACTATTGAGCCTGTGCTCTAGAGCCCAGGAACTGCAACTACTGTGCCCATTTGCCACAGCTTCTGAAGCCTGCGTGCCCTAGAGCCTGTGGTCTGCAAGAAGAGAAGCCGCCATAATGAGAAGCCCGCACACTGCAACCAGAGAGTAGCCCACTCTTGCCACAAGCAGCAACGAAAGACCCAGCATAGCCAAAATTAACTACATAATAAGTAAAACATAGAATTATTAAAAAGGAATTAATCAGTGCTGAATAGTTGATGAATTGTACCATAAGCATTGAAACTTTTAAACTTATAAACATTCAGGATCGCAGTCTTTCTAGAGCTTTACACATATTTTCTTGACTTTCTAAAGTAAACAAAATTTAGCCCTCTTTGAAAATTTTAGGGGAGTCATGATTCAGATGCTAAAGTGTACACATACGCTCAGAGCTCATTGGAACATGGAGGACCACTTACCCTAGTGTGAGGGGCTTAGCCTCCTGGGCTTCTGTTTTGTGGTGTTTTTAGTTTTTCATCTTATTTTGCATCTGATTTTAGCAGCTTTCTTCCCCTTCCTCATTTTCTTCTTCTAATGAGATGAATCTACTAATGAATCTATTTGGAAAATGACATGCTTTAGAAATGAAGTAAGACTAAATAGACTCTATAAGGCTTTTCTGGAAAATAAGGTTTTGCATGCTGGTGCACAAACTCTGTTCTGTCTCTTCAGTCCATCAGCACTTTTTAGGGGTCAGTACTGCAGCAGTTAAAAAGGAGGAACTTGATCTTGTCTTCAGGGTATGCAGGGTTAATCTCTTAGCAGCTCAGAGGCCTTTCTGTGGTTCTCAGCTATATTTCAAGTAATAGTTATTTTTCTTTCATTTTAGGGTTTTAATGATATATTTCATATATAAATAATGGTAGCAGGGTCTTGTTTTGGCCCCCTTAATTTGATCTCATATGGAATCATAACTAGAATTTTAAGATTTGTTTTAAGACTAAGGTTACAAAAAGAAATACAAAGATAATGAAGCGTGTTTATCTTTTTTTATCCTATAGGAAATACAGATGAAGAGGACTGCAATTGAAGCTTTTAATGAAACAATTAAAATATTTGAAGAGCAGTGTCATACACAAGAACAACATAGCAAAGAATATATTGAGCGATTTCGAAAAGAAGGGAATGAAAAGGAAATTGAACGGTAAATCTACCTAATATCTCCAAGTGCATCAGTGAGCCAAGACTTTTTTCTTCTTTAATCATCTCTGTCATGTCTGCTTTTACCTCCTCAGACTTGACAGTCCTGCCATATGGAGTTACTTGGTGTTCACACTAATGGTACCAAGCTGAACCTTCTTTCTTCTGCATTCTTTCTCCATCCTCCTAAATTGTTGACCCCTTTAGCACTCAGCTTAGACATGACTTTCTAGAAAATTTTCTCTGATTCCCTAGATTGTTTTAGGGGCTTTTTGTCCCCATTTCTGTAGCATCTGATCCTGATCCTTACTGTAACATTTACTGAAAGTCACACTCACAGAATTGTGAGCTTGTTGAGTGAGGGTGGTGGCTTATTTTCCTTGATAGCTTCAGAATGTGTTACAGTGTCTGAGAGTACATAGTGGTGAATAGAGTTAATAGAAATGCTGAAGACTGTATGCCTGACCAGATATGGCAGGTGTGGGAGAAGCCAAAGATTATTCCTAGATTTCTGGTATTAGTGACTAAGGGATGGTGTAATTCATCAAAATGGGAAGTACATGAGGGGAGTTTGGAGTGGGAACCAGTGAGTTTTGAGGTTCTTATGAAAACCCAAATGGAATTGTCTGAGTGGTAGGCAGTTGATTATTTGGATTTGGAACTCTACAGAAAGGATTTGAGGGGTAAAAGTGTGTAGATTATAGTAGATGATAAGGATGAGATGACACAGAGAATGAGAAACATGAGAAGTATTGAATCTGGCAACTAAAAGAATACTGGGAACGTTTATCAAAGGAAATTTAGTGGAGTGTTAAAAAATGAGCCAAGTAACAGCAGGTTGAGAGGTGCAAAAGTAGATAATAAACCTGAATCATGAAGGGAAAGCAAAATTATTGCTCATATTAGCACCAAAGTGTTAGTGAACTTTTGTGCCTAAGAATAGTATTAAGTGCTGTGAGGCAGTATAGCTTAATAGCTTAAGTTCAGTTCAGTTTAGCCACTCAGTCCTGTCCAACTCTTTGCAACCCCATGGACTGCAGCACGCCAGGCCTACCTGTCCATCACCAACTCCCAGAGTTTACTCAAACCCATGTGCATAGAGTCGGTGATGCCATCCAAGCATCTCATCCTCTGTCGTCCCCTTCTCCTCCTGCCCTCAATCTTTCCAAGTGTCAGGGTCTTTTCAAATGAGTCGGTTCTTTGCATCAGGTGGCCAAAGTATTGGAACTTCAGCTTCAGCATCCATCCTTCCAATGAGCAATCAGGACTGATTTCCTTTAAGATGGATTGGTTGAATCTCCTTGCATTCCAAGGGACTCTCAAGAATCTTCTCCAGCACCACAGTTCAAAAGCATCAGTTCTTCGGTGCTCAGCTTTCTTTATAGTCCAGCTCTCAACATCCATACATGACTACTAGAAAAACCATAGCTTTGACTAGACGGACCTTTGTTGGCAAAGTAATGTCTCTGCTTTTTAATATGCTGTCTAGGTTGGTCATAGCTTTTCTTCCAGGGAGCAAGGGTCTTTTAATTTCATGGCTGCAGTCACCATCTGCAGTGATTTTCGAGCCCCCCAAAATAAAGTCAGCCACTGTTTCCACTGTTTCCCCATCTATTTGCCATGAAGTGATGGGACTGGATGCCATGATCTTCATTTTCTGAATGTTGAATTTTAAGCCAACTTTTTCACTCTCCTCTTTCACGTTCATCAAGAGGCTCTTTAGTTCTTTGCTTTCTGCTATAAGTGTGGTGTCATCTGCATATCTGAGGTTATTGATATTTCTCCAGCAATCTTGATCCCAACTTGTGCTTCATCCAGCCCAGCGTTTCTCATGATGTACTCTGCATGTAAGTTAAATAAGCAGGGTGACAATATACAGCCTTGACTTACTCCTTTTCCTATTTGGAACCAGTCTGTTGTTCCATGTCCAGTTCTACTTGTTGCTTCTTGACCTGCATACAGATTTCTCAAGAGGCAGGTCAGGTGGTGTGATATTCCCATCTCTTGAAGAATTTTCCACAGTTTGTTGTGATCCACAAAGTCAAAGGCTTTGGCATAGTCAATAAAGCAGAAATAGATGTTTTTCTGGAACTCCTGCTTTTTTGATCATCCAGCCGATGTTGGCAATTTGATCTCTGGTTCCTCTGTCTTTTCTTGAACATCTGGAAGTTCATGGTTCAGGTATTGCTGAAGCCTGGCTTGGAGAATTTTGAGCATTACTTTACTAGCATGTGAGATGAGTGCAATTGTGTGCTAGTTTGAGCATTCTTTGGCATTGCCTTTTTTGGGGACTGGAACGAAAACTGACCATTTCTAGTTCTGTGGCCACTACTGAGTTTTCCAAATTTGCTGAGATATTGAGTGCAGCACTTTCACAGCATCATCTTTTAGGATTTGAAATAGCTCAACTGGAATTCCATCACCTCCACTAGCTTTGTCCGTAGTGATGCTTTCTAAGGCCTGCTCTGCTTTGCACTCCAGGATGTCTGGGTCTAGGTCAGTGATCACACCATCATGATTATCTGGGTCATGAAGATCTTTTTTGTACAGTTCTTCTGTGTATTCTTGCCACCTCTCTTAATATTTTCTGCTTCTGTTAGGTCCATACCATTTCTGCCCTTTATCAAGCCCATCTTTGCATAAAATGTTCCCTTGGTATCTCTAATTTTGAAGAGATCTCTAGTCTTTTCCATTCTTTTGTTTTCCTCTATTTCTTTGCATTGGTCACTGAGGAAGGCTTTCTTATCTCTCATTGCTGTTCTTTGGAACTCTGCATTCAAATGGGTGTATCTTTTTCCTTTTCTTCTTTGCCTTTTGCTTCTCTTCTTTTCACAGCTATTTGTAAGACCTCCTCAGACAACCATTTTGCCTTTTTACATTTCTTTTTGTGTTTAATGGCTTAAACCATGGGCTTAAATTCTGTGCATGCATGCTAAGTCACTTCAGTTGTGTCCAACTCTGCGACCCCATGGACTGTAGCCCACTAGGCTCCTCTGTCCATGGGATTCTCCAGGCAAGAATACTGGAGTGGGTTGTCATGCCCTTCTTCCGGGGATCTTCCTGATCCAGAGATGGAACCCCTGTCTCCTGCATTAACAGGTGTGTTCTTTACCATTAGCGCCACCTGGCTGTGTTGCCTTCATTGAGTTACTAACTCTCTGGACTTGTTTCTTTCTCCGTAAAACTGTGAATAAAATCTTGTTGAAATGCTCTGAGGACTAAGTAATACACACATACACTTTATGGTAGAGAAAGCTGTGTATATGTGTGAGTGTGTGTGAGTATCTTGACATTACAGTACCAATAAGTGACCATTATTAATAGTGAAGAAATGGAAAAGAACTTGTAGTTTAGTTGCATAGGGAGTTAAAGTATCATGATGAAGTTTTAATGGTAATAGGAAACTGTTTATTATTGAGTGACAAGTGAGCAATGGGCAGTTGTTGCCTTAGGGTTCAGAGCACGGCAAAACTTTGTGTGGTGGAAAAGCTTAGGGTCATCATCTACTGAGTGCTTACCAAGATGTCCCAGACACTGTTTGGTCCTTTCACATGTTATGAGCACATTTAGTTCACACAGTAACCCAGCTTTACTTGTTCATTCATGGCTGGGTCCAGGGCCCAAACAACATCATCAGGATTCTCCTTGTTCTCTGTCTGTTGGCTCAGTTTTCTTCTGTGTTGGCTTCATCCTCAGGCAGGCTTTCCCTTCAAGGCAGTAGTATAAACTGTTGGGAGGCCTAGAATCACATGTTAACAACTTAACAATCTCAGTGGAAAGAGAGAATCTGTCTACAATATATCTAGCAAGAGCCCTAGATTTGACTGTCATTGGGTCAGTTTGGGTATTATTCTGCTTTCTGAACAAGTCACTGTGGCCTGAGGCAGGGGTAGGATGGAACAGAACAGTCTTCTTGGCCAGGAGAGGTTGTGTGGATCTTCACCAATGAATCTGAGATGGGAACAGGAGCCCTTCCCTACAGGGAACATGACAGTGCTCTTCCCAGAGGGGTGAGAATAAATATGTGCCAGGCAAAAACAGCAGATGTCCACCGCATTGAGGGTGTTAGGACCGTGTGCACACTGTAGAATGCTTCTGCTTGGTTTCTGTTTTAGCCTTAATATGTCAAATATTTTCACAGAATTATGATGAATTATGACAAGTTGAAATCACGTCTGGGTGAGATTCATGATAGCAAAATGCGTCTTGAACAGGATTTGAAGAAACAAGCTTTGGATAACCGAGAAATAGACAAAAAAATGAATAGTATCAAACCTGACCTGATCCAGCTGCGCAAGATCAGAGATCAGCACCTTGTGTGAGTATTCTGGGCCTGTGGGGAGGACACCCCGGCAACACCTGATCCTGCTGCATGAGAGACATTAGAGGTAGAAGAAGAGATTTGTAATTGAGACCTGGCCAGTGGGACTGTAAGAATTTAGGAGAGTGGTCCTGTTAGTAGTAGGGTGTTACAGTCCACTAAAGTCAAGTGTGTGGGGATTAGGAGGTAGGGCTGTAATCCATACAAATGAACAGTGATGGAGCGTAAAAAGTGCAGATTAATTAAAGTTTGCCTAAAACACAAAACCCAGAATCTTTGGTTACCTAGAAAAACTGTAGAAATAGAAATTACCCCTGACAGGCAAGGAAACTAAAAGTGGGAACCTACAAGTAAGTATACAGAATGGTCCACTGAAGAGTTTTTATTTTTAAGGAAAAAATTCTATATTTAAGTAATAGAAATGTTTGAAAACACTTATGAAAAATGGCACACCTGAAGAGTGATGGAATATTATATGATTTAGCTAGATATAGGGATATTATCTAAATATAGATGGAAAGATATATTATCAGAACAAGATATATGGATTAGATTTTTAGGCCAGATGACTGCTTCATAGAAGGAGATCATCACTGAGAAAGAAAATTGTATTAGGTTTAGTTCTAGGTAATGAAGAGACTGTTTTGTAATATGTTTATGGGTGACTTTCGTGCATATAACACGGTTCACACTCCTTGGCAGGAGGAGGCAGAGTAAAGACCTCTGACTGGGTTTTCTATAGACTTCAGGGTTTCTTCGTGTGAGAAGGAGGGAGAGGATAAAATACAAGTTTAAAGGTTGGAACATTGGCTGTTGAGTTTTAGGAGAGGAAAATTTAAGGTGATTGTTTCAGAAGCAAACAATTACTGAGTAGTTTTTAATAACACTCGTCTAGAGATCTTTTAGTTTGCTACTGTGGCCACTGAGAGTCAAGCAAGCACACATAGCATCAGAAGAGCTTGGGAAGCAAGGCCAGGAGGTGGCTTTGTGTACAAGTAGGGTGTGTCTGCTCTTGGAATATTTATATGGTTCTGGTCACATGATGAAGCTAAAGAAAAGCCCCAGAAGGCTGTGTCATGGACCAAAGGAATGAATGGAAGCATTTCTTTGCCCTGGAAAGTGATGAGATATTGAGAAACCTACCATTTCTAGATGCATGACTAAGTATGGCAAACTAGACCTTGAAAATTCCTTTAACAAGTTCTGTAAGCTAAATATAAAATAGAATTTAGGTACCATCATGGGTGCTGAGCCATGACCTATTTATATCCTGCTAGAATGTTTAGGGAGACACAGAAACCATTACCTCTTTTGGAACCATTGCTTCAGGGAGAACAGTCCAGTGTCCATACTCCATGCTTTGATGTTTCTACCAAAGACAGCACTAGGATTGATGGGCTTGATCTGCTCTAACACTGAAACTGTATAGTCAGTCCTGGAAGAGACTGGTTGTACTGCTACCTGATGCTGAATATGACCTCTCTTTGGTCCTGTTTTGAAGTTGGAATAGGTTGGAATTCTGCCTCACCTAAGAAGAGATTGTCATTAGTTCATCAAGTCCTCTTTGCATGTGGCCATTTCTCTGATTTCTTGCTATATATATAGCCCATAAGGACTTTTTGAGATTTTTCTTCTGCTGAGATTCCAATGTACTGTTTCTAGAATATTCTTGAATGCTTAAATCAGGATTTCATTTCTTAAATATAAAATAAGTCAGTTCAGTTCAGTCACTCAGTCGTGTCCAACTCTTTGCGACCCCATTAACAGCAGCACACCAGGCCTCCCTGTCCATCACCAACTCCCAGAGCCTATACAAACTCATGTCCATTGAGTCAGTGATGCCATCCAACCATCTCATCCTCTGTCGTCCCCTTCTCCTCCTGCCCTCAATCTTTCCCAGCATCAGGGTCTTTTCAAATGGGTTAGCTCTTCTCATCAGGTGGCCAAAGTATTGGAGTTTCAGCTTCAACATCAGTCCTTCCAGTGAACACCCAGGACTGATATCCTTTAGGATGGACTGGTTGGACCTCCTTGCAGTCCAAGGGACTCTCAAGAGTCTTCTCCAACACCACAGCTCAAAAGCATCAATTCTTTGATGCTCAGCTTTCTTTATAGTCCAACTCGCACATCCATACATGACCACAGGAAAAACCATAGCCTTGACTAGATGGACCTTTGTTGGCAAAGTAATGTCTCTGCTTTTTAATATGATTGGTCATAACTCTAGGTTGGTCATAACTTTCCCTCCAAGGAGTAAGTGTCTTTTAATTTCATGGCTGCAGTCACCATCTGCAGTGATTTTGGAACCCCAAAAAATAAAGTCAGCCACTGTTTCCACTGTTTCCCCATCTATTTGCCATGAAGTGATGGGACTGGATGCCATGATTTTAGTTCTCTGAATGTTGAGTTTTAAGCCAACTTTTTCACTCTCCTCTTTCACTTTCATCAGGAGGCTCTTTAGTTCTTCACTTTCTGCCATAAGGGTGGTGTCATCTGCATATCTGAGGTTATTGATATTTCTCCCAGAAATCTTGATTCCACCTTGTGCTTCATCCAGCCCAACGTTTCTCATGATGTACTCTGCATAGAAGTTAAATAAACAGGGTGACAATATACAGCCTTGATGTACTCCTTTTCCTATTTGGAACCAGTCTGTTGTTCCATGTCCAGTTCTAACTGTTGCTTCCTGACCTGCATACAGATTTCTCAAAAGGCAGGTCGGGTGGTCTGGTATTCCTATCTCTTTCACAATTTTCCACAGTTTATTGTGATCCACACAGTCAAAGGCTTTGGCATAGTCAGTAAAGCAGAAATAGATGTTTTTCTGGAACTCGCTGGCTTTTTCAATGATCCAGTGGATGTTGGCAGTTCAATCTCTGGTTCCTCTGCCTTTTCTAAATCCAACTTGAACATCTGGAAGTTCACGGTTCATGTATTGCTGAAGCCTGGCTTGGAGAATTTTGAGCATTACTTTACTAGCGTGTGTGAGTGCAGTTGTGCAGTAGTTTGAGCATTCTTTGGCATTGCCCTTCTTTGGGATTGGAATGAAAACTGACCTTTTCCAGTCCGGTGGCCACTGCTGTGTTTTCCAAATTTGCTGAGATATTGAGTGCAGCACTTTCACAGCATCATCTTTTAGGATTTGAAATAGCTCAACTGGAATTCCATCCCCTCCACTAGCTTTGTTCTTAGTGATGGTTCCTAAGGCCCACTTGACTTCACATTCCAGGATCTGGCTCCAGGTGAGTGATCACACCATCGTGATTATCTGGGTCGTGAAGATCATTTTGTATAGTTCTTCTTTGTATTCTTGCCACCCCTTCTTAATATCTTCTACTTCTGTCAGGTCCATACTATTTCTGTCCTTTATCGAGCCCATCTTTGCATGAAATGTGCTCTTGGTATCTCTAAGTTTCTTGAAGAGATCTCTAGTCTTTCTCATTCTGTTGTTTTCCTCTATTTCTTTGCATTGATCGCTGAGGAAGGCTTTCTTATCTCTCCTTGCTATTCTTTAGAATAAAATATTTCTTAAATATAAAAGCCTTTATTTATTTATTTTAATTTTATTTTTTGCTTGCCATCCGTGGCTTGCAGGATCTTGGTTCCCCAATCAGGGATTGAAGCCAGGCCCACGACAGTGAAAGTGCCAAGTCCTAACCATTGAACCACCAGGGAATTTCCTAAAATCCTTTAAAATTCCTTTTTTATAAAAGGGGTTCATTTGCAATTCTTTTCCATTAGGAGTTAGTTTTCATGATTATTGCTTCCTTTTCCTGGTTTTCATAAACCTAAATTCATAAATTCAAAATAAAGAATAACTTGCCATAATACAACTTAGTCTAACTTGACTGATAAACTATGACTTACTGCCATCCTAGAATAGGCTCTGTGTAGTGTGCATCAGTCCATCCACAGCAATGCCCTAAGTAACATTGTTATCAAAAATTAGATGGTCATTAGCAGTTGATCATATTTTTAAAAGCTGGGAGAAACAGCTGATCAGATAGATGATAAGATATTAGAGACTAGAAAGATTTCAGGAGATTGAAACTATGATCCAGATTGAGTATCATAAAACTTAATTTGAATAAATATCATCTTACACATTCAACTTCCCAAATATAAAATTAGAGTGGCGAGATGGGGCAGCAGTGTGAAGGAATTCTGAAGGATATTACCATGCCAATAATTGTTCAGTTAAGATACAGATTGTGACTAGAAAAGTTAGTTTAATCTTACCTTAAAATGTATCCTAAATAAGCCATCCTCTTATGCTGTGCAAACAGTCCTTGAGTTCAGGACGCCATCTCTTTATCAGAGGATCATAGGTTCTGGGAAAAAAGTCCGCTTAAAGTTAATCCATTTCATTGGGTGTGCTGGAATTTTCCATTTGCCTTCACAATTTCTGTTCTTCTTTTTCTACCCTGCTCTGTGCATAAGAAAACGGATCTCTTTGCCCTCTGGCTTCTCATTAGCTTTGGCCATTTGAAGGCACAGGCGGGAGATGAGAGGGCAGAAGGAAAGGAAAGTAAGAATATTTTATATTCTAACTTCTTCCCCTTGTGATCCCTATGAGATGGCTGTGTCCTCATTTTCTACCAAAGGTAGCACTCCCCAAATGGTACTCTCTGGCTTCAAGTCACTGCTGTCTACAGCCGATTCTTCAATTCTAGGATACCTTGGCCTCACACTGTTGCTAGCCCCAGGGAGTTTCTCTAAAACATCTCCTGGCCTTTGTAAATAGTGAACTCTCCTCAGCTGCCAGTTTGACTGTGCCTTATCCTTCTAGCTAAGACCCTAACTGATACAAACTAAGTGAAATGTCATCAGTTCAGTTCAGTTCAGTCGCTCAGTCGTGGCCGACTCTTTGCAACCCCATGAATCGCAGCACTCCAGGCCTCCCTGTCTATCACCAACTCCCGGAGTTCGCTCAGACTCATGTCCATCGAGTCGGTGATGCCATCCAGCCATCTCATCCTCTGTCATCCCCTTCTCCTCCTGCCCCCAATCCCTCCCAGCATCAGAGTCTTTTCCATTGAGTCAGCTCTTCACATGAGGTGGCCAAAGTACTGGAGTTTCAGCTTTAGCATCATTCCTTCCAAAGAACACCCAGGGCTGATCTCCTTGAGAATGGACTGGTTGGATCTCCTTGCAGTCCAAGGGACTCTCAAGAGTCTTCTCCAACGCCACAGTTCAAAAGCATCAGTTCTTCGGCGCTCAGCTTTCTTCACAGTCCAACTCTCACATCCATACCTGACTACTGGAAAAACCATAGCCTTGACTAGACGGACCTTTGTTGGCAAAGTAATGTCTCTGCTTTTGAATATGCTATCTAGGTTGGTCATAACTTTCCTTCTAAGGAATAAGCACCTTTTAATTTCATGGCTGCAGTCACCATCTGCAGTGATTTTGGAGCCCCAAAAATAAAGTCTGACACTGTTTGCACTGGACATAGTAGATAGTAAACACAATTATAGTTTGATTGGAGATTTTAAGTTCAAAATGAAACTGAAGATAAAGAGAATAAGTTCATCTTATGTGCACTGAATTTATGTTATAACTTCAACTTTATATCTTTTTTAGAATAAACAAACAAAAAAGGACCACATAATTAGTAATAGAATGCTAGTTGGATGATGCTTTGTTCAGGTTTTATCTCTAGAATGTATTGTTTTATACATGATAAGGAAAATAAGGAAAAGTGTAGAGAGTGACTGGTGGACTGCCTTAGTTGGGACAATTAGGGTAGTCCTCCCCGAGGAGATGTTTATGATGAGATCTGAATGAACAGGGGCTTGGTTGGGGGATGATGATGAATGAAAGAGTTTTTATACTCAAGTTTTAGGCCATCGTCCATCTCAGTGAAGCTAAATGAAATGGTTTATATCATTTTACATCTAAAATGTTGGTATATTTAAAAATACTGTGATTTTCCTGGTGATGAAGTAAATTTGCATTAATTACTCAGATTGCTACCCTGAATTTCTTGTGGCTTGCTTTGCGTGTAAAAATAGACCTTGAAATTCTGTTTTAGAATTTTAAACTCAATGTATTAACAGTAGGTCATGGAGGAATTGCATCCTGTGGCTCAGTGGAGATTGCAAAGGTGACACATGCTCACCTAACAAACAATTTCAAAAACAACTGTCCCGTGGTGTTTGAGTGCAAGGATATGTGTGCTTGTGGTGATATAACCTCCTAGAAAAGGAAAGTGAAAAATGAGGGACGTGCCTAATTTCAAGTAGCTTTCTGTTTCTGCCTTTTTGCTGAAAGTTGAAGGAAAAGTAATAGAGAAACTATTAAATTTAGGGAAATCTCTGGCCATTCTTAGTGGCACTGGGGAAAGCAAGCTCCTGGGCCTGGATGTTTGATTGGCTTGGATGTGTCTACTTTGCACCGATGCTGACACTGGTGTCTTTCTTCTGGTAGGTGGCTCAATCACAAAGGAGTGAGACAGAAGCGCCTAAATGCCTGGCTGGGAATCAAGAATGAGGATGTTGATGAGTAAGTTCTCACTGTACCTTTCCGTCAGAGGGCTTTGTTCCCAGTGTAAGACATAGGCCTGAGTTACTTGAGCAAATGTCCTCTCTGTTATTTGAGGACATTTGAATCAAGGCCTTTGCACCTCTTTAAATTGATTTGCTTCATGAGTATGCTATAGGCACTTGAGTTCACAGACCTGCCAAGCCATATGAAACCTGGATACTTAAGCATCGCTTATTTAGACAGTCAGGAGTCAGAGTCTTGGGTGAGACACATGAATCTTGTGCTTTCTGCATGATAGCAAATAATGAAATTTTTTTTTATCTTATTTTTGGAAATTCTTTTTAAAAAATCCAACTACTTGCAATTCCACTTTGTTATTTTGTGGTTAAGATTTAGAAGAGTTTTATTCATGAATTTGCTTTTAGATAGAAGTAAACTGATTGTTAGAATAATATTTTAACATTTAATTTTTAGGACCTATTTTATCAATGAGGAAGATGAAAACCTGCCCCATTATGATGAGAAAACCTGGTTTGTTGAGGATATCAACCGAGTACAAGCAGAGGACTTGCTTTATGGGAAACCTGACGGTGCATTCTTAATCCGTGAGAGTAGCAAGAAAGGATGTTATGCTTGCTCTGTGGTGTAAGTCTTCTCTGGGGATATGACCTTTTGAAAACTTCTACATTGATTAATAGAAAATCAACCACTCATAAAGTTCAGATCAAATTAGTTGAAGTATGGTAAAATGAGTAACCATGGCTTAGACCTTTAATATTTGTACAAAGAAAAGTTAGTTGCTTTAGGAGATATATAACCTGAAATTATTTGGGGGATTTTAATTTAAATGGTAAGCAGGCTAGGCCCTGCAGTTGTTTGTTGTTGGATTTCAGGTTATCTGAAAAATAATTGGAGATTTTTCAATTGAAAAGATCACGTAATTCTTAATAGTCTCCTGCATGCCTAACTTGGCTTCCATTGTCAGATTATGAAGACTTGATTAAACAGAACTGTTTTTACTTCAGAAGAAAAACTATCTAAGTTTTGTACTTAAATAGTATTGTTTTGAGTTAGTGATAGAAAATGTTGAATGTTTTCTTATGACTGTTTGGAAAAGCTTATTTTCTTTTTAATGGAAAGTGAAATTCTAGGGACAACTAATTATGCCTCAGTCAGATTTTGCTGTTTCATATATATATATATATATATATATTATATAATTATATAGCATATATATATAAAACAGTTGCCTTTTTAAAGAATATATATATATTTTTTGCTATTAATATGTTTTCATTGACAATGACCATACCTAGAGAGGAGGTATATATTGATGGTCATGAGAGAAGCTTTGGGATCAGATACATAGGATTCAAATCCTGATACTACTACTTAACCATACATGTGACCTAGGGTAAATTATTTAACTTTTCTTTTCCTAGTTTCTTTATCTATAAAAGAAGCATAATAATAATATCTACTTAATAGATATTAATAATCTTAATAATATCTATTAAGTAGATTTCTAAACTATCACATGAGTTAATATATGTGATATAATATGCTTTGATCAGTGCTGGAACATAATAAGTAAATGTTGTTTACTAATATTATTATGATAATGATGCTTCTGCTGGACATGCCAGAGGCAAGCAAGGATCACAGATGATTTGAGGACAAAGTGGTGAGGCTAGACAAAAGACACTTGTATTAACAGAGTGCTTTACATGATCATCTTATCCTTAGCTATCTATCTCTGTCATGCAGAGTTTGAATCCAGCTTTACCTGGTTTCAAAACCCACATTGTTGTTGTTTTTTCGGCGCCACACTTTCTTCATTTCACAGTTAAATATCCAAGATAAATGAAATCACCGTGATATAGGTATCACCAGTAGGCTGTGTGCATGAAAAACTGAGTTTGCTGGAGAAAGGTTTGCGAGATTTTGTGGAAGAGATGGTGTTGAGCTGGACGTGGAAAGGATGAATAGTGGGGTGTCTGTGGGCAAAACGTAAGGGAGGTATTGGATTAGTGTTATCCCTGGATAGAGCTACTTGAAACATTTCATTTCTTTGTGACCTGAGCTCAGATCCTCAAGTTATCTGAGTGGAAATGGCAGGAGAAGATGGCTCTTGTGGGATCTGAGATCTGTAAGAACGTTAAAAAGAAGACAGTAAGCCCAGTATATCAGCCCCTCACCCTTATCCAGGTCCCTGGGTGGCAGCCTTGTGGATTGTGGACTTGGCTGGTGGAAAGTGCTGCTCAGCAGCTCAGGTAATTCCTGAGAGACCAGAGAACAGCTTGAGTATCTTGGGGAGCTGTATTATTTTTCCTTTCCCTTTAGCCATAGACTTGACCAGTAGTGTGGATTTCTGTTGTCTATGAAACCAGCTTCAGTCATATATCATATTGGGGTTCACCTTGGGGGACATTGGAAGCAAAAGAGTCTGGCATCACAGACTTCCACTTGTTTGCCAGCCACTGCAGCTATAGAAAGCCTGCTTATAGTGATTTTTCAATTTACTTAGGACTAAGTTAAGGACTTGCTTAACTCCAGAGCCTTCTCAGGCTAGAGACCTGTAGCCAACTATGAATGTGTTAGGTAGTGAGCAGTTGTGATTCTTCCATTGTTATTGCCATTTGGCGTAAGAAATTTGATTAGGGATAGAACATATAGATCAACAAGGAAACAGAAGACCTGAAAACTTTATAGAACAACTAGACATAGGTGGTGCTAGTGGTGAGGAACCAGTCTGCCGATGCAGGAGGTGTAAGAGATGCAGGTTTGATCCCTGGGTTGGGAGGATCCCCTGGAGAAAGAAATGGCAACCTGCTCTAGTATTCTTGCCTGGAAAATTCCATGGACAGAGGAGCCTGGTGGACTACAGTCCATGGGGTCACAAAGAGCTGGGCACAATTGAACTAACCCACATCCACACAGAGACATCTTTAGAACACTCCACCTAACAACAGCAGAACACACATTTTTCTTAAGTGCACATGAAACATTATCCAGGCTAGACCACACTTTAGGCCACAAGTCTCAATAAATAGGGTTGAGATCATATAAAATATGTTGTCTATAACCACAATGGAAAGAAATTAGAAATAAAAAATAAGGAAATTTGGGAAATTCACAGAGTGGACAATAAATAACATATTCCTAAATAACTAATAGATTAAAAAAGGAAAACAAGGGAAATTAGAAAATACTTTGGATTAAAAGAGAAACACAGAATAGTGAAACTTACTTAATATAGCTAAAGCAGTGCTAAGAGGGAAATTTATAACTGAAGCTCTCAAATCAATAACCTACCTTCTTCCACCTTAAGAAACTGAAAAAAAGAAGAGCAAACTAAACCCAAACAAGCAGAAAGAAGGGAATAATAAAGATTAGAACAAAAGTAAATAAAAGAATAGAAAATAATTGAGGAAATCAATGAAACTGGAAGATGGGATGATGGGATGAATAAAATTGATAACCTCTTTTCTAGTAGTCATGTACAGATGTGACAGCTGGACTGTAAAGAAGGCTGAGCACCAAAGAATTGATGCTTTTGAATTGTGGTGCTGGAAAAGACTTTCTAGAGTCCCTTGGACAGCAAGGAGATCAAACCAGTCAGTCCTAAAGGAAATCAATCCTCAATATTCAGTAGAAGGACTAATGCTGAAGCTGAAGCTCCAAGACTCTGGCTACCTGATGCAAAGAGCTGACTCATTGGAAAAGACCCTGATGCTGGGAAAGATTGAAGGCAAAAGAAGGGGGTGGCAGATGATGAGATGAACCGACTCAGTAGACACGAGTTTGAGCAAACCAACTCGATGCACGTGAATTTGAGCAAACTCCAGGAGATAGTGAAGGACATAGGAACCTGGCATGCTGCATTCCATAGGGTCGCAAAGAGTTGGACATTACTTAATGACTGAACAACAACAAAGCTAAACTCATACACACACACACACACACACGGGAGAGAGAGAAGACACAAATTAGTAAAATCAGGGTGAAAGACGGGACACTCGTTGTAGTCCTTACAGAGATTTAAAAAAAATGATGGAATACTATAAATAATTATATGCTAACAAATTAAACAACCTAAATGAAATAGACAAATGCCTGGAAGCACACAAACTACCAAAACTGACTTAACAGGAAGTAGAAAATCTGAATAGAACTATAATAAGTAAAGAAATTGAATCACTAATTTAAAAAACTATCCACAAAGAAAACCCCAGGCCTAGTTAGTTTTACTGGTGAATTCTACCAAACATTATAAAAAGAATTAATACAATTCTTTCAGACTTTTCCAAAAAATTGGAGCAAATACATTGCAGTTTGTTTAATGAGGGCATATTCCTTATGAATATAGACATAAAAATCTTTAACAAAACACTAGCAAAGCAACTCCAGCAACATATAAGAAGGATTATAAACCATGACTAAGTAGAATTCATCTTAGGAATGCCAGTTGATTCAACATTAAAAAAATCAGTGTAAATAAACCATATAACTAGATTAAGGACAAAAATCAACTGACAAAAGTCTACTGATTATTTCAGTAGATTCAGAAGAAGTATTTTTACACTCTTATTTAAACACACTGAAAAAACTAGAGATAGGCAGGTATTTCTCAGCCTGATAAAGGACATGAAAAACCCACAGCTGGCATCATACTTAGTGGTAAAAAAAGTGAGTACTTTTAAGAGCAGGAAGAGACTAAGGATGTCTTTTCTCACCACTTCTAATCATTGTACAGAAAATTCTAGCTGAGACATTTAGGCAGGAAAAAGA
Organism: Budorcas taxicolor; assembly: GCF_023091745.1. Lineage (NCBI taxonomy): Eukaryota > Metazoa > Chordata > Mammalia > Artiodactyla > Bovidae > Budorcas > Budorcas taxicolor. The sequence continues at coordinate 100,263,816 of NC_068912.1, forward strand.
AAAGGCATCCAGATGAGAAAGGAAGAAGTAAACTATTAGAACTAATACATGCATTCACCAGGGTGCAGGTTAAAAGATTAGAAAGCAAAAATTAGTCGTATTTCTGTATACTAGCAGTGAACAACCTGAAAATGAAATGAAAACGTACTATTTGTAATAGCATAAAAATGATAAAATGCCTAGGTTCAAAGTGTAAGAGCTGTACAGTGAAAACTATGAAACATCATTGGAACAACTTAAAAAAAATTCTAAATAAGTGGGAAAACATCCCGTGTTCATAGATGGCAGTACTTTCCACATTGATCTGTGTGTTTGGTATAATGCCCATAAACAGTACCAGCTGGCTTTGTACAGAAATGACAAGCTGATCTTAAAATTGATATGATAATACAAGGGATCCAGAGCAGCTAAAATAATCTGAAGGAACAGGAAAGAGTTGAAGTACATCTCCCAATTTGAAAACTTACTACAGTTGTAGTAATTAAAATTGTGAAGTACTAAAATAAGATAAAAGTTATGACCAACCTAGACAGCATGTTAAAAAGCAGAGACATTACTTTGCCAACAAAGGTCCATCTAGTCAAGGCTATGGTTTTTCCAGTGGTCATGTATAGATGTGAGAGTTGGACTGTAAAGAAAGCTGAGCACTGAAGAATTGATGCTTTTGAACTGTGGTGTTGGAGAAAACTCTTGAGAGTCCCTTGGACTGCTAGGAGATCCAACCAGTCCATCCTAAAGGAAATCAGTCCTGAATATTCATTGGAAAGACTGATGTTGAAGCTGAAACTCAATACTTTGGCCCCCTGATGCAAAGAACTGACTCATTTGAAAAGACCCTGATGTTGGGAAAGATTGAAGGCAGGAGAGGGGGACGACAGAGGATGAGATGGTTGGATGGTATCACTGACTCAATGGACATGAGTTTGAGTAAACTCCAGGAGTTGGTGATGGACAGGGAGGCCTGGCGTGGTGCAGTCCATGGGGTTGCAAAGAGTTGGACAGGACTGAGCGGCATGCAGTCCCATCACTTCATGGGAAATAGGTAGGGAAACAGTGTCAGACTTTATTTTTTGGGGCTCCAAAATCACTGCAGATGGTGACTGCACCCATGAAATTAAAAGATGCTTACTCCTTGGAAGGAAAGTTATGACCAACCTAGACAGCATATTAAAAAGCAGAGACATTCCTTTGCCAACTAAGGTCCATCTAGTCAAGGCTATGGTTTTTCCAGTGGTCATGTATGGATGTGAGAGTTGGACTATAAAGAAAGCTGAGCGCCGAAGAACTGATGCTTTTGAAGTGTGGTGTTGGAGAAGACTCTTGAGAGTCCCTTGGACTGCAAGGAGATCCAGCCTGTACATCCTAAAGGAGATCAGTCCTGGGTGTTCATTGGAAAGAGTGATGTTGAAGCTGAAACTCGAATACTTTGGCCACCTGATGGGAAGAGTTGACTCATTTGAAAAGACCTTGATGCTGGGAAAGATTGAGGGCAGGAGAAGAAGGGGACGACAGAGGATGAGATGGTTGGATGACATCACCAACTCAATGGACATGGGTTCAGGTGGACTCTGGGAGTTGGTGATGGACAGGAAGGCCTGGCATGGTGTGGTTCATGGGGTTGCAGAGAGTCGGGCACAACGGAGCGACTGAACTGAATTGAACTGAGCGACTGAACTGAACTGAACTGAGGGCTTCCCTGATAGCTCTGCTGGTAAAGAATCCTGCAGTGCAGAAGATCCGGGTTCAATCCCTGAGTAGGGAAGATTACCTGGAGAAGAAGATGGCAACCCACTCCAGTATTCCTGCCTGGAGAATTTCATGGACAGGGGAGCCTTGGCGGTCTACAGTCCATGGGGTTGCAAAGAGTCAGACACAACTGAGTAAGTAAGCACAGCACAACATAAGATTAAACATGTGAATCAATGAATAGAAATGACAGCCAAGAGATAATCCCCTACAGTTATGGTCAGTTTGTTTTCAACAAGGTTCTCAAGACCATTCAAAGGAGAAAAAATAGTCATTTCAACACATGGTGCTGGGACAGCTAGTGAGCCACATGCAAAAGAATGGATTTGGACCTCCAGTTCATGCCACATACAAGATCTGACTCAAAATGTGTCATATAACTAAATGTAAAGGCTAAAAGATATAACACTTAGAGAACGTAGGCGGAAATCTTTGTCACTTTGGAATGGCCAGTGGTCTCTTACACATCAAAAGCACGAGTGACAAAAAGATGAGTTGGACTTCCCCACAATTAAAGACTGTCTGCATCAAAGGACACAGTCGGGAAAGTGGAAAGACAGCCCACAGAATGGGAGAAAATATTTGCAAATCATACATCTAATCAACTAGTATCTATACATAAAGAACTCTTAATAAAAAGACAACTGCCCCAATTTAAAAATGGGCAATGGCAAATAGACATTTCTTTAAAGAAGATATAAAGATGGTTAATAAACATATGAAAAGATGCTCAACATTATTAGTCATTGCTGCTAAGCTGTTAAGTCGCTTCAGTCGTGTCCGACTCTGTGCGACCTCATAGACGGCAGCCCACCGGGCTCCCCCGTCCCTGGGATTCTCCGGGCAAGAATACTGGAATGGGTTGCCATTTCCTTCTCCAATGCATGAAAGTGAAAAGTGAAAGGGAAGTCGTGTCCAACTCTTAGAGACCCCATGGACTGCAGCCTACCAGGCTCCTCCACCCATGGGATTTTCCAGCAAGAGTACTGGAGTGGGCTGCATTGCCTTCTCTGTTATTAGTCATTAGGGAGCTTTAAATCAAAACTACAATGAGATACCACAAGGATAACTGTAATCAAAAAGATGGACAATAACAAGTGTTGACAGGGATGTGGAGAAAGCTGCTGGCAGGAATTTAAAGTGGTGTAACACTTCAGAAAACAGTTTGGCAGTTCCTCAAAAGGTTTAACTTTCTTTGGCAGGCAGGGTGGGGGTACATGCCCATGTGGCTTGTGGGATCTTAGTTCCCCCACGAGGGATTGAACCCGGGGCCATAGCCGTGAAAGCAGAGTCCTTGCCACTGGACTACCAGGGATTTCCCAAAAAGTTTGTTTCACTTATGGCTCAACAGTTCCCCTCTTAGGTATACATCTAAGAGGACTGAAGACATGTGTCCATACAAAAACTTGTACATAAATATTCATTATAGCCAAAAAATGTTAACAACCCAAGTGACCCATAAATTGATGAATGGATAACCAAATTGTAGCATATCTATACAATAGAATATTACTCAACCCTGAGGAGAAATCAAGTCTCCATACATGATACCACATAAAAGAACTTTGAAAATGGTGTGCCAAGTGAAAGTAGCCAGACAAAAGATTGAGTAATACTGTGTGATTCTATTTATATAAAATGTCCAGAATAGGCAAAGCCATAGTGACAGGAAGTGGACTGGTCACCAGGGTCTAAGGGGAGGGAGGAAAACAGTGAATGCTGATGGCTACGTGGTTTCTCTTTTGGGGTGATAAAAATATTCTGGAAGTAGTAGTGATTGTTGCACAATCTTGTGACTATTTTAAAAACAACTGATTTGTACATGAAATTTTTTTTTTTTGGTTTGGTTTGCCCTCTCCAGTGCATTCTTACCTAATTTAGGTCCAGAGCTGAGTGACTGAACGCAGCCAGCCACTTTAGCCCCACCAAGTCTTGAGAAGTGAAGGGTGTCTCTGTGACCAGTGTGGAAGGGGCCGGGGGGACACAAGGGTATGATATCATACAAGCTCCGATGGACGAAAGGCTGCTGCTGCTTTGCAGAGCAACTGCTCTCAGACTTCTGGTCTTTGGGGCCCTTTATGTTGCCCCCTGCCTTCATTCCCCGTGGTGTCTGTGTTGTGTCGTTGCAGCGCCGACGGAGAGGTGAAGCACTGCGTCATCTACAGCACTGCTCGGGGCTACGGCTTCGCAGAGCCCTACAACCTGTACAGCTCCCTGAAGGAGCTGGTGCTCCACTACCAGCAGACGTCCCTCGTGCAGCACAACGACTCTCTCAACGTCAGGCTCGCCTACCCTGTCCACGCACAGATGCCCTCACTCTGCAGATAAAGAGGGAGCAGAGGCTCTCTCGCAAACTTTTTCTACAGTTTTTATTAGACTATGAGGGCATTCTTTCTACGTAGACTGCTTGTTTTGCACAAGAAGTGATTCTGTGAATGTGAAGTGGAGAGGCCGAGCAGCAGCCGGCCAGGATGGGGACGTACGGGGCCTGGGGTTCTCGGGGACTCAGCCGTGCCACTGCACTGACATAGGAAGCTGGGAGCAGATGCTGGTTTTTGGGAAAGTCTTTCATTGGGGGTTTTGTTTTACTTAGCCAGGCACCTTCAACAGAACATGTTAGGCCTGATTGGGGTGGGGGTTGTAGTGGGAAGCCTCTGAGTAAGTCCCTGTCCTCTTCTGAGAGGCCAAGGTGCTTTTTAAGACTGTGGTGAGGCTTGGCCCTGTTGGGAGTCTGTTTTGGTCTGGCAGTCTCTCTTCCTCCCAAAAAGAAGGTGGTTTTGGTTCAGTGGTAGAATGGCATTTGGTGAAAAAGACAACCAAAGGAAAATGGGGAGGCTTGGGATTTCATTTAAAGAATTGTAATCTGTAGGTAAAAAAACTTTTAATCGAAGGTACCTAACGAGTATAGTTTAGGTGTCAGCATCTCAATAGCTCCTCTCTCTAAAGAAGCATTATGTTTAGAAACCATATTGGTCCCAGCAAAACAGTGATTGCTGCCAGACCAAGGTGCGGTGGAAGATGGTGGCACTAGTGTCTGAACGCACACTTCTGAACCAAAACTTGAAAATAAAAGGAAAACCAGAGACTGTTAGTTTTAGCAGACACTAAAATTGGTCAGTGTAATTCCCTTTTGCCCTGCCCTTGTTTCTCAGAGATGAGGAATAGTGTTCTTTTTGTGGGCTGGTGAGCTTTGAATTATAAAATGAAGTTGGTGCTTGTGTGGTGGTGTTTTCTTAGCCTAAAGAATGATCTGTTGTTTGAAACCTTTGTAACTTGTGTGTATGAGTAAAGAAAAGGTGCAATCCAGTGCTTTTAGATGGCTTGATATACCAAATAATGATCTAGAGCAACATTCTTCTGTGTGCTTCCACAAGTTGAAAGGTCCTGCAGAAACAGTCAACGTGTTTAATTTCCCGTCATCTCCTGTCCTTTTCTGGGTAGGGCCAGGGGAGCCATAGGTGGCTAGGGCTGTGGCTAGAAGGGAGCCAGCTGTGGTCAGGGACTTTAGTTGGTCCCAGGCCCGGGGCTCTGGTGTCCCGAGCAAGGGCCTTACCCACCCTTGTGCTTCCAGATAGTGGTTGCTGAAACTTCTGCAAGGAGAGGAAAGGATGGCTTGGCATTCAGACTGTTAGCTGAAGTCATCTGGAAGCTGTTCTTTGCCTTTTTTTGTGATCCTGCCATTAAGATGATGTACACAGACTGTCCTCATGCTCCAGTGGCCCTGACTTTGCAGGAACCTGCTGCTTCGTGTGGTCTGAGCCTTTCAGCTGAGTGAAGCTGGGGCAGGTGGAGTTGGGGCAGCATCTACTCCTACCTCCATCGTGCTCCATCCCCATCAGTCAACACTCATTTGACAGACAAGAGGGTCCAGCTGCCTCTGAGCCAATCCTAGAGCCCTAATAGGCTTGAATGAGTCAGCTGTTTGAGCCCAAAGCTGTGCAGTCAGGCTTCCTGGTTGAGTAGGGAGGTCAGTATCTGAGTCTTATTGAATCAGGTTTACACCTAGGGGAGCTCTAGTTTGGGGGATGAAAGAAAAATTTCGCTTTCCCTGAGCACTTATCTTGGTGACAGGATCTAGAATGTGCCACAATGTAGATAGAGATAGATTAAAATCTGGGGGAGAACCTCCCGTTACTAACAATGAAGACAGAAAGTCAAGGGGGCATATCTTTGGCTTTTCCTTGGTTACGTTGCAGTTTCAGGACTGGATGAGGCAGACAGATGAAACCTCCTGCAGTGGCGCTGTTCTAACCTGAGCCCTTAACTGATACCAGCCAGCTGGACATTCCTTCCCTAGATGGCCAGATTGAAATCTTGCTAAGAGTTTTACTGAGAAATAAGGCCAGACCAACCACTGTGAGGCATGCCTGATGGCTTTGTGGCTTAAGCAGTTAGATGCTCAAGATGGGGTGCCAGGAATGCCTTCTTTCTGGTATTAAAATTTAGTGTGTTCTGGTTCTCTCTTAAATGAACACAAGAACCAGGATACACGCTGTAATGTTGAACCATGCTGTGTTGCTTGTCAGGCAGCATTAAGGGTGTATAGGGAGCAAGCAAGCGCGGTCTGTCGCCTCCACTTGGGCTGGCTTGTGGAGGAGGGCCACTCATTTTTAAGTCCTACATTCCTTCACCTGTTTGTTGCTTTCCTGTTTTTCATTCTTGAATTTGTCGCTTTGTGGGAACTAAGACGTAGGGATCATTTGAGAAGTTTGAAAGTCTCTTCTCTGACTAGTTGCCACATGATTTGCTTGATCTTGACCAGTGGAGATAGCAGAGGGACCAGTCTGCTAACCCCTGGGAGGGTAGTATGCAGCTCCTTTATCCTATGGTCCTGGCCTCCTTCATCAGAACTGAGCTCCATGTCTTATGCCATGATCTGGGCCCTGGGATTCTCACTTGGCATCTTCAGTGCAGTCTCATTGAGTCAGAGGGTAAAAAAACAGTCCAAGACCAGAGGGGCTCATTGTCTTCCTGGCTAGGGAAGCTGGCCACCAGCATGGAAGCAGCTCGAGGCTGGCTGGACACTGGTCAGAGGCCTATCTATTCTGGGTGGAGCTTTCATCACAGAACAATGCTCTGTCTCCATCTGGCCACAGATGCTAACTCAGCCTCGACCATAGCTCAGGCCTGTATAGACGAGCAGTGTCCTTACCCCTAATTTGGCCAAGATTGAGGACTTCTGATACTGCCCCTACTCTGTCTCCAAGCCTCGATGAGACCCTCACAGGCTTTGCAGAAGCTCTGAGAACCAGTGTGGTGTCTTCCATGGGTCTCCTTGCCGCAAGGAACGAGCCTCATTGGTCCTTTTGGGCCAAGAACTGCATCTGGGCAAATTACTGTTTTTTCAAGGTGTTTTCTGTTGCCAGTTAAGACTCCTTATTAGCTAGCTCTCTGTGAGGCTTCAATGGCCTCAAAGCAGAGGGTCCAGATGGGGGCCTAGCTGGGCCCTCTGCTGTCAACTGCTCAGCCTTGCTCTAGCTCCAGCCACTTGTGACGAAAAACCTTGTTTCCTTACAAATTGCAGCATGTGACTTTGGTGCCCTGTTGTTACTTGTGAAAAACCTATTCTTCTGTTGTCTTTGATGTAGTCAAAAAAATTCATGTAGTTACGTAAAAATATCTGATTCACAAGGAAGCCAACTCTATGTCTTGTGTTGGGACAGTTCATAATGTAGTTCCTAGACCACTTTTGCAAATTGTTCTTGTCACCAGGGGTGTTCAGACATTGCTGTGCAGTTGTGGGGGAGGGTGGGGGGAAGGCGAGGGGAGATACTTTTTGGTCTTTTTGTTTTTAACCTTTCCCAAGAGGGGACAGTCTGGCCAACTTGCTCCAGTAATGCAATAAAGACATTGCAATAAAGCACCTTTTGTTCTCATGCTATGGAGAGGTGGGCTGGGATGGGGGCAAAAGGGAGAGGACTGGGGTACTGAAAAGTCCTGAAGCTGCCAAACCTTCTCTCCCATGAGCACCAGAAGATCGGTCCTGGGGCTGAACTGGGGCTACAAAAATGCTTCCACCAACCCTGGGGGACTCAGAAACTAGCCCTGAGAAAGTTTAACATTGGAGCCCGTTCATCGCCACCCCATTCCTATTAGAAAGCCCACTGAGTTGATTCTCATCATATCTCTTTGCCCAGAATGTGTTTGCACATTCTGTTGTGGGGGTAGAGGATGTGGGCTGACTTACAGTGTGTCCTCTTGTGCCCCAGGTCCTGTCACCCTCCTACCACAACACTTTGTTGAGGTCCCTACGTGTTGGGAACATAATCAGCAAACATGACCACCACCCTGGGCAACAGGCACTTTGGTTCTTATCCCGGTCACTCAGGCCCCACCCACACGTACTGAACTGCAGATCAGACTGACAGGTGCTGATCTGTTGTTCTAAATGACCTTGCCTATATTCTTCCTCCCAGCTATACTTAGCTACAGAGCACCCTCAAGGCCAGTGCTAGAAACCATGGATAATTTCCCCTAATTTCAAGAGTTCTTCCCACTCTCAGCATGGGATACTCAGACTCCTATCTCCAGCCCAGTCCTCTCTCCTGGACTCCACCTGCTGGCTGGATAGTGCCACCGGCCCCTTGGATGTCCCACAGGAGTTTATTCAGAGGAAACATGCTTGGCTATGAATGCCCTGACCTTCCTACCACCACACCTGTCAGCAGTCCACAGCCACGTCACTGCTCTCCCTCTCACCTGTTTAGCCCTCCTCCTCCTGAAAGCCAGTCTCTCCAGCTGTATTTTGGGCTCCTCTTTTTCTCTCATCTTCTCAGGACTCTCCCATGAGTTTATCTATTGTTTCCTCTCAGCTGGTTGGGTATCTCTCACTCACTACTCAATCCTTTATCTCTTCAGGGGAAACCTTTTTAAAAACATTTAAGTTTTTGTCTTTATTTCCTCACTCCTCAAGTTTTTCGGTCCAGGTCCCACTGCTATCTGAAACTGCTCTCCTTGATGTCTTTGGTAACCAGCATTTGTGACGACCATTCTCCATGAAAAACTCTGCCACTGACTCCATGATCATTTATCTGGTTTTCCTCCTGCATCTCTGCTCCTTTTTAAAATAAATTTTTTGCACCATGCAGCATATGACATCTTAGTTCCCCAACCAGGGATTGAACCTGTGCCCCCTGCATTGGGAGCGTGGAGTCTGAGTCACTGGACCACCAAGGAAGTTCACTGTACTCCTCTGGCCACCTTCTCACTTAAGCTTTTTTCTTGGCAGTTTTATCCATATCCATGAAGTCACCTACTATCTCTTGGCCAATTAGGTCTGTCTTCGTTTTTCCTGCCTAGACTATGTTGCGAGGTACCTCATACTCAGAATGCTGAATGCAGGGTCACCACTGAGGCCTGGTTCTTTTTCATTATTTCATATTTCAGTGAATGGAAGTACATAATTTCATCTGGTTATGTAGTCATCTTTGATACCTTTGCTTTGTATCTACATAAAACCCACCACCAACCCGGATCAGTGTTACTTTCCAAATATCAAAGGCATCACTTCTCTCCAATTTCACTGTTTCACCATCTCTAGCCTTAATACTGGAAGGCTTTCCTTCTTTGATTATTGCTTCCTCAAAGTCATTCTCATCATAGCAACCAGATTCATCTTTTCAAAATTCAAATCCGGCGAGTTCCCTGGCAGACCAGGGACTAAGACGTAGACCTCTACTGCTGGGGCCCAGATTCAGTCTCTGGCTAGGGAGCTAAAAAAACCAAACAACCTGCTCCCCACCCCCATGCCCCAGATATCTGAATCTGAACTTGTGTAAAACCATTAAATAACTTTCAATTGCTCTAAATCACAAAATTCTTAAAATGGCCTGGCTTCTTCCAAGTTCTGGGTCTCTGTTCATTTGGCTCCCTCCTCAGCTAACCCCAAGGGCTTGGACCTCTTCCTTTTGCACAGGTCTTCTGTACAGTCCCCGTCTACGCTTGTGGATTTAATTATCTCCTGGCTGATGGCTGCCAGGTCTGTGCACCTGGCTCCCTACATGCCCCTTCCCTCTGGGGACCTTCCTCACTGTTGGCATCCTGGTCCAGAACACTGGCAGGGGTTACTACATGATTTTCTCCCTGGTCCGCTTACCCCCGCCCTGAACCTCTCTACACTGCATCCAGCGATGCCTAAAATCTAAATACGATTATACCACTTCCCTGCAATTACCTTCCAGAAGCTCATTTCTGTTAGGCTAATCTGGCAGTGTTTCTCAAGGGAAGCACCACTGGTACTTGGGGCAGTTGCCCTAAGCATCACAGGATGCTTAGCACCTCTGTGCCCATTCCTCCCAAACCCCTGCCTCCCCCCATTCCCAGCCTCCTGGCTTGGGGGCAGTTCTCTCCCATGAGCTGCGAGCTGTGCCGCCCCTCCTCCACCTGGTATGGTGCCTCTAACCAGATCCTGACATACAGGGGGCTGCCACAGGCAACTCGTTTCCTGTGTTCCCAGTGTCCTAGACTGGCTGGTCAAGGATGGGCCATCAGTGCATGACTGAAGGACGGAGGGAGTGTGAGGGGCCCGGGAGGGACCAGGTATCCGCCACCACAGGCAGAGAGCGCCCTCTGGCGACCACAGCCTTCCCCATGCTGGGAGACAAAGACCAGCAGAGCGGGTGACGAGCCCAGCCAGTACATTTTCCTGCCTCCAGGCCTCTCCTGACCTAGGTATTGGATTGTGGAACAGTTAGGGGAAGACAGCAGTCTGGCAAGTCCTGTCTCTATGGAGGCACTCCCCCATGGCCCTGCCCTGCTCCTGTGATGCCATCTCCCGACTCCATCCTCGTCCTCCCTTCCACACCAGCCACTCACCAAGTGCATTCTACCCACGGCGGCTGCCCACATCAGCAGTGTCCATCTCCAGTGCTGAGGCCTCCCTGACGATAGCCCAGGAAGGGCTCACTGGCGACAAACATTAAGGGTTTGTGACTTAATCCAAAGGCAGTTCTCTGTCAGCATTTTACCAAATAACTTCTCCTTCCATTTAAAAACGCCTTTTGGATTTTATGACTCTTCTGGCTGCTTCCTCCAAGTCTGTCTTTGCCTTAAATGCTAGTACACTACCACTGATACACTGATGGTGCTCAGATTTCCATCTTCAGTCTGCGTTTCCCTACTGAACTCCAGCCACATGCACCCGACCTCCTGGATGACCCACAGTACCTCAAAGATAGCCCAAGTTCAACTCTTCACCTCCCTCTACCTCTTTTTCTTCATTTACTAGCTAAGAGGCACTCCAAGTGAGATAACTATGACTTCTAGAGTCAAGAGGACCTAGAGTCTAATCTTAGCTCTGCCCGAGCTGTATGATCTTGCCCGTGTTAATGTCTGAAAAACCTGAGTTCCCTTCTCTAGAAAGCAGGAATATTTACAGCTACTGGTTCCCCACCACCTAGAGAAAGTCTAGATTCCTACAAGACTCTTAGATATGGCCCGAGCCTAACTCACTAGACTCAATACCAGTTTGAATTAATTTTAATTCTTTGATTGTACCAGATATATGGGCAATAATGTGTGCTTTCTCTGGACATTCATTCTCACACTAAATTCTCACTCTTCTAGCAAGTTACTACCTATCATCTATCCTTCAGGTTTGAGCTCAGACCCCACAGTGTCTGGGAAGCCTCGCCGGCTTAGGCTCCCAGGACAGTGGGAACTGTCTCATTCACCATCATATTCTCAGCACCAGAGGACCTTACATTACATTTGTATGGACTGAAGGAAAGAAGCAAGCAAAAGACATAAAGATAGTTTCCAAGAGTGTGTATTACACAGGACCGAGTGCAAGAAATGGCAAACAAGTTCTATGTTTGCTTCAAAAGCTCATCAGGTGCCAATGCCAAGTCCTGATGCTTCTGAGGGCCCCCTGGGTCTTGGCCCTTCTGGAGCAGGCTGGGCCCAGACTCCGGGGTGAAGGGGCAGCTCTTGCATGGAACATCCTGCCTCCTGTCACCTGAGGCATCAGGCACTTTGGTGATGACCAGTGCTGGCTCCTCTTTCTCTCTCTGTGCACACTCAGACTCCCATAGCCAGCTCTGGCTGGGAACCTCACAAGGTGGATGGGCCAGCCCAGGGGCACTGGGTGGCCATGACTTCCCCTCCTGTCTGGGGGACAGGTTTGTAGGGTGGCCTGGAGTTGTAGTTTCCAAATCTTGGGAGTTGGCTGGCCTATCTTCCATTGCTGCCTTTCCGGCTGGGGATGCCCTGTCAGGGCCCTTGAAGAGGAATTTCCAGGACCATGGGCCCAGCTCGCCAGGGGTGGAGGCAGTGGAGCAACTGGCAGGGATGAGTCCTGAAGAGCTCGGACAAAGTGCTGTCAGTGCCTGGGTGTGGAGGTGCTGGGCTTTCCAGCAGCCTTCAGCGGGGATGGGGTCTGTGGGGCCAGCCTTCCCCAGGTTGGGGGCTGAGGACGAGGAGCTGGAACCCTCTTCAAAAGCCTGTAGGATCCCAAGCTTCTTCTGGGGGATACCAGGGCCTTCCATTCTGGGAGATCCCAGTGTGACCCCTGTCAGTAGGCCTGGGACCGCTGGGCCCTGGCCCCTGGGCAAGAAGGTGTCCTCTTCCTCACCCTCTCCTGCTCCTCTGAGGGGTGGATCCTGGCCCCTTTCTCGGTGGGGTACCAAGCTTGGCTCCTGAACACCTTGGCTGTTCTCAGGCCCCTCATCAGTGTCATCTTCCGAAGAGTCAACCTCCCGGATGGCTTCCTGCTTCTGCAGTGACTCTCGCCGTTCAGCCCTGTCCTGGCGGAGGGTGCCTAGGGCCCGTGAGGGAGCAGCCTGCAACACCCCTTTTCCTGGCAGCGCCCCCTTTCCAGACAGCACACTCCTGGTCCCAACTACCTCCAGAGGGCTGACTTCCCTGGGGGGCAATTCCTTCTTTAGCTCGGGGTGGGGCAGGTCAAGGCTCTGTTTTCGAGAAGTGGCGAGCTTCTTCTCAGAAGCAGCCAGTGCAGCTGCCAGTTTTTCAGCCGACTGCACCCTCTTAAGTAGTGGTGAGCGGGGTGGCTCCGCGCTCTTGGGCCGTGAGAGTTGCCGGCCTAGGGGAGGCGACAAGTGGAGCTTGGTGGGGAAGGCCTGGGCCCCATGGCCAGAGAGAGGTGATGGGGAACGCTGAGGTGAAGCTGCTGGCGGTGGTGAAGGGGTGTGGGCCAGTGGTGACAGCGGGATGCTGCCCGCCGACTTGCGCCGTGGAGAGCGGTACTGGCGTTGGAGCTTGGGCGCCAGACCGTGGAGGGAGCTCGGCCGTGTGTGCCCAGAGCCGGCGGGAGAACTGGGCACGCTGGAGCTGGGGGAGCTGCTCTGTGATGAATTCCCCCCAACTTTGCACAGACAGACACACACACACAGGTAGAGGAGTTAGCTCTTAAAAGTGACTGAGGGGAAAAACAGGGCTTAGCCCTGGAATGTCCCAGATCATCAAGGTGACCCCACCAGGGAACCAGAGCTCGGGCTACAGACATGAGGTCATCCCTCGCCTGTCACCTCCTCCCCAGGACTGCTGGATCTGCTGGGGGTGGGCTGAGAAAGAGCCTTGGAGAGGGATAGGTGAGATGCACAGAGGGCCCAGGACTCTGCCACCTCCAAGGGGCTGCTCTGCGACTTGCGGGGAACCCTCCATACCTGAGTGCACAGCTTCAGGGGTCACCCGGTAGCCCTGCGTGGGAGAGCGAGGAGAAAGGCTGTGGCTGTGTGTGGGCGAGCCTGGCCCACTCTCGCCAGATGACAGGGAGCGGTTAAGGGAAGAAAGGCTGCGGCTGGTGTGGAGCAGGGATGCCTGCTTGGTGATCTTCCGGAACAGGGAGCTCCTTTTTCTGCTGCAGAGATGAGGTCAGAGGTGGTCTGAGTTCTGACCGGGGCACAGCACACACTGGGCCCGGGGCTGGGGTGCCCGGCGCACACCGGCCCTGGTGTGGCTCAGAGTGGACCCCCGTGGCTGAGTCTGGCTCACCTTTCTTGTCCATCCTTGCCCCGACTCCGCTTGCTCCTTCGGGCCATCTTGGCCTTGTAGCTGCCCTTCCGAGCAGGCCCCACCTTAATGGACGTGTTCTCCAGGGGAGTTGTTGAAATAGACACCTTGTTTCCACTCTGGGGAACAAAGCATGTGCCCAGACTAAGGCCGCGGCCATGTTCCTGCCCCGGTCCCTCGCTCCTGGCACAGCTGTCCACAGCATGAGTTTCTGCCTCTGCAGCACCAGGTCTGAAACAGGGACCGCCTCCCCTCTTCACAGAGCAGGAAACAGCTCCACTGGAGCCCGAGTGGCTCAGGGTTGGGAAGAGAGAAAAGAGGCTCACAGGCCTGTCTTCAATTCCACAGCTCGGCAGGATCCCCGCCTTGATCAAGGAGGGTGTCACCTTCCAGGGAAAACCCTCTGCTCCAGCCACACCCATGTGTATGGGCGCCTATCTTAAGTGCCAGCTGTGCGTGTGCCCCACTCCCCTACGGCCAGTCACAGACTCAAGGCTGGGGTCATGCAGGGGTTGCAGGCGGCACTCCCAGCACTGACCTTCAGGATCAGCTCCACCACCTCCGTGTGCACCAGCCCATGCACAGGCTCCCCGTTGACGTGCGTGATGAGGTCCCCCTGACGCAGCCCTGCCTCACTGGCTGGACCTCCATCCTCCACGTGCTGTGCCGGGGAGAGAACAGTCCTCAGTCTGGAGCCTGGGCATGAAGGGTGGGCCTACTTCTGCTCGTCTCCACCCCACCCTTTGACCCTGGAGGGTGGTGTGGGCGGGGACAGACAGGCCCTAGTAAGAGGAAGGAAGAGGAGTGATGAAGTTGGGGGACAACAGGTCTGGATGGCCCGACATACCCACACCATGTGGTGCACGGTGTAGACATCTGAGTCACCCATGTAGACACGGATGGCTCGTAGGGTGAAGCCATACTTCTTGCCGGCTCGGTGGATGACGATGGGGGGCCGTGAGCTGCTGAGGGCTGGCAGGAAGTCCCTGCTTGGAGAAGAGTCCCTGGATGATGGGTTGGATGACTGGGAATGTGGGGACATGGGGCTGGCCAGTGGAGAGCAGGAGTGGTGCTCTGGAGAAGGAGAAGCTGGGACTTAGCAGGTCCACGCTTGAGCCCAGCCCATCTGGGCTGTTGCTCCCACACAGCTCTAGTCACAGAGCCTGCCTCCAGGCCTGTTTTCCCCACAGCCTCCGAGCAGCAAAGCCCCCTCATGTGCCCAGACCCTCACAGACCCAGGAGGTGATGGAAAATGGCAACAAGCATTTACTGAGCGCTTACTTTTATGTACTAGGGACCATACAAGTACTTCATACTTGAATGTCACAATTATCCTATGAGCTACCATTATGGATATTCACATTTTTTGATGAGGAATTTGAAGCTCAAAGGGGTTAAGCAACTTCCTCAAGATCAAGGGCCCTTTAGAGATGGAGCCAGGATCTGAATGTAAGCTCTCTGCCTTGGAGCCTGCACTTGCCACACAGTGCTGTCTGCTTTCTGGTGCGCACACACACAACCCGAGACTGATCCTCACTCCCTTAACAAACGGACAGCAGTGACACGCAGTCTTTCTGACACCTGCTCCTCAACACAACACACAGACACACCTGCTGGGGTCAGAGCCCTGGCCACAGGCCCATAAAGAGGCCAAGGCCCTTGCTATGAACCTTGGTCTTCACTCCCCGGGGGCCTCACCGGCAGGAATGAGAAGGGACAGGGCCGTGGCTGAGGCGGACTTGATCACTTTGTTGATGGGGCGAGCGGTGCGCTTTTCTATGGAGTCCCCGGAGAGCAGCCGCTGGCGGGCCCTGCGCACCGCCAGGTCACTGATGGCCTTGGCTGTGGCTCCCTCCGCCAGCTGTGGGGTTCCGCGGCCTCCTCGGGTCTCCATGGCTGTGGACCAAGCGAGCAATGGGGTCCACTGTGCAGCTGAGCCTCCACTCCGGGCCCCCCGCAGCACCCCAGCCAGGCCCTCCACTCGCGGGGCCGCACCTGGGCTGGGGGCGCTGCTCTGGCCAGCAGGCTCCTCATCCAGCTTCAGCCGCCGCTCGGCCGGCCGTTCCACGGCAGGCCCAGACGCCCCCTCTCCAGACGGGGTCAGAAGCCATGCACCCTCCTGCTGCTGCCTCCTGGGGGCGCCAACAGCCTCCTCAGTGCCCTCCGGGAAGCGAGGCACGTCCAGGAGGCCCGAGCAGTGGCGCCGCACTGTGAGTGGAGGGCTGGAGTCGCTCTCGGTGTGGGACGACTCGGACACCGACAGCCGCTTCCGTAATCTGGGAGACACGAGGCCGAGGGTGGAGGGCCCGGCGGCCTCCCTCCTCCAGCCCAGGCCTCCTCGGGGGCTCGGCTCACAGAACCTCCCTCCGGGAGCCGCACGCGGGAAGGCCCCTCACGGCATCACGTCCTTCCCCGTCATCGGTGACCGCCCCACGGAGGGCCGTGCCGCCCACCCTGGCCCAGCTCTGAGCACTCACATCTCAGGGGAGCCGATCACCCAGCTCCGCTCTCGGCCCCTCAGCCCCGCCAGGCCGTCCGTGCGGTCCTCCTTCTCCTCACTCAGGCTGCGCTTGGTGGGGGGTGGCGTCCGGCGCTCCTCGAGCAGCGAGAGCCGCTCCATGCTGCTGTACACCTGCGGGCACAGGACACCTGCCGGGATGCCCAACCACCACACCGCGGGCCACAAAGGATGCCCGGCGCCTGAAGCCCAGGAACTGGAGCTAAGTCTCCCCTTTCCTCCCCTGTACACAGCTGATGAACATTCAAGGAAACAGCCATTCCACTGGTCTGACCTGGCCCCACCCTGGCATCTCATACCTCAGGGCCCTGAGTAGACCTGGAAGCATCCACTCCGTGCAGGTGCGGCCCTCTCCCCTCTTTTCCTGGAGACGGCGCCAGCCCCCGCCCCCTTAGGTGGCCCCAGCACGTCCCTCAACAGGTCTGGTCCTCCCAGTTCTCCAGCTGGGGCTGCACCGGTCGCACCTTGTTGAACCTTGGAGAACAGGACGAGAACTGGCGAATCTCAAGGCAGCCATCCTCACTCACTTCCTCCTCGTCCTCCGAGTCCACGTGGTGGTATCGCTCTGAGCGGGCTGGGACACACACGGCAGTGCCTTTCAGAGGCCCTGGTGCTGGCCTCCTTCAACCCTATCAGACCTTAGGAGGGCCTGGAGAAGTGACTCCCAATACCAAGCTCAGGGCACACAAGTGTCTCTGGGCACAGGTAGGATTCCCACGCCTCCCTGTCCCACCAGTGGCCTTACTGTCAAAGTAGCTGGTATCATCCTCTGACTCCAGCTGAGGAATAAATTCAGCCTTCTGGCGAAGAAGTCCTGTCCAGTCCAGACCAGTGAAGAATGGGTGCTGCTTCACCTCATAGGCACTGCCTGTGGACAGGGATGGTTTGGGCGGGTGGAGTCCAGGTCAGCATATCCAGTGAGAACCTAGTTCCCGAGAGGCTGGGCCTGGAGGCCTCAGCTCCAACATCTTCCTCTTCTGCCCACAGGGAGCACGGCAGTCAGGAACCAGGGGCACTGCCCACATCTGAAGCCTGAACCTCCCAGTTACACGGAAAGCCCCGCCCCTCCCTTATTGGGGCCTGTCCCACCTGTGCCCAGTCTCTCCAGTGGGTTCTGGTGGAGCAGTTTTGAGGTGAGATCTTGGGCATCCGGCGGCAGAGCATCGTCCCCCTCAGGCCACACAATCTCATCTGAAGAGTCATCGGGGTGACAAGGGAAGGAGTGGGTTAGAGAAGGTCTCAGAAGTCGTGGGCAGAGTGGGGAGCTGGAGAAGAGGGTCCTAGGATAGGATACGCCGTGGGGAGGTATAAAGGGCCCAGCCCAGAGCCGTGAAAGCCTTGCCTGGGACCCACTTCAAGTTGCACAAGTTCCTCTCTCTCTGGGGGAATCTCCCACATCCTCGACCACGGCTGGTTCTTTGATCCAGAGTAGCCACTGAAAAGCAGTGGTGTCCCCTGTTCTAATCTCCAGCTCACCCTGCCTTTATACTCCCGACACATGTACACTCACACACACACACACACAGAACTCACACTCACAGCACAGGTACACCCATGCACATATGCGGGATCACAAACGTGATCAGAACAAGTGCTAGGTGACACACAGGGTGTGCACGTGTACATCTGAAGCAAGCACACCAAACACACACATAAGAATTCAGAGCAAGAACTTGTAAGCCTCACACATGCTTGTGTAAATCATATCTGTGGATCTGGATTCTGTCCCCACAGTGGGCTGGGGTGATGGTACCTACCACTGATCACTTGCCCAAAGAGCTCCTCCGGAGTGTCTCCAAAGAAAGGGACGCAGCCCACCAGGAACTCGTACAGGATGATGCCCATAGCCCACCAGTCCACCGGCTTCCCATAGCCCTGCCGCAGGATCACCTCAGGTGCAATGTACTCTGGGGTCCCGCACACCTGGGCACAGAGAAGTTGGGGGGCTCAGCACCTGGCATGGTGGCTGGATGGGTGGGGGTGCTCCCGCTTCTTGGAGCAGAAAGTCTCTGAATGAAGACTCATCGCACTCTGGTTAACGAGCAGAAGTGACAGGAGCCCCAGGGCACCAGAGCTGGCGCTATCGGTGCGGTAAGTTTATGTATTTCCTAATTAACTGAAACATCTAGTTCTATCCCTTTCGGCATGGGGTGCCTACAACTGGCCTCTGCCCTCGAGCCTCCCAAAGAACAGACCCCATGGCCACTTGACTACTACAGCGACTTGTGGACAGTCACAACCCGAAATGTCAAATCAGGAAACGCCCAGAGGCAGCCCAGTGGAAACTTGGAGCTGTGTTCTCAGGACATAGGCGCTGGAAGAGCTCTGCCCTTCACTGAGGCCAGGAGCCTCAGGACTGACCTAGTGTCGGCTCTGACAGTGTCAGCGGTCCTGAGACCGATCTCCCAAGCCCCAGGAGGAAGGTGATTTTGGCTTTTCTATCCATTTGATTCTCATGGGCCACCCTGTTTCCAAAGGTGCTCCCTCTCAGCACATCCCTGGAACCACAAGGAGGAAAAGACAGGCGCTCTCAGTCTTAACACTGAGCTGCAGGGAAAGCATGCGGCTCCCAGTCCTTACTCTGAGGCCTGGAATTCAACCCCCAAGCTCTCAACCGTCCTTCTTACCTGCTTGTCCAGGAACTCCCGCGCATCCTTTTCAATGTGGCCCTCGTACAAGTTTGTAGTCAGACTCATAAGGCCGATTTTGGAAAGGCCAAAATCAGTGAGCTTGATGTGCCCCATGGATGTAATCAGCAGGCTGGGAAACCAGAGAAACAAATGTCTGGAGTTATTTCCTGGTCTTCCAAGAGTGCTGACTTTAGCACACTCCCCCTTTCCTCACTCAGACAGGGGGACAGGCAGCTGTGAGAGAACAAGCAGCTCTGGCTGGGGGAGAACTGCACTCGGCATGAGCAGCTAACCCACATTTGCCCAGCCCCCCGCCCAAATGGGTCCAAATGGGTCCTCTTCTCAGTGAAAAGCAGTGTTTCTCTTACGTACTGAGCTCTGTGATAAATGCTTTAGCGATTGTTTATAAAAATATTGTGGCTCATGAAAGGTCTTACAGAGGAATAGCACAACCAAAGCAGGTATTATCATCCCCAAGAGGAGGAACACGAAGCTCCAAGAGGATTAATTCACTGACCTGAGCTCACAGAGTTAAGGAGCGCTATGAATGCAGTCTGTCTAATGTCAAAGCCGCTTTCCATGACAGAGGTTTATCACCCCAGCCTCAAGATGGAAACATGGAAGATGTCTCAGCCTGCTCTCCCATCCCAGCCTCACCATTTCCTTTCCACTTCCCCATCCCTCTCTTCTCCCGCCCGACTCTTCTCTAGGGCAGGCACTGCTGTTTGGGGCCTAGGCTACTGCTGTGGTCTCACCACCTCTTTCCATGGGCAGTGATCTTCCTAAACCTAAACCAAAGTCTGAGTGCGTCACCTGGTGGTTAACAGATCCTTCAGAGGCTCTCTGTGTGTATTCTGCGCTTAGTCGCTCAGCTGTGTTCGACTCTTTGCAACCCCATGGACTGTAGCCCACCAGGCTTCTCTCTGTCCATGGGGATTTTCCAGGCAAGAATATCAGAGTGGGTTGCCATGCCCTCCTTCAGGGGATCTTCCCAACCCAGGGATCGAACCCAGGTCTCCCGCAATATAGGTGGATTCTTTGCTGTCTGAGCCACCAAGGAAGCCCTGGGTCAGAGATTCTCTAGGACCTTTTAAAACTCAACCCAAACTAAATAAAAGGTCCCTTGATGGTTCAATCCCTGCCCCTCAGTCACTACTCTAACTAACAGTCTCAGCTTCAGCCATACTGTACTGTTTGTAGTTCCTCACACCTGTGTGTGTCTTTGTATATCCTGCTCCTCAGCATGAGAGAGTCACCCACACTGGACTTAAGCTCTATACATCAGGGACGAGAATACAGTGCTTGGCAGAGAGCACATGCCAGCAGATGTCAGCCCACTTGCTCTGCCATCTACTAGATGTGTGGGTTCTTTTGCTTCTGCTTGGGTTCTTGGGTAGAGCTCCTCAGTGATTCTTTGATGTCACCAAGGCCTTACAATGCCCTTGCCGGACCTTGCTGTCAATGTTCTTCGCATCTGGGGATAGTCAGGGGTTAGAGTACCAAGCCTGGGTGCACACCCACATGAGTAGCCATTTGAGATAAATTCAAACATGCTGTGTCTGCCTTCATTTATCTTGAGACCCAAGTGGGAGACCCTAGACAAGGGACTCGAAAAGTGGGCATACTTGTCAGGCTTGAGGTCACGGTGCACGATGCCGTAATTGTGTAAGTACTCCAGGGCTAGCACGGTTTCTGCAAAGTACAGGCGCACCATGTCCACTGGCAGGGCCCCGATGTTCTTCAGCAGCGTGGCACAGTCTCCTCCTGCAACAAGCCCAGGCCACCATGAAGGAGGGAGCCAGTGCCCTGCTCCAGATGGTCTTAGAGGCCCCAGAGGAGATGGCCTCACCAAACTCCCCGGTGCTAGAGATGGTGATTCTAGCACCCCTGCTGTTGGTGTGGGTGGGAGACAGACTGTGGACCGGAGCAGGAGCAAGAGGAATCAGCCAGGGACAGTCAAGGCCACTGTTCAGGCCAAAGAAGGAAGGAACCCAGGCCTCTATGCCTGTAAGTTGACTTGTTGGGACAGGACTAAGTTATTTTGGGGTGGGAATCCTGTTTATTATAAACACATCTGGCTGATATTTCAGCATGTGTTATTTCCTTCCTGTTGGCTGTCCTTTGAAGTGAAGTGAAGTCACTCAGTCGTGTCCGACTCTTTGCGACCCCATGGACTGTAGCCCACCAGGCTCCTCCATCCATGGGATTCTCCAGTCAAGAAAACTGGAGTGGGTTGCCATTTCCTTCTCCAGGGGATCTTCCCGACCCAGGGATGGAACCCAGGTCTCCCACATTGCAGGCAGAGGCTTTAACCTCTGAGCCACCAGGGAAGCCCTTTAGTTTTGAGTAAAGTAACACTGTAAACTCCCAGCACATACCCAGGGAATTAAAAGGGGAGTGTTGTTCCCAACTTCAAGACTTAGGCAAAATGTCTTTGGAAGCTGTGCACAGCCCTGACGAAGGGAGGGGAAGGCCACCGGAGAAGCTGTGCTCTGCCATGCTGTTCTGCGCCAACCTGAGCATGCTGTATGCTCTTTAAGGGGTGCCCCTCTAAAGTCATCTGTCAGGGTGGCAGCCTGCCTTTCTCCTGAGGGCCCAGATGCAATCCTCCCAGCGACTGATCCTGGGCGTGGGTGGCTCTGCTGCCTCCTCGGTCCTGTGTGGTGCCAGTAGGCTGTGGGCTGTGCAGGCTTTGGGCACAGGTTTTACAGCTGAGGGGCATATACACCCCGTCCCAGAGTGCCTCTCTCTCTGCCTGACGTGGGCAGCCTCATGGCAGCTACTGCTCCAGAAGCCTCTCCCTGGGAGAGGCACGGCACCTGGTGCCCGCCATGGCCAAATGGTCTCTATGATCCTAAAGCAGAAACCAGGGACAAGGACAGGTGGGGAAGCTGGGCCCTGAAATGCCACACACCCCCAAAGCTGCTGGGCCCTGATCAGGGCTGTCTCTGACTGTGCCTTGGCCCCCAAGCAGGCCACCTGTCCCCCAGTACCTTCCACATACTCCATCACCATGCACAGGTGGCGCTTGGTTTCAAAGGAGCAGAACATGCTGACCACAAAGGGGTTCTCGGCAAAAGTCAGGATGTCCCGCTCCACGAAGGCCTGCTGGATCTGGTTCCGCAGGATCAGGTTCTGCTTGTTGATCTTCTTCATGGCAAAGCGCTGCCGGGTGGACTTGTGCCGCACCAGGAACACGGCCCTGGAAGCAAAGCCTGTCTGTTCCCCACGGCCCTTGGCTATGCCCTCCGCCACTGCCAGCCTGGGGGTCAAACTGACTCCTTTCGCACCTTATCAGTGTATGGAACAGAGGGGCAGGTGGTGTTCAACAGTGAGAAGGACCCGAGGGCCTGCCCTGTGACCTCATTGAGTTCCTGAGGACACAGCTCAACCCTTCCTCAGAGCTCATGAGTGGAGGAGTGCTCCCAAGGGAAGAGGGGCTCTTGCCCAGGAAAGGCACCACGCTCAGCTGTCAGAGGGAACTGCACTCTCGCCTCCCTAGGAGGCTTCACGGAGGGAGAAGGGCTATCCTGAGGGACAGTCTTGCTGCCCAAAGGACCAGGTACCACTCACTTCCAGAAAGAAGAGCCCACGGGCCAACTGAGCTCCAGTGCCGGCCACACCCGACCCCTGCCTTTACCCATAGGCGCCATTGCTGATAAGCTTAATGGTTTCGAAGTCCTCCTCAGAGGGTGTCTTTTTCGATGTCAGAGATGCCCCACGGCCCTGGAAGACAAGGGAAAAGGCAGGGGGCAGGCATGCTCGTCAGAGTGCACACACCTGAGGGGGCTGTGCCCCAGTGTCTGCCCCGCTCAGCCCTGCCGGAGCCTCCCGACTCCTCCCGGAGCTGAACAGCCCTCAGCCCGTGCGGCGACCGCCCAGTCCGCTGGCCTTCCTGCACAGTCTCTGAGAGAACCCACAGCCCACACTCCACAGGGCTCAGGCCCCAGGGCTGAGGCAAGAGCTCAGAGTCTTTACCTCAACCGAATCATCTGTCTCCGGAGTGTCGGGACTGTCATAGCTGCTCAACTGGGCCATTTCTAGAAACAAAGCAAGGACACAAGACAAAAGTGTGCGCGGCAACCTCAGGCCTCTCGGCCACCCGCTCGCGCCACAGGACAGACGTGTGCAGCGGGGGCACAAATGCTCCCTGCACCGGTCTGGGAGGTGATCTGCGGCTCTGGCTTTAGTGGAGTCACAGCTTTTGGACTTGTTTGCCAAATAACATTGCCACTCGTATCTCTCTAAGTCCAGTGCCGTTCAAAAGGCCTGGAAAATTCTATAAAGCTTCCCTCAAACTCGGGGCAATAGCTGAAAACAGGCCTGAAGCTGGTAGCCGGCCCCCGTCCTGCCGGCCAAGACTCTGCTCTGCTGGATGAGGCCGGGAAGTAGGAAAGGCAGGGGCGGGACGACTAGAGACAAGGGACTCAGACGCCCACCTTTACGAGAGGCTCAAGGTGAAGCCCGGAGTCGGGACCACCCCAAGACACAGGCGGACCTGTAAGGTGGCTGCAGGAGAGGCAAGCATGCAGATGAGGTGACCGTTTTTGAAAATGTGATTGGGGTCCTTGTGTTGACCTCTTTTGACCTTTAGGATCTAAATCCAACCCAGGTGCGCCCAAGACAACTCTGCTTGGGTGTCAGAAGGCAGATGTGGACAATCTCGAAGGAGTGGCTCTTTTATGACACAGAACACAGGGTTTTCCTAAAGCCCTCGGGCCTCTGAGGCTGTGTTGTGTCCCTGTCCAGCTAACCCTCTTCTTCCAGTGGTTTCCCTGCTGTTAGAGCGTGTAGGCTGTGGGGCCTCTTTGCAGCCACGAGGCTGCATGCTCACCCTCTAGGGGATCCCGTGTGAGGCCCAGTTGGCTAACGATGTAGCGGGGAATGTCACATTTAATCCCTTGTCCCTCTTTGGCGTGGCCCTCAGCTGCTTCTAACAGGTGGTAGAACTCTTCAGGGTCAAACTCCTGTACCGGGGAGAGAGGTAGTCAGTGGTGAGAGCTACAAGCAAAGGCTGCTGGCCTTTATGGTTTTAAGGCATTTACCCAGAGCAGGAGGAATAGGAAGACTTCCTCTTTGTGATGGACACCCCTACCCCAGAATCCCCAGAAACATCATGAGTCAGGGACCAATGGGGACAAAGCTGTCTTAAAGGTTACCTCCAGATTGGACATCCTAAACATCTGCTGTCTTCTACAGCAAGACGACTCAGAGCTTTCAGTTTCAAGAGAGCTCTGCCTATCTGCTGGTCCAAAGCCTTGTGCCAGCCAGACACAGCATTGTCCGGAGTCTTCCCATACCTAGTGCAGAGGGGCAGTCCTGGCCCACCTTCAATCACACTGCACAGCCCTGGTGGCACACACCCATGCTGTCAGGCATCTACTGAGCAACCCCTGTGTCCTGGGGTCTAGAGAGCCATATGGACACAGCACAGAAGTCCCTGTCTGCCCAGAGCACAGAATAATGAGGGCCTCACTGACTGAGTGCCTACTAAGTGTCATACTTGGCGCTAAGCCCTGATGATACCTCTATGATCTTGGGGAGGAAGTCAAGTCTCACAGAGCTGCATGGATTTGACCATGGCCACAGAGGTAGGGACAAAGACAAAACCACTGCACAAGCCCAGACTTAACTGCCAGCCGCTGTTTAACCACAGACTTCATGTTGTTGCAGGAGTGGCCCTCTGGTCACCACAACCCCAGCCTCCACTGCTTTCCTTTACCTCTGTTCTCAGGGGTTTAGAAAACACCACCACCACCTATTTGGGTAAAATCTAAGCCAGACTGGGAAATTCTGTTACCTTCTTCTTCCTCCATCCCTGTCTAGTCAGAATGTCTCCTTCATAAACCCCCTCTACCCAGCTCTCTTTATCTGGTCTCTCCCACCGTCCTAGTTCACGGCGTGCCTCTCTCACATGAACTGTATTAAGAGCCTCTGCCCCACTGTCCCTGGCTCATCCTGCCTTCTCCCCCAATTCACTATCCGTGTTGTGCCCATAGTTATCTTTCTCAGGAGTAAATCTCATGGAGTATTACTCAGAAATAAAAAGGAACCAATTACTACTGCATGGAATAATATGTATGAATTGCTACAAAATTATGCTGAGCTAAAGAAGTCAGAACATACTGCATGATATAATTTATATGAAACTGTATAAGAGGCAAACTTAACCGTAGAGAAAGAGCAGATAGGTGGCTGTCTGGAGTGGGAGGCGAGGTGGGGAGGGGAAAGTGGCTGACTGCAAAGGGCCACAAAGGGAATTTTCTGAGGTGAGAGACATATCTTCCATCTCAACTGTGGCAGTGACTAGACAGGTGTAGATTTGTTAAAACCCACTGAACTGTATAACCAAATAGGATATATTTTATTGTATGTAAATTATACCTTTACAAAGTTAGTTTTAAAAAGTAAATCTGACCACATCACATTCTTACCTAAACTTCCTGATGGCTCCCAGTGGCCTTACAGATAAACACAAACTTCTAAGCCAAGAACCCGCACACTTCATGGTCCTGTCATGATCCACCTCCCAAGTTTTTCCCTCACCAGCTCTTCAGACACACCCGTACTCCATCAAATGTCCTTTCTGACAGCTCTCCCCTGGCAAACTCACAGTTATCCTTCAAGTCACTGACTAAGCTTCATGTTCCCCAGGGGGCCTTCACTCAACATTCATTCCTGTCCATCCTGAGAAGGACTAGGGCACGTCCTTCCCCATTCCCCATGTTCCCACTGCACCTTGGATTTTCCCCCTTCACAACACTTCTGCCAATATCATAACTATTATTTGGACATCTTCAGGCCTTATACCTAAGGGATTCAAGATGAATCCTAACCCTGCTGCAGAGGAGGCATTACGGGATCAGGATTCTGCTTTACTTATACCTGTACCTCCAGTGTCTCGAATGAAGGAGGCAAGTAAAGTGTCACTGAATGATCAAACGAAGGGTGGACTCAACTTGTGCAAACAAAACTGGCCTGTGCTCCTCAGCCCTGGGGCCCCCACTAACCTGGGCTTGCTCAGTGTGGGGTGGGCAGATGAAACCTCTCCCCACCACTCTCCTCAGGGGTGTCCACCTTTCCTCAGGGACTTATTTGGTCCCCCAGTGCTTGCACATCATATTTAAATAAGGACTTCAGCAGCAGAAATGGCAGTGGGTGCCCCCACAGTTCTGCTGTTAGCAGAATACTTCCTCTGCGGTCCCTATTCCCTCCCCTCCAGCCACCACCCCCCACCCCAACCTTCCCAGAGCCCACTCACCAGGCATTCCAGGAGACGAGCTGGGCGGGCAATGACAATCATCAGCTTTTTCACCAGCTGCATCACAAAAGCCACTTCTGAACTCTCTGAGCGCTCATGAGCCTGTAGAGAAGACAAAGGTAGCTTGAGCGATCTGCGGGCGGAGCGAAGCAGGACTGGCCTGAACAGAGCCGACTCTGGGGAGAACCGCTTTGTAGTACAGAGAGCTCTGCAAAGCAGAGACCTTAGAGGGGGTCAGAGGGCCATGAGCAGGAGCCACGTGAGCTGGAGAACACTGCATGACACAGGAATGTCACACGGACACACCGCTTTACCTGCTTCTCCATCCAGCAGGCTTCACTTACCTACCAGACCCCAGCTCAAGAGGCAGCTCTCAATGGAGCCTTCACTGATGCTTTCCATCACAGACAGACTGTAAGGAATAGAAAGACCTCAAAGCAGGAGAGCGAGGCGAGCAGCAGGGACTTCAGAGAGCGGCTCTGGCTGTAGTGGGGATGGTGCCTGAAAGAGGGCAAGTCTAAAAGGAGGAAAGCCCACCAGCAGGCTATGGCAATAGTGAAGACGAAAAAGGCATAAATCAAGGAAGTAAGAATGTAGGGAAATGGACAGACTGGGTCATCTGAGAGCAGCCCTGAGGGGTGCGAGAGGCAATAGATGGTAACTGCAGCTCCAATCTTAGGGAAATTTCAGTGAACCCCTAAATGAAACAGATAATATAAAGAGATAGGCAATTTAGGTAAGGATAGGTAGTAGTAGTCAGTAGCAGTTAAGTTGCTAAGTCGTGACTCTTGCAATCCCATGGACTGTAGCCTACCAGGCTCCTCTGTCCATGGGATTCTCCAGGCAGAAATACCGGAGTGGATTGCCATTTCCTTCTCCAGGGGATCTTCCTGACCTAGGGATCGAACCCAGGTCTCCTGCATTGTAGGCAGATTCTTTACCAACTGAGCTACAGGGGAAGCCCCAAGGATAGGTAGAGAACATATTCCCTTTAGCTTTAAAGACAAAGCAGGTAGGTGGAAAAGAGTTCTGTTTTGGACCTGGAGAGTCTGGGGTACTACACCAGCCACTTCCTCAGGTATTTGCTCAGCCCAGGAGAGCTTCTTTTTTCTGGAAACTGCTCTGACTTCTAGAATCTGTATTGTGTGGCTGCACTTTCCCTCCCACTTCCTACAGCTGACCAGAGGGGATATAGGTGCTGAAAGATGGATGGAACAACAACGGTTAATATCAGGGTGACAGAACTGTATAACCCACTTCTGGGGAAAAGGATGAGCATACCTACCAAAGAGAGAACAGAGTGGGCCGGAGGAAGATGACACTTCCTGGGCTTTCCACAGGTTCTCATTTCTAGCTCTGGTCCCTTCCGAAAGCCTGGTTGCATTGCTGTCTTCAATTCTCTAGGACCTGCCCTTTCAGTCTTTATATATTAAACTGTTCTGAGGTGGCTCTACTACTTGCAATGAAGAATACCAGCCAATGTGAGAAGGAAAGTGAAGGATCTGAAACTCAGGAGAATGCAGGTGGGCAGGGACCCTTAGTGGGTGGATGACAGCTGAAGACATGGGAGCTGACAGGACTGAGAAGAGTGAAGAAGCAGAACGGGAGCATGGATGCTCAGGAGGGTGCTCCTCAGAACACCAGAATTTAAGAGAACTTGTGAAGGGGCAGCAAGATGGGAGAGAACAGTGTCACGACAACCAGGGGGAGGGGAGATCAAGGAGAGGTTTGTTCACTGTGCAAACTCCTGCAGAGAGGCAAGCAAAGAGGAGGGCTGAGAGAGGTCACAGGATTTGGCAACTGGCCAGTTAGTTCTTTGGGGACTTTTGCCTGAAACAGTTTTAGTGGCATATGGGAACAGAAAGTGGAAGGCAGGACGCTGAGTAGTGAATAGGTTGCAAGGAAAGAAATATAGCAAATGAAGGCCATTTAAAAACAAAACAACAACAACAAAAAACCTGGTTATTAAGTGAGAAGAGAGGCTGGGCACTTGATGAAATTGTGTTCACTCTTTTAAAGCGCAGCCCAAATATCAACTGTGTGAAGGCTCATCTAAGACCCCTGCTCCATGACACACACACATACACACACGAAGAACAAGAAGTAACAGCTCCCTTTTCTACATTCTCCTAGCTGTTTGCTCATAGCACATGGTACTAGCATGTTGTCTTATAATTAACTGTCTCTACAGCTATGCTGCTGGGCCTTGTGAATAGACAGCCTGTGTCTTTCTTTTTCCCTCACGTACTAAGCCTAGCATAGGTGCCTCTTATCAGACGTCAATGCTTGCTGACTGAGTGTTTGAAAGTGTGAGACCTTAGGCTCTGGAATGAATAACCTGGGTTTGGGTTCCAACTCTGTTACGCAAGGAACAAGTTACCTTGGGCTAGCTTGGCCCCTTTAAGTTTTGGTTTTCTCATCTGTTTATTTAGAGAATAATATTAGCACCTTCCATACAGTGCTGTTGTGAAGTTAAATTAGTGCAGTAACTAGCATATTCATGTACCAAGGTTTCCCCGCAGGCATCTTTCATTCTAGTCATGTCAAACTACTTTACCTGTAATGTCCAGAATGTACCAAGTTCCTCCACACCTCTGAGAGGTTGTTTGTACTCCTTCCTAAGTCCAGTGAACTCCTACCTCCTCATCAAGATCCAGCTTTTCCTGAACTCTCCACAAAGTCAGCATATCCTCCTCTGTGCTCAGAATTCATCTCTAGCTAGTGCTCATCAATCACACTTACTACAAAAAACAAAAGTGAGGTAATTCATAGAGCACTCAGTGTGATGTCTGGCACACAGGACACTTCAATAAATAATAGCTGTTATTTTTACTGTAATTCTTATTGATGGGTCTGTACACCCCCATCAAAGGCGAATTCCTTGAGCCAGACCCGCACTGAACTTCTTTTCTGCATTCCTAGGGCCTAGCAAACGACAGAACATATGACTACACTGGCTCCGTGTCTAGTATTCTTCCTACTTCCAGGGGCAATGAGTCTGGAAAAGGCCTGTAGTTTCTGGGCAGGACTCTGACTTTAGCATTCCAGAAGATCAATCTTAGACGTACAAGCAACCTTGGAAGTCTGGTTGATTTACCTGATATCTCAGTCCCAGATTCCTATCTATCATTACAGAACTGTTAGAATGTTATTCTTGAACGGAAACAAACAGCTGCCAGTGATGTTTCATGGGACTTTAGCTTTTTAAAACTGTATTTCTGCAATGTCTGAATACTTTTAAAATCAGAGACACTTTTAAGGAAGAACTTCTTCATCTATTAAAATCAAAACCTTTCTCACAGTAACTCTTGTCCACTGGGCTTGTCTGCCTTTTAGGGGACAGAAAAGCTATGCATCTATTACATACGAGAAGACTTCCAGTATCTGACAGCAATGATCGTGCTCCTTTCTCTAGATTCAACTTTTTCCTAAATTTAAAAAAAAAAAACCTTCCTGCTCCTAACTTCTGGACTAACACACTGGAGTCCATTTGATTATCAGCCTTGGCTCTCAGCTCAGTTGGTGAGAAGGCATGGGTCTGGAGGTAACTGGGTCTGGCCTGGGAAACACTCTAGTGACATGAAGAGCCCAGCCCCAGGGAGACAGCACATCTCCTCCCCTAAATTGTGCTAATGGTGTGATATGAACAGCTGTGGTCTGCGGAGAAGCACCCATCACCCAAGTGGAGAGGTGGAGAGGAAGCCAACAGTGGAGCACGAAGTAGCGAGGACTAAATGGCCTCTGGATTACTTCACCCAGAGACTTCTCACGCTCAGGAGCACCAGGTCTCTAAACCGTCTGTCCCCACTAGAGAACTTCTCACTATGTACAGGGAGTATCGGCGAACAGATAAACCCACAGAGCAGTCCTCAGGACTGCTTTATCTTGCCTGAGAAGAGGCGGTCTCAAGGCTCTGCTTACACCAGTGTAGACTACCTTCCTGTAAGAGGCCTGGCCTTCACAAAGTCCTCTGCCAGGGCCTTTGGTAGACCAGTGTGTCTACCAAACGAGAGCCCACGGCAGCCACTGGGGCCCCTTTCTGTTGGGTTACAAGTCTCCTAGGCAAATATTTATGAACACTACCAGTGTTGGAACCTCGGGCAGGGTGACTGGAATTAGAAAAGGAAAAAACTCATAGCACTGAGTTCTGATACTAAACAGGCTTCTCTCAGAAATGCAGGGGACGGAGGAGGAACCAAAGTCCAGCAGCAGCAGCAGGACACGTGAGGTGGGCCCCCCACACCAGCAAGAGGTGGCAAGCAGGCTGGGAGCACCGTGACCACTTTAATCTGAGCTCAGGACCAATAACCCCTGCCACATGGAGCGTTCACCAGAGTTCCGCACAAGGACACTCACATCTTGCAGAAGCTTCTCTAGATTCTCTTGAAGTTCGTAGAAGTAGTGTGAGGTAATGAGGCCACTCCGGGATTTGTCCAGGCAGTCTCGGGCCATCTCTATCACCTGATGATGAATAAAGCTCAAGGTTCCATCAGCCAAGGGCAACACGTTGTCTGGAGTGTTGGAGGAGATGAACTCGGCTAGACGCTCTTCCATTTGTGCAGTGGCCTGCAAGTCAGAGAGGACAAGTGACTCTCTCCTCCTGAGCCAGGTCGCCTGGAGCTAAGCCTGAAGGGCCTGGTCACAGCCTGAGGACAGGCTCTGTGATCCTGCTTTCCTCATGTTGCACTTGGGGAACCCGATGACTGGACACATGAAAGGCCGCCTTCAAGTCAAGTCAAACATTCAGTCAAGGCCCTCTCCCATCTGGCCTTGTCCACCTCTCCACTCCTTAAAGGGCATGCTCTCTGGCTCTAAGGACACTTGGGTTCTGTTGTTTTGCTCCTTCATTATGCTGTCTCATGCCTCTGTCCATTTATGCTGTTGCTTGTGTGTGGCTTTTTCACCTGCCAAGCCTGCCTGGCAAACTCTTATGACTCCTTCTAATCTCAGTTCAAGCATCATTTTCCTCTGGGAAGTCTTTGATTCCTCCAGGAAAACTAGGGTTTCTTTTCCTCTGTGCTTCCACTGGACCCCCCAACTATACAAACTTGGTGTGTGGACACTGCTGGTTTCTAAATCTGTCTCCATACTGGGAACTTCTTCAAGCCACAGGGAGTCTGATTATCTCAGGATGCTCTTACTTCAACTTAGGACCCAAGTGAGCTAAGCAGATGTTCAGAGAGTATTTACTCAAGTTGTGAATCTGCTGGCTCATGGACCTGGATCCCCAGTACAGCAGCATGGGGTTTGGCTCAGAAGCCTCTTGGGGACCTAACTGCACATGAATGTCGAAAGAACATACATGAGCTAACAAGTTCCTGCCTATCCGGGGCTT
This sequence comes from Budorcas taxicolor, assembly GCF_023091745.1. Lineage (NCBI taxonomy): Eukaryota > Metazoa > Chordata > Mammalia > Artiodactyla > Bovidae > Budorcas > Budorcas taxicolor. Next base: position 100,295,273 of record NC_068912.1, read on the forward strand.
GGCTTTCTTTTCTTTGCCCACCAGGTGGCCATTTCTGATTTTCAGTGTGTTTAGGTGGATATTTGTGTATGTGCGTGTATGTATACACACATTTTTGGTTTATGCATATATAGACACATATATATATGGTGGTGGGAGGGGAGAGGAGGTAGGAGGGAGTGGAAGGAATCAACATATTTCCTCTATCATCACTTCATCCTACATGAATGACTTGGGGACACACAAACATGGAATGCTAGAATAACATGACACCTAATACATAAGGAGGAGGAGGAAACATGGGGTGCATTTCCAAACACTATACACACCCCCAAGTTTTTAAATAAAGAACCAAGCACAACAGAATGATTTCCACACTGTCACTCTGCCCCTCTGCTTTGCTCTCGTTCTCCAGGGCCCACTCAAAGGCTAGAAAGTGCAGACCACAGAGCAGCAGGGAAATAACAGTTAACACTTCTGAGTGCTACTGTGTCCTGGGCACAGTTAGAAAAATTTAATGTTCATTAATCTTCACAAGCTCCCTATGAGAGAGATTCTCTTCTTATCCCAAATTACAGATGAGGCAAACGAAGTTCAGAGAAGTTAATCATCTGCCCCGGGGCACGAGACTAACACACAGGGGAGGCAGACTTGAACGCAGTCGGTCTGCTCCCAGAATCTGCCCTTCCTCACTGCTCTGCTTCCTGTGAAGAAGGAAAGCACAAGGGTGGCACAGCCTTCCCTCAGCCTGCCATGTGTGCCTGGAGATGCCCTGAGGCTAGAGAAAGGACACGTTGGAGGAGCAGGAAATCACACATTGCCAGCCCTGATATAGATGAACAGGCAGAGCCGGGGGCCTAGATGGAGGATGAAGAAAGAGGCCTGAAGACCTCATGCTTGCTGCTGTCATGAAGAGGGGTCCACCTGGCCCTGGTTCCCTCTCTCCAGAGCTGGTTTGTTCTGCAGGGGCAAGGCCTATCATTAGGCAGCCACACCACAGGGTTTAGGCATGTGGTCTTCAAAAGGAAATGCAACTGCAAAACACGGTTCTCGTTCCACATACGAGGTTCACCATCAAACTGCAGCGATGAAGACCACTTCCCAACTATCTCAGGACAGTAACTCGCCTCCCCCCTTGGCATTTCCCCACTTGAAAACACAAGTCCAGTTGTGAATAGCAACTCTGAGCTCTGTCTCCCACCTTACTGCTCCCTCTGGCCAATTTCATGGCAGAGGAAATTTAGAAATCTGCCTTGAATGAAGGTGCTCTCAGAGGGAAAATCTCCTTCTGGGGGATCCCAACTCATGGATCCTCACTGGAGGGTTAGAACCAAGATCTCTGCTCTTTCCTTCCCCATTAACATGTGGTAGGATATGGCTTTGACATTTCCCTCTAGACACCCCTTTTCTGTGGGGAGTGGAGAAACAGACGCTTGCAAGCACAGTCCCCAGACTTCCAGGTCCTCTGTCCCTCCTCTTCTCTGGCAGTCTGGCAGCCGCCGTGTTGTGCCCTCCTATTCTGGCTGCCTCCAGAGACACGGTGCTACCTCCCACCTCTGGTCTTTGCAGTGGGGCTGGCTGGAGGCGGCATCCTCGAGATATTACCATTTCTTTTAATCTGGATCCTTACCTTGGGGAATCTTTCCTTGTATACATGATTCATCATTATTATTTCACTGTCAAAGGAAACTGGTGACCGTCCAGGACTAAATAAGAAAGAAATAAGTGTGTTACGTTAGTGCTAGGGACATTGAGGAGAAAGAGGCCCATCCCCAGAACCCGTGCCTGCCCACCGTCTGCAGCACCTATACACTCCCACCTTCAGGAGTGCTGAGTTAGAGAGCCTCCTTTTTCTTGGAGCTGTCAGTACACTTTCTTCAGCTCAAAATGGTGTTACTTGGAGCTAGACTACCTTCCTGTAAGAGGCCTGGCCTTCACAAAGACCTCTGCCAGGGCCTGAAAAGGCCTAGACAGGGGGAGACCACTCTTGAAGTCACAGGTGGTTCTTCTAGGATCCCCACCCCCATAACAAGACTCTCTGGGTCCTCTTTGCTTTGGCCAGTGGGGTTGGGCACACCTCTAGCATGTTCCAGGAATCAGATCAAATCAAACTACCAACCATCAAAACAACTAGAAGAAGACAGTGTATACCTGTATATTTCCCAAACAAGCTGCAGCCAGTGGGGCTGACCTAGCTCTACCTGGGGGATGAATGAGGCTGGTCCCGCCAGCCTGTTGAGGACTGTACACCTGGGCCATCTGAATCTTCCACTTTGGCCCATGTGTGATTATATCCTCGTAAAGGATTTCAAAGTCTAAGCCACAAAATTGAGTGGCTACTTGGGTCCTGCCCAGTTTGATGCCCCCGACCTGTGATCGCAGTTGAGTCCAGAGCTGCTCTTCTCTGCCTTTCCTCCCTGCAGTGGCCCTGGTCCATCTGCTGCATTAATGTACATTACCAAGCATTTTAAGAGTAATCCTCAGGGATTCCCAGAGGTACTGCCATCCTCTCAATCTCAGATGGTCTAACAGGTGCCCCTGTTTCTGTGTGGACTGTGAGGAGCACCAACATTTGGGCATTCCTCTGTGGCACTGGGCTCCATGCTCCCTTGTCTGATCGTCTGACCCTGTGCACTGCAGTCCCAGTCATTACTGTCCTCAACCTAAACTTGAACCAGCCTTTGTGGTCTGGCTCAGCTCACTCCCTGACATTTGCAGTGCCAACATTACCCGAGGGGACTCTTCCTGGGAGGCATTACTCCTTGGCCCCCACCTTCAACATGTCGGCCAATTTAGTATTTCTCAGGGGCCCTGGAAAGCTGAGCTCCATCTCTGAAAGCCCTGCTCATTGCAGTTTCCACCTTCTTCTTGAACCTGGAATTCTGGCACAGATTTACCATCTAATGCCAAAGAGAAGAGCTGACTTAATCCATAGAATACACAGAGAAATCAGGGGTTAAGGACTGATTGGTTTGATGAGCCCTAGTGACTCAGGGAGATGAGACTGATTAAGATGGCCATTTAGTTCTTCTTTTGCGATGGGCTTCTCCCTGAGTCAGCCACAAGTGTCCTCAGAAGCAATGTTTTCAGTTGGCCGGGTTATATATTCTGGGCCTCTGGGTTCTTAGCCAGGTAACCATCAGAAGGGATGATACCATTACTCTCCCATAACTGAAGAGTCCACAGTACATTTTCTACTGCCAACCCCTCTTCTTGCCTAAGAGCATCGTTAGGTACCTCTCGGTGGCAGGGAGTGGTGGGGGGAGCTGAACTGTACCCGAAGCCAAAGGGCCTGGGCCTCCCTGGGCTTGACTCATTCAAGCTGTGCCCATGTGCTAGGCCAGAGGCTGGCAAATTATGGTCCGCAGACCAAATCTGGCCAGCTGCCTGCTTTTATAAACAAAGTTCACATAGATCTGTGGATGAGTCCACACAACAGCACAGTAAGTAGCTGCTGGAGGTGGTATGGCCTACAAAGTGTGGAATATTTACTGTCTTGCCCTTTATGGAGCAAGTACGCCAACTCCTAGGCTCTGAGGACAAGCTGAGCTCCAGGGCACCAGGTGGAGGGCCCCTCACCTGAGGCTGCGGGAGCGGGGCCGCAGGGCTGGGGACTGCCGCCCCTCCTCATCAGGCACACTCTCTGTGCTAAAATGCTTCGTCAAGAAGTGCAGCTCATCGGCCGTGGGCTGGAAAGGCAACTGGTGCAGCTTCTCCTGAGAGGAGCACGACGACTAGAGGGACATTGAAAAAGAGCATTAGAGACAAGTTTGAGGCAGGCCAGGAGTGGAGGTGGGCTGAGAATGGTGAGGGGCCCCCAGTCAATGTAAACCTGAAGTCAGCCCACAGCGGCAGGCTTCCCCTCCACAGGGCACGATCCTGTCCATCTCTACCCCTCAAGGCTCTCAGTCCTGATGGAGCCGAGATACTCTCCTCTTTCCTGAGTTTTGCAGGGGGTCAGACCCAGACATTCGTGAGGTGTGAGAGCTCCTCGACTCCCTAGGGGTCCTCTTTAGGTGGCAAAAAGCAGATTCTTCTGCAAGGACCCCTTACTTTCGTGAAGCTTTTGGCTAGTTGGAATGGCAAGTAATTAATAAGTCATGCTTCCTGGCTTCTTTGGCAATGTCCTAGGGATGCTCAGCCTACAAACGGCATCCTGGTAAGTTCTCCTTCCTACAACACCTTGGAGAGCCCCGGGGGAGCTCAGCAATGCTTCCTTCAGGCTGTTAACCAGAGGGCAACTGGCTTTGCTAAGGCTGTGACCACTTCACCCAGGCTCTAGGGATACCAATAGGCAGGAAAATTCAGCAGGGAACAAAATTATTTTCAGATCTGCAACCCAAAGACTAGACTTGACCTGAAAATAGGTAAGAATTCTAAACGTGGCCTGTGACTGAGATTGAAGCTAAGCCCACTGGAGTCACAGGAGATGACGTGAGGGAGTGAGCTGAGCTATGAGAGGCAGCCCACAGTGCAGCCGCTGCTGTGGCAGTCCTGGTCAGTGAGCACCCCCTTACCCGACCAGACCGGCTACAACAGCAGCCAGTCTAACGCTCCTGGCTCAATTCTGCTCACCAACTGATGAAGGATCTGGAGTTAAATGTCTAAATCCATTTACACTCAAAGCTGCAGCACCACACTGAGAGAACTCTGAGGCCACACGTAAGCCTTAATACCAAGTGAGAAACCAGAATTTTTTTGACTAACAGGGCACACTTCTCTCATGGAATGCTATAATAAATATAGTCGTAAACAGCTGGTGGGAGGTTTTCACAGGGCTCTGTTTTGGTCACGTTTTTTTATAAGTGGTTTGGACAGAAACTGTAAAAAAGTATCCTCACTCAACTGCAACTAACGTGAAGCAAAGTTGGTATTTTAAGGTATTTCAATAAAATAAGCTGAAGCAATGGGTTGGGTCAATTAAAATTTTTTGAACAGGAATATATATACATAATAAATACATGACACGTACCTTGGGTCTAAAAAAATCATGGTGGAGTAAAGGATTATGGGAAGGGATATTTACTAGGGAAAGATCTGTAACTAACAGCTGCCGAAAGACCAGTGAGATCTTTGGATTAATTTAAGAGTAATATTTAGGACTCTCCTGTGGGTCCAGTGGTTAAGACTCTGCACCCCCACTGCAGAAGGCATGGGTTGGATCCCTGGTCAGGGAACTAAGATCCCACAGGCTGTGAGGTGCAGCAAAAAAAAAAAAAGAGTAACTCCTTTTACCTGCTTTGGATTTACGAATATAGACAAACTGAGCTGAGAAGACCTACAGAATGGTGGAATACAAGGGAAATGGGTCATCCAGTCTGTGGCTTGCAAAGCCTGAAATACATCCCTTTGCAGAAAGTGTTTGCCAATGTGTCATCCTGCCTTCAATTAAAAGTTGCTCAGTGAGAAGTCTCATTTTAGCATCAGTTGTGCACAGCAGCAATAGGACATCTGTTGTGTTTTAGGCTAAAATCTTCTCTAAGAAGTTTTTGAAGTTTTTGAAAAGAAAAGTGAAAAAGTTAGAGGATACATGTCCTTTGGGACATGGTAGGGGTTATCCGCTCTTGACTGCAGTTCTGGAAATAAAATAGGGGAGCAAGGGAACTGTGCTTAGGAGTCCCTGTGCCCAGCCTCATGGGCAAAGAAAAAGTCCATCCTCAAGTTCCCCTCGGAATCCACTAGGAATAACTGATGCTCCAAAACAAGCTGGTTAATTCTTTCCAAAGGCATGTAATGGATCTGACTATGGCTGTTAAGGGCCACCAGACTTCTCCCCCTCTCAGCCTCATCCCAAACAACCTCCCTGAGCTGGGCTTTGGAGAAAAAGTTGAGAACCATTTCACAACACTGTAGGGTGAAGGAAGTACAGCCACAGACTTGGCTACTTACTGAGACAGTAGAGCTAGGGGTGTTGGTTCCATAGCCTGAAGAAGGCAATGAGGCCAAAGACCAGCGCCGTCCATCAGTCCTATGTAAGAAATGAACGTTAGGCAGTTTCTACCAGACCCCACCCTGAGCCCAGGACCTGCCTGTCTTTTGATCAGTTTTTTGGGGACAACTAATTCACTGGTGGACTCTTTCTTGTCTCAAGACTGTACTGCTTGGTCCAGTACATGCGTTCATATCTCTCTCCTTCATGGGGCCTATTGTTCCATATTTTCCACTGAAAGACAGACATCTCTGACTATAAAGGAGTCCATAACTTTAAATAAGAACATCTGTTATACAATACTATGGTTTTGGAATAAACATCTTTACACTCTCAGCTTATTCACTTCTAGCAATGACAGAGGATCCCAACTAAAGGCTACATCACAAGGAGAGAACTGCCACTGAAATGCTAGTTCCCTTCCTAAAGGTTCTACATGAAGGGCCCTTTGGGGTGCCCCAGGCCACTGGGTTGATAACCAGGAAGAAATGAAACTACCACTTGGGTCTGAGTATGAATCAACAGATAGCAAATAGTCAAAGGCTACCCAGGACCCATCAGGATTGATAAATCCAATCTTTGAGAATGTTTGCCAAAGAGTGACAGCAACCTGATGAATGAGGAGTGAGGTGGTATACCCTTGGCTGTATATGAGACTCTGGGGCAGGCTTCCAGCTGCTCTTTAGAGGATATGCCTGAAGCTCTCATTACAGAGAACCACAGTTACCTGCTTTGCTGTAGAGAAGAAAGATCAAGCAAATATTTGGCTTGACGCTTTTATAACATGGACAAGTGATTCTTTCCTAGATAACAAGACGTACTGTAACAAATGTTATTTCTTGTCGGGTTTGGGGGTGTAACCTGCTCTGGTTGAAGTTAGAGGAAAACTTCTTTGAACATTAGCAACAGAGGACCTTTAGAAGTTAAGTTCAATACTCTCAATCTTCAGAGAAAACATTAAGACCCAGAGATCAGGGTGGATTGTTTTGTTCCAGGCTTCACAGTTAACAGTGGGTGGGGTGAGGCATGAGAGGAAGAAGCAAAAAAGGAATCAATCTTGCCAGGGCTTTTCTTCTGGAAGCACTCCCCTCCACCCCCAGCAACACTGAGCAGCTTTTCCTACTAGGTTCTGTTAGGGGACAGCTGGGGGTTCCATGCCACATGCACACAACTCAAAATTCATTCCACCCAGGCAGCCAGTCCTGCTGGAACCTAGTCTCTGAGATGAGCCTGCTCAAACATGATGTTCTCTCTGACCTCTCTGCTTGGTCCTGAGAGCTCTACACAAGAAAGCAAGTCAATTCCTGGAAAACAGAGCTCAGTGAAAATGGAACTAGTCTAGCTCAGGGAGGCATTTCCCAAACCCTTGTCAGATACACTTCTTCACAGGTGACTTTTCCTCCTTCACACGGAAATGGAAACCAATTGCATGGCAGCCATTTTCCTAGAAACTGAGCAGGGACCACCAGTCAGAAATGCCACTATGAGGAGGCCTCTGTGTCCTCTGCTGGGTCATCCACTGGGTGACCAAGCAAAGCTGTGGGAATGAGGCTGACTTGTCTCTTCACTCAGAAGCTTGGAACTATTCATCAAATCCTGCCTCTAAGCGTATGAGCGTGGAGCCTTGGTTCCAGCAGGCAGAGAGCCTTAGGGCCTCTTTACTAGAAATGAAAGGCCAAATGTCCAAACCCACAGTCAGAGAAGACGCATCCCACCCAGTTCTCACCAAGCACAAGACCACACGCCACACTGCCTGGCCATGCACAGCGGTTTCCCAGCCCCTCCCCGCCAAGTCCACTATTACCTGTCTGCTCTGTGGCCATGGCTGTGGTGGAAAGACACACAGTAAAGTGAGAACCAAAGGGAACCAGAGAGACTGATCTGTCTGACCCCTGGCGTTTGGTCTAGCTTGGCAGAGGCAAACCTTTTGTTTAGGAATGTGCAAAAGTTAGAAGTGGAATTGTATGACTAACAGGTATACCCCTAGAGTTTCATTACATCTGTCTTTTGTGTGAGATTCCACACTAATGCAATGCTATAAAGCCCGTGCTGGACTTCAGTGACAGGAAACACAATTCCTGAGGACTCTGTTTGGCCGGACTGACGTCTTCTTCCCCTCCCCTATCAATACCTAACTGCTTTCCCGACTCTGTCTGGTAAGGGGACAGCCTAGCTTTCTGTCTTCAACTCAAACTTTAGGCCACCTAGCACAGACCTGTGTGACTCTCAGTGGTAATATCAAGTCTCAAAGTTTCCAGCTGATCTATTCCTAAAGCCCACACAATGAAGCAGGCACAGGGCACCAACAGAACAAGCTATTCTGCCTGGATTGGTCTACATACCTGTGTTCTCACTTTCAACATGGCAGGCTCCTTCTTATCCTTCAGGCTGGCTTAAAGGTCAGTTCTTCTTAGAGGCCTTACATGACCACCCAGTACAGAGTCTCCAGCCTCATTCCCCGCCTACTCTTTTAGGCAGCATCATATTCTTTCCCTTTATGGTGTTTATCATAGGTTGTAACTATATACTTGTTCGTTTGCTTGTTCATGATTCTTCCCCACCACTCATTCAATCAGTAAGCACCGACTGAGTGCTTATTATATACCAGCAGACATATTTGCAACATATTAAGGCATCTCTATTAAAGGTGCTTTGATTGTGGCTACGAGGAAATGCAAAGCAAATAAGAAAATAAAGTCAGCCCCCCTTATCCATAGTTCTGCATCTGCAGATTCAACCAACATTGAATCAAAAATATTCAGGGAAAAAATAATCCAGAAAGTTCCACAGAGCCAAACCTGAATTTTCTGGGTGCCAGCAACTATTCACACTGTATTTAAAACTATTTACATAGCATTTACATTGTACTGGGTATTATAAGTAATCCAGAGATGACTTAAAGTATAGAAGAGGATGTACACAGGTTATATGCAAATACCTTGAGACTTCAACATCTGTGGATTTTGGTATCCACTGGGGTCCTGGAACCAGTTCCCTCTGGATACCCAGGGGTGACTGTATCAGGCACCGAAAAGTACCAGTTTGAACATCAAACTGGATGCTCTGCTGGAGAATGATGAGGGACTTCTTTATACTATATGGTGAGGGAAGGCCTGTCGGGAGAGCTGTCGTTAACTAAGCGAAGACCTGAGGGAACAACACTCCTTCAAAGGGAACAACAAGTGCACAGACTCTACTAACTCCACTAAGTTTCTAGAAAACGAGGGCTCCGTCTGTCCGGTTCCCACTAAGTACCCAGTCTGTGCCTGGGCTTACTGGGTGCTCAGTAAATATTTACTGGATGAACAGGAAATGACTCAGTATAGAGGGCAGTCCTAGGCCCTGCTGTCCCAGCTCTGAGGCAGAGTTCACACACAATTGAGGCAGCAAGTCTGGGACAAATGAGACTTTCAGCTGGGCTGGAAAAGCAGATGCATCCATCCAGCATATTCCTATACTGAAAGCACTCCTTTTCTGGAGGTCTTAATGACAAAGACTGGCTCTAATCAAGAATAGCTTTAAAAATAAAATCAAAGAGCACGAACTCTCCCAAGCAAGAATTATAGAAATGTTCTGAAAAGTAAATAATTTGTATAAGAAGACTTGACACATGGATTGGATGGACTCATGTCAGTCAGCTCAGTACTTCTCCAGAGGCGAGGCAGTGGGCTGAACTGTCAAGACTGTTCCCATGTGCTGGAGACAAGTTCATATCACTTCCGGAAATGAGTGAAATGTGAGGAATACAATCATGGCTTTTCATCACACCAAATCTTTCTAAATTCATGGGAGTATAAGTGAAGACCTGGTAGTCTCTTTATCCTCAAGGAGAGAGGCATAAATGGCTCCTTCCAGCTCCCTGGAACTAGCTGAGTTAGAGGAGGAAAAGTGTAACTTTGGGTCCTCCTGGGAGGAGAGTCCATCTTCTCATTAGCACAGCTCTCAATCGAGAGTATAATGTTTCAGAACATACCCTCAGGAAACCAGGGGTTTCTGTTTAAGATTGTAAAATAAATCCACTTCTAATATCTGCTTGCCCATTTGAACACTCAAATGCAAACACCTATGGCGTTTGGAAAACAAAGGTTGAACAAGATAATTATGACCTGGGCGAGGAAAGCAGGAAAAGAATTCTGATGGCTGGCAGATCGAAGGTAATACACTTAGAAGGGCAATGCCTCAAAGGAGGAAGCTGACATTTAACTGACATTCATGCAAATACCACACATGTTAGTCACAGAAGAGTCTATCAACTTACCTACGGGCAGGAACAAAGGAAAAGTGAGCAGGTGCATTTGGAGAGAAATTCCGGGGACTATCCAAAGGACTGTTACCTGTAGACAGGGAAAGTAAAAGAAATCCTCTGTGAGGTTTGCTTCTGGGGAAGGCTGAGATGATAACCTTTAGAAAAGAAACCATCCCCTAGCATCGGCAATGAGCACATATGATTATTTTTCCAGGCCCACCATTAGTTTAATGATTCTCTCTTTGCAAAAGTTTGGCAGCCCAGAGGGTCTTCCCTTGTTCCCAAGTTGCCTATAACCCATCTATGCTTCTCAGACATCTGTTCTAGATCTTGCAGCAACTTGACAATTTCCCGTCCTCCTTGGAACACCTCAGGTTCCAATCTGCCTAGTCAAGGTAACCCAACTTTGCAAAGTCCTGAACTCATTCAGGGCAGAGCACACAGCCAAACACTCAAAACTTCTCAAAGGGCAACGGGACTGCTGGTCTGAAAGGCTCTTGCACATATATTCCACACACTGCATCCAAGGGGCTAACCCAGAAATATGTGTGTCTAGGGGAAAATGAAGCTCTCAGGTGGGGACTTAGGAGAGTGGTGGTCCCCAAGTCTGCAAAGAATGCCCAACCCTTTCACAGGGTAGGAATTATCTCCATCTCTTTGTTAGTTTTCACATGTCCCCTACAACTTGTAAACTTATCGCTCAGAAGCTTTGAACAAAACTGTGTGCTTCTGTTTACAATAGCCAGGACATGGAAGCAACCTAGATGTCCATCGACAGACGAATGGATAAGAAAGCTGTGGAACATAAACACAATGGAATATTACTCAGCTATTAAAAAGGATGCATTTGAATCAGTTCTAATGAGGCGGATGAAACTGGAGCCTATTATACAGAGCGAAGTAAGTCAAAAGAAAAAACACCAATATAGTATATTAAGGCATATATATGGAATTTAGAAAGATGGTAACGATGACCCTATATGCGAGACAGCAAAAGAGACACAGATGTAAAGAACAGACTTTTGGACTCTGTGGGAGAAGGCGAGGGGGGGATGACTGGAGAGAACAGCATTGAAACATGTATATTATCATATGTGAAACAGATCGCCAGTCCAGGTCTGATGCATGAGACAGGGTGCTCAGGGCTGGTGCACTGGGATAACCCAGAGGGATGGGATGGGGAGGGAGGTGGGAAGGAGGGTCAGGATGAGGAACATATGTACACCCATGGCTGATTCATGTCAATGTATGGCAAAAACCACCACAATATTGTAAAGTAATTAGCCTCCAATTAAAATAAATTGGAAAAAAAAAAAAAACTGTATGCTTACCTTAGTGCTAAGGACCACAATTGCCAAATCTAAGCCTGCCATACTTCTGTGGTCCAATTGCCAGCTGGGGGCTGGTATTTAGGAGAAGCTGTCAACATGTCTCTACCCAAAAAACCATGTTGAAGTAAGCACCACACTCCATGATGTGCTGATCACTCAGCTAGTCCCCACCCACCACCCCACTTCTGTGCTCACCTCTATGAACACACACTAGCTATGAGAAACAGCAGCTACCCAGGGACCTGATAGTTCAGCAGGCCCTGGTTTCCTCTTGGACAATTGATTTTTTGTATAGGGTATGATGTTCCAAAGTGCCACGAAGCTGCCCATGAGTTTCTCATTATCTCCATTCAACAGGCGTAGATAGCACTCAATGTCTTTCTATACTGATCTTCCGGGTGGCTCAGACAGTAAAGAATCCACCTGCAATGTGGAAGACCTGCAATATTGGGAAGATCCCCTGGAGGAGGGCATGGCAACCCATTCCAGTATTCTTGCCTGGAGAATCCCCAAGGACGGAGAAGCCTGGCAGGCTACAGTTCATGGAGTCACAAAGAGTCGGACACAACTGAACAACTAAGCACAGTACTGATCTTAGAAAAATCAGTCTCTCAAACAATGGCTCCCTACCCCGTGCAGTACCTCTGTATCAGTTATATAAAGGCACTCTCTTTAGGAGAACTAATGAAGAAGAGGCATTTTCAGCTTCTACTCATCCCCTTGCCAGGGAGCCCCAGTGAGGTGCACAACCTTATGCAGTAGATCTGCTCTCAACTCAGTACCAGCTCTGGGTTTCCTGTGGGTTGAGGGCTACCTCTTATGGTTTATCCTACCTCCTGGCTAGCATATGTCACCAGGGTGTGAGAAAAGTGATTTAGAATAGCTGTTTCCTTGCTGCTGCTGCTGCTAAGTCGCGTCAGTCGTGTCTGACTCTGTGCGACCCCATAGATGGCAGCCCACCAGGCTCCCCCATCGCTGGGATTCTCCAGGCAAGAACACTGGAGTGGGTTGCCATTTCCTTCTCCAATGCATGAAAGTGAAAAGTGAAAGTGAAGTTGCTCAGTCGTGTCCGACTCTTAGCGACCTCATGGACTGCAGCCTACCAGGCTCCTCCATCCAGGTAGGACTTAAAAAGAATCAGGCCTCCTCAGAATTATCAAGGTCTGAAAAACTATATATGTAAAATTCTTTTTAAATAGTGTCATCTCAGAGATTAACAAGTACCCTCAGTTTGATCCCTGATATGTAAAGCTAGATGCCCTTTGTTGGTTCCCCAAACCACCAATCTGCCCTGAATATGAATATCCTACAAACAATGGCCAGCCTTCCAAGGACCAGGTGTGGTGATGGTTATTGAAAAGAATATGAAGAATCTTCCAGGAGCTCACAGCAAAGCTAGGGATTCACAGAACACACACATGCCAGAAATGCCTAACACTAAGAGGAAAAAAAGTTGCAAATAACAACAATAACAAAAACCAACACATCACTGAGGTGTGTGACAACTTCAAGCAGAATAATAATCCTTAAAGGATAAGAGAGTGGAGGATGCAGAAAACATATTTGAAGAAATAATGGCTGATGGTTTTCTAAATTTGATGGAAAAAACTATAAACCCATTTTATCTAAGAATCTCTAAGAGAAAGAGGAAGAAATATATACCAAAGCACATTAGAATCATATTGCTCAAAATTCATGATAAAAACAAAAATCTTAAAAGTAGTTGGGAGGCAGATTGAGGAGGGTAGGAAAGACATGTTTAGACAGGAATAAAGACAAGGATTATAGTAGACTTCTCACTGAAAATAATGCAAAAGGATAATGAAATAACATCTTAAAATTAATGGGAAAAAACACAAATCCTACCAACCTGGAATTCTATACACAGCTACTGTGTAATAAGCAACCTGGTGGCGTTTGTCCCCAGTTCCTAGGAAGGTGCCTCTGCTGCTGCTGCTAACTCTGTGCGACCCCACAGATGGCAGCCCACCAGGCTCCCCCAGCCCTGGGATTCTAAATCTTTGCAATTTCCCAGGTGATAGGAGTGTCTTCGTTATTCATGGTGGGGCCAGACACTTCATGTAAATAAGATGAGGAACCAAGGGAACAGAGAGCTGAAGCTTTAAGCCATCTGATATTACTCTGGCCTCCAGGGGTGCCAGAGACTGAGTTCAATCACATAGCCGATGAATCAATCAATCATGCTTACATAATGCAACTCCAGAAAGCACTATGGACGCCAGAGCTCTGATGAGCGTTCCTAGTTGATAATACTCTGCATATTGTTACACATCAGTGTGCCAGGAGAGCGAAGCATCTAGACTTCACGGAGAGAGGCACCAGAAACTTCACACACGGGACCCTCCCAGACTTCACCTTAAGTGTCTCTATTTTTACAGAGATATATTAAGCGGCTGGTTCTTAATATATCCTTTTTGCTATAATAAAACTGTATTTGTAAATATAGTTCTTTTATGATTTCTGCAAGTCATTCTAGCAAATTATTAAATCTGAGGAGGCAGTGGGAACACAGAACTTGTATCCAGTTGGTGAGAAGTATGAGTGGCCTGGGAACTGCCAATCATGCCAGTGATGTCTAAAGTAATGACAGTTTTGTGGAGGACTGTGGCCATAAACTAAGTTCTGCCCATTTCTGGGCAGTTAGTGTCAAAAGTCACTGTACCAGTGAAAATATTCTTAAAAAAAAAAAAAGGTGAAATAAAGATATTTTCAGATTTAAAAAAAGCCAAACAAAATCCTCAACAGAAGACCACACTACAAGAAATAGTTTCAAAATGTCCTTTAGGCACAAGGAAAATAATACCAGATGGAAATATGGATCTACACAAAAGAATGAAGAACACTGGAAATGTTAACTCCATGGGAAAATATCTAAGATTTTTTTCTTATTATTTAAATGTCTTTAAAAAATAATGTTTAAACAAAAATAACAAGGTAATGTGAAGTTTATATCATATATGAAAATAAAAAGGTTGAAGACAGTATAAAGGCTGGGAGGGTAGAAACGGAATAGTATTATTTTTATGCTACATGTGAAGTGGTTTAATATGGTGATAAAAATGTATATTATACATGCTAATCCAACTACTAAATAACAGAGAGTTACAGCTCATAAGCCAATAGAGGATATAAAATAAAATTAAAAAACACTCAGTCCCAAATGAAAGAGCAAATAAAGAAAAAAACAGATGGTACAATAAGAAAATAAATAGGAAGATGATAGATTTAAACCAAAACATTATCAACAACAATAGCAAATGAAATAGTATGGTGGTGGTGGTGGTGATTTAGTCACTAAGTCGTGTCCAAATCTTGCGACCCCATGGACTGTAGCCTACCAGGCTCCTCTGTCCATGGGATTCTCCAGCCAAGAATACTGGAGTGGGTTACCATTTCCTTCTCCAGGGGATCTTCCCAACCCAGGAATCAAACCCAGATCTCCTGCATTGCAGGCAGATTCTTTACCAACTCAGCTAAAAGGCAGCAATTAAAAGATAGAGATTGATGTTGTGGGGAGGGAGGTGGGAGGGAGGTTCATGTTTGGGAATGCATGTACACCCGTGGTGGATTCATGTCAATGTATGACAAAACCAATACAGTATTATAAAGTAAAATAAAGTAAAAAAAAAAAAAAAAAGATAGAGATTACAAGTAATAAATGCTGGAGAGGGTGTGGAGAAAAGAGAACCCTCTTACACTGTTGGTGGGAATGCAAACTAGTACAGCCACTATGGAGAACAGTGTGGAGATTCCTTAAAAAACTGGAAATAGCACCGCCTTATGACCCAGCAGTCCCATGACTGGGCATACACACCGAGGAAACCAGAATTGAAAGAGACACATGTACCCCAATGTTCATCGCAGCACTGTTTATAATAGCCAGGACATGGAAGCAACCTAGATGTCCATCAGCAGATGAATGGATAAGAAATCTGTGGTACATATACACAATGGAGTATTACTCAGCCATTAAAAAGAATACATTTGAATCAGTTCTAATGAGGTGGATGAAACTGGAGCCTATTATACAGAGTGAAGTAAGCCAGAAAGAAAAACACCAATACAGTATACTAACATATATATATGGAATTTAGAAAGATGGTAACGATAACCCAGTATGCGAGACAGCAAGAAAGACACAGATGTAAAGAACAGTCTTTTGGACTCTGTGGGAGAGGGAGAGGGTGGGATGCTTTGGGAGAACGGCATTGAAACATGTATAATATCATATATGAAACGAATTGCCAGTCCAGGTTCGATGCATGATACAGGATGCTTGGGGCTTGTGCACTGGGATGACCCAGAGGGATGGCACAGGGAGGGAGGTGGGAGGGGGGTTCAGGATGGGGAACACATGTACACCCGTGACAGATTCATGTTGATGTATGGCAAAACCAATACAATATTGTAAATTAATTAGCCTCCAATTAAAATAAATAAATTTATATTAAAAAATAGATTGTAAGCATGGATAAAAAAGAACTTCTTAAAGAAAGTATTGATATTCATAATATTGCAAAAAAGAAAAGATTGATCTCAGATATTTCACTGATAAATTCTACCAAACATTTAAGGAAAAAGTAATACCAACTACCTACAATCTCTTTCAACAGAAGCAGAAAGAATATTTCCTAACTTGTTGTATGAGACCAGTATTACCCCAATACCAAAACCAGATAAAGACATTACAAGAAAGGAAAACTATAGACCAGTATCTCTTACAAACACAGATGTAAAAATCTTCAACAATACATTAGAAATATAAAATCCAACAACATATAAAATATTATATATCATGATCAACTGGAATTTACTCCAGGTATGTGAGTCTGGTCCAACATTTGAAAGTCAATTAATATAAGCTACAACAACAGACTAAAGAGATAAAAACACATAATTGCATCAACTAACACAGAAAAAGCATTTGACAAAATCTAACCCCCATTCCTGATAAAAACTCTTAGCAAACTAAAAACAGGGGGGAACCTCCTCAAATTTGGAACTTCCCCAAAGTAGATAAGAACTTATCTACTTCTGTAGCTAAGAACATCTACAGAGGCTATGCTGCTAAAATCAGACTTCACTGGGAGAAAGTGGATGATTTCCTTTTCGGACTGAGAACAACGCTAAGGTGCCCCCTCTTACCACTCCTATTCAACATCATAGAAGAAGTGCTAGCTAGTTCAACAAGACAAGAAAATGACATAAAAGGTAAACAGACGGGGAAGTAAGATATAAAACTGTAGATGAAATGATTGTCTATGTAGAGATTAAAGAATCAGTAAGAACCAAAAAATTACTCTTGGAATTAATAAGCAATTATAGCAAAGTCACCGGATACAAGATACATGGCTAATATACAGTACAAGTCAATTGCTTTCCTTCATAACCAGCAATGAAGAATTAGTAGCTGAAATTAAAAACACAGTTATACAATTAACACAAAAATGAAATGCTTACATATAAATCTAATAAAATATATATACAATTTATATGCTATAAATAAAACTGGTTAAAGAAGTCAAAGATCTAAATAAATGAAGTGATACTGCTTGGTCATGGATTGAAAGATGTAATGTTGTTAAGCTGTCAGTTCAACGCTTCCCTAGTGGCACAGTGGTGAAGAATCCACCTACCAATGCAGGAGACGTGGGTTCAATCCCTGGTTCAGGAGGATCCCACATACCACAGAGTCACTAGGCCCATGCACAACTACTGAGCCTGTGCTCTAGAGCCCAGGAGCCACAACTGCTGAGCCACTGAAGCCTGAGTGCTCTCGAGCCAGTGCTCCACCACAAGAGAAGCCACAGCAATGAGAAGCCTGTACCCACAACTAGAGAGCAGGCCCAGCACAGCAACGAAGACCCAGCACAGTCATAAGTAAATAAATAAAATTATTTTTTTAAAAAAAGAAGTCAGCTTTTCCCACCCAGATCTATGGAGTCAATTTTAATCAAAATCCCACCAAACTAGTTTGCAAATATAAACAAAAGGATTCTAAAGCTTACCTGGGAAGGCAAAGTAACCAGAAAGTCAACACAATACTAAAAATAAATAAATAAACGATAAAGTTAGAGGACTGATATAACTTGATTTCAAGATTCACTATAAAGCTATAGAGATCAAGACAGTGTGGTATTACAGTCTTGCAATGGTTAGAAAGAAAATCACATTACAGAAAGTTAATCAGGACGAAAAAGCAGAGGGTGATGTCTAAGATGAAGGGATAAGCTAAACCTCAGAAAAACAACTAAATGAAGTGAACACAGGCAACTTTCCAGAAAAAGAATTCAGAAAAATCACAGTGAAGATGATCCAGGATCTCAGAAACACAAAGGAGAAGATGCAAGAAATGCTTAGCAAAGTCCTAGAAGAACTAAAGAACAGAGATGAACAATACGCCAGAAGGAATCAAGAGCAGAAGAATGGAGGCAGATGAATGGGTAATCTGGAGGACGGAATGGTGGAAACCATCACCTCAGAACAAAATATAGAAAAAAGAAAAAAAAGAAAAAATGAAGACAGCCTAAGAGACCTCTGGGACAACATTAAACACACCAACATTCACATTATAGGGGGCTCTGAAGGAGAAGAGAGAAGATATATGGAGAGATAATAGCTGAAGATGTACCTAACACGGGAAAGGAAATACTCAACCAAGTTTGGGAAGCACAGAGAATTCCAGGCAGGATAAACTCAAGGAGGAACATACTGAGACATATAGTAATCAAACTGAAGAAAACCAAAGACAAAGAGGAAATATTAAAAGGAACAAGGAAAAAGCAACAAATAACATACAAAGGAACTCCCAAAAGGTTATCAGCTGATTTCTCAACAGAAACTCTACAAGCCAGAAGGGAACAGCATGATATATTTAAAATGATGAAAGGGAAGAACCTACAACCAAGAATACTCTACCTAGCAAGACTCTCAATCAGATTTGATGGAGAAATCAAAATCTTTCCAGACAAGACAAAAAAAAGTTAAGAGAATTCAGCACCACCAAACAAGTTTTACAACAAATGCTAAAGAACATCTCCAGGCAGGAAACACAAGAGAAGGACAAGACCTACATATAATAAACTCAAAACAATTACGAAAATGGTAATAGGATCATACATATTGCTAATTCCTTAAATGCAAATAGATTAAATGCATCAACCGAAAGATGAAAACTTGCTGGATGGATGAAAACATGTGCATGTATGCACTTCCACTTACCACATCACTCTACTTAACCCCTCAAACTGTATGTAATTATTTTATATTGTTAGGTTAATCATGTTTCCATTATAGCTTGCAATTGTAATTATCTTTTTATTTTTTCACCTGGCTATTGATTGTGAAAACTGATAAACATTTTTTACTATTGTGGTTATGTAACTATTATTTGCTTAATACCACTGTATCATTATTAGTCAACAGAAACTAACAGAATTCTTTATTACTAAAACTACCATTTAATAGAAAAACCTGTAATCAAATTATAAAATCCAGATGCATTTCAGAATTATCTTGGACTTTTTTGAAAAATACAAATGCCCAGGTATTACTTTTTTTCTCCATAGCTCCAGATGTGTTCTAATGAGCAGCCATGTTTAAAAACAACTGGATTATATTATGATCTTTCACTTTTATCTAGTTTGTTTCACTTTTTCTACTTCATATTCAGTACTCCCATTTCATTTAGTTTATGTTTTTCAATTTCTCCATCTCTTTTGTTGTTTCTCAAGCCTTTATCAAATGTAGCAGTAAAGTTCCTATATACATAAATATATAGAGTATGTATAATATATATATTTTAGAAAATTTATGAGTTTTTGCATGGCTAAAAAATGTATGACATTTTGATTTCACTTGTTTGACTTAGTATGAATAGAATGCTAAATTTGTAATTTTTATTCACTCAAAACTTTGATATAGTTCCATGTATTTTGGTATCCAGTATTACTGTTAAAAATCTGGAAAATTTATGGTCTTAGAGATTTAAAAAATCTGAATGAAGCTTGAAATTTCTAATTCAATTCTGAGAATATAAAGAAATACTATGTAAAAAAAAAGGCAGGAAATTAGCATGTGATACAGTATTATTAACTGAAGTACAGATTTTGTTCAAGTTTCACAAAACTTTATGCTAGTGTCCATTATTTGTTTTCATACGTTATTTAAGAGCCCACATTATATTTAATTGCACTGAGCAGTTCCAGCTGTATGCAACAAATTCTAATAAATTCTCTTTTGATTATTATTCTATTATAAATATTTTCTAATTTTCCTTGTTATGACTTCTTAGATACATTCATTATTTAAAAGCGGAATCCCAAATACATGGGATTTTTTAGAGTATCTTTGGTATTAATTTCTCACTTTGATATTAATCTCTCATTAAATGCTTTCTTCTCTGCAATCACCCTCTGTGTTTTTTCAGTCTTCTAACTTCATTGAGGCTTTCAATGGCTAAGTCAAAGATTTCTCTTGGTAAATGTCATGTTGTACTTGAAAATATGTTGGTAATTTTCAAATATCTTTTGATATTGACTTCTAACATTATCCCATAGTGATGAGAGAACAGATTCTGTTATTTCAATACCTTTAGCCTATGAAATGTCTGCACCTTGTTTTATGCCCCTGGATATGCTCCAGCGTCTCCTAGTTCACAGTCTAGGGGAACTTGAATAGAATTTGTATCCTACTGTTGTGTGAAAATAAGTCTTAATTATGTTGAATTGGTTAATAGTGCTTTTCAGGTCTGCTCTATCCTTCTACTCCTCTGTATATTCATTCCATTAACTTTTGAGAGTTTGATATTGAAACTCCAACTAAAAGTCTTAATTTATCTACTTAAAAAATAATTGCAATATATAATGGAACTTTTTTCCATAAAAAAGACCAAAAAATCCAATAAAAGAAATCTGTGTTTTTCAAAAAAAAAAAGAAATGATAGCGTGGTATGGGTGAAAGAACAGACACATAGATGATGGAACAGAACAGAGCACCCAGAGATAAAGAAATGCAACTATATTCAACTGATCTATGATAAAGGAGCTTACGCAGTTCAACAGAGAAAAGATAGTTTTTCCATGAATGGTGCTAATCAGATGTCTGCATGCAAAAAAAAACCCACAGAAGAATCATCTAGATACAACCTTTCACAAAAACTAATTCAACATGGGTCACATAAATGATCCTAATATAACATCTGCCTAAATATAAAGCACAAAGCTATCAAACTTTTAGAAGATACATAGGGGAAAAGAAAGTGACCCTGACTCTGGTGATGAATTCTTAAGATAATGAAACCAAAAGCACGATCAATGAAAAAAATTAATAAGTTGGACTGCATTAAAATAAAAAGCTGCTCTGCAATGCACACTGTTAAGAGAATAAAAAAGACAAGCCATAGACTGGGAGAAAATATTTGCAAAACATGTTGTATTTTGGATACAAAAGACTTGTATCCAAAATAAACAAAGAACTTTTAAGCTCAACAATAAGAAACAAACCAATTTTATAGGGCGAAAAAGATCTGAACAGACATCTTACCAACGAAGATACACAGATGGCAAACGAGCACATGAAAAGTTGCTCAACATCATTTTTCATAGGGAATCATAAATTAAAACCATAAAGGGATGCCCATACACATCTATTAGAATGGCTAAAAAACTGACAATATCTAATACTAATAAGGATGTAGAATAACAGGAACTTATTCATTGTTAGTAGGAATGCAAAATGGTATAAGCCACCTTAGAAGATAGTTTGGCAATTTCTTATAATGCTAAACACAGTCTTATTGTATAATCCAGCAACTGTATTCCTAAGTAATTACTCAGTTGAGTAGAAAACTTTCTGTCCACATAAAAACTTGCACATAGAAGCTGATAGCAGCTTTATTGATATGTGCCAAAACTTGGAGCAGCCAATGTATCCTTTAGTAGGTAGATGAATATAACTGTGGTACCTGTAGACGATGAAATTACTCAGCACTAAAAAGAAATCAGTTATCAAATCATAAAAAGATGGATAATGAATGGAGTCTAAAGGCAAAAGGAACTAGATATACATACTCTGCTCCAGTCTATAAAGATGCTTCCCATGGGACTATGGGGAAAACAATTTTGACACTGGTACTGTGTACAGTGGAATTGAAAAACTAAATATATATGGATAATGGGTGGTTGGAGCCAAATTTTCATCATTTGAGTGGAAATTTATAGATCAGCAAGGGGTAGTAGTAAAGAATCTGCCTGCCAATGCAGGAGATGCAAGAGATGTGGGTTCTATTCCTGGGTCGGGAAGATCCCGGCACCCCACTCCAGTATTCTTGCCTGGAAAATGTCATGACCAGAGAAGCCTGGTGGGCTACAGTCCATGGGGCTGCAAAGACTCAGGTACAACTGAGCACCTGCGCACTCATCAACCAACCTGACCTAAATGACACTTAAAGAACATTACCAAACACATTCTTTTCAAGTAAACATGGAACATTTACTAAGATCATCTTCTGGTCTATAAAACAAGAAGATCCAATAAATTTTAACGAATTCAAGACATACAAAGTATGTTCTGTGAGCATAATGAAACTTAATTAGAAATCAATAATAGAAAGACCTCTGGAGAATCTCCAAATATTTGCAAACTAAACAACACACTTCAGAATAACTTGTGGATGAAAGCAGAAATGCAAAGGGAAATTAGAAAAGTATTATAAACTAAATAAAAATGAAAATATATCAGTTAAAGCAGTTTGATAGCAAGAAAAACATACCACTACATAAATACCTGTACTAGAAAAGAATGAGGGCCTTCCCTGGTGGTCCAGAGGCTAAGAATCTGCTGTGCAATGCAGGGGATGCAGGTTCGATCCCTGGTCAGTGAAGTAAGATCCCACACACCATGGAGCAACCAAGCCTATATGCCACAACTACTGAGCCCATGCCACAATTAGAGAGTCCATTAGCTGCAAGGAAAGATCCTGCACGATGGAATGAAGACTGGACGCAGCCAAGTAAATAAATATTTTTAGAAAAAGAAAATTCAGTTCAATGACCTCAGTTTTTATCGTAAGAAATTAGAAAAAGAAGAGCAAATGAAACCCAGAATAAAGAAAATCACAAAGATAACTGAAGAAATCAATTTAAAAACAAAGAAAGCCTATTTAACCTGAACTATGTGTGTCCTCTTTCTCCTCTGCTTGCCTATATTTGAACACTTGATGGCATTTACCAGAATTAAGGGCACCATATGGTATACATCTTTGTTTCAGTGTCAATGAGGTTAAGTACTTATTAATTTATCATTCTCTCATAGCTCAGTCAGTAAAGAATCTGCCTGCAATTCAGGAGAAGTGAAGTGAAGTCGCTCAGCCGTGTCTGACTCTTTGTGACCCCATGGACTATAGCCTACAAGGCTCCTCAGTCCATGGGGTTTTCCAGGCAACAGTACTGGAGTGGGTTGCCATTTCCTTCTCCAGGGGATCTTCCCGACCCAGGGATCAAACCCGGGTCTCCCGCATTGTAGGCAGACGCTTTACCATCTGAGCTACCAGGGAAGCAATGCAGGAGACCCAGGTTGAACTCCTGGGTCAGGAAGATCCCCTGGAGAAGGAAATGGCAATCCACCTCAGTACTCTTGCTTGGAAAATCCCATGGACAGATGAGCCTGGTGGGCTATAGTCCATGGGGTCGCAAGAGTCAGACACGACTTGGCAACTAAACCACCACCACCACCACCACCAAGGTTTACACATCTGTTCATTAGAACATTTTAGAGTTGGTTCACAATTCAACGTCTTAAATACCAAACATTGCCAAGATCACAGAATGGAAATGGCTTGCAAGTTATGGGAGTCATCACCAGGACATATCCAAAATCAGGCCTCTAGGTGTGAGACCGTAATCTCTGGCAAAAAGCATCCCTGTTTCAGGGGTAAATAACAATGGATTCCTACCACCTGGAAGCTGATGAAATAATAAACTGATTATAACAAGTATTCTTCCCAAATGGCCAGGCTCCAACATATTTTTCAAAAAAGATACTATTCTGACACCAACTGGGTGTACTTCAATTCTGACACCAACCTCAAAGAGTTAGTACAGACCCAACAGGTTAAGGGCAAAGTCCTTAATAAGACTGCCTCACTTTCTACATCAGCCATTTATCTTGGGAGGAGGGAGGTACCTGTACTTCTGACCTACTGACTATAAATCTGGAGGTTTCCATGTCTGCCTTCCTTCCAGCTACAATAATTCACTAGAACAACTCACAGAATTCATCTTCATATTCATCATTACATTTTATTAGAGAGGATGCACACAGGTGAAATCAGGAAAGGAACACAGAGCTCCTGTGCATCCTCCTCGTGGAATCTGGGTGCGTCCTGCTTCCTGGCACAATAAATGTGTTCACCAACCAGGAAGTGCTACTACGAGATTTGGTGTCTACAGTTTTCATTGGAGTTTCACTACGTAAGAACAACTGATTAAATCACTGGCTAAACAATGAACTCAATCTCCAGCTCCTTCCCCTCCTCATGAGGTTGGGCTGAACCAAAGTTCCAACTCTCTATTTATGTGGTTGGTTTTCCTGGTGACAAGACTCCATCCTGTAGCTATCTAGGGGGACACCTTGAGTTACTTCACTGGCATAGACTTTCTCAGAAAATTCCAAGGTTTTTAGAAGCTCTGTGCCAGGAACCTGGGATAAAGACCATAGAAATTATTTATTATATAGAAGCTAAGGTCTAAAATGTTTGTGCCTTTTTCTCTACTTTCCAATATTCATTTTATCAAGAGACCAAAAATCACTAGTATGAAGACTATGACAGAATAAAATCAGTATAATTTGAATTGGTCTTCTTTTGAGGGAAGATCAAGATGTGAACATTTTGAAGAAAATAATTAAATTGATTCTTCTTATGGACTTACATCCACAATTCTGGCTCTAGGGGAAAAAATTACATCATTGAAAGTAACTAATCCTTGAAAACAGCCAGAAATTGCTCAACAAGGACAAAAAATCTGATAGAAAACCCAGCACCCCAAGAAGCAGGTTTTCTCAACTTCACCAAGGAGTTGGAAGAAATTGTTAAAAGACAAGCAGTCATCCATCCCAGAGAAACAAGCTATAATAAAAGATAAATAGAACTGGGAGCTGTTACCTACAAATTGGCACTTGCCATCTACCTCTACAAGGATCAAAGTATGAGCCACTGCACTGCTGATCATCAACATCCCCTGAAAGGAATTCAGGGTGGAGATCAGAAATGAGGCAATCTGTGTTCTGGGAAAATCTGGCAGAACAGGTCTTCATATAGTTAGGTATTTTCAAGAGAAAATTTTATGAGTCCAGTTCATGCATCTCCTCATATCTAGAAAAGCACTAAAATCCTTCATGGTGATGACTGTTCCTCGTGACCAGCAGTAACCTTAACAAGACTGGCAGAAAACTTCTGCAAAAGTATGTGCTTGATTGCATCTATTCCCTGCTTCACCAAAATCACATATACACTGACCTTTCCCCCCCATCTCTTTGGAGCAGTTTATCCAAGCTATCTGAGATGCTATTTCCTGGGCTACAGTCCTCATTTTGATCCTCATTTTTCCCCAAATAAAACTTAACTCACAGCTCTCACGTTGTGCATTTTTTTCAGTTGGCAGAGCAATCAGCTGACCTTGAACCAGTTGCTTCATTTACACAGTTTAACTAGTAATAAAGTAATATAATTATATAGCAAGCACCTATATAAATACCATCCAGGTTAACGATGTCATCTTCCAAAATGCCTTCTTCTAGTCAAACCTTTCCAGTCAAAGCCCCTCCCCTTTTCCATTAAAGGTAAACACCCTGACTTTTATGGCAATCATTTCTTTACAGCTTTACCAACTAAACAGGCATCCTTAATACCTGAGTTTAGTTTTTCTCAATTAAAAAAGTTGAGATATAGGGAATTTCCTGGTGGTCCAGTGATTAGGACACTGTTCTTTCACTGCCAGCCCAGGTTCAATCGCTGGTTAAGGAATTAAGATCCCACAAGTCGCCTGGTGTGGCCAAAAAAAAAAAAGATGCAATTCACATGTAATAAAATTCCTTTTAAAGTGCACAGTGTAGCAGTTTTAGTACATTCACAAAGTTGTGCAAACATCACCACTATCTACTTCCAGAACATTTTTATCACTCAAAAAAGAAACGGCCCCTGTGAACAGTCATTCCTCATTCCCCTCACTCCCAAGACTCTGGCAATCACTAATCTACTTTCTGTTTCTATGGAATCACCCATTCTGGGCATTTCATAGAAACGGAATCATACAATATGTGACCTTTTGTGCTCTAGTTTGTTTTTAAACTCACCTAAGAAAATGCCAAACTGTTTTTGCAGAATAGATTACCAATGTATGGTTCCACCAGTAATGCTTAAGAGCTCCCATTGTTTCATATACTTATCTACACCTGATTCTGTCATTTTAATTTAAGCCATGTTTGATGGTAATAGAATGGTATTTCACTGTGATTTTATTTTGCATTTCCATAATAACCAATGAGATTAAAGTATCTTTTCACATATTTATTGGCCATTTAGATTGCTTTTGTGAACTACCTGTTCAAGTCCCTTGGCCATTTTCCAATCATACTATCTTTGTATGTCCTTTACAAAAAACTCACTGTATGCATTACCAATTCTCTTTCTGTCCTTTTTAAAAAATAAATATGTTCTACTGTATATCTTCTAAAAGTTTAGTGTTTTGGTTTTCACATTTAAATATACAATTCATGTATATCAAATTTTCATATGTGTACTTTAAATATCTTACCATTTTATTCATTAATTATATCTTACAGAAGCTGAAAAAAAAATTTTACCATTCACCTGGAATTGATTTTTGTGAAGTAAGAGCTAAGTCTTTCAATTTCCCCATATGAATGTCCAATTGTTCCAATGTTGCCGCTGTCATATATCAAATGGCCACATATATATGGATTTGTTTCTGGGATCTTCTTTCTTCTTCCCCTAAATCTATTATTCTCTTCAATTTCATTTAAGGGTGTCATCACTCATTAATCATCTGAACAGGAAATCTGGAGACAATTAGTTTTAATTCCAGCTGATCTGACCACATAACTTTTCCCTTCTAGTACTCCCTTGCTTACATCTTGACAAAGGCCGGGGCCTCTAACTGGTCTTTTTAAAATGCCAGCATATCTTTACTTTTGTATTTCCATACATCCTGGACATACATTTAGTATAGCCCTTAATAAATTAGGTGAAACTTGACTGTCCCTGTGGACACAGCTTTCCTTGCAGCTTTCTCAAGTAATGACTGCTTGCTTTCACCCTCCCCTTTGTACCACTGGGCCTTAAACATGGGGTAGTACCCTGCTGGCTCCTCATATTCTCTGCCAGGCACTCTCCAGCCCTACTTCTCTCTTGAAGTCAAGATTAATATATTGACATGCCCATCCCAGTGCTTAAAAGGCATCTCAAACTTAACATATTTAAGGGTTCCAAGGACCTGAGGTCCTGGAATCAAATGACTGATTTTGGGGGATATATCTGATGGCATAGGAGAAAGACTGGGTTAGTACCTGGAGAGAGGGAAGAAGGAAACTAAAATTATGGAAACAAAGTCTAAATATATGGTACAGGGCATATGTGACCAACGAAGTTTGGAGGAGAAACTCACTGGAAGATAGGTTCAAAGAACTGCAAGTCCTAAGCACTGAAAAGAACCTCAACATATCTGTATTCAAACTATCAAGGATAACAGAGGAGTTAGAACTGAAGAGTAAAAGTGAGTCAAGAACTAAGATATTTACAGCTGCAATGATGGTATTTAATGATAAGTGATAGTATTTAATGGTATGAGATTCAAAGTTTTGGGGCACTAGGAAGAAGAGAGGGACAATATTGAAAAGACAAGAACATCTACTCTCCCTTTCAGGCCCACTGATCAGAGGTCAGGGGAGGGGAAAGAGGGCAGCAGACAGCCAGTATTCTAACCTCTTTCCCTCTTCCCCAGGAGTTCATTAGAACTAGACTGATGGACTGAGTCCAAACGGTACATTGGAAGTCCTCAGAGTCAGAGAGGGATGAGAAAAAAAGGTCAGAACAGGAAATGTTCAGAGATTTACAGGAACTAGGAGTGTAGGAGATAGAAGGCTCAAATATCTGGGGGTTCCTGTCAGCCAGGCATAATGAAATTAGCCCATAGTGGATTCAAGACAGATAAGAGACGGGAAGACTGGAAGTGTTAGGGAGTAAAGAGGAGTGGGTTACTGGAGATTGCTCTTGACCCTGCATGACAGGGGCTGAAGGCTTAAGGAAGACACACTTTTAGTCCCACTACACCAGTTTAGAATCAGATGACATGGAACAAACATCATATAAATACACCCACTGACCTGTTAATCTTACTCTGAAAATACGATTCAGCAAGTTCATCCTACACATTTTTAGACAGTCTTTTTTTTCTCAGACAGTCTTTATGCCTATATATACTGGCATGCTGCAGTCCATGGGGTTGCAAAGAGTCACACATGACTGAGTGACTGAACGGACTGACTGATGCATATATACAAAAAGAATATGAAGAAGGATGTTTATTGCAACACTGAATAAAATAGTGAAGAACTGAAAACAATCTAAATATTTGTGCTAGTTATCAATCAGATATTTCTAAAATTCATCCTTTAATACCTTCTCTGTCACAGAGAAGATAATTCCTTTCAGTTCAGTTCAGCTGCTCAGTTCTGTCCGACTCTTTGCGACCCCATGGACCACAGCACGCCAGGCCTCGCTGTCCATCACCAACTCCCGGAGCTTATTCAAACTCATGTCCATCGAGTCGGTAATGCCATCCAACCATCTCATCCTCTGTTGTCCCCTTCTCCTCACGCCTTCAATCTTTCCCAGCATCAGGGTCTTTTCAAACGAGTCAGTTCTCATCAGGTGGCCAAAGTATTGGAGTTTCAGCTTCAGCATCAGCCCTTCCAATGAATACCCAGGACTGATCTCCTTTAGGATGGACTGGTTGGATCTCCTTGCAGTCCAAGGGACTCTCAAGAGTCTTCTCCAACACCACACTTCAAAAGCATCAATTCTTCGGCGCTCACTTTTTTTTATGGTCCAACTCTCACATCCATACATGACCACTGGCAAAACCATAGCCTTGACTAGACGGACCTTTGTTGGCAAAGTAATGTCTCTGCTTTTTAATATGCTGTCTAGGTTTATCATAGCTTTTCTTCCAAGGAGCAAGCGTCTTTTAATTTCATGGTTGCAGTCACCATCTGCAGTGATTTTGGAGCCCAAGAAAATAAAGTCTTTCAGTGATTCCATTGTTTCTCCATCTCTTTGCATAAAGTGATGGGACCGGAAGCCCATCTTAGTTTTTTGAAGCCATGATCTTAGTTTTTTGAAAGTTGCATTTTAAGCCAGCTTTTTTACTCTCCTCTTTCACTTTCATCAAGCCATGATCTTAGTTTTTTGAAAGTTGCATTTTAAGCCAGCTTTTTTACTCTCCTCTTTCACTTTCATCAAGAGGCTCCTCAGTTCCTTTTCGCTTTCTGCCATAAGGGTGGTGTCATCTGCATATCTAAGGTTATTGATATTTCTCCCGGCAATCTTGATTCTAGCTTGTGCTTCATCCAGCCCATCATTTTGCATGATGTACTCTGCATATAATTTAAATAAGCAGGATGACAAAATATAGCCTTGATGTACTCCTTTCCCGATTCAGAACCAGGTCCATTGTTCCATGTCCGGTTCTAACTGTTGCTTCTTAACCTGCATACAGATTTCTCAGGAGGTAAGTAAAAATTAAATTTAATTTAAATCTTAAATTATCTCTTTAAGAATTTTCCTCAGTTTGTTGTGATCCACACAGTCAAAGGCTTTGGTGTAGTCAATGAAGCAGAAGTAGATGTTTTTCTGGAACTCTCTTGTTTTTTCTGTGAGCCAATGGATGTTGGCAACTTGATCTTTCGTTTCTCTGACTTTTCTAAATCCAGCCTGAACATCTGGAAGTTCTCGGTTCACATACTGTTGAAGCCTGGTTTGGAGAATTTTGAGCATTACTTTGCTAGCGGGTGAGATGAGTGCAATTGTGTGGTATTTCGAACATCCGTTGGTATTGTCTTTCTTTGGGATTGGAATGAAAACTGACCTTTTCCAGTCCTGTGGCCACTGCTGAGTTTTCCAAATTTGCTGGCATATTGAGTGCAGCACTTTCACAGCATCATCTTTTAGGATTTGAAATAGATCAACTGGAATTCCATCACCTCCACTAGCTTTGTTCGTAGCGATGCTTCCTAAGGCCCACTCTACTTTGCACTCCAGGATGTCTGGCTCTAGGTCAGTGATCACACCATTGTGATTATCTGGGTCATGAAGACCTTTTTTGTATAGCTCATTCTTGCCATCTCTTCTTAATATCTTCTGCTTGTTTAGGCATTTCATTGAGAGCAAACACATTAAACTTTCCCAGTAGAGGGCGCTGGAGGGACACTGTACAACGAAGCAGCTCAGGGTGCAGTCCCAGCGACTATACCTTCCGTCAGTAGTGTGGCAGTGAGGACAGGCAGGGGTGCGCTGACCTAGTCACATGCTGTCAGCCTTGCATCCTAACCTGACCTAGTGATCACCTTTCCACAGTCCTCCCTGAAACGACACTGTATGCTCCAGGCATGCCCACACTAGTGCCCTGATGGCCTCTGCTTGCCTGGTTCACTCTTTATACCCTAGTGTTTGTCTCCCATGTTGTTCCTGAGGGATATAATATACTCCATGTCACCTACCCTCTGTGCAGGCCCGGATGCTGGCTGCTGTAAAGTGTCCTGGAGAGCTGCCGTGCTGATTGCCATGCTGATTGCTCAGGGGCTACGGGCCAGTTCTGCTCTTCTTTTATTGTCACAGTTTATAATTCTAATAAACTTCATCTGTTTAAATCACTGTGTGGTTTCTGTCTCCTAATTAGGCCCAGACTGCTATAATGTCCATCAATAAGAAAATTAATAAGAATGTCTTTGAAAGGCTGATTAGTGGAATGGACACAGTTGAGAAAATAATCTCTGACCTTGAGGAATGATACTAGAAATTTCCAAAACTAAAAAGAGAGAGGAAAAAAAAGACTGAAATTAATAGAACAGAATATCCAAGAACTGTGGGACAACTACAAAAGGTGTTAAGACTTGTGTAATGGAAATGACACAGGAAGAAACGGAAGAAATATTTGAAACAATAATGACTGAGAATTTACCCAAATCAATGTCAGACACCAAACCACAGATCCAGGAAACTCAGAGAACACAAAGCAGGATTAAATGCCAAAAAAACTATACCCAGCATACTATATTCAAACTTAGAAAAAAAATCAAAGACAATGAAAAAAATCTTGAAAGAAACCAGATGGTAAAAAGATCTTATCTACAGAGAAGAAAAGAATTATATTCTACTTCTCAGACATCACGCAAACAAGGGAGCTGAGAGGGAAAAAAAACCCACCAACCTAATATTCTGTACTCTACAATATTATTCTTCATAAGTGAAAGAGAAACTAAGATTTTCTTAGACAGTCAAACATTGAAGAAATTTGTTGCCAACAGACCTGCCTTACAAGGAATGTTGAAAGTTCTAAGAGAATTCCCTGGTAGCCCAGTGGTTGGGACTTGCAGCTTTCATTGCCCCAGGCCAGGTTCAACCCCTCGTCAAGGAACTAATATCTTGCAAGCTGTGCCGTGTGGTAAAAAAAATCAAATAAAAAAGTTCTAAGAGAAGTAAAATGATATAGGTCAGAAACTTGGACCTACATAAAAGAACAGCATTAGGGGTGAAATTAGTAAAGGTAAAATTAAAACCTTGATATCTTATATTTTTTATTTAACAGATAACAGTTTGTTCAAAATAATAATAGCAAAAACACATTTAACTATGTATTCATAAAAACATTCTATCCATGTTTTTATGCTTATGGATATGTGAAATGAATGAGTGCAATGAAACAAAGGATGAGGGGAGGAATTAGGATTATTTTGTTATTATAAGGAATTTATACTACCTCTGAATCAGTATAATGTTTTTTGAAAGTGGATTTGGATCAGCTGTGAATGTATTCTGAAAAATCTAAAACATACACAGACACACAGAAAAAATACAGGACAATACAGCTGATATGCTAACAAAGGAGAGAAGCATAAATCATATACAGCGCTCCATTAAAACCAGAAGAGAGTAGAAGACAAAAACAGGAACAAAGACCACAGGCAACAAATGGAAAACAGTAGCAAAAATGGTAGATACGAGTCTAACTGGAGAAGGAAATGGCAGCCCACTCCTGTATTCTTGCCTGGAGAAGTCCATGGACAGTCCATGGGTTCGCAGCAAGTCGGACACAGCTGAACGACTTAACACACACAAATCTAACTATATCAAAGAGCTGGACCATAAAGAAGGCTGAGCACCAAAGAACTGCTGCTTTTGAACTGTGGTGTTGGAGAGTTTTGAGAGTCCCTTGGACTGCAAGGAGATCAAACCAGTCAATCCTAAAGGAAATCAATCCTGAATATTCAATGGAAGGACTGATGCTGAAGCTGAAGCTCCAATGGAAAGAGCCAACTCATTATAAAAGACCCTGATGCTGGGAAAGATGAAGGTGGGAAGAGAAGGAGGTGACAGAAGATGAGATGGTTGGACGGCATCACAGACTCAATAGACATGAGTCTGAGCAAGCTCCAGGAGATGAAGCACAGGGAAACCTGGCATTGCTGCAGTTCATGGGGTCACAAAGAATTGGACACGACTGAACAACTGAACAACAACTATATCAATGCGAGCGTGCTAAGTCGCTCAGTTGTTTCTGACTCTTTGCAACCATGTGGACTGTAGCCCACCAGGCTACTCTGTCCATGGGATTCTCCAGGCAGGAATACTGGAGTGGGTTGCCATGCCCTCCTCCAGGGGATTTTCCCAACCCAGGGATCAAACCCACATCTCTTACATCTTCTGCATTGGCAGGCAGGTTCTTCACCACTAGCACCACCTGGGAGGCCCAACTATATCAATAATCACCTTAAACGTTTATCAGTTCAGTTCAGTTCAGTCGCTCAGTCGTGTCCGACTCTGCAACATGCCAGGCCTCCCTGTCCATCACCAACTCTCGGAGTTCACTCAAACTCATGTCCATCAAGTCAGTGATGCCATCCAGCCATCTCATACTCTGTTGTCCTCTTCTCCTCCTGCCCCCAATCCCTCCCAGCATCAGGGTCTTTTCCGATGAGTCAACTCTTCCCATCAGGTGGCCAAAGTATTGGAGCTTCAGCTTCAGCATCAGTCCTTCCAAGGAACACCCAGGACTGATCTCCTTTAGGATGGACTGGTTAGATCTCCTTGCTGTCCGAGGGACTCTAAAGAGTCTTCTCCAACACCATAGTTCAAAAGCATCAATTCTGCAGTGCTCAGCTTTCTTCACAGTCCAACTCTCACATCCATACATGACCACAGGAAAAACCATAGCCTTGACTAGACGGACCTTTGTTGGTAAAGTAATGTCTCTGCTTCTCAATATGCTATCTAGTGAGTGAGTGAAGTCACTCAGTCGTGTCCGACTCTTTGCAACCCCGTGGACTGTAGCCCACCAGGCTCCTCTGTCCATGGGATTCTCCAGGCAAGAATACTGGAGTGGGATGCCATTTCCTTCTCCAGGTGATCTTCCTGACCCAGGGATCGAACCCAGGTCTCCCGCATTGCAGGCAGACACTTTAACCTCTGAGCCATATCTAGGCTGGTCATAACTTTCCTTTTAAGGAGTAAGCATCTTTTAATTTCATGGCTGCACTCACCATCTGCAGTGATTTTGGAGCCAAAAAAAATAAAGTCTGACATTGTTTCCGCTGTTTCCCCATCTATTTCCCATGAAGTGATGGGACTGGATGCCATGATCTTAGTTTTCTGAATGTTGAGCTTTAAGCCAACTTTTTCACTCTCCTCTTTCACTTTCATCAAGAGGCTTTTAGTTCCTCTTCACTTTCTGCCATAAGGGTGGTGCCATCTGCATATCTGAGGTTATTGATTCCAGCTTATGCTTCCTCCAGCCCAGCGTTTCTCATGATGTCCTCTGCATATAAGTTAAATAAGCAGGGTGACAGTATACAGCCTTGACATACTCCTTTTCCTATTTGGAACCAGTCTGTTGTTCCATGTCCAGTTCTAACTGTTGCTTCTTGACCTGCATATAGGTTTATATTCTAAATTAAAAAGATTGGGACTGGTACATAGATTAAAAAAAATAAAAACAAGACCCAACTAACTGTAGTTTTACAAGGAAGCCTTTTAAAATATAAAGGCACATGTAAATTAGAAGCAAATGGATAGAGTAAGAGATCTGCTAACACTAATCAAAAGAATGTGGAAGTAAGTACATTCCAGACATTTTGAGGAAACCCAATCCCAAGGAAAAGCAGTGCTAAAGAATGTTCAAACTACAAGACAATTGTACTCATTTCACAGGCTAGCAAGGTAATACTCAAAATCCTTCAAATTAGGCTTCAACAGTATTTGAATCGAGAACTTCCAGATGTACAAGTTGGGTTTAGAAAAGGCAGAGGAACCAGAGATCAAATTGCCAACATTTGTTGGATCATAGAGAAAGCAAGGGAATTCCAGAAAAACATTTACTTCTGTTGCATTGACTATGCTAAAGCCTTTGACTGTATGTTTCACAACAAACTGTAAACAATTCTTAAAGAGATAGGAATAGCAAACCATCTTACCTATCTCCTGAGAAACCTGTATGTGAGTCAAGAAGCAACAGTTAGAACCTTACATGAAACAAGTGACTGATTCAAAATTGAGAAAGGAGTACGACAAGGCTGTATATTGTTACCTTGTTTATTTAACTTATATGCAGAGTACATCATGCAAAATGCCAGGCTGGATGACTTACAAGCTGGAATCAAGATTGCTGGGAGAAATATCAGCAACCTCAGATATGCAGATGATACCCTGAAATGGCAGAAGGCAAAGAGGAACTATAAGAGCTTCTTGATGAGGGTGAAAGAGGAGAATGATAAAGCTGGCTTAAAACTCAACATTAAAAAACTAAGATCATGGCATCTAGTCCCATCATTCATGGCAAATAGAAGGGGAAAAAGTGGAAGCAGTTTTCTCTCTTGGGATCCAACATCACTGAGGATGGTGACTGTAGCCATGAAATTAGAAGACGCTTGTTTCTTGGAAGGAAAGCTGTGACAAACCTAGACAGTGTATTAAAAAGCAGAGACAACACTTTGCCAACAAAGGTCTGTCTAGTCAAAGCTATGGTTTTTCCAGTAGTCATGTACGGATGCGAGAACTGGACCATAAAGAAGGTGCACACTGAGAACTGATGTTTTTTAATTATGGTGCTGGAGAAGACTCTTCAGAGCTCCTTGACAACAAGGAGATCAAACCAGTCAATCCTAAATGAAATCAACCCTGAATATTCATTGGAAGGACTGATGTAAAGCTGAAGCTACAATATTTTGGCCACCTGATGGGAAGAGCAGACTCATTGGAAAAGACCCTGATGCTGGAAAAGATTGAAGGCAAAAGGAGAAGAAGACAGCAGAGTATGAGATGGTTGGACAGCATCACAGACTCAATGGACATGAACTTGGGCAAATTTCAGGAGATGGTGAGGGACAGGGAGGCCTGGTGTGCTGCAGTCCATGGGGTGCGAGAGTGAGACATGACTTTTTGACTGAACAACAACAACAACAACAAATTTAATTGAAAAGAATTCACCCATCTGCTTTCAGATCACAGTAGAACTAAACTAATAATCAATAAACAGAAAGACAATTGGGAAAACCCCCAAATATTTGAAGATTAAACAACACAGTTCAAAATAACACATAGGTCAAAGAAGAAATCTCAACAGAAAATTTAAAGTATTTTTAAGTAAATAAAAATGAATATACAACTTACCAAGTTAGGGCAATGGGGTGAGGGAGCGTGAGGTACACACTACTGGAAATAAGACAGGCTACAAGAGGGACTTCCCTGGCAATCTGTGGTTAAGACTCTGGGCTTCCACTACAGGGAACATGGGTTTGATCCCTGGTAGGGGAATTAAGACCCCTTATGATGCATGATGTGGCTGAATAAAAAAAAAAGATATGCTACAAGGATGTATTGTACAACATGGGGGAATATAGACAATATTTCATAGTAACTGTAAATGGAGTATAACCTTTAAAAATTGAATTTTGGGATTTCTCTGGCAGTCCAGTGATTAAGATTCTGCGCTTCCAATGCAGGGAGCGTGCATTCAATCTCTGGTCAGAGAACTAAAATCCTACATGCCCATGCCGCGTGCGGTAGCCAAAAATTAAAAATTGAATCTTGATTAATTAATTAAGGAAGATTTAAGATTAATCACCTAAGCCTCCACCTTAAGAAGCCAGAAAAGGAGCAAATTAAATTTAACATAAGCAGATGAAAAGAAAAAATACTGGAGCAGAAATCAATGAAATTGGAAACAGGAAATCAATAGAGAACATCAACAAAACCAAAAACTGGTTCTTTGATAAGATCCACAAAATGGACATGCCTCTAGCCAGGCTAACTAAGGGAGAAAACAGAGAAGACACAAGTCACTAACATCAGAACAGATACTGCATTACCACAGATTCCATGGCCATTGTATGCGAAGTCGCTCAGTCGTGTCCGACTCTTTGCGACCCCATGGCCATTAAGAGGATAATAAAGGAATATTATGCACAACTCTATGCCCACAAATTTGATACCCAGATTTAAATACACCCAAAACCTACCAAATCTCACACAAGAAGAAACAGACAATCTGGATAGGCTTATATCTATTAAAAATTTAATCAATAATTAGTAATCTTCTAAAACCGAAAGCAGCAGGTCCCAGATAGGTTCACTTGTGAATTCCATCAAACATTCAAAAAGAAATTATACCAATTCTCCACAATCTTTTCAAGAAGACAGAAGTGGAAGGAATACTTTCTAACTGATTCTATGAGGCCATCATTACCCAAACACCAAAACCAGGCAAAGACATTATAAGAAAAGTCACTAAAGACCAGTATCTCTCATGAACATGGAAATAAAATCCTCTGCAAAATATTAACAAATCCAGTTCAACAATGCATAAAAAGAATTATACACCATAACTAAGAGGGTTTTAATCCTAGGTATGCAAGGCTAGTTCAATATTTGAAAATCAATTAATGTAAACCATTACACCAATAGCTAAAGGAGCAAAATCAAATGATCACATCAACAGATCAGAAAAAGCATTTGACAAAGTCTAAAATCCATCTATAAAAAATCGTTCAATTAATTAGGAATGGAAGGGAAGTTCCTCAATTTGGTAAAGAACATCTACAAAAAAATACAGCTAACATTGATACTTAATGATAAGAAACTTCAAGCTTTTCTGCCAAAATCAGAAAAATGGCATGACTATATCTTCTACCACTGCTTTTCAACATCATACTGGAAATTCCAGCTAATACAATAAGCTAAAAAAAAGGAATTAAAAAGTATACAGATTGGGAAGGAAGAAAGTATATAAACTGTCTTTGTTTGCAGATGACATAATGGCCTATGTAGAAAATCTGGGGGGAAAAAATCAACAAAAACCCTTCTGAAACAAGTAAGTGATTGTATCAAAGTTGCAGGATACAAGGTTAATGTACAAAAGTCAACACTTTATACCATCAATGAACAAGTAGAATTTGAAATTAAAAATATTATCAATCACATTAGCACCCCCAAAATGAAATAATTAGGTATAAATCTAACAAGTTATAAATGTACAAGATCTACATGAGGAAAATTTAAAAACTCAGATGAAAGATATCAAAGAAGAACTACTTAAATGTAGAGAGTTTCCACATTCATGGATAGGAAGACTCAACGCTGTCAAGATGTCAGTTCTTCCCAACTTGATCTGTAGATTCAATACAAACACAATCAAAGTCTCAGCAAATTATTTTACGGGTGGAGAAACTGATCCTAAAGTTTATATGCAGAGGCAAAAGATCCAGAATATCCAACTCAATACTGAAGAAGAACAGAGTTGGAAGACTGAGATTACCAAACTCAAGACTTACTCTAAAGCCACAGTGGTCAAAACTGTGCGATTTTAGAGGAAGAACAAATAGATTAACTGAATAGAACAGAGCCAGAAACAGACCCAGAAAAATGTGAATTAACTAATGCCTGACAAAGGAGCAAAAGTAATACAATGGAAAAAAGACATTCTTCCTAACAAACAGTGCTACAATGACTGGACAGCCACCTGAAAAAAAAGATTAGATGCAAATCTTCATGAAAATTGATTCAAAATGGATCACAGACCTAATCATAGAACACAAGACCACACTCCTAGAATATAATGTAGGACAAAACCTTGATGACCTGAGACAGGACAATGACATTTTAGATGCAATACCAGATGTACAATCCATGAAAGAAATAATTGATAAGCTGGTCTAGAGTAAAATGAAAAACTTCTACTCTGCAAGAGGAGAAAGCAAGCCACAAATATTAATACTTGCAAGAGGCATCTGATAAAGGACTGTTATTCAAAACATACAAAAAAACCACTTAAAACTCCACAATAAGAAAATAAACAACCTGATTCAAAAGTAGGGAAAAGATGTGAACAGACACATCATCAATGAAGATACACAGATGGCAAGTAAGCATATGACAAAATCTTCAATACCATGTATCGCTAGGGATACGCAAATTGAAACAACAAGGTACTACTATAAATGTATTAGAATGGCCAAATTAAAAAACACTGACAATGCCAAAAGTTAGAAAGTTTCTGTAAAGCAACTGAAATTCTCATTTGTTGCTGGTGGGAATGTCAAAATGGTTCAGCCACTTTATAAAACTACCCTTAACCATACAGTCTAGCAATCACCCTCCTTGGTATTTAACCAAATGAACTGAAAATTTATGTACACATGAAAACCTGTGAGTGGGAGTGGTATGTCCAGACAATGGAATATTATTCAGCACTAAAAAGAAATGAGCTGTCAAACCATGATAAGATATGGAAGAAAGCTAAATGCATAGTACTAAGAGAAATGAACCAATCTGAAGAGGCTACATACTGTATGATTCCAATTACATGACATTTTGGAAAAGGCAAAACTATGGAGACAGTGACAAGATTAGTGGATGTCAGGAGTTGGGGTACAGAGTGATGAACAGATGGGACACAGAGGATTTTAGGGCAATAAAACTCCTCTGCATGATACAACAGTGATAGACGCATGTCACTATACATTTGTCAAAACTTATATAATGCACCAGAAGAGTGAACCCTAATGTAAACTAGAGGTTTTGGGTAATACTGACGTGACAATGCAGGTTCAACAGCTGTAACAAATGTACTAATCTGGTGCTGGATATTGACGGTGCGGAAGGTGGTTACATGTGTGGGGACAGGGTATATGGGAACTCTGTACCATCTGCTCAGTTTCACCATGAATCTAAAACTGCTCTTAAAAAAGTTTATCAATTAAAAGAAAAAAAACACAATGAACTAGAAAGGTTCCACTTCTAGAATGGCTAAGTGCCTACTTAATTGACCTTACGTATAGTTATAATCTAGTTATATATGTTGTTCTTCAGTTGCTAAGTCATGTCCAACTGTTTGTGACTCCATGAACTGTAGCAAGCCAGCTTTACTATGTCCCTGAGTTTGGTCAAACCCATGTCAGTGATGCTATCCAACTGTCTCATCCTCTGTCACCTAGTAAATATTTAATATTGAACTAAACTGTATGAAATGAACCTACTTTCAACTCAACAGACCCCATATTATTTAACACATTCCAGACTTTAAAGTGAAAATAAAGAGTCTTAGAATATTCTGTGGATCCAAATATCAGGATGTATAAGATTTTAGAATTAATCCGATATGAAGTTTGATCTTTCTCAACATTGGGTTAAGTAAAGAGTCCACAGTCATGAACTAGGCTTTAACATCAGTTCTTCCTCCCTGGATCTGAGGCCTACCTAGATTTTCTGCAGTGTTTAAGAGAGATGATGATAGCTAACATTTATGGAGTACTGGGGAGCCTGGTGGGCTGCCGTCTATGGGGTTGCACAGTCGGACATGACTGAAGTGACTTAGCAGCAGCAGCAGCAAGCATGTTATATGTATTAACATAAAGCTAGAGTCCGCAGACCCAGGCAGGCTGAAAAGGCCAGATGATGTTCTCGATCAAAGTCTCTGAGTAGGGAAGATTTAGTTCTAAACTCTGTCAGCAATCTAAATGAAGAGATAATCATATCAGAGAGAAGCTGCAAGTAGTAACTACTGCCTGGCATTCACATTACAGTTGTGATACTATGTTCAAGATTTGGAAGTGCTAAATTAGTTTCTACATGATGAAAAAGTCCAAGTCAGATATATGCTGAGTTTTTACAAAGTTCATGGTTAGAATGCACTACCTGAGCTAACACCTACCCCAGTCCATTTTGAGGGAAAAGTCCCTATGCACAACGAGAGGTCCGCTTTAAAAGCCAAGCAGGTCTAGTTCCTTGGGTCTCCCTGTGCTCTTGGTGGTGTCTTCTCATGTTAGGGTCAGTATAGTGTTTGAGAATTCTACTGATTCTTGGAAAAGGGTCATGAGCACACTGAATAGCTGGATCTTAGTGAGTCTGATAAAGTGAGACCCTTATCTCAAGGACACAGATCAGTTTCAGAATCACTTGATTCTTAGGGTGCTCAAACAACTATTCCCCATTCATCCTCAGAGTCATTCTCCAAAGACACACTAAACTATAAGCAAGGAGACAAACTCAAGTGGAACAGACCTGTCTTATTTGGCTTAATGCTATACTGTTTCACTACTTTGGTACCTTTTTATTGCCCAAGACAGGCCTTGTAGATTATCAAATCTAGGCAGCAATGGCTTCCTATGGGTCCAAGCCTGCTCTATTTCCATTATCCCTAGGTCTGGAACTTCCACTGTAAACAGCATAGCAGTGAACAGTGTAGAGCAACTCCTTCCACAAAGCTGAGCCCCCTGGTCTGACTCCCCTGGGATTTAAGAATACATATCTAGACTAAAACACGGGGCTAACTCCAATGAGGTCCTCTGCCTCACAATTTTTATATATTCCTTAGTCAGATGCAAGTACATCAGTCCTTATACTGCCTAGAAGAGTCCATATTCCAAATGAATGCATGAGATCAGTGATTCCACATACTGGAATTGAAGTAAATGTCAACATGAAACAAACAGTTCTCCCACTACTGTTGACTCCTGTTCTAACAGAGGGAAAGTTATTAGGAGTCCTATGAGGCAGAAAACCATCTGTGTAAGCCCTAATTCTTGGGCAAGGTAGGACAAAATGTTAATGGAGGCCTCATCACATGGTCCCAGAGGACCGGAGTCATAACACACTCTCAACACACCAGAACAGGGGTGGTGGACCCAAGACATGCACAAGACCGAAAGGAATATTGACAGGTCAAGGCAAGAACTAAGAGTCAAAAACAGACTGAACACACTCTCCCACAGAAAGCATGCCCATGAGTTCTGCCTGCTTCAGCCAGCCAAGTGAAGAAACAATATATTGTAACATGATGAACCTCACACAGCGAGAAGAGGAAAGAAATTGGGCATCTGTGACCACTCTTGTATTCCACTTTTCTTAATCTTTAAGCACTCACCTGTGTGGCCATGGAGTGGTGAGTGCGGCCGTGGTAGTGTAGGTGACGTACTAGAGGTCACAATCAAACTCTTGCGGTTACTTGTCCGACAGCTGCAATGAAAACACAAATGTCAGTTATAACAGGGTTGCATCATGGGCCCACAGAACTTAAGCAGCTACTGAGAGACAAAGTCACATCATTTCATGAGCTGAGCAGTGTAACACTTTGAACTGGGTTAGCAATTACTGTTTGTACAGTGAGATTTCATAATTTATTGTGTTCCATCTTGCAATAACTTTTGTCACTGTCTTGACTTTTTCTTGTATTGCCACTACACTTTTCCAATGTGCAGGTTTTGCTTCCCAAGCAAATATCCAGGGAGTTCCCTAAATGTAATAACCATGCACTAAATGGTATATATTGAAGAGTGACCACTGCAAGTTTGATTCAGAAAACAAAAAACACAAGCCATAAATATTCTCATCTCTCATAAAAATTAATGTTCTTGCCATAAAGATGAAATTATTAAATCTATGGAATTTATCTTTGACAAACTGCTTAATCAATTAATTAATAGTGTCATTTCACCATAAATTTCAGAGCAGGGCTGGGTTCCCTCTACAAAGTTGGCTTTCCTTTACATTTTAATGCCTGAGGATTTTTCTAGTGCTTGGAGAAAGTCAAATCATGTTGAAAAGTCATTTCATGCTCAACCTGTTATGTAAAATGTATGTAAATTTATTTGAAAGTTAGCCCATCTTTTAAAGGCATTAAAGAAGCCTGGTCATTTATATTCATCGAAACAAATATTTAGAGCTTCCCTGGTGGCTCAGGTGGTAAAGCGTCTGCCCACAATGTGGGAGACCTGGGTTCAATCCCTGGGTCGGGAAGATCTCCTGGAGAAGGAAATGGCAACCCACTCCAGTACTCTTGCCTGGAAAATCCTATGTATGGAGGAGCCTGGCAGGCTACAGTCCATGAGGTCACAAAGAGTTGGACACAACTGAGGGACTTCACTTTCACTGTTTTTCAAACAAATATTTACTGAACATCAACTGCACACCAGGCACCATTCCAGGTGCAAGGGAAGCCATAGAGAACAAAAGAAAATCTCTGTCCTCAAATGGCAGTAAACAGTGACATGAAGAAAGAGACAGAATGTTTAAGAAACAGCAAAGAACTCACGTAGGTGGCAGGAGGGGACAATGACAAGGAAAGAAGTAGGTTACAGAAGCTATGGGTATAGACTGCAGCCAGACTCTGTAGGGCTGCCAGACTGCTGTAAAGAACTATTGGAAATGTGATAAGGAAATCACTGGAAGGATTGTGATCAATCTCAAGAGATTATGATTAAAAATGACACGAACCCGTCCCTAAGAAACCATCAGGAATCATCCGATCACATCTCACATGCCCTTATTACCCCCTGTTACCACCAAAGGCCCAAGTCTTCCATCTCTAATTTGACACAGTCTCCCTCTGCTCCTTAATCTTAAAAAAAAGAAAGAAAGAAAGAAAGCTTACACCATGCCTCCCCGAACTCAGTCTGTCATCAGCAAACTATAATCTTCACTTATTTTCTCAACATTCAGTTTCAATTCTGGCTCTAACTGAAACCTTGCTATCCCCCAGGACACCACAGTTCTGGTGAAAATTCCAATCCTTTTAAACCCAACTTTCCATCTATTTTGCAACTGCACTCAGGCGGCCGACGGTGAATGAAGAAAAATCCAAAATCATGTTGGCTGGTGTTTCTTTATGTTTATGATGATAAATATCAAGTGGATCCATACTACGTCTACTTAGGTAACACACTCTCTCTCCAAGACAACTCACATCTCAAGACTAATCCACATCTTCTCCCCAAACCTCCAGTACTTCTTCCCTTCCCCAAACCCTATCCTCATCGCTGACTTGGCTTTTTATTCAACTAGGGGTAAAAAGAATCAAAACAAAAAGAAGTACTACATATTTCTGCTCCAAAAAATCTTACTAACCTGGAGAATTTCCTGGTGGTCCAGTGGTTAAGAATCCGCCTTCCAGTGCAGCGGACGCAAGTTTGATCCCTGGTCAGGGAACTAAGATCCCACATGCTGTGGGGCAACTAAGCCCACGTGCCACAACTGCTAAGCCTGTGTGCTCTGGAGTCCACATGCCACAGCCAGAGCCCGTGTGTCACAACAAAAGAATGTCGCAACTAAGATCTGACCCAGTTAAAAACAAATAATAAATATATTTTTTAAATCTATCAGCCTGAATCTATATACATACACTGACTTTCCCATTAACAATAGCAGAAGACCATGTTGCTATGAAAGTCAACTCCCTGACTCCCTATTCAAGAAGTCTGTACCTCCACTGTCTTCCTTCTCCTATAACATGAATTTCTACATCCTATTGGGTCATTCTCATCATCATAAAAACATGCTGTCATTTCTTACATATCAAGAAAATTAGAATAAAAACTTTCATAGACCTCTCCCAACTTTGCTCCCCTGTTTGGGAAAAAGTCCACGTAGGAATTCTGTACTTGTTATCCTCATATCTCATTTCCTATTATCTCTTTTTTTTAAAAAAAATTACTTTTGGCTGTGCTGGGGCTTGGTTGCTGCACAGGTTTTTCTTCAGTTGTGGAGAGGGATGGGGGGGCACTCTCCAGCTGTGGTACGGGGACTTCTCATTGCGGTGGCCTCTCTTGCTGCAGAGCATGGTCTTAGTTGCTCCGAGGCATATGGGGCCCTCCCTGATTAGGGATCGAACTCATCTCCCATATTGGGAAGTGACTCCTTTACCACTGGGCCACAAGGGAAGGCCCTCCCGTTCTCTATTTAACCCACTCTAGACTAGATAATCAACATCTCTCTTGCCTGTTATCAAGGTCACCACTAACAACAGTCAATTCTCAGTCTTTGTCTATGTAACCTCTCAACATCATTCAACAGTTATAACTTCTTCTTCTAAAAAACAAATTGGGATTCAATTTATATTCAATTAGGTGTTCTGTTCAATGAGCCCTGACAACTGTACACATTTATATAACACATCCAAAACAAAAGACAGTGATTCTATTACCCCAGAAAGTCCCCAAGTGCCCCTTCTGGTCAAAGCTACTGTG
Organism: Budorcas taxicolor; assembly: GCF_023091745.1. Lineage (NCBI taxonomy): Eukaryota > Metazoa > Chordata > Mammalia > Artiodactyla > Bovidae > Budorcas > Budorcas taxicolor. The sequence continues at coordinate 100,339,584 of NC_068912.1, forward strand.
AGTCCATTTTATTTCCTTTATTGGCTTATTACCTATCAGTTCAGTTTAGTTCAACCATAGCTTTGACTAGACGGACCTTTGTTGGCAAAATGTTGTCTCTGGTTTTTAATACTCTGTCTAGGTTTGTCATATTTTATGGAATGTACATATGAAATCACATCAACCCTTAGAAAGCTTATTTGGACCGAGGGGATCTTGAGTAGAAAGATACCCAAGGTCTCCTGTACTAGGGTTCACACTATCTTCTTCAACAGGCATGCCCTCCCTCTTTAACTTACTCAATTCTACCCATTCCACAAGAACCATGAGTTCAAACGTGGTTTTGTGTGAGTTCTCTTTTATTCTTCCAAGCAGGATGAAAAAATGAAACAGTTTTCAGACATTAGACAACAAGCAATGTAGGATAGTGATCACTTAAAGAGAAGGGAAACAAACAAGGTGAATCCTACAACTGCCTGAGCTTACTACCTGGAAAGACATGCCCATAACAGCACAGAGAGAAGATGGCCTGCACAGAACCTGGGGTGGAAGAAACTTCCTTAAGAAAAAGAGCAGGTGGAATCACTCCCTGGTACTCAAACAGGGTTGGGAACAGTTTGTGTTTCCACCAGACAGAGGTGGGAAACCTGGTTACTAACAGGGAATTAGCAAGGAAAAATTAGTCCAAATGCTAACCTGGTCCTACCTAACAAAGCTTAAAAGCAATCCTTAAAAGATCAAATTATTTCCAAGTAATTTAACTGTGCCCCAGAATAAGGCTCAAAAATAATACTGAAAGAAGCAAAAAACAAAAACAAAAAACCTCTGTCAATACACAGTCAAATTCAGTGATTGGTACATAATAAAAATTACTAGGCATGGAAAAAAGTAGGAAACATGACCCATGATGTGGTGTTGGGGACTAGGGGAGAGAGTAGAAATAACAGACCCAGAGAGGCACACACAGAATTAGTAGAAAAGAAATAATAAAATCATTATAACTACATTCCATATTTTCTAAACATCCTTTTTTTCTCCTTTTAAAATATTTATTTATTTATTTTTAGCTGTGTGGATCTTCGTTGGGACATGCAGGATTCTCTCTAGTTGTGATGTGCGGGTTTAACTGCCACGCAGCAAATGGGATCTTAGTTTCCCGACCAGGGATTGAACCCGCATCCCTTGCATTGGAGGCAGATTCTTAACCAGTGGACCAGCAGGGAAGCCCCTATATTTTCAGTAAGGCACAGGAAAGTGTAAGCATATTAAGGAGAGATTATGGATGATACTTTTAAAAATCCAAATAGGACTTCCTGAGATTAAGAGTCTCAGATGAAAATTAAACAGGATGGCATTAACTATCTGGAAAGACATGCCCGTAACAGCACAGAGAGAAGATGGCTTGCACAGAAACTTGGGGTGGGCATTAACAGGAGATAAAGCACTGCAGAAGAAAGATTTGCAATCCTAGATACAGTGAGAAGAAAACTATGCAAAATGAAACAGAAAAAAGAGAACTTTTTTTATTTTTTAAAATTAATTTATTTATTTTAATTGGAGGCTAATTACTTTACAATATTGTGGTGGGTTTTGCCATACATTGGCATGAATCAGTCATGGGTGTACATGTGTCCCCCTCATCCTGAACTCCCCTTCCACCTTCCTCCCCACCCCATCCCTCTGGGTTGTCCCAGAGCATGGGCTCTGAGTGCCCTGCTTCATGCATTGAACTTGCACTGCTCATCTGTTTTACATATGGTAATATACATGTTTCACTGCCAGAGAAAAGGGAACTTCTAAATGGAAAAAGCACCAGGGAGCTGTGCAATAACTGCTGCCAACCACTGTGTCATTAGTCCCTGAAAGGGAGGGAGGGAGAAGCTGAAAAAATATTTGCAGAAATAAGTGCTGAAAATTTTCCAAATTTGACAATTATAAACTCACAGATCTAACTGGCTCAATGAACCCCAAGCACAAGAAACACGAAGAAAAGTATCCAAAGCATATCACAGTCAAATTACTTAAAATTGATGATAAAATCTTGAGAGCTGCCAGATAGAAAAATTACATAACACAATAGAATAAAGATAACAATGACAACAAACTTGTGCTTGGAAAAAGATGCAAGCCAGAAGACAGTGAAGAAATGTCTTAAAGCACTGAACCTAGAATTCAATACCAAGTGAAAATATCTTTCGAAAAAGGTAGTCCAAATATTTTCCAGACACACAAAAGCTGAAATAACTCATTATCAACAGATCTGCACTATCATAAGTGTTAAAGAAAGTCCTTCAGGCAGAAGGAATATTATACCAGATGGAAATCTGGATCTGCACAAAGAAAAGCACCAAAAATGGTAAACATAAACCATTTTTCTCTTTTTATTTTTAAAATCTCTTCTTGAGACTTCCCTGGCAGTCCAGTGATTACGATTCTGCGCTTCCACTGCAAGAGGCACAGGTTCAATCCCTGATTGAGAAACAAAGATTCCCAAAAGCCTCTGGGCACAGTCAAAAAAAATTAAAAAAACCCAAACCTCTTCTTGAATTTTAATGGAAACACAATGATTTACTGTGGGGTTTACAACACTGTTGTTCGTTGCTGTTGTTCAGTTGCTCAGTTGTGTCTGACTCTTTGTGACCCCATGGACTACAGCACACCAGGCTTCCCTGTCCTTCACTATCTCCTGGAGTTGCTCAAACTCATGTCCATCGAGTCAGTGATGCCATACAATCGTCTTGTTCTCTGTTGCCCCTTTCTCCTCTTGCCTTCAACCTTTCCCAGCATCAGGGTCTTTTCCGATGAGTTGACTCTTCACATCAGGCGGCCAAAGTATTAGAGCTTCAGCTTCAGCATCAGTCCTTCCAGTGAGTATTCAGGGTTGATTTTCTTTAGGATTGACTGGTTGGATCTCCTTGCAGTCCAAGGAACTCTCAGGAGTCTTCTCCAACACCACAATTTGAAAGCATCAATTCTTTAGTGCTCAGTCCTCTTTAAGGTCCAACTCTCACATCCATACATGACTACTGGAAAAACCATAGCTTTGAGTATTTGGACCTTTGTCAGCAAAGTGATATCTCTGCTTTTTAATATGCTGTCTAGGTTACAACATATGTAGATGTAAAATGCATGCAGGATAGCCATAGCACCAAGGCTGGGAGGGGAGAATGGAAGCATACTACTGTGAGGCTCTTACATTAAGTATGAAGTGGTATAATACTACCTTAAGATAAACTAGCGGAGAAGGCAATGGCACCCCACTCCAGTACTCTTGCCTGGAAAATCCCATGGACGGAGGAGCCTGGTGGGCTGCAGTCCATGGGGTTGCAAAGAGTTGGACACGACTGAGCGACTTCACTTTTACTTTTCACTTTCATGCATTGGAGAAGGAAATGGCAACCCACTCCAGGGTTCTTGCCTGAAGAATCCTAGGGATAGGGGAGCCTGGTGGGCTGCCATCTATGAGGTTGTACAGAGTCAGATACGACTGAAGCGACTTAGCAGCAGCAGCAGTAGCAACAAGATAAACTGGAAGTTAAAATTTTACATTTTAAACACTAATGCAAGTAGTGCAAAAGAAAAATAAAGTATAGAAGTTGGGCTCCTAAAATTTCTTGGGCTCCAAAATCACTGCAGATGGTGACTGCAGCTATGAAATTAAAAGATGCTTGCTCCTTGGAAGAAAAACAAACCGACAGCATATTAAAAAGCAGAGACACTACTTTGCCAACAAAGGTCGTATAGTCAAAGCTATGGTTTTTTTCAGGAGCCAACTATGGATGTGAGAGTTGGATCATAAAGAAAGCTGAGCACTGAAGAATTAAAGCTTTTGAAGTGTGGTGTTGGAGAAGACTCTTGAGAGTCCCTTGGACTGCAAGGAGATCAAACCAGTCAATCCTAAAGGAAATCAACCCTGAATATTTGTTGGAAGGACTGATGCTGAAGCTCCAAAACTTTGGCCACCTGATGGGAAAAACTGACTCAGTGGAAAAGGCCCTGATGCAGGGAAAGATTGAAGGCAGGAGGAGAAGGGGACAACAGAGGATGGCATCACCAACTTGATGAACATGAGTTTGAGAAAGCTCCAGGAGTTGGTGATGGACAGGGAAGCCTGATGAGCTGCAGTCCATGGGGTCACAAAGAGTCAGACATGACTGAGAGACTGAACTGAACTGAACTGATACTTAATAAGCCAATAAAGGAAATAAAATGGACTCATAGTAGCTTAGTAGGTAAAGAATCTGCCTGCAGTGCAGGAGACCGGTTCAATCCCTGGGTTGGGAAGATCCTCTGGAGAAGGAAATGGGAACCCACTCCAGTATCCTTGCCTGGAAAATCTCATGGACAGAGGAGCCTGGTGGGCTGCAGTCCATGGGGTCACAAAGAGTCAGGCACAACTGAGAGACTAACACTTACTTACTTACTTACTTACTTACTTACTTAAAGGAAGGCAGAAAAAGCACAAGTATAGCTGGCCCAAACAGAAAACGATAAGCAAGAGGATAGATTTAAATCCAATTACATTCAATTCAGTTCAGTCACCCAGTCGTGTCCGACTCTTTGTGACCCCATGACCTGCAGCACACTAGGCCTCCCTGTCCATCATCAACTCCCAGAGTCTACCCAAACCCATGTCCATTGAGTCAGTAATGCCATCCAACCATCTCATCCTCTGTCGTCCCCTTCTCCTGCCCTCAATCTTTCCCAGCATCAGGGTCTTTTCAAATGAGTCAGCTCTTCCCATCAGGTGGCCAAAGTGTTGGAGTTTCAGCTTCAACATCAGTCCTTCCAATGAACACCCAGGACTGACCTCCTTTAGGATGGACTGGTTGGATCTCCTTGCAGTCCAAGGGACTCTCAAGAGTCTTCTCCAACACCACAGTTCAAAAGCATCAATTCTTCGGCACTCACTTTTCTTTATGGTCCAACTCTCACATCCATACATGACTACTGGAAAAACCATAGCCTTGACTAGATGGACCTTTGCTGGCAAAGTAATGTCTCTGCTTTTTAATATGCTGTTTAGGTTGGTCATAACTTTCCTTCCAAGGAGTAAGCGTCTTTTAATTTCATGGCTGCAGTCACCATCTGCAGTGATTCTGGAGCCCAGAAAAATAAAGTCAGCCACTGTTTCCCCATCTATTTGCAATGAAGTGATGGGACCGGATGCCATGATCTTAATTTTCTGAATGCTGAGCTTTAAGGCAATTTTTTCACTCTCCTCTTTCACTTTGATCAATTACATTAATAATCTCATAAAATGCAAATGTTCTAAATATATATTCAGCTAAAACGAAGACTGATAGATTGGATAAAAGAGCAGGACCTGACCATATGCTGTTTATTACCTGTGACAACCAAAAACCTAGAAATCACCTCAAATGTTCACCAACAGATAAACAAATCATAATATATCCATACAATGGACTACTACTCAGCAATAAAAATGTATGAGCTATTGATACACACAATAAATGAATCTCAAAATAATTATGCTGAAATCAAGAAGCCAGACATAAAAGAGTACATACTGAACAATTCCATTTACATAATATTCAAGAAAACATTAACCTATATGGACAGACAACAGATAACAGGCTTCTTGACCAAAGGCAGGGGACGTATTATAATGAGACATAAGGACATCCGGGAGCTGCAGATACGTTTATTGTCTTGAATGTTTATTGTACAAATGGTTTCAGAGACACATACATACATCAAGATCCATCAAACTGCACCATTCATTTGTATTTATTATTTATTTGGCTACATCGGGTCTTAGTTGGGGCAAGCGGAATCTTATTTGCCTTATGTAGGATCTTTCACTGAGATCCACAGGCTCTCTAATCGTGGCACACAGGTTCCAGAGCAGGCAAGCTCAGTAGTTGCGGTGCATGGGCTTAGTTGCTCCACAGCATGTGGGATCTTAGCTCCCAGACCAGAAGTCAAATCCATGCCCCCTACACTACAAGGTGGATTCTCAACCAGTGGTCCACCAGGGAAGTCCCAAATTGTACGTTTTAAATATGTACAGCCTATTATATTTCAACCACACGTCAATAAAGCTATATATTTTTTAATGTAAATAATATAAAAATCACTTTTCTGCTTAAAATTCTGTCTCAGGGAGAGTAAAAGTCAATGTTCTTACAATGGCCGACAAGCTGTACATGGCCTGGATCTCCATTACCTCTTTCCCTCATGCTCACTCTACTTCAGCCACACGGGCCTCTTCACTTCTCTTAGAACATGCCAAGTGCACCACTGCCTCAGGGCTTTCCCAAAGGAGGCTTCCTTTGCCCGTTTCCCTCATGACTTGCTCCCTCCTCTTTCAGGTCTTTGCGCAAGTTCAGTCTTCTGAATGGATTTTCCTTTGACCATTCTATTTAAAATGGTAACATCCACCCTCCCAGATACTCTTCTCCTCCTTTCCTGATATATTTTCCTCAACAGCACTTGCTATTATCTAACATACTATGCATTTCTCATTCATTCTGTTTGCTGTCTTAGAATCTTAAGCTCTATGAGATCAGGGGTCTGCACAGGCTTTGTTTATTGCTATATTTCGCAGTGCTGAGAACTCTGCCTGGCACATGGCAGACTCTCAATAAATCTGTGAAGTGGATGAATGGATGAGTATAATTTGTTACAAGAATTACAATAAAAGAGGACACTTATACACCTGACATGTGTAAGGTATATCCAAACTATGTCCAAACTTCTCTTGTATGAAAACAAAGATCTCTTGAAATGGCAGGGACAGACAACTGATTCTCATTTCATCTGTCATGGTCTTATTAAAATTTGAGTTAGATTCAAAACACTAAAGATCACATTTCTAGGCCACACGCCTTTTTATGAAGGTACATATAATCTCACTTGGCAAATCTGCAACAGCTGCCAGGGGAAGAAAAAAAAGGCCAGACACCCTGGTACGGATGTCATGACTCAGCTGAGATCCAAAGCAAGAACTGCCTAATTTTTCCATTTCAACAAGCACTGGCCACTTCCCCAGGATCCTAGACGATAAAGGGCGGGTCTTCATTTTTCCATTCCAGAAGATTAAGGTACCGGATGTTTACAGAGTCAGCCACACCAACTCTCAGCTGATGGAAGGTAATCTGGAAGCCCCTGAGCTGATGCTCTGCCGCCCATTGCAAGGACTGCTGCCCACTACCATGCCAGTCACTTGGTCACTCACAGCAACGTCTGGTACTTTATCTTACGACTTGCTCCACCGTAGTCACCCCACCATGGACAGTGGGAGCAAGTACTAAGGCACCCTGTGCAAGCTCTGTGAAACTGCTGAACTGTGACCATATTTGGAGACTTCCCGGCCTTCAAAAATCCCCTCCCTCAGCAATTAGCAGGCACTCAAATCAAATATTCAGGAAGTCTGTTTCCCAGTTTGAAGGAATATACAGTAGGATACATGGATGCAGACCCCTCGGTGCCTCTAATCTCCAGCCTCTCAGTTCCAGAAGTCCAGCTGCTGCTAGGGATCTAAGTACTGGGTAATGAATTGACTGCTACATGGCTATTTCCTTTCTGAATTAAGAGTGTGGAAAAGACCACTTCTGCTTCATTAACTGTGGTCAATAAAATAGACAAGAATCTGGAACCATTTAAGGTCATGCACTTCCAGGTGCTATTTCAGAGTAACAACTAGGATGATGTCCCTGTAAAGACTGAGAAGCTAGTAAAGTAAAAGTCGCTCAGTCGTGTCTGACTCTTTGCGACCCCATGGACTATACAGTCCATGGAATTCTCCAGGCCAGAATACTAGAGTGGGTAGCTGTTCCCTTCTCCAGGGGATCTTCCCAACCCAGGGATCGAACCCAGATCTCCTGCACTGCAGGCGGATTCTTTATCAGCCGAGCTACCAGGGAAGTCCCAAGAAGCTAGAGCGGGAGAAAATGCATGTTCTCTCAGTCAACAAAGGGTGCTGCTTGGAGATAAATCCACACTTTGTCTTCTGCCTGGATTATTTCAACAGCCTCCTAACTAGTCTCTCTAATTTACTCCTATCTTCTATTGCCAGTCTGTTCTCAACACAAGCAGCCACTGTGATCCTTTTAAAACATACATCAGATGATTTCATTCATTTGCCCAAAACCTCGCAAAGGCTGCTAACTTCACATGGAGACACCAAGCTACTTGGACCACTGCACCAACTGTTCCCTCCACTTGGAATGCCCTTCCCCCACCTATACCATGGCAAATACCCCTTACCTCCTCCAATGTCACCTTCCACATTTCCCTGTGCAACCTGCCCCAAGAATCCACCTTATTCTGCCTTTTGGGGGGATGGCAGCTCTCCTTGGATTAATAAAGTATTTTTTAACTCCTACTCTACTGGTTTGGAAATTATACATTTTTTTAAACACAGTTATTGTTACTAAACTTTAATAAGCATTCTTGTCTCAACAGGAGTCTAAGTCTTAGGTCTAAGGATAGCTAGCATCTCAACCCTCCCTTCTGAACAAAATTAGATCTTAACTCCAGTTCTCCTTGCCCCTTCTAATATACATGTTATCTGGTCCAGTGCTTCAGGTCTATCTTGCTTTTACAATACCAAATTAGTAATTATTGTTTCATACAGTAACTGCTTGCATTGATTTACTTGTATTTCCAATTTCTTTGGTCAGCATTCCCTCCTGGATCTCACAACTTTCTTCTTTTCTTCACAATTATTTCACTGAAAATCTAACACTGATAAACCTTCTCAATTTCATTGTCTGTCTGAAGATGGCTTTAGTTTTCTCAATGACTTCCACAAGCATGGAATTCTACAACCTCTTGTTGAGAGTACCTTTTTTCTCAATACCTTAAAGATAGCCCATTGTCTTATGGCTCCTGTTATTGCTGCTGAGAAGCTTGCTCTCAGGATTGTTGTTCCTTTGTGGTTAATTTTTCTTTTCTCTCTGGCTGCTTTTCTTTTAAACCACAATTTTTTTAGATCTAATTCATATCTCACAGCCTCCCCAGTGGCTCAGCTGATAAAGAACCCACCTGCAATGCAGGAAATCTGTTTTGATCCCTGGGTTGGGAGGATCCCCTGGAGAAGGGAATGGCTACCAACTCCAGTATTCTTGCCTGGAGAATTCCATGGACTATATAGTCCATAGGGTCGCACAAAGTCGGACATGACTGAGTGACTTTCACTTACTTACTTACACATATTACAGAATTCAACCTTTGAAAGTGTACAATTCAGTGGTTTTTAATACATTCACAAGTGTGCAGCCACCACTGCTAATTCCAGAACATTCTGATTATCCCAAAAGAACCCCTGTACCATAAAGCAGTCACTCTCCATTCCCATCTTTCCTACCCCTCTTCCCAGGCAACCACCGAAGAACTTCTGTCTCTGTGGATTCCACCTGTTCTAGATATTTCACATGAGTGGAATCATATGTCATGTGGCCTTGCCTCTGGCTTCTTCTACTTAGCACGTTTCATCCACAATGAAGTATTTGTCAGTTCTTCATTTCTTTTTATGACTGAATAAAACCCTGTTGTGTGACAAATATACAAACATTTTATTCACCCGTTCATAAACTGACACTTGGGTGGTTTCCACTTTTTAGCTATTTTAAATGATGTTGTTATGAATAGCTGTGTGTTTGTGTGTACATTATGTTTTCAATTTCCTTAGGTAAATGTCCTTGCTGAACTCATTCACAGGAGCGCCTTTCGCTTTTGTGAATTCTTAAGGGTTCTCTAGTTCTTTTAAGACCTCTGTTTTTGGTTCTGAAATTTTACTGCAGTGTATCTAGATGAAGATTTATTTTTACCTTTTGTGCTCCATGATGCTGTTTTGGTTTCTAATCAATTCTGGTCTCAGTCATTATCTCTAAATACTGCCTTTTCCCCATTTCTCTATTTTCTACGTTGGACCCTGTTATTGTATCCTCCGCATTTCTTAGTTCTCATTCATATTTTACACCTTTTCCATCTCTGTGCTGCACTTTAGATAAAATTTTTTTAGCTTTGTCTACAGCTCTACTATATAACCTGACTACTGAGTTTTCAAATTCAGTGTTGCAGTGTATTTAATTCCTTAAATTCTAATTAGCATTTTTTGGAAATATGCCTGATCTTTTAAAATTAAACATTTTTTTTCTCTCATTTTTATCTCCATTTACATTTTTATTCACTTTAAATATACTTATTCTATGGTTTTTATTCATAATGCTACTTTTAAGTTCATAGGGATCTAATCTTACTGTTCCTTTTTTCTCTTGATTTTCACTTATAGTGGCCCGCTTCCTTGTATAGTCTATCCTTTTGTACTATAAACTCACCATTAGTGTGGCTTCATGGGAATATTGTGCTACCTGGTTTGAAGGTATGTCTTTAAAATTTCTTTGAATTTGTTTTGGACAGATCTGTCAGAGTTCTTTAGAGCCTAGAATCAGCTCTTAAGACTAAATGTATGGTATAAACTCTAGGTCCCAAATTCAGTTGAATAAAGGTTTATAGTTTAAAATTCTCAAAGAGACTTTTTCTTCTTTCTTATTAAGAACCTATTTAAAACCCAGATGAGATTCAGTTCAGTTCAGTCGCTCAGTCGTGTCCGACTCTTTGCAACCCCATGAATCGCAGCACGCCAGGCCTCCCTGTCCATCACCAACTCCCGGAGTTCACTCAGACTCATGTCCACCGAGTCAGTGATGCCATCCAGCCATCTCATCCTCTGTCGTCCCCTTCTCCTCCTGCCGCCAATCCCTCCCAGCATCAGAGTCTTCTCCAATGAGTCAACTCTTCGCATGAGGTGGCCAAAGTTAAAGAACTTCATTTCATCTCTCCATGTCAGTGGACAAAATTTTTCCCAGTCCGTTCCTACACTAAGGGTAAAGCCCTTTGAAGAGTCCTAATTATACATGAGGTCTTAATTCTTCCCTAACTTAGAGTCTCCCTATCCTAAACAAGCCCAAGGCCTCATCCTCTTTCCCCTAAAAGATATCAGGACTAATATAATACAACATAGCTTCCTCCCTGGCCCTGTTTCTTGGAAGTTCCAACATTGGCTTCCACTGTTAGGTGTTGTTTTCACGCTTAGATTTAGGTCTATTGGGATTTTCCTCATGTTCCACTGAATTTACCTATGCATTTAAAACAATAATCATAATAGCTAGTATTTATTAAGTGCTAACTGGGCACTGTTGAAAGCACTGTATGTAGTATATCATACCCTATGAAGCAGGTACTACTATAACCCTATTTATACAGATAGGAACCTGAAACACAGAGATATTATTGTTTGGATGAGTAATGAATGGGAGAGAACAGTCCTGTAATGCATTCTTAGAACAGTGCATTTCTTGGTGATCAAAGGAAAGTGGCCAATGAGACTAGAGATATTTTTTCTTTGAATGGAGTACACTTCTACTACAAATATGAGCCTTGGTAAAATGAAGTTGTCTTACGTTATCCCTGATTACATAGTATCTGGGAAGTTGTGGTATATTTGGTTTGCCTTTACTAGTTCCCATGCTTCCAAACTTCTTTGAAAGTACCAAATAAGAAGCCCACTACCAGATTACATTTCCAGATCAGCTTCTTTGAGAGTTAGTGGTTAAAGGGAATCACAAAATATCTTGCAGTCACTCCATATGTTTGTTCAATATCCAGGTTAAACCCTGAATTAGTAACAACCCTTTTTTCCTGCCTCCTCCCTCAATAAATGGCCCAGCTGTCTGGCCTGCACCCAAGTTTCCGTAATAGAGACGATCAGAACACAGTCCTGTTTCTATGCGGCAGCCATGGATACAGTGGCCACTCGTAGAGCAAAGCCCCAACTTTCAGTATCAAACCTCAATATCCCAGTCGTTTTTAGTGATAATTAATTGCAAGATTCTGGGCCAAGTGCTGGAATGAATGTAATCAAACACCGGCCTTCAGAGGCTTGCAGCTGAAGAAAATTAGATATGTGAAGGAAAAGAGCTCAGGCAACATTTACTGAACATAGGTGCCTTTTAAAAAAAGAATCTAGGACTTTGCTGGTGATACAGTGGACAAGAATCCTCCTGGCGATACAGGGGACATGGGTTTCATCCCAGAAAAAGATAATTATAATATGATACCGCTTATAAGAGGTATCTTCAAAAAAAAAAAAAAAAAAGAATCTGAGTGTCTATGCTCTACTAAAATGAAGGATATGACTAAGAGGAAGGCAGAAAATCAGGGGAATGTATTAGACTCCACAGTGGAAAGAGGTACTGGTAATACCATGATGCCACCTATGCAAGAAGACTTGAGAACAGTCAGCCTAGCCTAGAGCAGAAGATGAGAGGGTTTTGGGGTGATGATGCAGAGGGGAAGGTGAGAGGGAGGATTAGATCACCTAGTGTAACCTACTGCATTTTACACTTCTGATGGGAAATTCAGGGATGAGCAAATGAATTCTGCATAAAATATAAACCAATGAAAGAGTGAGGTAATTATTACCCCCAAGAAAACAAAAAGTTGTAAAATAAATATAATCACAGCATACAATGATTCAACTAGGATAACAGTTATGAAGTCATAATTGAATTGATTATAGATGAAATTATTTTTTGTTTGGCTTTTTTCTTTTTTGTTTTCAGATGAAATAATTTACTTAATTTTGAGAAGCAGAAATAAAGGATGGTAAGAGTGGGATAAGAGAATATTTAGTTTTCTCTTATAAGCCTTAAAGAAGTCAATGGCTTTTGAAATTAGGTAGATAGATTACTTCAACAAAATAAAAATTAAATTTAAAATGACGGTGGTTTACACATAAGTAAAGTGAAGAAGAAAGGGATAGTTGGGGTAGGAAAAGAAATTTGCCGCAACCAGTAATGTAATCACAATAATTACACTGCATTTTAATTGGTACAACCATGGTTCTATTCTAGGCCATCATAGTTTAAAGGAAACTAGCAAGTGATCATCTCACACCTCTGCTCAAAATTCCCTGACAACTGTCACAGTTAAATAAATAAATACCTAAATTAGTTATTAGCATGTCATTCACTGCCCTTCATGATATGGCCACCCCCTGCCGATCTGTTCTACTCATCATCACCTCCCCACAAATCCACCCTCTAGATGGTCTACACCGCAACACTAAACAACCCCATGCCATTATGCACATCTATTGCTTCTCCTTCTACCCTTGTTTCAAATGTTTACCTGACAAGTATATGTTAATTATTCTCTTCCCAACTCAAGAAACTTCCTTCTCTCTTAAGCCCTTATTGAGTTCTCCAGGGCAGAATTACAGATTGGTTTCCATACACTGGCACTGAATTTTATATAACCTTCCATTACAGAATTTATTGTGCATCACCACATGACTCCCACCACAAGCCAAGTAGCTCTCTACAGGAGATAATTAACAAACTTAGAAGCAACAAGTAATCCTTGGCTTATTATAAACTTGTACTAGAAAACTGAATAAGTTGGAAAGCTGCCTAAGTTGTTTTATGACATCAGTATAACTTTAATTCAAAGATGAATAACAACACCCTATGAAAATTATAGGTCCATTTCCTTTATAAGCATATATGTTTTAATTCTAAGTAATACTACAACAGCAATAGTGGGTAAAACTTCTGGCACCTCAGCATAAATGCAACTAAAATGTTCTCAGTATTCTTCACCACCACTCACTTGCAGTTAAAAAAAAAAAAATCTTAAACTAGATTGACTCAGAATGTACTTGTCAAAACAATAAAAATTAGTAATTGTATTAAATCTTGACTATTTCTTAAATACTCTGTGTGATACAATAAGAAGTATGCATAAAACACTACTTACTGCTGAATTATCAAAGTACAATGAATGCCTTAAGGAAGATACTTGTGCTGTTGGTTCAGTTGTGAGCCACTTTTTTCATGAACATCATTTCACAGTAATTCAGACTTAAGTTTTTGGAAAGAGTTCCTTGACATGAACAAAATAAGCCTATTATTTTAAGGAACAACTGACAGTATTTATTGCCAATGATAAAATCCAACCTTTTAAGTAAAAATCAGAATTTTGAACTTATGTCAGGAGTTTGACAGCTTTCCAATATTTGGACTTTTCTGATGACTTTTCAGATCAGTAATACTGATCAGAATCAGTAATACTAGCAAATATGATTTTTAATATTGTATATTTGAAATGCAGAAACATTTTGGAGAGAAAAGAGAGAGAAAAGGTATTTGATAAAGTTTAACAGGATTTAAAGAAAAATTCAAAGAAAGTTTTAAAGAAAAATTAAGAAATTTTCTTAATTTTATAAGAGATCTTTACTCTAAAATAAAATTATTATACTCAAGAGAGAAACTTAACACACATTCCTTTTAAGGCCAAGGAAAAAACAAAAACTAAACAAAAGGGTGCCTATTCTCTTTGCTACCCCTGAACCTAATACCAGAAGCTCTGGCCAATGAAAGTTTAAAAAAAAGACTCAAAAAGCGGAGGATAAGATGGAAATACATGAAACTGTCAGACTTGCATATGTGAGCAATAACTACAAAGAAAATAAATTACCAGTCACAATAATAACCAAAACACTTGAAATCGAATGCTAAGAAAGCCAACCAATAAAATTAAAAATGGGAAGATGAATTTCCAGAGGTTAAAAATTAATTAATAGAAATCTAAAAAAAGACTTGCAAATATAGAATGTTTTAGATCATCAGAAATATACATGAATAGCATAAAAAGTTAATGAATCAAAACTTACAAAAGTAAAAAATAGTTGAATAGGGAAAAATGTACATGTTTTATAAATAAAATTATAAGATACTGAATGGATGAATGGATAAAGAGAAAATAAACACACAACACATTCTTTTTAATTCAGCCATTAAAAAGAATGAAGTCTAAAAATTATAAAACTACATATGCATTTATTCTTCAACTCAGCACGCCCAATTCTAGGAATTTATCCTAAAGCCATACCATGAAAATTAATTCTGTGCCTAGAATCATGAAAATTAATTGTGTTCTCTAAATCTTCCCCTAGTATACTAGTTTCTCAGTAGAAAGACTCTCTAATCCCCAACCTATCCTATCTATCTGGAGAAGGAAATGGCAACCCATTCCAGTGTTCTTGCCTGGAGAATCCCATGGACGGAGGAGCCTGGCAGGCTGCAGTCCATGGGACTGTGGGGAGTCAGACACGACTGAAGTGACTGAGCTTCCTATTTATCAAGACCAGAAAAGGGACCCTAGTCCCTGGGGCAATCAGGATAAGCAGGGGCCCCTCCTCCTGTAGCATCCAGAGGCATGAAAGTGAAGCTGCTACAAGAGGCCCTCCTAAAGGAGCTTAACAAATAACATTTATCTTCTGCAGCTGTGAGGTTACAGGGTTCCTGCTCCCTGGGTCAGTCATTACCTCTCAGAGCACCTACATCAGCTTTTATCACCTCAGAGTCTATACGACAAGGCGCCTGTCCAAGGATGACTGCTAGGAGCCAAAAGAGCAAGCCAAGGTTTGGCTCAGCTGAACATTCAGTCAACAGCTACTAAAACGACAAGCCCTAAGGGCTTTCACAGAGACAAAAGTCTCCAGCTGCACCTTTCTGGCTAAACAACCTTCACTACAGAGCAATAGTTATAAAACACTGATCAAGGAAGTGTGTGACATTCTTCACTACAGAGCAATAGTTACAAAACACTGATCAAGGAAGTGTGTGACTCTCGGGCGTCAGGCTGAAGGTCCAGGAAAGAGTCCAAGCTGACTCAAGAGTACGGGTACCTAGACTCGTCCCTGAGAGTCTAGTGGTTAAGACTCTGCACTTTCACTACAGGGAGAACAGGCTTGGTTTCTGGTCAGGAAACTGTGATCCTGCATACTGCACGGTGTGGCAAAAAAAAAAGTAGGGCACCTAATAGGAACACAGATATAGAAAACAATCTTATGCTTACTAGGGGGTAAAGAAGAGAGAGAGATAAATTGGGAGACCGGCATTGACATATACATACTCCTATACATAAAATGTCAGTGATGGTTTTTTCCAGTAGTTATGTACGGATATGAGAGTTGGACCATAAAGAAGGCTGAGAGCTGAGGAATTGACGCTTTGGAACTGTGGGGCTGGAGAAGACTCTTGAAAGTCCCTTGGACTGCAAGAAGATCAAACCAGTCAATCCTAAAGGAAATCAACCCTGAATATTCATTGGAAGGACTGATGCTGAAGCTCCAATACTTTGGCCACCTGATGTGGAGAGCTGACTCATTGGAAAAGACCCTGATGCTGGGAAAAATTGAGGAGGGGGCAATAGAGGATGAGATGGTTGGATGGCATCACTGCCTCAATGGACATGAGTTTGAGGAAACTCAGGGAGATAGTGATGGACAGAGAAGCCTGGCGTGCTACAGTCCACGGGGTCACAAAGAGTCAGACACAACTTAGCAACTGAAGAACAACAATGTATGAAATAGATAACAAATAAGAACCTATTGTATAGCACAAGTATAGCCCACCAGGCTCCTCTATCCATGGGATTCTCCAGGCAAGAATATGGGTGTGTGTTGCTATGCCCTTCTCCAGGGGATCTTCCCGACCCAGGGATTGAACCCAGGTCTCTTAGTCTCCTGCACTTGCAGGTGAGTTCTTTACCACTGGCGCCACCTGGGAAGCCCATAGCACAGGTAACTCTACACAATAATCTGTAATGACCTTTATGTGAAAAGAATCTAAAAAAGAGTGGGTATATGTATGCTACTGCTAAGTCGCTTCAGTCGTGTCCAACCCTGTGCGACCCCATAGACGGCAGCTAACCAGGCTCCCCAGTCCCTGGGATTCTCCAGGCAAGAACACTGGAGTGGGTTGCCATTTCCTTCTCCAATGTATGTGAAAGTGAAAAGTGAAAGGGAAGTCGTTCAGTCATGTCCAACTCTTAGTGACCCCATGGACTGCAGCCTACCAGGTTCCTCCGTCCATGGGATTTTCCAGGCGAGAGTACTGGAGTGGGTTGCCATTGCCTTCTCCAGGGTATATGTATATGTATAACTGATTCAGTTTGCTGTAGAGCAGAAACTAACACAACATTGTAAACCAACCAATAAAATTTCTTTAAAAAAATAAAAAAAGAGTAAGAGTACCTAACTGTACCTTGGGGTGCAGTATGTGTCCTCAGTCACTTCAGTCATATCTGATTCTTTGCGACCCTAAGGAATGACTGTAGACCACCAGGCTCCTCTGTCCATGGGATTCCCAGGCAAGAATACTGGAGTGGGTTGCCATGCCCTCCTCCAGGGGATCTTCCCAACCCAGAGATCGAAGCAGTGTCTCTTACGTCTCCTGCATTGGCAAGTGGATTCTTTACCACTAGCACCACCTGGGAAGCCTGTACCTTAGGGTAACAAATAGATAACAAAGGGGGAAATTCCTTTCGTGTAAACACTGTACTAATAAATGGAAAAGGAATGGGAACATCACCTTTTTTGCAAACTCATAATAAAATAATGGATGTAAGTAATAATTATCAAAGACCACTACTATCAAAACAAGGGAGAAACCTGACATGACCTGAGTCCTAATAGCTGTACACTGCACCAAATTCTGTTAAGTATTCTTCTCCAGGGTCCCAAATCAAATTAGAATCAGATCTAACCTACAGTTTACAGGAAATATAGAGGTCACAAGATCATGTTAAATAACTTCTCAGGGATGCAATCAGGAAAATCCAGAATGTGGGAAAGTCTACAAGGACAAACAACTCAGTTGCTTCAACAAATTAAATACAAGGAAGGAAAGGAAATGAAAAAGAGGATGGGAAAACCAAAGAAAGTTAAAGGTAGAATGACCAGACACCCCAATTTGTCCATTATAACCCAGGTTCATGCCTGATATCCCAGTATAACTGTTAATGGAGTCCTCTTTCATTATTAAAAGCTTCCTAGTTTAGATAATAAATTATATGGTCACCCTACCTAAGAGATGAAAATGAAAGTCGCTCAGTCATGTCTGACTATTTGCGATCCCATGGACTGACTATACAGTCCATGGAATTCTCCAGGCCAGAATACTGGAGTGGGTAGCCTTTCCCTTCTCCAGGGGATCTTCCCAACCCAGGAATCAAACCCAGGTCTCCTGCATTGCAGGTGGATTCTTTACCAGCTGAGCCACAAGGGAAGCCCAAGAAAACTGGAGTGGGTAGCCTATCCCTTCTCCAACGGATCTTCCAGAACCAGGAATCGAACTGGGGTCTCCTGCATTGCAGATGGATTCTTTACGAACTGAGCCCTAAGAGATACAGTAATCAAACAAACTGTGTTGGCGTATTTCGATACTGATTAAAAAAAAAAAAACTGTCATAAAACATTTGAACACTGACTAGATATTTGATGATATTGCAAGGTAAGAGTTCTTACCTTTAGAGATACAAACTGATATATTTACAGATGAAATGACATGAGATTTGCTTTAAAATAACTGAGTTGGGGGGGAGGGAATAGGAGGGATGTAGATGAGATAATACTGATCATGAGTTGTTAACACAACTTACAGTGGGGATATAAGACTATTCTCTCTACTTTGGAATATTATAGAGATTTTCCACAATACAATATTTTAAAGAGAGAGTAAGTTTTCCAGTAAACAAAATTTTCCTACTTCTAGAAACAGAAATACCCTAGAAACCCTCAGCTTCCTGCTCTTAATTCAAGAGCAAGCCTTTGGCATGTTGCCTGATAGAACTATATATTTATTCAGAGTCACTGAAGCCAAGATCTATAATTCTCTGCCATACAGTTCCCTGAGGTTAAATCACAGCTAGTATTCTTCATTACTTTATCTTTCCATAAAAAAATTTTGAAAAAGGACTACCCCTTCCCTAACAGGAGAATCACATTTGAATATACTCACAAGTTGTTCTTTCCCTTACACAGGAGCGGGGGTGGTGGATAGGAATGAAACACCTTAAGCTTGTCTCAATGGACTTTTCCCACTGCCAAGAAATGGCCCAAAAGAGAATGTAATTCAGTTTACTCATTTACTCATGACTAAATTTTTACTCATTTTACTCCACGTCCTGGTGTGCCCCAGAGGGCCAGTTTTAGCTACAATAATTAGTGAGCCTGCGTGAGAAGGCAAGAGAGAACACAGCTGCCACTGCCTCATCTTAGCCAGTAACAAAACTTCCAAGGGCAGAACATAATGATAAGTGATACCCAGAGTTACTCAAGGGAAAATCAGAATATGAGAAAACTAAAAGGAAGCAAAAGGAAAAATAATAGAAGCAAAAAAATAAGTGAGGATTAGCAACATGTGAATTTTCTAATAAAGACAGCAAAATAACTGTTACAGCAACAATAGCTGTTCTTCTGAACAATCTTACATGTATTGACTTATCTAATCCTGACAGTGATACCTGAAGTCTATTACTATCCCCAGTTTAATAATGTAGAAAACTGAGACAGAAAGGGAAGTGATTTGCCTACAACAGGGCCAGAATAAGAACAAGTTCTGGAGATGTTCCTCTTTTAGAGTTACTTTGAAAAGCAGTTGTTTAAAGAAAGACAGATAAGACAAGCAGGTGTTGGTAAATGAAAATAGTGCTTTCTCTTTGGCAGGAAACAATCTTGACGCTACCAAAAAAGGGTTTCAAAGGCTGCCCAGATTTGGAGGACGCCCAAAGCAACACCTGTCCTTTGCCACTAAAGTCTACAGAAAGCTTCTTACAAATGCGACACAGGAAGGGCCAGAGGGCTGAATTAGTACTAGCTGCAAACTTCAATGGTGAACTTCTTGTTGCTGAAGATGTTCAACCAAAGAATAACTTTTTCACTAGAGATTATACAAAAAGAATTTCTATGCAGTGGAAGTAGGCTACAGCTAGAACTCTTCCTATACAAAGTTCATTCTAATGAGCACTTCTTGCTGCACTTTAGGGCTGACGAAAACAATGGCAACTCAAAACTGAATCAAAACCTAAGCCATTCTGTGTTCCAGGGAGTTGCCAACACCAAGCTTCTATCCCCAGGAGGTCTAAAATCCCAATGAATGGCCCAAGACACAGCTTCCTGCTGTCTTTAGGGACATCAATTACACCAAGGACCATTATCTAGTACTCCTTCAAATAGGGTTATATCAACAATACAATACCCATGTCTCAGTGCCCTTCAGTAGGCTAGAATCACATTCTTAGAAGAGGTACAAGTTGACTAAAGGTTTGAGGTCAATTCAACCCAAATCACAATCACATTTATTATGCCCCTTAAGGTTGACCATACCCATCTAGGACACTTGAAAGATAGCATCAAGACCTGTCTGTAACAGACCCATCCCGTCTCATCAAGGAACAAATGGAAATATACTATAAGAATTCGAAAGGTCATTATTTTAAACCTGTGTCTTTATTGTCCTTCAAATTACTATGGACAACAATCTGTGAGGTCTTAAATATATCACTAAGATGCAGAACTCAATAAAAAGGGTTAAGACTCTGAGCAGTGTCAGTTCTAACTAGTATTTTTAGCCCCTTTGGGCAATGCAACCAAAAGCCTCAATAGCTGTGTCAGTTTGCCAGGGATGCCATATCAAAGTACCATACACTGAGTGGCAAGAGCCATTTATTTCCCTCCAGTTCTGGGGGCTAGAAGGTGTCAGCAGGGTTGTTTCATCTGAGGCCTCACTCCTTGGCTTGTAAATGGCTGTCTTTTCCCTCTGCATCTGTGTCCAGTCTAAACCCCTTCTTCTGAGTCGTTGTTGTTGTTCAGTCGCTAAGTCGTGTCCGACTCCTTTGAGACCCCGTGGACTACAGCCCTCCAGGCTCCTCTGTCCCTGGAATTTCCCAGGCAAGAATACTGCAGTGGGTTGCCATTTCCTTCTCCAGGGGATCTTTCTGACCCAGGGATCAAACACATGTCTCCTGCTTGGCAGATGGATTGTTTACCACTTAAGCCACCAAGGAAGCTTCCTTCTTATAAGTGCACCAGTCATATTGCAGCCCATCCCAAAGATCTTATTTAACCTTAATTATCTCCATGAAAATCCTATCCCCCAGTACAGTCACCTTCTAAGAACTGGAGGTTTAAAGCTTCAACAAATGAATTTTAGGGGGACACAATTCAGCCCATAAAAATAGTATGAAAAGTGAAAGTGAAAGTGAAGTTGCTCAGTCGTGTCCGAGTCTTTGCAACCCCATGGACTGTAGCCTACCAGGCTCCTCAGTCCATGGAATTTTCCAGGCAAGAGTACTGCAGTGGGTTGCCATTTCCTTCTCCAGGGGATCTTCCCAACCCAGGGTTCGAACCCAGGTCTCCTACATTGCAGGCAGACACTTTACCGTCTGGGCCACCAGGGAAGCCCTAAAAATAGTATACTCTGTGGAAGTAAAAGACATCCTAACATGGCCACTGCATGGTGGCAGTATGTAGATCCTAGATCTCTCCTGGGTCATCTATTTTTAAATAGAGGTTAAATTCACTGCCAGTAGCTCTAGAATTTTCTTCACTTATTCTTACTGTTTACTAGAATCATTTTTCTCTTTCAGCTTATATTTGCTCAATTGCTAAATAACAGCATGTTCATTAGGCACATGTACTAATGTGCAAAAATGGTAACAATTTTGTAGAATTTAGGTTCATCATTGTGTTCATTAAAAACTCATTCTGTCCTAGACTCAGAATGTGAACTCAGAGAACAAAACTAAATTAGTGGATAACAACAATGAACATGGGTAAAAGAATAAAATGGAATGACACACGCCTAAAAGAAGGACAGAGGTTTTTAAAAGGAAATAAAGATAATGGCATGGAAGTGAAAATGGATTAGAAATATCAACTTCCTGAGTATGAGCAGATTTGTATAATAATGTCATGACTAGGTTACCCTGGGGAAAGAGAAGACCTGGGTTCACAAAATTACTTAGGATCAAAACACACTACATGAAAGAAGTATCTTAGATGGGGAAGCAGAACAGTATAGTTGTTGAGAACACTATCTCTGGAGCCAGACGGCTTGGGTTTTAATCCCACTTTTGCCATTTACCATCTGTTTTATCTCAAGTAATTTATTTAATCTCTCTGCACTTCTGTTTTCTCATCTGCAAAACAAGCCTAACAATAATCCCTACCGCACAAACCTGGTGTGTGGATTGAATGATTTACAGATTTTTAAACAGTTAGAATGGTACTCAGCTGGGGCACTATTAAGTCCTAAGAATTTGTTTACTTACTAACTAAACACACAATAGCACATTTCATTAGAAACATTATAGCAGAGTTAAGACTACAGATACTAGAGCAAGATCCTTTGGGGCTGAATGCCAGTTTCCACTGCCTACGTGAAGTGAGAACTTCCCACTGCCTACGTGAACTGAGAACTTCCAGATGTACAAGCTGGATTTAGAAAAGGCAGAGGAAACAGGGATCAAATTGCCAACATCTGTTGGATCATTGAAAAAGCAAGGGAATTCCAGTAAAACACCTACTTCTGCTTTGCTGACTATGAAAAAACCTTTGACTGAGTGGATCACAAGACCCTGTGGAGAACTCTTAAAGAGATAGGAATACCAGATCACCTTACCTGCCTCTTGAGAAACTGTGTACAGGTCAAGAAGCAACAGTCAGAACTAGATATGGAACAATGGACTGGTTCAAAACTGGGAGAGAAGTACATCAAGGTTGTATATTGTCACCCTGCTTATTTAACTTATATGCAGAATACATCATGCAAAATGCCAGGCTCAATGAATCACAAGCTGGAATCAAGATTGTCAGGAGAAATATCAACCTCAGATATGCAGATGATACCTCTCTAATGGCAGAAAGCAAAGAGAAGCTAAAAAGCCTCTTGATGAAAGTGAAAGAGGAGAGTGAAAAAGCTGGCTTAAAACTCAACATTCAAAAAATTGAGATCACGGCATCCAGTCCCATTACTTCATGGCAAATAGATGGGGGAAAAGTAGAAGTAGTAACAGATTTTATTTTCTTGGGCCCCAGAAATCACTGCAGATGGTGACTGCAGCCACAGAATAAAAAGCTCTGATAAACCTAGACAGCATATTAAAGAGCAGAGACATTACTTTGCCAACAAAGGTTTGTCTAGTCAAAGCTACGGTGTTTCCAGTAGTCATCTATGGATGTGAGAGTTGGACCACAAAGAAGGCTATGTGCCAAAGAATAGATGCTTTCAAACTGTGGTGCTGGAGAAGATTCTTGAGAGTCCCTTGGACTGCAGGGAGATTAAACCAGTCAGTCTTAAAGGAAATCAATACAGAACATTCACTGGAAGGACTGATGCTAAAGCTGAAGCTCCAATACTTTGGCCACCTGATATGAAGAGCTGACTCATCAGAAAAGACCCTGATGCTGGGAAACATTGCAGGCAGGAAGAGAAGCAGGCAATAGAGGATGAGATGGTTGGATGGCATCAACGAATTAATGGGCATGAGTTTGAGCAAACTCCAGGAATTGGTGATGGACAGGGAGGGGGAGGCCTGGAGTGCTGCAGTCTATGGGGTCACAAAGAGTCGGACACGGCTGAGCAACCAAACTGAACAACAACTGGTTACTAGTAACTTCCTTAATCTCTCTGTACCACAGTGCCTTCATCAATAAAATAAACTGACTTGGATTATTCACTTCATCAGTAAAATGGGCTTGTAGTGCCATCTCACTAGAGTATTCTGAACATTAGAAAAATACTTAGTATACAGTATTGCTCCACAAATATTACCTGCTGTTTCATTTCCCAACTTTTCTTGACCAAGCAAGATAAAACAAAAAATCTGTCCTCTGTCTACTACGTTTATCTAACATGTACATCAGTTAATCAATCATCTCATGAGGCAATCTTCATTTCTGATGATAGAAGTATGAGTTCAAACTATTAGGAGATTGGATTTCTGCTTCCTGGCATGATGGAGAAATGGAGACAGATTTACCCTTATGCCTTAAAAACATTAAAAAAAAAATAAGATGAAATATATGAAACAATAGTTTTAAACACTGCACAGAAGGGAAACATAGAAAGTAAGCCTTAAATTTGCCCCCAAAGTAAGTCTTAAGATTGCTCTAGGTCACCACCTGGGAAAAATTCCTAGAAAGCAACACAAGAAGGGGTTACCTAAAAACAGTTCAGCAATCTCCCTGAGGTGAGGGGGGCAAAACTGAGAATTTGGAGGGGCTACGGTGGATAGGATTTGAAAGGCAGAAAGGAGAGAACTGTACAGTGAGAGCTCAGCAGGGGGTTTCTGGAGTCTTCAGCCCCGACCAGTGAGGTGGGGAAGGAAACGAGTACTTCCCAGAGCTCACATAGGGCTAGGAATGGACAATGCTCCCACCAGCCAGAGTAGAAAAAATCACAATGCATGGTCATCAAATACAGTACTTAGAAAGTACTGCCTCCATATAAAGAAAAAATTAGACCCAAATGCTGCTCTGGGACCATCTACAAAGCCTAAAAGTAACCCTTAAAAGGATCAAACTATTTCTTTCTGATAATTTAACTGCATCTCAGAATAAAATTCAAGAACATTTAAAGATATACAAACATAGCCAGCAAACAACAAGGTAAAATTATCTTGCTGTATCAGTGAACTGGTATGATGCATATGAGAGATACAAAAAAAGAATGGAATAAAACACTAATACAGTGACCAGACATGTGGACAAGTCTGGTGGGGTGGTGTTGGGGGGGGAATTTAACAAGTTGTCAATCCTAAAGCTATAAGATATTGCCTTAGATTGTGTCCTAAGAACACAGGTGTCACGGGCCAGTACTTTAAGGTTGGGGAACCAAGATTCTGTAAGCCACATGGCACAGCTGAGAAAAGAGGGGGTGAGGGGGCCTAGTACTCTAAGCCATGCGCCAAGATGGGGTACACCTTAGCTTGTGGGTGCTACCCAACCTACAATTTTTCTCAGTCTCATGTACCAAGGTCTAGTACCTCCAGAATAAGGTGATTTCAGGGAGGAATCAGCTTCTAATGCTGTCCTATGTCAGTCTAAACTTCCCTCAATTGTCTCTGGAGTTTGAGTTCATATATCAAATAATGTCACTTAAGCCTGTATAATAAGTTTTGCTTCTATTTAAATTTGTCTTTTGCCCCATTTTTTTTTTCCCTAACAGAAAGCTTATCAAATACCTATTGATCAATCATACCTTCCTCTCACTTGAAAAATTTTTTCAATTGGTTTCTTAGTCCTTCCTGAAGAACTGTTCCTTTTTAGTCTCTCCTCTGATAGTTCGTTGTTTCCCCAATCTCTTAAAGTCAGATTGCCCCAGTCCAGGGCTCAATCCATTAACATTTCCTCCTTCTATATTCACTGGATAATCTCACAAACCTAATGATTCATTTATAAGATAATAATTTCTAATTACATCTCTTTAGCCCAGACCTCACATATCTCTAACTGAATGTCTAATTAGCAATCTCTTGCACTTCTCCAGTCTCAGTTCATGATAACTAAACTTTTCTAGCAGCTGCTGCTGCTGCTGCTAAGTCACTTCAGTCATGTCCGACTCTGTGTGACCCCATAGACGGCAGCCCACCAGGCTCCCCCGTCCCTGGCATTCTCCAGGCAAGAACACTGGAGTGGGTTGCCATTTCCTTCTCCAATGCATGAAAGTGAAAAGTGAAAGGGAAGTCGCTCAGTCGTATCCGACTCTTCATGACCCCATAGACTGCAGCCCACCAGGCTCCTCCGCCCATGGGATTTTCCAGGCAAGACTACTGGAGTGGGGTGCCATCGCCTTCTCCCAAACTTTTCTAGCTGTTCAGCACCAAATCTTCAGTTATCCTTAACTCACCATTTTCTCAGATTCTGCATCTAATCGACACTTCTTACCACCTGCACCATCATGGGTTCAAACCACTGTCTCTGACCTAGAATATACCAGGAGCCTTCTAACTACAGTGATAGTGATTCTTTTCATCTGAGGTGGATCATGGCATTCTTCTGCTTTAATCTATTCAATAGCTTCTCAACTCCTTCAGTAAAAGAATAAGCATCCTTATCATGGTTTTAAAGCTCGACTTTATCTGGCTCCCCACTACATCTCACACCGCCTTTCTTCCCACTCACCACCTAACTCATTCCACATGAGCTTCACTGGACTCTGCTATACAAAGAACACACAGAGCAAGCTCTTAGATCAGGTCTTAGGCACTTTCTGCTGCCTCTGTCTGAAATGCTCTTCCTTCAGATATCACTATTCTGGCTCTGAGACTTACTTCAGGTCTTTCCTCAAATGTCAACTTATTGCTGAGGACCTCACTGGCCATCTTACATGAACTGTCAACCCCTGGATCCCACATTCCCCATCCCCCTTATCCTACTGTATTTTCTCAGTATCATTTATGTCCATCTGTTATATATTTACTCACTAATTTGTTTGCCTCCCTCCACTAGAATCTAAGCTCACAGAGAGCAGGGACTTTACTCCTTTGTGATCACAATCCTTCATGAGAAAAACAGTGCCCAGCATACAGTATGGACTCATTTTCCTTCTGTGTAAAATGTGGGTTTGGACTATTTAACCCTCAGAGAGCTCTAGCATTCTGTCATGCTGTGTTTCTCCTATGGGGTGGTCGCAGGGCTGTCCACTGGTTGAGATGGACACACAATTATCTAACTACTGATATGCCACACTACTTTTCCCCTAAGTCTGCATGTAACAGAGATCTGTGAAATTCCTCTCACACGAGCCATCACTTTTGTGCAGTTTCTCCCCATTATTAAGGAGAAAGGTCTAGGTTTTACTTATCAGGCCAGAAGCAATCGCTAAGGCCCACGTTCATCACAGTAGGTTTCCTTACCTCCACTGCAGTGGGCGGCTGGAACAGGGACTGCCAGGACTGCTGTGGGCGTGTGTGTTCAGGAAAAAGGCAAGAGGAGAAGTAGCCAGAGCACAATCAGCACTAAAGGGGACTTTAGAGAGGGACCAGGCTGGAGCCGACGTGGGAGAAAGTATGTGCCGGTTCACTTCAGATCCTCGGCAAAGAGCAGAGATTCTGACAATGTACCACAGCAGAGAAAAACAGAGTCAGTGGTAATTTCTCAGCCAAAAAGAAACATTCAATCAAAGTGGGTTAGTTTATGCAAGAGGCTCAAGAAAAGTAAGTGGTCAAAAACCATTCTCAGATATTAATATCATGCCCAGTACCAGTGTTGGCACAGAATGACCATGGAGACTAAAACTTATTCCTCAGAATTAAAAACAAAAAGTTAAGCTTTGGATATTCAAAGTATTTAGGTTGGCTTCTGTGAAAATGTTGTAAATTTACTACAATTCATCAATTAACAAGCAACAGACAATATGTTGTGCTCAATGACTAAAATTTCCTAGAGAAATATACATGTCAACAAAAATAAAGCATTCTTAATAGTTTAAGTTGTTAGATTACATCTAAAATAATACCAAGTTGTTTAACTAACTTTTGTCTGAGTACACCAAATAATGTTATTTCACTATATATAATAAATTTTACTTCTATTTAAATTTTCATTTTGCAGGTTATTTTTTTCCCAAAAAAACAATTTAACCATCTTAATGTGTTAAATACTAAAGAAGACAGTGAGATCATTAGACTGAACACAGACAGATGGTAAATATGAATTTCTATTTTTTAATCATATATAATAGACATGTCACAGATGATGAAAAATAATTGACAGACACACAGCATTTGTGTAGTAGTGGTATAGCTTTCTATACAAATACAATATTTAAAACTACAATATCTTATTTCCAAGATAGGAAAAAAACTTAAGTATCACATAAGCACCTGTTTTAAAATGATGTTAGTTTCCTGTATTGTCACTGCTACCTGTTTGGATTTGATGACATTCTACTTGTATTTAATTACATATATTCAAAAGAAATCTCCACCTTCCTCTATGTTATCCCTCTAGCTGGCTTCAGCATATTTCTCAGATGAGTACAAAATATGAAGACATAATAGGATGGTAAAATTTTTCAATATATTTTTAAATTATAAGCAAAAATATTAATTTTTCACTTTAAAAAAGAATTTCCACTTTTCTAAAGAACTCTAAATGACATCTAAATTTAAAAAATTAGTTCCCTAGTACAGTTGACACTTGAACAATGCAAGTTGTTGAAAATCTGTCTATAACTTCACAGCTGTCACTCCAACTTCATAGTCAGCACTCCATATCTGAGGTTCTGCATCTGCAGGTTCAAGTAACTGTACACTGTATAGCACTGTAGCACATATTTATTGAAAAAAATCTGTGGTGTAAGTGGACCTGTGGTTTTAAGGGTCAACAGTACATATAAGCTATAGCTAATCAAAACACACAACAAGGTCAACAGTACATATATGCTAGAGTTAATCAGAACATACACTTTTCTTGTTAACCTGAATAACATTGCTTATAGAAAATTTTGGATTAAATCTTATCACATAAGATGAGGCTTAGCCATCTGATGAATATATAATTCAAAATTATAAAAAATCTATGAAAACCAAATTTCATGCTCTTTGCTCTTAATTACCACTCTGCAAACTGGTTATACTCTGGGGCTGCAGTCAAAAAAGGAATGTTTGAAAAAGGGAAGAGATTGATAAACTACTTCCTAGATCCTCAAGGAGCGTTTTCCTAATCCAAATTCAAAGTCACTAAAACAGATACAATGATTAAAATTACCAGTATACTAATGTTTGGAGACCATGATTTTTAATCCCTATGTTTTTTTAATTGATGAAGTTTCTCTATTGTGGTCATTTACTTTGTAGGCTTAATATGGAAATAAACCTTTTTTTTTTTTTTTAAGTGTGTCAATCTTTCCAATTTTATACTTCAAGCAAGTCTGATTTCCCAAGGTCTGGTAGAATCATCAGTTCAATCAATGAGCATCCGCTAACACTGAAGGGCAACGACCCAAAGGAAGCCCACTGACAAAGTCTGCCTACTTGAGTAGGCTGTGCTGTCTTCACGTAACCACTGCCCTTCAGGGGAAGGAAATCTGAAGTGCATCCCCTCTGCTCTGTTACAGCAAAGGCTGTTCGAGACAGATCACTGAAAGGGAATGAACTCTAGGGCACTCCTTTCCCTGGTTCCCTAATTTGCTGATCAATTCACTCAATACTTCTTCGTTAAATAAGCCTGAGCACCTCTTGGGAAAGCTACCCTGGAGTGGAAGTCTTCTTCCATTCCCCAGCTTCAAAATCCTTACCTAAGTATTATTCCTATATTGGTCAACATAGAAATAAAATTCCCATACTAAAAGACTCAGGCTTGGATCTGCAAGGGCAGATCTGAGGTCCTGAGCTGACAGGCCAAGGGCAGAAATACAATACCCTCTCTAGTCAAAAGAGGAGATATTTTCCTTTCCATTTGTTTCTCACATCCACTGGGGCTTTGACACTTACTTTAAATACACTTTTGCTTGCAAGGCAGGGAAAAAAGTCTTCATTGTTAGCCCGGCTTCCCAAGTACCTAAGAATCTCTAAAAGACATCTAACTCAGTTTTCAGAATTACAAACCCCGTATACCTCTGCCAGGGACCACTGTTTTGACCTTGAATTCACGAAGCCAGCCCAGCCCTCTTGCTGACAGGCATCTCCAAAGCAGAGTCTTTATCCAAGCAAATGAAGGTGTGTTAGTTGGCATTAGCTCTTTTCCTGACACCTGCCAGTTTCCACTCAGAGACCCCAGCCTCCTTACTGGATCCGCAGGCATGGTGCTCCCAGTCTTTCTCTCCTCCGTTTCATCATTTTCCTGGCTACTCAAGCTTTTGCCCTCTCCCACTTGGAATCTTGGCAGGAAGTTCTCTCACACAAGAGGTATGCAGGCATAAGCCAAAGGAAACTTACAAAGGCTTTCCAAATTTAAGAGAAAAAATTAAAGTACTTTTCTTCAAAATTATGATTTTCAGCAACACCCCCCCTTAAAAAATCCTAAGAGCACAAAAGGCAGCAGTGAGGCAGAGTGAGGAGTCCCAGACCCTGAATGAATCAGCTGTCCTCAGTCTGCCTGACATCATTCACACTCAGCCCAGAACAAATCAGAGTCCCAGGGAGCACCTCGTTCCTCCTCAGTGACAAGCGTCAAATCCCCTCCCCCACACATCAGTCACAACCTCCAGCCCTGAAGCCTGGCAACAGTGAGGACTCTGGCAGAGACTGCACATACCAACTTGAAAACTCACACTGTGACAGAAATACTATTAACTCAGGAGGCGTGGGTTAGGCTGGAACAGCTGCTGCAGTGGCTAGCGGACTGGAACAAAGCACATTAAGGATCCCAGATCAGTAAATAATGAGCTAAGAATATGTGGGCATTTCTGCAACATTATTCATTCTCAAGCCCAGACCTCATGGAGGATGACAGATTTGTAATGTTAGGGCTCAGAAACCAATTTAAGTAAACTCTGTACTTCTTCAGACAAAATCCAGCATCATTTTAAATTCAACTGGTATTACTCTCCAGTCACTTAAATAACCATCTGGTAAGAATAGCCATAAGTCAAATTAAGAGAAGTAAGCCTAGAAACTACTTAGTTTAATTTCATCCATAAATTATTAATGAAATAATTTCTATGGCAGATACTATATGAGGTACGCTGCAGAAGAACTATAAAGAAGGGTAAGTCACTGAACATTTCCCCACCTATAGAATGAAAATAGGTAAGGTGCTTAATAGGTGGGCTGTAGGGAAGATTATTATATGTAAAACAGAAAAGTGCTTAGCACAGAGGAAGTGCTATAGAATTATTAGCTATTATCATGGGTCTTGCCCCCTCAAGAGGGCAAGCTCTCAATCTAAAGGGAAGATAAGTGCAAACACATAGGAAACCATCTGACGAAAGCAAATAAATTATTGAGCTAAACACTGACAGCTAGGGAGTGAAAATTAAGCAAAATCTTGGTCCCCTGCTTCAGAGCACCTGCCAACTCGGATGAGATCCTCTCATTCATATGGATGACAAAGTATGTCAAACTGTTCTTCTAGGATAACATCCAAAAGATTAATTCATACTCCAACCAGTGCTTTTTCAACTGCAGGTCACAACTCTTTAGTGAGTCATGAGATCAATTTAGAAAGTCGGGACCAATATTTTCTTAAAAAGGAAATAGAATTTTCAGAAAGAAAATACCAGAGTGCTTCACACAAAGTGAGGGGAAGAATTATTTAGTGAAATTTGTGTTTGTAACACCTGTTACTGAAATATGTATTATTTATAAGTGCAAACACGTGTCATGGGTTACAGTGTAAAATCTATTATTGAGGGTCATAGTCTATAAAAATTTGAAAGCCACTGCTCTAATTTCCCAACCAAACTTACCCCACCTGGCAGCTACAGACACTCACTGTCCCTCTCCATGTACCAGCCCAATCATTTGTCTCTCACAGTTCCTTCCCAGAATCCCCTGTTCTCTATAACAAAAACGGAAACTCTCTCAGAAATCTACCACCTCTCAACAAGTATTGAGTCCCACTTGGGAAAGTCTCATGATGCTTTCCGGGTCAGTCACAGAAGCCCACACTCCCATATCTAGCAAACTAGCCTCTGTCTATCTCTACCCCAAGCTGAGGCCATGCAGTTAAGGCGAGGTTCTAAGTTCCTACTCAATATTCTCCATTCTCTAATACCCAACCCCAGGCTACTTAATAATAATAACAACAACAATAATAATGGAATAATAGCATGCATATCATAGAGCTGTGAAGAGGACTACTTGGTGATTATATGTAGAGCGCTTAGAGTAGAATCTAGTAATTACTTACAATTGTTGGTTGCTTTATGTTATTACAAAGTCACTGCAGATGGTGATTGCAGCCATGAAATTAAAAGACACTTACTCCTTGGAAGAAAAGTTATGACTAACCTAGACAGCATATTCAAAAGCAGAGACATTACTTTGCCAACAAAGGTCCGACTAGTCAAGGCTATGGTTTTTCCTCTGGTCATGTATGGATGTGAGAGTTGGACTGTGAAGAAAGCTGAGCGCCGAAGAATTGATGCTTTTGAACTGTGGTGTTGGAGAAGACTCTTGAGAGTCCCTTCGACTGCAAGGAGATCCAACCAGTCCATTCTGAAGGAGATCAGCCCTGGGATTTCTTTGGAAGGAATGATGCTAAAGCTGAAACTCCAGTACTTTGGCCACCTCATGCGAAGAGTTGACTCATTGGAAAAGACTCTGATGCTGGGAGGGATTGGGGGCAGGAGGAGAAGGGGACGACAGAGGATGAGATGGCTGGATGGCATCACGGACTCAATGGACGTGAGTCTGAGTGAACTCCGGGAGTTGGTGATGGACAGGGAGGCCTGGCGTGCTGCGATTCATGGGGTCGCAAAGAGTCGGACACGACTGAGCGACTGAACTGAACTGAACTGAACATCATTTTTCATCGAAGAAATGCAAGTTAAAATCACAATGAGATATTACTACCCAACCCCTTAGATTGGTCTTAAAATTTAAAGTCTTACTATAACAAGTAAGAGTTAGTATAGACTCTTCTCTTGTGTTGCTGGAAGAGTGTATTTGCTATGACCAGTGTGTTCGCTTAGCAAAACTTTATTAGCCTTTACCCTGCTTCATTCTGTACACCAAGGCCAAATTTCCCTGTTACTCCAGGTGTTTCTTGACCTCCTACTTTTGCATTCCAGTCCCCTATAATGAAAAGGACATATTTTGGGGGTGTTAGTTCTAGAAGGTCTTGTAGATCTTCATAGAACCATTCAACTTCAGCTTCTTCAGCATTACTGGTCAGGGCATAGATTTGGATTACCATGATATTGAATGGTTTGCCTCAGAATCGAATCTGCCTTGCAATGCTGAGGACATGGGTCTGGTCCTTGGTTTGGGAACTAAGATCTCTCATGTTGTGGAGCAACTAATTTGGGACTTTGCAACTACTGAGCCCCCGTGCCACAAGGAAAGATTTCACATGATGCAAGGAAAATCCTGTGTACTGCAATTTAAGACCCAATGCAGCCAAAATGTAGCCAAATATATATTAAAAAATTTTTTAAATACATATCTTAGTCAAAAGAATTTTCATATAGCAGATTTGATGAAATTAACATTGCAATAAAATACAAGGAAATTAAAGCAAGAAAGTGGAAAAAGTTGGCATAATGTGTTCTTTTTCTATTGCATAAGAAATTATCACAAACATAGCCACTTAAGACAACACATATTTACTATTTCAATTTCTATGAGTCTAGAATTCAAGCACAGCTTATCCAGGTTCTCTGCTTAGGGTCTCACAATGCCTAAGCAAAGGACCTAGATAAGCTGTGTCACCCCACATTCTTATACAGTGGCTTGGCTAAGGAAGAATCCACTTCTAAGTTCAATCAGGTAGTTAGCCAAATTTACTTCCTTGTGGCTACTAGACTGAGGCCTGAGCTGCTTACTGGATATCAACTGAAAGCCAACCTCAGCTCCTAGAAGCTACCATCATTCTGTGCCATATGGGTTTTCCCAACATGGTTGCCTACTTCAAGAAGCCAGAAAGACAGTTTCTATGGTGAGTCTACTAACTTAGACAAAGTCTTATATACCATAACATAGTCACATGAATGACATCTTATCACTTTTACTCTTTCATTGGTTAGAAGCAAGTTTCAGGTACTGCCATACTCAAAGGGAATAGGATTACGCAAAAATATTAATAGGAGGAGGAGGCTATGGGGGCCACCTTAGAGTTTGTTCACCAGGCATGACTATGAAGCAGATTCACCAACAAATTTCCATAGACTACTTTATTAGGACCACTACAGATCAAAGTTATTCTGAACGTACTGCTATTTTTGGTTTTCTTTATTATCCCAGCACTGAAAACATTAAAGGAGATCTTAAAACATGTTCGATGGCTGCCTAGCTATTGTTTTAAGGGATGGTGAAATTGCAACATAAGTGATAGCAATTTATAAGGTGATATTAAAATATTGTGTAATATCTTCTGTGACAAGAATAATTTATCATGAGACTCCATTACAAAGTTTGACATGTGAAGCTCATGGTTCATTTCTAAATCCATGTACTGCTTTATGAATTTTTTTTAAACCAATTCCAATTTTTACTTCTGTAGCAGAACAATTACCCTCCAATTTAAGAAAAAAAAAAAATCTAAGGAATTCCCTGGTGGTCTAGTGGCTAAAACTCTGAGCTCCCAATAAGGGGGCCTGGGTTTGATCCCTGGTCAGAGAACTAGACCCTACATGCTGCAACTAAGAGTTTTCATGCCACAACTAAAAATACTGCATTCAACAACAACAACAAAAAAATCAAAGGCCCTGCATGCTACAAACTAAGACCCGGTGCAGCCAAATAAAAAAAATGCTTTTTAATCTGAAAACAAAATGAGCGACTGTGAAGAAAGTTTATGAAGCTAGTATTGTCAAAATAACACAATTTTTAATATATTTAACTTAGTATATTCACAATATACTATAGCAAGCGTCTTTTATTATTCACAATAAAAAAAGCCTGCTCCTTGGAAGAAAAGCTTTGCCAACAAAGGTCCATACAGTCAATCGAAACTATGCTATTTCCAGTGGTCATGTATGGATGTGACAGTTGGACCATAAAGTAAGCTGAGAGCCAAAAAATTGATGCTTCTGAACTGTGGTGTTGCAGAAGACTCTTGAGAGTCCTTGGAAGCAAGGTGATCAAATCAGTCAATCCTGAGGGAAATCAATCCTGAATATTCATTGGAAGGACTGATGCTGAAGCTGAAGCTCCAATACTTTGGCCACCTGATGGGAAGAACTGACTCATTGGAAAAGACCCTGATACTGCAAAAGATTGAAGGTGGGAGAAGGGGACGACAGAGGATGAAATGGTTGGATGGCATCACTGACTTGATGGAATGAGTTTGAGCAAGCTCCAGGAGTTGGTGACGAATAGAGAAGCCTGGCGTGCTGCAGTCCATGGGGTCCCAAAGAGTAGGACATGACTGAGCAACTGAACGGAACTGACATTCACAATATCAATCCAATACATAATCAACATAAAATAAAAACACACTTTACATTCTTTTTCGCAGTCCTATTGTAAAAGAACAACATAGCCCTTGAAGACAGGACAAAATGTTTAGAACTGATTAGGTCAAAGATGGCAGAAGTTCAACGTCCACTAGACCTTGAGCTTTATTATATGCTCATCATAATGCATTAACATATGCTAAATGACACACCTGCCAGCAACATGGCCGTTTCAAGGCCAACAATAAAAAGGCCAAAAAGTGGGCAGGGCCCAATTCCTGTAAATCTCTGCCCCTTCTTCAAAATGGTGGAAATAATCCTCCCACTCGTTAGCCTATGAAACTACCCAGCCCGTAAAAACTAACTCTGCCATGTTTCAGGGCCTCTTGCCTTCTGAGACGGCCCACACTCTATGTGGAATCTGTTTCTTCCATGGCCACTCTCATTTTCCAAGACAACCCCATGACCTAGCACCAGCTCTTACCTTTAGAGATGGACTACATTTTGTCTATGAAATGCATATACTCTCTAAGTAAATCTACTTCTTACCTATCATTGTGTCTCTCACTGAATTCTTTTCACGATGAGACATAAATAACCTGAATTTCAAGAAGTCTTGGTATTTGGTATGTGAGTATGTGATCTCAATTAGAAGACAGTGGGTTCAAGTCCCAGTCTAGGTTCTGCTGGATTTGAGTCCTGGCCACGCAACCAAGTCCCAATTTGAGTTGCACAGTTTCATATATATTTCTCAAAATTCATCAAGCAAAACTTTCTGGGGACACCCAAACAGCTTATTTGTATGAATTATAACTATCAATAATAACTGTACTACAAATGGAAACTGCAAGGTTTTGTATGTGTGTGTGTGTTTAGCTTAAACAACAGACATTTACTTCTCATAGTCTGGAGGCTGCAAAGTCCAAGATTAACATGCTAGCAGATTTGAAGAATCTAATGCAGGGGACATGAGTTTGATCCCTGATTCAGGAAGATTCTACATTCCACAGAGTAACTAAGCCTGTGTGCCACAACTATGGAAGCCCACTCACCCTAAAGTCTGTGCTCTGCAACAAGAAGCCACTGCAATGAGAAGCCAGCCCACAGAGCAGGTAAGACCTGGAGCAGCCAAAATAAACAAACAAAACAAAAGGATGCTAGCAGATCTGTTTGCTTG
The DNA here is from genome assembly GCF_023091745.1 of Budorcas taxicolor. Classification (NCBI taxonomy): domain Eukaryota; kingdom Metazoa; phylum Chordata; class Mammalia; order Artiodactyla; family Bovidae; genus Budorcas; species Budorcas taxicolor. The sequence goes on from NC_068912.1 coordinate 100,375,623, forward strand.
TAGGGCTCACTTCCTGAGTTATAACCAGCAGTCACCTTCTCACCGTGAGCTCATGGGAGAGAGCAAGAGAAGGGAAAGAAGGAGGGGGCTGGCAGTGGAAGTGGAGAGCCACAAGTACTCTCTGCTCTCACCCTCTTCTTAGAAAGACACCCTCGGGACTTCATCTAAATCTAATTACCTCAGACACTTCAATAATGTGTTATGTACTGATTCATTTGAAGATAGCAATGATAAACACATTACATGTTAGTATCATTTTAGTATTACTATAAAATTAAATCTGATTTGACAACCCCCTAAGAACTGTCCTCAAGTAAAGTGTGAATACGTTCCAGAATATGAAGCAGAACAAAACTGGGAAAGTGATGTTTGTTTGCTGTGGCTTATAAATACCATATTATGAATCTGAAAAGCTATGAACTGGTTAAAATTTTAGCAAAGTTTGCCCAATTTTGATGGGCCAGTTTCCCTGGCTTACTGTTTATTGCTTTCACCTACCTTATTAAAGTTTATTCTTTTTTCCTGTGTAATGTGCCCAGATAGCAAATATTTTATATCATAATAAAATAACTTCCTTTACTTTATGTTGACTTATTATGTCCTTAATTATTTAAGAAAACAAACAAAATAAGGTTCCTCATGGAAAACCTGAGGTTATTCAAAACTGTGTTACCTTTTATTTAGTTTATTTGGCATTTTACTATTGATGAGTTTCATGGGAAAACCTGTCAAATCAGAAAAGATGCTCAGCCTTCCCTAGTTTAAATTTATACAGCTAAAATGCTATGAATATAAATATTCCAGAAACTGTATAATTATGGGAAGTTTCTAGAGATTTGTCAATGCCCTTTTATCCCATAACCTGGAGTCGGAAATGGCAACCCTCTCAGTATTCTTGCCTGGAAAACCCCATGGACAGAGAAGCTTGGTGGGCTACAGTCCATGGGGTCACAAAGAGTCAGACACAACTGAGTGACTGAGCATGCATTTATCCCATAATGTATTCCTGTTTATGAGTCCTCACAGTGTTTTGCTAGATTTTAGGAAATAATAGTTTAGTTTTTGCAGTCTTAATTTCAGTTATCACATAAAATGCTTACTTGCTAAAAGCCTTACTTTTAAAATCTAAATCTAGCTTCTTCTAGGCCAATGGAATTTTATAAATGTATACTGATAACTGTCTACCATTTATTACAGTCTTACTAAATCTTTTTACTTGATATCTGTAGCTTAGTCCTGGCATGTTCTCTGTCAAAAGATTATTACATATTACATATCAAGAATTTTTTCTCTGTAAAAGCTATGTTCATTCATATTTTATAAATCAGATGTAATATCCACTGTCTTCTTTGAAAAAACTACCCCCAGAGACATTTTGCTAAATTTTTTTTGAGTTGATTTTATGATTCTTATTTTGTATGCTACAGAAACAACTTAATTCCCTTGTTAGTTGGATTGTTCTTGTTGTAAACTCTCATCACACCATTCACATTTTAAAAACTGTCAATAATAAACTGACCACAGCTGTCATTGACCAAGAGATTTTTTTTTCTAAGTGATGCTAGAGTTCAAGGCTTTACAATCAACTACAAGCCAAAGTCTGTGTTTTCAACAAATAATTGTTTCAGAGTTCCTTGGAAAAAGACTGTGGTAGGTATTTCAAACTATCGACACTTCGAAGAAGAGACTCTTTGGGTACAGGTTTCTGATGCCATCACTTGTGGAAAATTTTCAGACCACTACAGTGGACTGAGTCAGAATTTCCGTAACTCAAGAAGCAGACTACTAATCTAAGATCTAGTGAAATGAAAATTAATTACACTAAGGCTGAATGAACTAATGAGGGATGACCGCAGTTTGTTTGGAATATTGTCTTAAGGTATATTTTCTGGGTATATAAGGAAGCCTACTCTTTCTTCTTAATCTATCTAAATTCTTAATAATTTGCTTTTGTAAAAGGAAACATTTCTGAATTGTATCTGATTCTCACTGATTCCAATGAGATTTGAGAAAGTCTTACTAAATTTACTTACTGAATTCCCTTAAAACATAATCGTAAAAAATGGTTATGCAACTAAGAGTTTATCTAAAATGTCATATTTGAGAATGATACTTATTTAATCAGGTAAAACAGGCCACTTTTAAAGGACTATGGTTGAATTTTTGGACTCAATACATAAAAAATGCTATCAGGAAAACGGGCCTGGTTTTACAGGGTCCAGCAGGTCACTTCCTGGCAGGCCCAAGACCCTTAAGACATCTTTAAGGACCTTGAAAAAAAGAATCCACCCAAATTCATAGGTATTACAGATGAAATCTGGTGAAGAATTTCTTGAGTTTGGCTCTCTAGCCTCGAAATACAAATAACAGCAGCTTTAAAAAGTTCAATCTGAGATTCTTTATAAAATTCCCAGCAAAGCAAATTTAAGAAGGCCAAACATGAAATTAACCTTATTGCTATCCCTGTGTAAAAAACTAGGCCATATTTAATGAGAACAACCTTGTTTTATGATCACGAATAGTATATGAGACTGATTTAATCAAGAGTGAGAGAAAGACAGTGAGAAAACTTGGTGTAAGTAAAGAAAAAAAAACAGTAATAACCTTCAGATTGAAAACTATGCATTGTTTAGAGATTAAATTATTTGATTCTAGCCTTTTATTGCCTTTGTGCCATTTTACAACTCTCTAAATTACAGATAACTGACAGCAATACAAAATAGTTCCTTTCTATAGAAATGCAAATCAGCTCTGTATAGTATAGGTTCAACTGACTTCCCTTCTCCCCACAGAAGTATCGAGGTTTGTAAACACTTATAAATTTATTTCAATATTTCTTTACTACATACAAATTTGTCCTTTTTTCACTTCTCTTCTGAAGTGGCCATTGCATGTGCCTGGTACTCATTATTAATAATATTAAATTAAATACTAATAAAATATTTAACACCTTAAGAAAACAATAGTTTCACACTTTTTTGTAACTCGTTATTACGAAACTATATTTCTCAAGATAGAAGGATAGAACATATCTTATTTTACAGTTTATTCAGTTCAGCCGCTCAGTCGTGTGCGACTCTTTGCAACCCCATGAATCGCAGCACACCAGGCCTCCCTGTCCATCACCAACTTCCGGAGTTCACTCAAACTCATGTCCATCGAGTTGGTGATGCCATCCAGCCATCTCATCCTCTGTCGTCCCCTTCTCCTCCTGCCCCCAATCCCTCCCAGCATCACAACAGCTTTACTTAAAACTCTTTTACATTTCTATCTCCATTTATATTCTTGTCCTAGGTCACATAAATGTGATCTTGACCTAATGGAGCTTACCATCTGCTATGATCTGAATTGTGTCCCCCACCCAAAATTCCTATTTTGAAGCTCTAATTCCCCAATGACTGACTGTATTTGGAGATAGGATCTTCAAGAGGTAATTACAGTTAAATGAGTTCATAAGAGTGGGGGGGCCCTAATCCAATAGGCCTGGAGACCTTATAAGAGGAGGAGCTTGATCCTTGATCTTTCGCTTTCTCTACACTCCCCACCCTTATACACATACACACATAGAGGAAAGGTCATGTGAGTATACAGTGAGAACAGTAAGAAAATGGCCTTTTATCTGCCAGCCAGGAAGACAGTTCTCTTTAGAAACCAACCAGGCCGGCACTGTGATCCTCCTGGACATCTAGCCTCGAGAACTATGAGAAAATAAATTTCTGTTGTTTAAGCCCTCAGCCTATGGTATTTTGTTATGGCAACCCAACCAGACTAATAGACAATCCATTGAGAGATGAAAGACAAATAATTCTTCATCTACAATTTCTATGAGAACTATGAAGGAAAAGTAGAGGGTTTGATCAAAGTACATCATGGAAAACCCAACTTGGCCTAGGGACAGCAAGGTATAGATGAGATCAGAAAAGCCTTTCATAAGGAAGTGAGATGTAAGCTGAGACTAAGTAGGAGGTATAGATGAAGAAAAGATCATTCCAGGCACAGAGAAAAACACTGTGCAAAATATAGAGACAAAAATAGGAACCAGATTGTACAGACAGTTTCATGGGCCATGTCAAGAGTTTCAGATGTGATCCTAAGACTATTACTCTTAAGAGTAATACAAATACACACTAAATGAATTTAAATAAACATCAAATAATCAAATCTGTACTTTAAAAACCTTCTTCTGGCTATTTTATGATGGGTGCGTGTACTGGAGGGTAAGCAATGCTAGACAAAGACTAGTTAGAAGCTATAGGAGTAGCAGAGCCAACAGATCACAACAGCTTGGACTATACAGGCACACAAGCGCTTGTAGAAACGAGAAGGAATTGGCGCTATTTAGAGGTATAGTACAATATAAAGGAGCTGGAATGAGGCAGAGAAGGGTAACAAGGATAATGAAGTTTTCGATCTTGAGGAAGTAGTACCGTTTAGTAAGCTAGAAAATAAGAGAGGAGTAGGTTTCTGAGAAAGACAATGATCTCGGTTTTATAAATGCTAATGCTGAGCTGACTTTGAGATATTCAAATACATTATAGTAGTTGCAAGGTCAAGAGATATAAATGTGCAAATGATCAGAATAATAACTACTTTCAACGTAAGAGTAACATACAGGTTCTCACAACTTTTCCATTTTCAGGTCTTGTGTCTATACACTTATGGCTCACTGACAAACCATGTTCATTTTTTAACAACAAAATAGCTCCTGCTGGGAAATCAGTAGTAACTATTGTGCCATTCCTTCCAATCTCTATCAATCCCTACCTTCCCCCACTGGGAGGTAGAGAACCTATGTAAGACCATTTTCTCTATAAGCCCAATTTAAAAAAATAGACTGTTACATATAACACAAAGCTATCACTCTGGCCTTCAAAGTTATTACAGGTATCAAAATTTCCTGACTTGCAAAGTCCACAGAGAAACTAAAGCCTTATATCAGGCACTATTGACACACACAAAGGATTTACAATGTGTAGCAGGTGGTACCTCTTTTTAGCACATTCTCCTGAAGCATTCATCTAGACAAATACCATCAAGTTGCATCAGAGTGGGAAAGTACATGATACTGTTTCACATGTCAGTTTCACAGAGCTAAAGTTTGATACATCCAATCCTTGAGCCCCAGGAAGTCTTCCCTGCCCACTGACTACCATTGCAGACACCTGGCATTTACTCTTGATAGCTTATGGTGAACGATTTCAGATTCGGGATCTCCGAAGAAGAAGATTTAGCTTCGGGATCAGGGACCAGGTTTGATCACTCAAGAGCCTTTGTGTAGCAGAGTTTTATTAAAGCATAAAAAGGGACAAAGAAAGCTTCTGACAAAGACATCAGAAGGGGGATAGAGAGTGCGCCCCCCTCACTAGTCTCAGCAAAAGAGCTATATACTTTTTCAATTGGTTATTACAGTAAATCAAAAGAATGTCTCAAGGTTGTAAAGGTCTTACCAGACCCACTCCCACAATATACATTTTTAAGATAACAGGATTAGAACTAACAATAGAAAAGGAAAGATATACCCACTTGAATGCAGAGTTCCAAAGAATAGCAAGGTTCTTCCTTTTCTCCTTTGCCTCTCACTTCTCTTCTTTTCTCAGCTATTTGTAAGGCCTCCTCAGACAACCATTTTGCCTTTTTGCATTTCTTTTTCTTGGGGATGGTCCCTACCTGATGGTCACTTTTCTTGATCACAGCTTCCTGGACAATGTCTCAAACCTCTTTCCATAGTTCTTCAGGCACTCGGTCTGTCAGATCTAATCTCTTGAATCTATTTGTCTCTTTCAAAAGTTCCAAAGAACAACAAGGATTAAAAACAAATCTTCCTCAGTGTCAATACAAAGAAATAGAGAAAAAGAACAGAATGGGAAAGACTAGAGATCTCTTCAAGAAAATTAGAGATAGCAAAGGAACATTTCATACAAAGGTGGGCACGATAAAGGACAGAAATGGTATGGACCTAACAGAAGCAGAAGACATTAAGAAGTTGCAAGAATACACAGAAGAACTAACCAAAAAAGATCTCCATGATCCAGATAACCACGATGGTGTGATCACTCTCCTAGAGCTAGATATCCTGGAATACAAAGTGAAGTGGGCCTTAGGAAGCGTCACTATGAACAAAGCTAGTGGAGGTGATGGAGTTCCAGGTGAGTTATTTCAAATCCTAAAAGATGATGCTGTGAAAGTGCTGCACTCAATATGCCAGCAAATTTGGAAAATGCAGCAGTGGCCACAGGACTGGAAAAGGTCAGTTTTCATTCCAGTCCCAAAGAAAGGCAATGCCAAAGAATGTTCAAACCACCACACAATTGCACTCATCTCACACGCTAGCAAAGTAATGCTCAAAATTCTCCAAGCAAGGCTTCAACAGTACATGAACGGTGAACTTCCAGATGTTCAAGCTGGATTTAGAAAAGGCAGAGGAACCAGAGATCAAATTGCCAAAATCTGTCAGATCATAGAAAAAGCAAGAGAGTTCCAGAAAAACATCTACTTCTGCTTTATTGATTACACCAAAGCCTTTGACTGGATAGAGCACAACAAACTGTGGGAAATTCTTAAAGAGACAGGAATACCAGACCACCTTACCTGTCTCCTGAGAAACCTGCATGCAGGTCAAGAAGTAACAGAACCAGACATGGAACAACACACTGGTTCCAAATTGGGAATATTGTTACCCTGCTTATTTAACTTATATGCAGAGTACACGATGAGGAACGCTGGGCTGGATGAAGCACAAGCAGGAATCAAGATTGCTGAAAGAAATATCAACAACCTCAGATATGCAGATGACACCACCCTTATGGCAGAAAGCGAAGAACTAAAGAGCCTCTTGATGAGAGTGACAGAGGAGAGTGAAAAACTGGCTTAAAGCTCAACATTCAGAAAACTAAGATCATGGCATCTGGTCCCATCACTTCATGGAATATAGATGGGGAAACAGTGGAAACAGTGAGAGACTTTATATCTGGGGGCTCCAAAATCACTGCAGATGGTGACTGTAGCCATGAAATTAAAAGACGCTTGGTCCTTGGAAGAAAAGCTATGACAAACCTAGAAGACATTACTTTGCCAACAAAGGTCCATCTAGTCAAGGCTATGGTTTTTCCAGTAGTCATGTATGGATGTGAGAGTTGGACTATAAAGAAAGCTGAGAGCTGAAGAATTGATCCTTTTGAACTGTGGTGTGGGAGAAGACTCTTGAGAGTCGCTTGGATTGCAAGGAGATCCAACCAGTCCATCCTAAAGGAAATCAGTCCTGAATGTTCATTGGAATGACTGATGCTGAAGCTGAAACTCCAATACTTTGGCCACCTGATGAGAAGAACTGACTCACTGGAAAAGACCCTGACGCTAGGAAACATAGAAGGCAGGAGGAGAAGGGGATGACAGAGGATGAGATGGTTGGATGGCATCACCGACTTGATGCACATGAGTTTGAGCAAGCTCTGGGAGTTGGTGATGGACAGGGAAGCCTGGTGTGCAGCAGTCCATGGGGTCCCAAAGAGTCGGACATGACTGAGCGACTGAATTGAACTGAATTGAACAGACTTTAAGGGAAAACATATCCTTGAGTAAGATGAGTTGTTTTGTTGCGCAATCATCAGCTCTGAGCTTAAAGAAAAAACATTTGTCCTTTTCTCCTCCTTGAGAACTTCAGAACCCTATCTCTTCCTCAAGAACCCCAGACCTTTCTCCTCCTCGGGGACCACAGACTTCTCATCAACCTACCTAAGAATTGACTCTCCCACTTTCATCCAATATCTGATGTCCTAGTCCACTGATCAAATGAGTAAGTCAACACTGCAAAGGTAACTATCCTCAAGGACTCAAGTTTAATAAAGGCTACCAAGAGCAACACACACACTATGACAGGTGCTGTAGCTACCTTTTCACTCCTAAGTGATAAGTTTGTTCTTATCTCTACTGACTGCTCACAGCCTCAAAGAAATAAAAACATTTCAAGAAATATAAGGACAATTTCCTTGAGTTGTAATATCTATAAGAAAAGCTTAACTTTTTGGGTAACTAAAGACTAGAACACTACTGACACTGAGCTCCTAAGAATAGGGCCTAGATATTGGTGCTGATTCACAAACCAAAAAAAAAAAAAAATCCTATTTGATAGGAACTGCTAAGAGGGGGTTCTGCCACAGACCCAGGCAAGGGAAGTCATTCAGAGCTGTTTCCACTGAGAAAAAAGCAAAACACAATATTCCTATGGCTTGGGTAAATAAATATAAATAGCTTTAGAACTTCATTTTCTTTCAATCATTTTCCCACAGATATGTACACTATCAACAAAGCTATCAGCTCCTCTAGGTCTGATACTCTAGACTAGATTTTTTCAATGCAAAAAAAAAAAAAAAATACCCCAATGGGTTTAAATATGAAATAGTTTTCTAAAAATGAAAACAATTTTACTTCAGGAAGCCACATCTAAAATAAATGATACAAGCCAGGCCAAAAGAACTTTCATAACCAACTTGTCCGAACAAAGTCTGTATCATTGCAGGCCTGGATGTTCTCATTCCCCATCTTGGGATTTAGCTGCTTTCTTCCTATTGTGATCAAAACCAACCATGAATCACCTGTGATTTTGCTAAGGTACCCTACTGCTCGTTTAACTTGGTTTAGGATCTTACTAATTTGTTTTTCTGAAAAATTTGCTGTTTTTAACACGTAATTATAGCCTGCTAATAATAAAAACAGTAATAAACAGCTACCACTTTTTCAAAGTATACTAATTAAACAGGCACTGCAGTAAACACTTTAACAATAACAAATAGTTGAGTGCTAAATTGAAGATTCTATGCCATACATTTTATATGCATAATCTTTTACAAATAAAATGATGTATTTGAGGCTGCTGGGGACAAACTGTCAACACCCTGTCTAAGGCTAATACTTCCACATGTACTTAGATGGCCTCCATTATTGCTTAATTAAGAATATTCCAGCAGTTCTCTCCACTCCTGCATGAACATCTCCTTGATTACTGGATAATTTCAATGACATACAAATAAGATATATCTCCTATTTATACTTTGAAAAGAGAGAAAAATACTCAACTCCATTACCTTTCCAGTTCAGTTCAGTTCAGTTCAGTCGCTCAGTCGTGTCCGACTCTTTGTGACCCCATGAATTGCAGCACGCCAGGCCTCCCTGTCCATCACCAACTCCCGGAGTTCACTCAGACTCACGTGCATCGAGTCCGTGATGCCATCCAGCCATCTCATCCTCTGTCATCCCCTTCTCCTCCTGCCCCCAATCCCTCCCAGCATCAGAGTCTTTTCCAATGAGTCAACTCTTCGCATGAGGTGGCCAAAGTACTGGAGTTTTAGCTTTAGCATCATTCCTTCCAAAGAACATCCATAACTGATCGCCTTCAGAATGGACTGGTTGGATCTCCTTGCAGTCCAAGGGACTCTCAAGAGTCTCCTCCAACACCACACTTCAAAAGCATCAATTCTTCAGTGCTCAGCCTTCTTCACAGTCCAACTCTCACATCCATACATGACCACTGGAAAAACCATAGCCTTGACTAGACGGACCTTTGTTGGCAAAGTAATGTCTCTGCTTTTCAATATGCTATCTTGGTCATAACTTTTCTTCCAAGCAGTAAGCGTCTTTTAATTTCATGGCTGCAGTCACCATCTGCAGTGATTTTGGAGCCCCCAAAAATAAAGTCTGACACTGTTTCCACTGTTTCCCCATCTATTTCCCATGAAGTGATGGGACCAGATGCCATGATCTTCATTTTCTGAATGTTGAGCTTTAGCCAACTTTTTCGCTCTCCTCTTTCACTTTCATCAAGAGGCTTTTAAGTTCCTCTTCGCTTTCTGCCATAAGGGTGGTGTCATCTGCATATCTGAGGTTATTGATATTTCTCCTGGCAATCTTGATTCCAGCTTGTGCTTCTTCCAGCCCAGCGTTTCTCATGATGTACTCTGCATATAAGTTAAATGAGCAGGGTGACAGTATACAGCCTTGATGTACTCCTTTTCCTATTTGGAACCAGTCTGTTGTTCCATGTCCAGTTCTAACTGTTGCTTCCTGACCTGCATATAGGTTTCTCAAGATGCAGGTCAGGTGCTCTGGTATGCCCATCTCTTTCAGAATTTTCCACAGTTTATTGTGATCCACACAGTCAAAAGCTTTGGCATAGTCAATAAAGCAGAAGTAGATGTTTTTCTGGTACTCTCTTGCTTTTTCCATGATCCATCGGATGTTGGCAATTTGATCTCTGGTTCCTCTGCCTTTTCTAAAACCAGCTTGAACATCAGGGAGTTCACAGTTCACGTGTTGCTGAAGCCTGGCTTGGAGAATTTTGAGCATTACTTTACTAGCATGTGAGATCATTGCAATTGTGCAGTAGTTTGAGCATTCTTTGGCATTGCCTTACTTTGGGATTGGAATGAAAACTGACCTTTTCCAGTCCTGTGGCCACTGCTGAGTTTTCCAAATTTGCTGACATATTGAGTGCAGCACTTTCACAGCATCATCAACTGGAATTCCATCACCTCCACTACCTTTGTTCGTAGTGATGCTTTCTAAGGCCCACTTGACTTCATATTCCAGGATGTCTGGCTCTTGGTGAGTGATCATACCATCGTGATTATCTTGGTCGTGAAGATCTTTTTTGTACAGTTCTTCTGTGTATTCTTGCCACTTCTTAATATCTTCTGCTTCTGTTAGGTCCAGACCATTTCTCTCCTTTATCGAGCCCATCTTTGCATGAAATGTTCCCTTGGTATCTCTAATTTTCTTGAAGAGATCTCTAATCTTTCCCATTCTGTTGTTTTCCTCTATTTCTTTACATTGATCGCTGAAGGCTTTCTTATCTCTTCTTGCTATTCTTTGGAACTCTGCATTCAGAAGCTTATATCTTTCCTTTTCTCCTTTGCTTTTCATTTCTCTTCTTTTCACAGCTATTTGTAAGGCCTCCCCAGACAGCCATTTTGCTTTTTTGCATTTCTTTTCCATGGGGATCGTCTTGATCCCTGTCTCCTATACAATGTCACAAAACTCAGTCCATAGTTCATCAGGCACTCTATCAGATCTAGTCCCTTAAATCTATTTCTCACTTCCACTGTATAATCATAAGGGATTTGATTTAGGTCATCACCTAATTTCTAAAATCCTCTTTTCAGCAAATCACTTTGAAATAATAGTATAGACTACCTCCTCCCCCAAAATATCAGAAAAGAAATAAGAATAATTAAATGAAACTCTGTATATGCTTCACTTACCTTTAACAACTGTTAACATTGATTTTTTTTCCCTCCATTCTCTTTTCCTCTCATTCGCTCCCTCTCTTGCTCTAACACATAAAGACACACACGTTTTGTTAATTAACTGAATCATTTGAAAGTCAGCTATAAACATCATAATTCCCCTCTCAAATACTTCCACAATTAATGACCTTGCTATAAGAACAAGGAACAACCACAAAATTGTCACACTAACAAAGTTTAACATTCGCACCTTTTCATCGAAAGCAAAGTCCGCATTCAAATTTCCTTAATTGTCCCAATAATATCCTTCAGCTATTTTTAAAAGTCCAGGATCCAACCAAAAATCAATCAAGAACTACATTTATTCACCAGGCCTCTTTTCTCCAACAAGCTAGAACACATCCTTAATGTTTGTGGTCTTTTACAACTTCAACATTTTTGAAGAGTTCAGGCCAGCAGTTTTACAGATTATCACCTCAATTTGAGCTTTTCTGATTGCTTCCTCATACATTAGATTGAAATTAGACATTTTTTAAAAATACAAATAGTACAGAGGTAATACTGTCTCCTATTCTGTCTTGAATCCATTCAAATCAAGCTTTGGACCCACCTCTGATTAATGTCACTTGCCAAGGTCACCAATTGGGTCTTCCCTATTACTAAACTCAAAAATCAATTCTTAGTTGTCATTTTACATAGCCTTGACACTTTCTTTTGGCTTTGGAAACACCACTCTCTCTTGGTTTTATTGCAACCTCACTTGGATGTCCTTTCTCAGGCTTCTTGACTGACATATTCTCCTTGTCTCCTAATAAGTAAATGCTGAACAGGCCCAGGGCTCAGTCCTTAGATCTCTTTTTTGACTAGATTCACTAACTCAACAGGTCAGTGCTTCTCAAACTAGCTGTGATGAAGGACCAAGTGAAATTTCCATCATTTATAAATCATTGCAAAACACAACAAATACAAAATAACAGAAAAATGATCAAATGCTTGAAGGTCACAACAATGTCAAATTGTTTAAACTTCTGTACTAAAGCAGTTCATTGATCATCACCTGTCAGTTGACTACACTTAAGTAGCATTTCAGTAGTTTATCTCATTCAATCCCATAACTTAAATCATCATCTATTAATATATGCTGTCAATCCCTAACTGTATAATTCCATATCAGATCTCATCCTTGACCCCCAGGATTCACATATGCAATCTCTTTATCAACACTCTTTCTTGAATGTCAAGCAAGCACCAAAGTTGCGATTCCTCCAAAAACCGCCATCCTGCCCATACCAACAGCAACAATAACAACAACAAAAAATCCCTGCTCCACTCACAATATTCTTGATCTTGTCAAGTAAATGGCAACCATATGCATCTACCTACTCAGCCTTAAAACCTCACCATCAACCTCAATCTCTCTTTTTCTCATATACCAAAATTAACTATCAGCAAATATTGACAGTTCTCCTTTTATACATCCAGAATCCATTCACTTCTCACCATCTAAGCTGCTACCACCCTGGCTAAGTAGTCATCATCTTGACTGAATTTTGCAGTGGTATCCTCACTTACTTTCCAGCTTTCGCTCCTACTCTCCCTATAGTCTGAGCAACCAGTGACCTTGTTAAAACCTAAGACAACTACTCAATAACGGTGCTGGGACAACAGCTATGGACATTCAAAGGAATCAAATCAGACTCTTACCAATGCCACATATAAAAAGTCAGGTACCCTTACTTTCCCGATTTCTCTGTTGAAGATGGTAAGTCACCCTCTGCCGTCTACTACACACTTGTACAAAGACATGCCCAGCTCTTTGCAGAAGAGGTACCATGGAGCTACCATTATCTGGGAAGATGACTAAGCACAGAGTTCAGATGAACCAGTCATTTCATTTACAAGTGAAGCATTTCAAGCCTAGAAATGATAGTTCCTGTTAAAACCATATATAACTTGTTAGTGGCAAAGTATGGATTAGTATCCATGTTTCTAAGATTCCTTCCAGAGTAAAATTCTTTCTACTCCTCTAATACTAATGATTTTTTTAAATTAAATTATTGTTCTGGTTAACTCTAAGTTCCCAAAATAGAGAAATGTATCTAATTGAAGCTTATAACCTCAGAACTTAGAGCAGTGCTCAACAAACAGCAGGTATTAGTATGAATTTATTGAATGAACCACTGTTTAAATGTGAGTTAGTGTATTAAAAGTATGTCTGGATAATTTCCACGGCGATCCAGTGGTTAGGACTCAGTACTTTCATTGTCAGAGCCTGAGTTCAATCCCCGGTCAAGGAACTAAGATCCTACAAGACACTCAGCATGCCAATATTTAAAGGTAGTTAGAATAGGCCTCACTTCAGATACCACTAAAATAACCAAGAAATGTTTCTAAAGCTAAATTGATCTAAAATTTCCGCCAGTTTCAAACAAAAATCACTTGCACAGGATATCCTTCCTTCTCTGCAGACTATTCATTAGAGGTATACATTCCTGAAAGAAGTGACCAACCTCAGGCCTTTCATTTCACCTAACCTGAAGCAAAGGCAAAGCTCAGAGAACTTCCCAAAAAAGGAACCTAAAGAATAAAAAAATGCCAGAAATAATAGGAAAGTCACCAAGTACAAATATTTGCTGAATGTGATGCTGAAAAGTTACCCTCTTTCAATTATATATACCCACTCAGTGCATCATTAAGTGCATCCATTAAGAGTCCTGGCAACACTCTTGCCCAGTTTTTAGAAGACTCAGGACACCTGAGAACCTAGAACTGAGATTCACTGCTAGAAATAAAGACAGAAAGGTGACTCTTAAATAATAAAATATATCCAAATTTAATCTAATATATTTATAAGAATTCTGAAAGTAACATGCACTTAAACTAAAACTAAAAAATGAAGCACTATCACACATATTGCCTTTCTAATAACTATTAAAAAAGAAGAAAAACAGGAATCAAAATGTTCATTCTATAGATAAAGCAACTGAGGAGATGAAGCGATTCCTCTTCAGTACAAAGTTAATTAAGTGACACAGCCAAGACTGACCCCTAGGAGTTTTCTGACTCATAACTCAAGTCTCTTTATATTAAGTAACAGTGAGCTTTCATAAAGCAGCCAAAAGGACTTTATAAGAATCTCAGAGGACAATTTAATCATTAGAGCATTTTTATAAAGCAAAATCCCAGAAAGACAGTAACAGAAAAACCATGTGTTTCACACATTTTTAAACATATATGATGTATAAAGTATACTTAATAAATATTTATGAATACTGTTGTGTCCTCCTCCATAATTATGCCGCATGTATTTCTGTAAGGAAAAATTTCAAAGCCATTGTTTTAACATAGCCCTATTTCCTTACTGTTTCTCAAATTTGATTTCTTAGCAAAATCATGGTGGGTGTGGGTGCAGGGGCAAAAAAATATAGGCTCTTGGGCCCCAACATGGAGATTTTAATTTAAATAAGTTCAGAATCGGCATTCTAACTGCTTTTTATTATTTAAATGTTTGTTTTTAATCTGCATAATAAGCATTCTAAATGATCCTGATTAGCCAAATTTGCAGTACTACCCTCAAAAGAATTCCTGAGGGAAAAAGCAGGCCAAGAAAATATTAGAAATTAAAATCCTGGGACAAAGATCATTAATGAATTTCCCTGGGCCCTGAAGCCAGAATGGAACAAACAGGTAAACAATAGCCCCATTCCAACCATGATCCCAAACTTAGCTTTTGTTTGCCTCAACTTGTTGACCTCTCCCTAGTACCATTTATGGGACAGATGCAGATGTTAAGAGCTTCAATTTTAACATTCGCAAAAAGCATGACTACTAAACTCAGTAAACTCCAGAACACAAGCATAAGACTGTGATGGGTATTTAAGTGGCGGCTTTTGCTCAAATGTTAGACAAAAATTGACAGAGGAGAGGATTTGGGGTAGGGAGTGATGAGGGAGAGTGGAAGAGCTGACAAACACAGTGGGAGAAGTTGGTTGGCCCATTGGTTTCACTGGCCCAGAAAAGAGTCCACAGAAAAACGGACTCATGAATACTCTGAGTGATACTGAAAACAGTCCCCAGGAGGGATTCCTGAGCAGGAGATCATAATCGTAATCATAATCATCATCTACTTACAAGCTGCCTCTTCTTGGAAGGCTCAGCTCCTTCTGAAAAACAAATCACAAACACAGGTTAGAGACAAAGAAGAACCCATCTCAGTCCTAAAGTCTGTGCTCTATGTCCTAGAAGATTTCTAGCATCATTTTAATAATGGCAAAAACTCACTAGCTCTGAAAAATAACATTTTCCTTTGTTTCTTAAATTTTAGTGAAATAATAAAATTTAAGCAGTCTGGCTAACTATCATCTCATTCTTCCTTACTGAAGATGTTTCACAGAACACCTGCAGCAATTTCACCACTAGATGGAACCAACAGGCCACTGTAGATTCCAGGTACTCACTGGGCCAGCCACCAACTGCTGATAAATTGTGAAGGATTCGTATCATTAGTTATGGGTATGAAAGGAATGAAATGGAATACTTTCTTTAATTATAAAATATTTTAAACAAATAAATTATAGAAAATAATACAATAGAGATAATGATACACACCGCTGGCATGAGAAATAACCCCTACAATAGAAGTTGGGCCCCTGTGACATGCTTTCCAAATTTACCAAGTCCCACCTCCCACTAGTCTCCACTTAACACCTATCTTAACTTTTTGTTTATCTTTTCCATATACGTCTTTATTTTTTATTATATATATCCTTAAATAATTACTAGCATTGTTTTATATATTTTTAAATTATATACTTATAACACTGCATATATTCATCAGCTGACATCAATCTACACTATAATTAGGAGACTCACCCATGTGAATATATTTCACTTTAGTTCATATAGCTATAGTACAGTGGTCCAATCTATAAATTTTTATAATATTTATTTATTGATTCTCCAGTAAATGGAAACTTAATTTTCTTTCCAAGGTTTTCTTCTCCAACAAGACAATGCTCCTATAAACATACTATACATGTTTTGTCATCCACATGTATAAAAAGTTTCTTGGTAGTATACACTTAGATGTGGCATGAACTGAGTCAGAAATTGCTCCCAAAATGATGATACCAATTTACCTTCCCCTCCAATCCAAATGTTCAAGCTGGATTTAGAAAAGGCAGAGGAACCAGAGATCAAATTGCCAACATCTGACAAATCATCAAAAAAGCAAGAGAGTTCCAGAAAAACATCTTTTGCTTTATTGACTATGCCAAAGCCTTGGACTGTGTGGATCACAACAATCTGTGGAAAATTCTTAAAGAGATGGGAATACCAGACCACCTTACCTGCCTCCTGAGATATCTGTATGCAGATCAAGAAGCAACAGTTAGAACTGGACATGGAACAACAGACTGGTTCCAAATTGGGAAAGGAGTATGTCAAAGCTGTATATTGTCATCCTGCTTATTTAACTTCTATGCAGAGGACATCATGAAGAATGCTGGACTGGATGAAGCACAAGCTGGAATCAAGGTTGCCGGGACAAATATCAATAACCTCAGACATGCAGATGACATCACCCTTATGGCAGAAAGCAAAGAACTAAAGAGCCTCTGGATGAAAGTGAAAGAGGAAAGTGAAAAAGTTGGCTTAAAACTTAACATTCAGAAAACTAAGATCATGGCATCTGGTCCCATCACTTCATGGGAAATAGATGGGGAAACAATGGAAATAGTGACAGACTTATTTTGGGGGGCTCTAAAATCACTGCAAATGGTAACTGCAGCCATGAAATTAAAAGATGCTTGCTCTTTGGAAGAAAAGCTCTGACCAACCTAGACAGCATATTAAAAAACAGAGACATTACTTTACCAACAAAGGTCCATCTAGTCAAAGCTATGGTTTTTCCAGTAGTCAAGTATGGATGTGAGAGTTGGACTATAAAGAAAACTGAGCACCGAAGAAATGATGCTTTTGAACTGTGGTGTTGGAGAAAACTCTTGAGAGTCCCTTGGACTGCAAGGAGATCCAACCAGTCCATTCTAAAGGAAATCAGTCCTGAATATTCATTGGAAGGACTGATGCTGAAGCTGAAACTCCAATACTTTTGGCCACCTGATGCAAAGAACCGACTCATTGGAAAAGACCCTGATGCTGGGAAAGATAGAAGGCAGGAGGAGAAGGGGATGACAGAGGATGAGATGGTTGGATGGCATCACCAACGCGATGGACATGAGTTTAAGTAGGCTCCAGAAGTTGATGGACAGGAAAGCGTGGCGTGCTGCAGTCCACGGGGTCACAAAGAGTCAGACACGGCTGAGCGACTGAACTGAACTGAACTGAATCAACACTTTCTAAGAGTTCTCCTTTCCAAACCTATCTCCCAAACTCCCGACACTTGAGTAAATTAAAGTGTGATGCTGGGTTATAGGATTGGTATATGTTTAGTTTATAAGAAACTACTAGATCTTTTTCTAAAGTGATTGTATTAATACTATGTTTTACTTGTATTAACAATGTATGGGAGTTTCTATTGCTTCACATTCTAGCTAATATAGATTACCCTCACTAATAACATAAGAATTGCTCTACATTCATGCCACTTACATGATATCAGTATTTTAAATTTTAACCATTCTTGTGAGTATGTATTGGTATCTCACTGTGGGTTTAATTGACATTTTCCTGATAAGTGTTGAGCATGTCACGTGCTTATTAGTCATCAGTGAAAGGTCGGGCAAGGTCGGGCATGTTGAGGCATGCCCGGACATGTTGAGGCTTGCCCGGGCGTGTTGAGGGATGCCCCGGAAAAGTGCCGCAGACAAGTCCCGGAGGCAGGCCGACAACCAAGCCGTCCAATCAGGTGCCGACACGGAGCCCTTGGACACCAATCACCGCTGAGCCCGCGCTTTCTTCCTTATATGGGAGCCCGGCCCTGGCTATAAAACCTTTCCCCACCCCTCATACCTCGAAGACTCCCTTCGCTTCCTTGCTTACCCGCCCCTGGGAGTTCTGCCCGAGAGCGACCGCCCAATAAAGGCTCTGATCAACGGTCCATAGAGAGGGCTCTTTCTTCCCGCGGCGTTTCTTACATCTGGCGCCCAACGTGGGGCTTGAGGTGAGGGCCTCTGGCACTCGCCGTAGAGGCCCCCTCGAGCTCCACCGCCGCGGTAGCCCCGGACCCAGGCGGCTGACCAACCCCCCGGACGGCAGGATACGGGGTAAGTCCCTTCGGCTTTGGGGCCCGCCCTCCCTGGCGACCACCTCCTAGGGCCCGGTAACAGGTGCGCACTTACTGGGCCCTCCCGGTCACCAGCTCGTGAGGGAGACATCCCCAGCGGCTGAGTAGACCTCTGGCTTCGGCCCTTCCCGGTCCCCAGCTCGTGAGGAAGACGTTCCGAACGGCTGCACGGACCTCCGGCTTCCCTTGGCACGTCCGAAGACGTTCGGGCAGCGAGGGTTGCCTCCACGCTCTGTGGTCGCCATGGGATCGACGGCCTCCAAACCCGATCCCCAGTACTCCACCCCCCTTAGAGTGCCTGCTGGCTAACCTGCGGACCCTAAGACTAAAGGGATGTATCCGCCCCAAGCAGCTCACTTTTCTGTGTTCACAAGCCTGGCCTCAGTACCCTCTAGATAATGGCTCACAGTGACCAACCACAGGGACATTTGACTTTGACGTCCTCCGTGATTTAGATAATTACTGCCGGAGAACGGGAAAATGGTCTGAGGTCCCCTATGTTCAGGCCTTTTGGGCGTTGCGCTCTCGCCCCACCCTGTGCACCACGTGCACTCCCTGCCAAATCCTGCTTATCATGGCTCCCCCGATTCCACCCTCCCGGGCCAAACCAGCTCCTCCCGTCTCTGAGTCTTCTGCTTTCTCTGTTCCCCCGGAAGATCTGGTGGCCCCTCCTCCCTATACCTCTCCCACGGCCACCACCCCCTCCACTCCGGCTCCTGCCCCCTCCCCCTCCACTCCGGTCCCTCCTACCTCTGCTCCAGCCCCCGAGACTCCACCACCGGCCCCGGATCCTCCGGCCCTTAACCCTATCTTGTATCTTCCTCTTCCCCCCGTCACTCCCTCCCCTTCTCCGGTTAGCTCCCACACCCGCTCCCACAGCAACCCTCCGGGAGCCTCCCCCAGCCCTGCTACTCCCTCTTCGACAAGTAGCTGGAGCTGAGGGTCTAGCCCAAGTCCATGTCCCCTTCTCCCTCCAAGACTTAGCACAGATTGAGGCCAAACTGGGTTTCTTCTCCTCCAACCCCACTCAGTACAGCAGTTTACTGGTCTGACCCGCGCCTACGCCTTGACATGGCAGGACATATATGTCATCCTGGGGTCTACCACCACCCCCGAAGAGAGGCAGGCCATCTGGACGGCAGCCAAGGCTCAGGCCGACCAGCGGCACTATGCCAACCCCTCCCCCAAGCGCCCCCCAGGGGCCCAGGCGGTTCCTGACACTGACCCTGATTGGAACTACCAGGAAAGGGGTGGCGGCCAGCTGCAAGTACGCTATATGATAGAGTGTATCCTTGATGGGATGGAAACGTCCTCTCATAAGGTTGTAAACCTCCTCAAACTAGATGAGGTGACCCAGGGGCCCGACGAAAACCCAGCCATGTTACTTAATCGGCTGACCGAGGCCCTTGTCCAATACACCAGGCTGTCCCCTGAGTCCCCCATCGGGGCAGCCACCTTGGCCAATCGTTTTATCTCCCAGTCTGCCCCCGATATCCGAAAAAAGTTGGCCAAGGCTGAGGACGGCCCTCAGACCCCTATCCGAGACCTGGTAAAAATGGCTTTTAAGGTCTACAATGCCCGCGAGGAAACTGCTGAGGCCAGCCAAAAGGCAAGGCTCAAGCAAAAGGCCGAATTTCAGGCAAGCCTCCTAAACCAGCAAACCCAGGCCTTGGTAGCGGCCCTGCGGCCGGCGGCGGGCTCAGGGCCCCAAAACCCCCCTCCGGGGGCCTGCTTCAAGTGCGGCCAAGAAGGGCACTGGGCCAAGATGTGCCCCAATCCGCGGCCTCCTTCCAAGCCATGCCCGTTGTGCAAACGACGAGGACACTGGGCTAGTGACTGTCCCCAGGCCTCTCGGGCCTCGACCTCTAGGGGCCAGGGACCAGAGCGCCCCAGGGAGACCTCCTGCCCTCCTCCGGCTTTGGAGCTGCTGAGCTTCGACGGTGACTGACGCCGCCCAGACTCGGGGACCCCAATAACCCAAGCCGAGCCCAGGGTAACACTCCAGGTAGCGGGTAAGTCCATCAATTTTTTGGTTGATACGGGGGCTACCTATTCGGTCCTTTGCTCTTTCGGAGGCACTCTACGTCCTTCCCAGGTTTCGGTTATGGGCATTGACGGCCAACCCTCGTGTCCACTCCAAACCCAACCACTATCCTGTCAATTAGATTCCTGTCTATTTACCCACTCCTTTTTGGTCATCCCCTCCTGCCCTACTCCTCTCTTGGGAAGAGATATACTTGCTAAGCTGAAGGCTACTCTTCAGCTAGCTCCAGGATCGGCTCCCACGTCAGGGGCCTTCCTAATGCTACTTGTTGACCCTCCAACCTTTTCTGTTAATCCTGAGGTCTGGGACACCCGAGTCCCGGTGGTGGCTCGGCACCACCCTCCAGTCCTCATCCGGCTAAGGGACCCCACCTGTTTCCCAGTCTGGTTCCAGTTTCCTTTGTCTACTCGCAACCTCAGGGGGCTAAAGCCCATCATCAACCGTCTCATGGGACAGGGTCTCCTGATCCCCACGACCTCCCCCTGTAACACGCCAGGCCTCCCTGTCCATCACCAACTCCCGGAGTTCACTCAGACTCACGACCCCAATGGAAACCGAAGGGCGGCTTATGCTGTGGTAACCACCCGGGAAGTCCTAGAAGCTCAGCCCTTGCCACCCGGGACGACTTCTCAGAAGGCTGAACTAACAGCCCTAACTAGAGCCTTACACCTAGCAGAAGGAAAGAGGGCCAATATTTACACAGACTCCAAGTATGTCTTCTTGATCGCCCATTCTCACGCGGCAATCTGGAAAGAACGGGGCTTCCTGACCACTAAAGGATCCCCCATCTGTAATGCCCCCCACATTACTCGACTGTTAGATGCCTTATCCCTGCCCAAAGAGGTCGCTATCATACACTGCAAGGGACACCAAAATACCCATGACACTGTCGCTCTGGGTAATAATATGGCAGATCAAGTGGCTCGACAAATTACCTTACAACAAGCTCCCGAGCCCCTGCTGACTTTGAGATCCACCCTCAACCCAGATTATTCAAGCAAGGAAGCCAGAGCCTTGCTGGCGCAAGAAGGGGCTCAGAGGCACCCGTCGGGATGGATACTACTCCATAATAAACCGGTGCTTCCTGAGCGCCAGGCTAAGGCCATAATATCCCAAATCCACAATACCCTCCACATCGGACCAAGGGCTCTTTTTTCCTTTCTCAGCCCTGTCTTTTCTCCCCTACATCTCAGACAGACCATATATGCCGTCCACCGCTCCTGCCTAACATGCGCCTCCACCTCTCCTCAGGGAGGACTCCGACCCCCACAGGAGACTCACCAGTTGAGGGGACATATGCCTGGGCAGGATTGGCAGATAGACTTCACCCACATGCCCAGACATCGAACCTACCGCTGTCTGCTGGTCTTGGTGGACACCTTTTCAGGATGGGTCGAGGCCTTCCCCACCGCCCGAGAGACGGCAGCGGCGGTGGCGGAGGTCTTGACGGCCCATCTCATTCCCAGATTTGGATTGCCAAACTCTCTCCAGTCTGACAATGGGCCTGCATTTATCTCGCAGATCTCTCAGCAGGTGGCTGCGGCCCTGGGTATCGACTGGCATCTCCACATCCCCTATCGGCCCCAATCGTCAGGCAAGGTAGAGCGGGTGAACGGCATCATCAAGACGCATCTGACCAAGCTTGCCTCAGAACTGCGGCTGTCTTGGGTCGACCTCCTTCCTCTGGCGCTCACTCGCATTCGCACCACACCACACTCCAGAACAGGTTTGACCCCTTTTGAACTGCTCTACGGCAGGCCCTATCTCCTGACTCACCTCCCAGAGGGAGAGGCTCCCCCACTCGCGGGGTACCTCCCCCTCTTCTCCCTCCTACGATCCCTGCTGAGGGAACACGCAGACCGGGTCCTGCCACAACCGACAGATGACGAGGGGCCCACCCGGCCTCTGGCCCCAGGAGATCAGGTACTGCTAAAAACCCTGAGTCCCCGCCCACTACAGCCTCGCTGGACGGGACCCCATACTGTAATCCTCACCACTCCTACAGCCACCAAACTCCTGGGACACGAGCCCTGGTACCACCTGACCCGACTCAAACGAGCTCCCACGGGTCTCCCAGAGACAGGGGTGGCCCCGGCCCCGACCACTTCTCCCGATCACTCCTACCGCTCCACCCTCACAGGGCCGATCAAACTGACCATCACCCGAACCCCTCTGTCGTCGATTCCTGAATAACTGAGAGACCACAGTCCAATTTGATCCGATGCTGGCCTGGCATCACCCGCTGTGGCTGCTGACGATTACAGCTCTGGCCATACTTTTTGCCATTGGATTAGCGGCTGCGGCCCCCCGCGATTGGTCCCTCACTCTTCGACTGTCCCTGGCCCTCACATACCTAGTCACCTGCTTCCTACTCCTGAGGTGCTATTCCCTTGGGACATCCTGACCTGGTTACCAGCTCCATCCTTACGGGACCCCCGAGGCTGGTTGTCCGCCGCACCCCTTTCACCCCAACCTCGGAACAATGCGGGGCTCTCTACTCTGGGTTACTCTGGGGGTACTGGGGGTCCTGGAAAAAGGGGGGCACACCAACCAAAACCCCCACCAGCCCTTTCAGGTCACCTGGATCTTAAAAAATGGAGAGACCTACGAAGACCTAAACCAGACCACAGCCACCCAACCAAGAGATAAGTGGCGGCCTGACCTATACTTTCACCTCCAACAGCTAACCGAGACCTCATGGGCCTGGGCATATCTCAGAAAGGTCGGGTTTTATGCCTGCCCGGGACATCAGCGGGAAAACATAAAGACCTGTGGGGGAATGGTGAGCCACTACTGTAAATCCTGGGACTGTGTCACTTCCAACAATGGGTAATGGAAATGGTCGGTGACCAAGCCAGACCTGATCAATATGTCCTTCGTAAATCCCATCACCCAGGACATGTGGAACCACAGATTCACAAAGTACTGCCCCGACTGTGACTTAGTCAGACTATCATTCACACAGCAAGGATGGACTGAAAACAGATGGATCTCCGGGCTAGCCTGGGGAATACAGGTCTATGATGGCTGGGAGGCCCCAAGCGCAACGCTATACGTCCAGCAAGTCCTGCAACCTGTTCAGGCCCATGCTGTGGGGCCCAACCAGGTTATTGCACCTCCCAGTCCCTCACAACAGGGGACAAATGCCACAAATGTTGTGGCCTCGCCTACCCTCACCCCCTCCCTTCAGCTGACCTGGACTGACCCACCAGAGACCCAGGAACGCCTGTGGGCCTTAGTCAAAGAAACCTACGAGGCCCTCAACCACTCCAATCCTAACGCAACCCAATCCTGCTGGCTTTGCTACACCCTACGTCCACCTTACTATGAGGCCGTGGGCTTAAATGCTACCTACAACTTATCCATTCTCTCCAACCCACCGCAGTGCTCTTGGGGAGACCGCAAGGTGGGCCTTACCATGAAACAAGTATGGGTTTCGGGGACCTGCTTAGGCACGGTCCCTACAGATAAACAAACCTTGTGCGCCCAGACTGGCGATGATACCAATTTCACCAATAAGACCTACGTCATACCCGAAACGGGGCGGGGTGGTGGGTATGCTCACAGACTGGGCTAACGCCCTGTCTCCACTTGGCTGTCTTCAACCAGAGCAGGGAATTCTGTGTCATGGTAGTGGTAGTGCCCAAGATTACATACCATCCAGAAGAGGTCCTCTACAACTTTTGGGACCGAGACACCCCAGCTCCTAGACATAAGAGGGAGCCCGTTACAGCTATTACTCTGGCAATGCTGTTCGCCCTGGGGGCAGCTGGGACGGGCACGGGCATTGCTTCCCTGACCACACAACATCAGGGCCTGATCACCCTGAGGGCCGCAATTGACGAAGACATCGCCCACATAGAGAAGTCCATGATGGCCCTAGAAAAGTCCCTGACTTCCCTTTCCGAAGTGGTATTACAAAACCGCAGAGGACTAGACCTGGTCTTTTTGCAGCAGGGGGGCCTCTGTGCAGCCCTCAGAGAAGAATGCTGTTTCTACGCTGATCATACTGGGGTGGTTCGAGAGTCCATGGCTAAAGTAAGAGAGGGATTAGAGCGCAGGAAGAGAGAGAGGGAGGCCCAGCAGGGCTGGTTTGAGTCCTGGTTCCAGAGCTCCCCTTGGCTGACAACTTTGCTATCCTCCCTAATGGGACCACTCATCATTCTCCTGCTGCTCCTGACTTTCGGGCCCTGTATCCTAAATAAGCTTTTGGCCTTTATCAAACAACGGCTCAACACGGTCCAGCTGATGGTGCTGCGACAGCAGTACCAAGGGCTTCCAACAAACACTCCGTGACAAAATTAACGGCAGACGCCCCCTGTCATCCCGGCCATACCCTACCCATCATTGCCCCCGTTCAGGAAGTAGCCAGAGAGAATCGGCGCCCCTTGTCCTAGATCAAAAAGGCTGGGATGAAAGGTCGGGCAAGGTCGGGCATGTTGAGGCTTGCCCAGACGTGTTGAGGCATGCCCCGGAAAAGTGCCGCAGACAAGTCCCGGAGGCGGGCCGACAACCAAGCCGTCCAATCAGGTGCCAACACGGAGCCCTTGGACACCAATCACCGCTGAGCCCGCGCTTTCTTCCTTATATGGGAGCCCAGCCCTGGCTATAAAACCTTTCCCCACCCCTCATACCTCGCAGACTCCCTTTACTTCCTTGCTTACCCGCCCCCGGGAGTTCTGCCCGAGAGCGACCGCCCAAGAAAGGCTCTGATCAACGGTCCATAGAGGGGGCTCTTTCTTCCCGAGGCGTTTCTTACAATCAGTACATATTCTTATATAAAATATTTTGCCACCTTTATAAGTGAACTGTTTATCTTTTTACTACTGAGTAGAAGAGGTCCTCACATATTCTAGATATAAGTCCTTTGTTAGATACTTTGATAAATATTTTCTCCCAGCCTATGGCTGGCCTACTGGAGTTATCAATTGGTGTCTTTTTTTTTCCTTGGGAGATGGGGAGCATGCGGTTTGCAGGATCTTAATTTCCTGACCAGGGATTGAACCTAATGCCCTCTGCAGTGGAGACATAGTGTCCTAACCAATGGACCATCAGGAAATTCCTTTAAGTGGTACCTTTATGAGCAAAAGTTTTTAATTTTGATGAAGGTCAACTTGCCAGTTTCCTTTTTTAATAGTTAGTGCTCTTAGTATCTTGTCTAAGAAAATTTTGTCCGTGCCAAGGACACAAAAAATATTTTGCTACATTTTACTTCCAAATGCTTTATGGTTTTAGCCTTTATGCTTAGGTTCATTATCCGTTTTGAATTGATGTGGGGGTAATATTTGATTATCCCCAAATTAGTATTACCCCAAATACTAACCAAATTAGTATTTGGGGTAATACTAATCTTATACTTCTAGGTTAAACCAAACTTTGTCAAATATGCCATAAGATTATCTTTGCTAATATTTTATTAATGATTTTTACACCTATGTTCATAAGGGATAATGGCCTCCAGTTTTCTTTTACTATAATCCCTTTGTCAGATTTTGGTATCACAATTATGCCAGTCTCCTAAAACCAACTGCGAAGTGTTCCTGCCTCTCTATTTTCTGAACGAGTTTGTCTAAGACTGGTATTATTTCACTAATAAAACATCCAGCATCTGGAGGCTTTTATTTAGGACTTTTGGCTTCTACATTAATAAATAAAACTGGGCTATGTACTTTTTCTTCTCAAGCTGTCTTGTTGGTTTTGGCATCATGGTTATACTATCCTCATAAAATGTGCTAGGAGAGTGTCCTCTTTCTTTTTTCTGAAACGATATATGTAAAATTGGGAATATCATTCTTTGAATCTACATGACAGCTCTGACTTTTTGAATAGTTTAAATAGGTGACACGGGGTGGGTTTATTAATATATTTGGGGGCAGTAACAATAAACAAGCTTCCCTGGTGGCTCAGTGGTAACGAATCTGCCTGCAATGCAGAAGACACCAGAGATGCAGGTTTGAACCCTGGGTCAGAAAGATCACCTGGAGAAGGAAATGGCAACCCACTCCAGTATTCTTGCCTGGGAAATCCCATGGACAGAGGAGCCTCATGTGATTCAGTCCACAGGGTCACCAAGATTCGGACATGACTGAGTTACTATAGAATAACAAACAAACAATAAACAAAAATTCTATGAAATGCCTATGTGCCCCTCTCTGAATCACTTTTAGACAAGGAAATGAATCTATGGAAATCCATCCCTTCTCCAGTCCTCACTAACCCTTGCACCTACACAAAAGCCTACATTTTCAAGATGGATGCCCAGGGCTCCCGATCAGTACTTCCAGTGCCAAGCTGTCCATAAAGACAGGCCTAAGGCAAAGTGAAACAAGGTAAGGTCTCCAATCAGATAAAAGCAGTCCAAGGAACAATGATTTCCCTAACCTCCCTTTCCCAGGGAATATTCACAGCAGGCTGAGGAGGAAAGCTGCCTAATCAGGAAATTTGGCTAAGGCAAGAAAAGCACCCATTTAGGCAAATAACCATAAATTCTCTGACTCATCATCTACTCTTAGAAAGCACGAGGTAATAGCTGACAATACATTACAACCTCCGGTGAAGCCTATTCCATTCAGCCTTCTCGAACCTACTAGTAGTTATCTCTGGACTCTATCCTTCATGATTGTTTGATTATCACATTCTGAACACATTCCGGTCTATCCCACCTTGATATAAGAAAAAAATTTCCCTGAATCACTGTACACCTCTCTTTAGCAACTTAGCCTTATAAATGTTTTTTCCTCCTTCCGTCACATTTCTTGAATGAACTATCTACATTCACTGTCTCCAACATATTGCCTCCTATTTTCTTCAACACAATGCCGATATCCCAAGACACTAGCACCCCATTTTTCCCTTACCCTCCTTACCGCCCCATTTAAGCCATTCTTGCCAGGTTACCAACATCTTCATGCAAAACCTTCACCACATTTTTAGCGTACTTTTCTTTTCTGTACTTGACTATTCAGCAGCATCTGACAGTATCTTTCATTCTTCTGTCTTAAATGACTTTTCTATCCATGAAACTACATTCCCCTGTTTTACCTCTTATCATTTGCAGCTTCTTTCTTCATCATTTTCCTCCTCTGTCCATGGAATTCTCCAGGTAAGAATACTGGCATGGGTAGCCATTCTCTTCTCCAGGGGATGTTCTGGACCCAGGGGTTGAACTCGGGTCTACCTCCATTATAGGCAGATTCCTTACCTACTCAGGCAGATGAGTCACCAAGAAAGCTCCCCCCCTTTTTTTTCACTCTTCACTTCTTTTCCAGACTTGACTGCTCAGTAGCATCTAACAGTATCAGTCATTCTTCTGTCTTGAATGATTTTTATATCCATTAAACTACATTCCCCTGTTTTGCCTCTTATCATTTGCAGCCTCTTTCTTCAATATTTAAGATGCTTAAATGTTGATGGTCTTTAAAGCTCTCCCTGGAAACACTCCTCTCTACACATATCTTACAGATTTGTATTTTTATCCCAGATCTCTCTCCAACTATATAATTGTATATAGTTTTACAATTATAGCTCAACTTATCTTTCTATTCAGTCTTGCCCTTTTTCTGTTTTTCATTTCAGTGATGGTACCATCAAACCCAGAGGTATTTCTGCTTCTTCACTTTCTCTGACCCTAGACATCCAATTATTCATTGAGCCTTGCCAATTCTACCTCCAAAATATCTATCTTTAGTCTGTCAGTTTCACTTTACTTCCACAGCTATGTCCACTAGTCCAAGCCAGCATCATCCTGTAACACCCTCCCATATGACTTCACTTTAGTTCTGTCCCCCTTGATTCCTAATGCCCTATTAATGCAAATATCATGTAATAAGCATCTATTTTATAAGTGATAGTATATGAATTTAACAAAACAAATAGTGCAGTCAGAAAGATCTTTTTAAAATGCAGAAATGACTAGGTGATTTCTCTTCTTAAAACCCTTCAATGGATAAAGTCTAAAGTCCTTTCGTATAAAGTCTAAAGTCCTTTAGTTTAAAGTCTAAAGTCCCTAGAGGGCACTACCTAGCTGCTATTGTCTTCCTTTCTATCATCATTTGCACATTTCTCAGGCTTGTTGGAGTTTTGATCTGTTAAACATGCCGTACTCGCTCTCACACACACCTGTAGGGCTTCACAGCTATACTTCTCTCTGATTGTTCCTTTGGTCTTTTTATACATTCTCGGATCTTAGCTTAAACCTCATTTCTTCTAAGACGATTTCCCTACACACAGTTTCCTCAGCCTGCTGCTGCTGCTAAGTTGCTTCAGTCGTGTCTGACTCTGTGTGACCCCACAGACGGCAGCCCACCAGGCTCCTCCGTCTCCGGGGTTCTCCAGGCAAGAACACTGGAGTGGGTTGCCATTTTCTTCTCAAGTGCATGAAAGTGAAAAGTGAAAGTGAAGTCACTCAGTCGTCCGACGCTTAGTGACCCCATGGACTGCAGCCTACCAGGCTCCTCCATTTGTCGGATTTTCCAGGCAAGATTACTAGAGTGGGTTGCCATTGCCTTCTCTGTTCCTCAGCCTGTTGCTGCTACTGCTAAGTCGCTTCAGTTGTGTCTGACTCTGTGCAACCCCATAGACAGCAGCCTACCAGGCTCCCCCGTCCCTGGGATTCTCCAGGCAAGAACACTGGAGTGGGTTGCCATTTTCTCCTCCAATGCATGAAAGTGAAAAGTGGAAGTGAAGTCGCTCAGTCGTGTCCGACTCGTAGCGACTCCATGGACTGCAGCCCACCAGGCTCCTCCATCCATGGGATTTTCCAGGCAAGAGTACTGGAGTGGGGTGCCAGTTCCTCAGCCTACCTCTATTTAATTCCAACTCTTTACTGCAATTAGTTGCTTGTCTGTTTTCTCAGACTGATTGTTAGCTGGAGAAGGAGAGATCAGTCCTGTTCACAATTATATTACTAGTACCCAGCACAAACCTGGTTTAGTAGGTACCAAATGAACATTTGATGAATAATCAATGAATGAGTAATGTAAGTGAATGCTACTTACTATTTTATTATCACTATCATCATTATAAGGCTCACATAGGGTCTCGCTCATTGGAGTTATATTGATGGAAACTGTCAAATGCAATTATGTCAGCAAAAGAGGCTTTACTGGAGAAAGGATATGCTCTGCTATCACTTATTTACTGACTGTCTTCAGAATGATAGCTGTTCCACTGACTGATTTTTATTGTGTTTTTAAGTTTTCAGGATGGGAAAGAGTAGAAGCCATTACCTACCAAGGAAATCCCCTTTTATACCATTTATTAAGTGGCCTTAAAAGACCATTATTCCCAAATACAAGGTTTTTCCTCTGGCAGCAACCATTCTGCTGGGATGCACAAAAACTTTCCTTTCCTGTATAGCAAATGTACCATTACTACTGCTCTGGGCATAATGGTGTTTTAGCTCCACTTATTCACACTTGAGTGTGGGTGTATCCTGAGGTCAAGAACTAAGGGGGAAATGAGTGTATATGGAGATATGATATGCCTATCAAACTCTAAATATTTCACTCCTCTTTTTTTTATTAAATTCAGATGTCCTCATCCTGAGAACAGGTTCCAATGACAGAATATTTACATTATGCAATAATATTAAGAAACATGGAAAAGAGCACAAAATTTGAATTTATGAAAATGAGGTTCATATTCTCAATAACATGTAACTTGTGCCTGGAATTTTACCTCCTTCTAAGGACTACAGGAGCTTCCCTAGTGGCTCAATGGTAAAGCAGGAGATGTGGATTTGATCCCTGGGTTGCAAAGATCCCCTGGAGAAGGAAATGGTAACCCACTCCAGTGTTTTTGCCTGGGAAATCTAAAGGACAGAGGAGTTTGAAGGGCTACAGTCCAAGGGGTTACAAAAGAGCTGGACACAAGTTAGCAACTAAAAAACAACAAGGGCTAGACTTCATGCTTATAAAGGTCAAATAAAACAAGGTATACAAAAGTATTTTATTCTATAAATTTTGACACAGATGATATGTGTTGTTCTCATATGAATGTGAAGAACAGTAAAAACAGTTTAATGATCCTAACAAGATATTGCTGCATTGTATGAAGAACTCAGGGCTGAGTCAAAAAAATATTTTAACACAGTTCTACTACTTACTCTGCTCATAAATCCTGGTCAGTCATTAAACCTTTCTAAATCGAATTTTTCTTATCTGCACACCTGAGATAAAAACATCTATTTTGCCTATCTCATAAAAGTTACTCCAAGGCTAAAGAAGAAAATACATTTAAAAGCTTAAGGTTTTTTCATATAAAAAGATGCTCTATATCATATGTTATCAGGGAAATGCAGATCAAAATAATATTGAGATAGTGAATTTTCAAACTACTGAACAATTGTGCTTATTTTGCATGCTAGTAAAGTTTATGCTCAAAATCCATCAAGCTAGGCTTCAGCAGTATGTGAACCGAGAACTTTCAGAAGTACAAGGTTTAGAAAACGTAGAAGAACAAATTGCCAACATACATTGGATCATAGAGAAAGCAAGAGAATTCCAGAAAAGCATCTACTTTTGCTTCACTGACAACGCCAAAGCCTTTGACTGTGTGGATCACAACAAATTGGAAAATTCTTAAAAAAACAAAAACAGGATGGGAATACCAAACTACCTTACCTGTCTCCTGAGAAACCTGTATGCATCAAGAAGCAACAATTAGAACTTCACATGGAACAAGTGACTGGTTCAAAATTGGGAAAGGAGTACGACAAGGGTGTATACTGTCACTCTATTTATTTAACTTCTATGCAGAATACATTGTCTGTAAATGCCAGGCTGGATGAATCACAAGCTGGAATCAAGACTGCCAGGAGAAATATTAACCTCCAATATGCAGATACCACCACCTTAATGGCAGAAAATGAAGAGGAACTAAAATGCCTCCTGACAAGGGTGAACAAGGAGAGTAAAAAGGCTGGCTTAAAGTCAACATTGAAAAAACTAAGATCATGGCATCCAGTCCTATCACTTCCTGGCAAACAGATGGGGAAACAATGGAAACAGTGACCCATT
The DNA here is from genome assembly GCF_023091745.1 of Budorcas taxicolor. Lineage (NCBI taxonomy): Eukaryota > Metazoa > Chordata > Mammalia > Artiodactyla > Bovidae > Budorcas > Budorcas taxicolor. Next base: position 100,407,165 of record NC_068912.1, read on the forward strand.
TCCCCTGCTTGGGCTCTAAAATCACTGCAGACGGTGACTGCAGTCTAAAAGACACTTGCTCCTTGGAAGAAAAGCTATGAAAAACCTACACAAACCTAGTGTGTTAAAAAGCAAAGATATCACTTTGTCAACAAAGGCCCATATAGTCAAAGCTATGGTTTTTCCAGTAGTCATGTACAGTTGTGGGAGCTGGACCATAGAGAAGGCAGAAGGCCCAAGAATTGATGGTTTTGAACTGTGGTACTGGAGAAGACTCTTGAGAGTCCCTTGGACAGCAAGGAGATCAAACAAGTCAATCTTAAAGGAAATCAACTCTGAATACTCAATGGAAGGACTGATGCTGAAGCTGAAACTCCAATATTCTGGCCACCTGATACAAACAGCCAACTCACTGGAAAAGACCCTGATGCTAGGAAGGATTGAAAGCAGAAGAAGATAGCAACAGTTGGATGGTAAAATCAATGCAATGGACACGAACTTGAGCAAATTCTGGGAGATGGTAAGGGGCAGGGAAGCCTGGCGTGCTGCAGTCCACGGGGTCACATTGAGTCAGACACAACTTGACGAATGAACAATAACATGGCTTTTCTGTTTGTCATGTAGGGATGTGAGAGATGGACCATAAAGAAGGCTGAGTGCCAAAGAACTGATGTTTTCGAACTGTGGTGCTAGAGAAGACTTGTGAGAGTCCTGTGGACTACAAGGAGATCAAACCAGTCAATCCTAAAGGATATCAACCCTGAATATCCATTGGAAGGGCAGATGCTGAAGCTCCAATACTTCGGCCACCTAACACAAAGAGCCAACTCACTGGGAAAGATCCTGATGCTGGGGAAGAATTGAAAGCAAATGGAGAAGGGAGCAACAGAGGATGAGATGGTTAGATAGCACCACCAACTCAATGGACATGAATTTGAGCAAAATCTGGGAGATAGTGAAGGACAGAGAAGCCTGGCATGCTGCAGTTCATGGGGTCACAAAGAATAGGACACAACTTAGCAACTGAACAACAACATCACTACACACCTATAAGAATGGTTAAAATCTGGAACACTGACAACACCAAATGCTGGTGAGGATATGGAGCAACAGGAAATCTCATTCATTGCTGGTGGGAATGCAAATTAGTACAGCCACTTTGGAAGACAGTTTGGCAGTTCCTTATAAAACTAAACATAGTCATACCCTGGTGGTCCAGTGGCTAAGACTCCATGCTCCCAATGCAGAGGACCCAGATTCCCTTGGTCAGGGAACTAGACCCCACATGCTGCAACTAAGAGCTCTCATGCTGCAACTAAAGATCCTGCATGTCACAACGAAAACAGAAGATTCCACATGCAACAACTAAGACACTGATGAAAGAAATCAAAGATGACATAAACAAATGGAGAGATATTCCATGTTCCTGGGTTGGAAGAATCAATATTGTGAAAATGACTGTACTACCAAATGCAATCTACAGATTCAATGCAATCCCTATCAAATTACCAACGGCATTTTTCACAGAACCAGAACCAAAAATTTTACAATTCATATGGAAACACAAAAGACACCAAATAGTCAAAGCAATCTTGAGCAAGAACAGCGGAGCTGGAGGAATCAACCTTCCTGACTTCACAATAAAACAAGGCTGCAAAACAGTATGGTACTGGCACAAAAACAGAAATACAGACCAATGGAACAAGACAGAAAGCCCAGAGATAAACCCATGCACCTATGGGCACCTTATCTTTGACAAAGGAGGCAAGAATATACAATGGGGAAAGACAGTCTCTTCAATAAATGGTACTGGGAGAACTGGACAGCTCCAGTGTAGAAGAATGAAATTAGAATACTTCCTAACACTGCTGCTGCTGCTGCTAAGTCACTTCAGTCGTGTCCGACTCTGTGCAACCCCATAGATGGCAGCCCACCAGGTTCCCCCGTCCCTGGGATTCTCCAGGCAAGAATACTAAGGTGGGTTGCCATGTCCTTCTAAAATGCATGAAAGTGAAAAGTGAAAGTGAAGTCGCTCAGTTGCATTTGACTCTTAGCGACCCCATGGACTATAGCCTACTAGGCACCTCCATCCATGGGATTTTCCAGGCAAGAGTACTGGAGTGGGGTGCCATTGCCTTCTCCATCCTAACACTATACATGAAATTAAAAGTCGCTTACTCCTTGGAAGGAAAGTTATGACCAACCAAGATAGCATATTAAAAACCAGAGACATTACTTTGCCAGCAGAGGTCCATCTAGACAAGGCTATGGTTTTTCCAGTAGTCATGTATGGATGTGAGAGTTGGACTGTGAAGACGGCTGAGTGCCGAAGAATTGATGCTTTTGAACAGTGGTGTTGGAGAAGACTCTTGAGAGTCCCTTGAACTGCAAGGAGATCCAACCAGTCCATCCTAAAGGAGATCAGTCCTGGGTGTTCTTTGGAAGGAATGATGCTAAAGCTGAAACTCCAGTACTTTGGCCACCTGATGTGAAGAGCTGACTCATTGGAAAAGACTCTGATGCTTGGAGGGATTGGGGGCAGGAGAAGAGGATGACAGAGGATGAGATGGCTGGATGGCATCACTGACTCGATGGACGTGAGTTTGAGTGAACTCCGGGAGTGATGGACAGGGAGGCCTGGCGTGCTGCAATTCATGGGGTTGCAAAAAGTCAGACACAACTGAGGGACTGAACTGAACTGAACACTAAATACAAAGATAAACTCAAAATAGATTAAAGACCTAAATGTAAGGCCAGAAACCATAAAACTTAGAGGAAAACACAGGCAGAACACTGTATGACATAAACCATAGCAAGAACCTCTATGACCCATCTCCTAGAGAAATGAAAATAGAAACAAAAATAAACAAGTGGGACCTAATTAAACTTAAAAGCTTTTGCACAGCAAAGGAAACTATAAACAAGGTGAAAAGACAACCCTCAGAATGAGAAGAGATAATAGCAATTAAACAACTGACAAAAGATTAATTTCCAAAATATAAAAACTGCTCATTCAAACTCAATACCAGAGAAACACACAACCTAATTAAAAAGTGGGGAAAAGACCTAAACAGACATTTCTCCAAAGAAGACATACAAATGGATAATAAATACATGAAAAGATGCTCAACATCGCTCATTATTAGAGAAATGCAAATCAAAAACTACACTGAAGTATCACCTCAAACCCATCAGAATGGCCATCATCAAAAAATCTACAAACAATAAATGCTAAGAGTCGGTAAGAGTCGAGGGTGTGGAGAAAGGGGAATTCTCTTGGAAGGTTGATAGGAATATAAATTGATACACCCACTATAGAAGATGGTACACAGGTTGCTTAAAAACTAGGAATTAAACTTCCATATGACCCAGCAATCCCACTACTAGGCATATACCCTGAGGAAACCAAAATTGAAAAAGACACATGTACCCCAGTGTTAACTGCAGTACTGTTTACAACAGCTAGGACACAGAAGCAACCTAGATGCCCATCAACAGATGAATGGATAAAGAAGCTGTGGTACATATAAACAATGGAATATTACTCAGCCATAAAAAGGAATGCATCTGAGTCCATTCTAATGAGGTGGGTGAACCTAGAGCTTATTATACAGAGTGAAGTAGGTCAGAAAGAGGAAAACAAATATCAGATATTAACACACATACATGGAATCTAGAAAGCTGGTACTGATGAACCCATTACAGGGCAGCAATGGATACGCAGACATAGAGAACAGGCATATGGACACAGGGTGGAGGGAGGAAGGAGAGGGTGGAACGAATGGAGACAGTAACATGGAAACATATTCACTACCAGAGGTAAAATAGATAGCCAATGGGAATTTGCTGTATGACTCAGGGAACTCAAACCAGGGCTCTGGGACAACCTACAGGGGTGGGATGGGACGGGAGGTTCAAGAGGGAGGGGACATATGTATACCTACGGCTGATCCCTGTTGATGTATAGCAGAAGACAATACAATACGGCAAAGTAATTATCCTTCAATTAAAAAATAAATGATTTTTTTAAAAAAGCTAAAATACTCTTATTTCTTAACCCAACAGTTGCACTCCTTGATATTTACCTGAAGGAGCTGAAAACTTATATCCACATAAAAACCTCCACATAGATGTTTAGAGCAGCTATATTAATAATGGCTAAAACCTAGAAACAATCAAAATGTGCTTCAGTAGGTAAACAGATAAATAAACTGCAGTATAGCCAGACAATGGAATATTATTCAGCACTAAAAAGAAATGAGCTATTGAGCCATGAAAGGGCAAGAAGGAAAGTTAAATGCATGTTACTAAGTGAAAGAAATCAATCTGAAAAGGTCACTGTATGATTACAACTATATGATGTTCTAGAAAAGGCAAAACTATGGACACAGTAAAATGATCAGTGGTTGCCAGAGGCTGGGGAGGGGGAGATGAACAGGCAGATCACAGAGGACGTTTGGGGCAGTGAAAATATTCTGTATATTATAATGACATATATATGTCATTATACATTTGTCCCAACCCACAGAATATATAACACCAACAGTGAATCCTAAAGTAAACTAAGGCCTTTGGGTGATTAAAATGAAATTAATGTAGGTTCAGCCTTGGTTAAAAAACAAACCAAAAAGTACCATTCTCATGAATGGTATTGGTAATGGAGAAGGTTACGTATGTGTGGGGGGGCAAAAAATAACATAAGAAATATCTGACCTTCCTCTCAGTTTTGCTGTAAACCTAAAATTGCTCTGAAAAAAAACTCCTCCCCACTCAAAAAAAAAAAATTTAGAGTTTGACAGTCTGAATTATCATTAATAATAAGTTGCATTGTTCTAATCTGACCCACCTCCAACAGAGTTTAAAAGCTAACGGATGAATTGCTATTCTCCAAATACTAACTCTGCTCCCAAAACTCAAGAATATATTGTTTAGAGTCTCTGCAATTTTTATTATCATTTTAGATCCCTCAAGTTATCATACTTTGACACTGCCTGCCAAAAATGATGTGTATCTCTTTTCTTGAACTATATTCTTCAGTGCCAAAGAAAGCTGTAATACTAAATTCTAAAGAAATAACTATTCACTCCCTCTCACTTTTCCACAAAGTAAGCTTCTAAAGGTATTACACACAAAACAAGATGGTGCCGCTTACATGAGGAATCACTGTCTATATGCATTACTCATTATTCACAATGACAAAACTCATAAAGTATTTCCAAAAAAAAGACAAAAGCCAAGTGTCTAAAGGCAATAACCACTACCCCCACAAGTAAATATGCAAGCCAAGAGTACAAGGCTGGCGATTGTCCTTTCTATCAATAGCCACCAGCATGGAGATGACTGTGATCAAAGCTATCTCTGCCTAAGGCAGCTCCTAGTCAGAATCCCCTTCACATTTTCTATTTGAATTCTCACTTATATTCATTCATTCCTCTTCTACTAAGTAGCAGCACCCTTCCCAGAAAAGGAAATTAATAGTTCCCTGCTGGCTCAGCTGGTAAAGAATCCACCTGCAATGTGGGAGACCTGGGTTGGATCCCTGGGTTGGGAAGATCCCCTGGAGAAGGGAACGGCTACCCACTCCAGTATTCTGGCCTAGAGAATCCGAGGAACGGCAGAGCCTGGTGGGCTGCCGTCTATGGAGTCACAGAGAGTCGGACACGACTGAAGTGACTTAGCAAGCGCAGTACAGTCCATGGGGTCGCAGAGTCGGACATGAATGAGCAACTTTCACTTTCAAGAAACGTAACTCAACTTTCCACTCCATTGGAAGTGGGTAGAGGGTTGGGTTTTGGAGACAACTTCTCAGCTAACATATAAAAGCACAGGGGGTGGGGGTGGGGGGAGAGGGTATTCTCCACAGTTAAAAAACTAGCTATCTCTTCACAGAACTTATAAGTAAATTCACATAGGGTGCCTCACATAAATAACACTGTTTGAAGCGACAGCAGGAGTGAAGAAAAACTACTCGAGGGGCCCCTCAGAATCCACTGCTGATAACAATACCATCCTATATTTCAGTGACCAGCTGGATGAAAGAAGACAAGAAATATTTTATTATTTTTTAAAATACACTATTAAAGATAGAAAAAATGCATGTAAGCATATAACTCAAATTTTGGAAAACTGAACACACTGGTGTAACCAACAGCCAGGTTTTTAAAAAACGAATTATAACCATCAGTCTAGAAGCATCCTCATGTCCCCTCTTCCAGTCACTACCTGCACTCCCCAGGAAAACCACTATCTTGATTTCTCAACTTTATAGGTCAGTTTTGCTTTTTAGACATCTTCTTTACATGGAATATAGAGTATATCCTTTTCTGCATCCAGCACTTGTGTTCAACATATGTCCAATTCAAATCTCAGAAGGCAACAAGTAAATGCAAGTGTTACAATATCTGAAGAGATAATGGCTAAAGTGTCAGTCACTCAGTCATGTCTGACTCTTTGTGACCCCATGGACTGTAGCCCACCAGGCTCCTCTGTCCATGGAATTCTCCAGGCAGGAATACTGGAGTGGGGTAGCCATTCCCTTCTCCAGGGTATCTTTCTGACCCAGGGATAGAGCCCAGGTCTCCACACTGCAGGCATTCTTTACTGTCTGCGCTACCAGGGAAGCCCCAATAAGAAGCCTAAGACCCAAAAAGAAATACTGAACAAGAAAACTAGCGAAGATACATAAATTTCAATAAGTACTGACTATATAAAATAACAACAATAAATAGAAATGACTAACTTGTAGCGTTTTTTGAAAAGAACTAAAATGCTAAACAAAAAATAGCATGTATTTTTGGAGGGGTTGATGAGAAAGAAGGAGTCTCTTTTTCAGGAGGGGGGTTAAAATCTGAATTTGTTCTAACTCACCAGTAGAGTTAGAAAAATCAAACAAGAACACAAGCCAAAAAACGAATCAGTATTTTTAAATGGCAAAGAAGAATCAGAGCAGTAAAGCACGGACATGCAGGACATGGAATGCAAGAAATAGTATGGCAGAAACCATGTCTGACAAATGTAAACGGACAAGTTTATCAGTATAGACGGGGGGAAAAAAAGAAGCTACTGCATGCCATTAGAAACAGATACACCAAGAGAAAAATTACACTGGAAAGGTTAAAATAAAGGGATAGTTGGTTTTAGAAAAACTAGTGAAACAGATCTCAAATAATACAGAAAGGAAACACATCAAACTAGTAACAGCTTATTAAAAGAAAACCAAAGACTCAAAAAAACAGAGATCTTCAAGACATTAGAAAAAGAAATAGAGGAACCTAAGAACAACAGTGGTCTTTGAGATATAAATATTGCAAAATCAAATACTTTCAGGGGCCAGTAAGGTAACATATTTCATCAAATCTCAAAAACTACTAATTGCAACAGATGCCATTATTTTAGGGATTAGCCAAAAAAAAAAAATTAAGCAAAACAAAATAACCACTGTCAATTAAACTATAGCAAACCATCAAAAGTAACATACTATCATTTCAGAGCTGTTAAAAAGTAAAAAGATGAGAGCCTTAAAATTATAAAATACAGTAAATGTATGAAGCAACAAAATATAAAATGAGAAACGTTTGATGGTCAATTTTTCTTAAAATCTACAAAATTAGTCAAGTAAAACACATCTACAGGAAGTGGTCTGCAGTCCTTCAAACTGTGATCCTGATTCACACAGGAGAACACAAGAATTCAATTCAGAGATGATAAGGGGTTGTAATTTTAGAATATTATAAGATATTCTATTCATAATAACTCCATGTATAAAAATATGCACTGTTAGTGAAAGTATGTTGTTAAAAGGGTAAAGTCTAAGAAGTAGAAGAGAACTCTAAAGTTCTGAGGCTGACTCAGTTTTCTGCAAAGATGTTGAAATTATCCATGATGACATTAGTTGCTACACGGGGAAGATGATCAGGAGGTTGATAGGCACAGAAAGGAGAGAACAACACTGAAGAATGAGAAACTGTTGGAGAACATAAATGAATATGGAAAAAATAATCCAAAAAAAGTCTGTTTTGACTGTAACATAGGAGTATACTATAAAGCACAAAGCAAAAAAAGAAAGCATATAGATAAATCACTCAATTTTTAAAGGCATCCAATTTACTGACATGATGAAAATATGTAATGGTACTAAGGATTGATGAGTACAACTGCAATTTTTCTTATTTTATCAAATTTTCCACATAAAGAATAACAAAATTTAGAACACCAGGAGGAAATTATTAGGTTACATGATTATTCATTTGTCGCTATCATTTTAAAAATGAAATAACTTTCAAAAAGAATGTTTGAAATCTAGTTGGTTCTTAAAGATTTTTGTTTTTAAAACTAAAATCTAAACTGAATTGCATCTTGTATGATGATCATAACTTATTAGGATAGTCATAATTTTCAAAATTAAAAATCCCAAGAAAGCTCTGTGAACAATAATGCTTCCCAGCATGTACTATGCTATCATATGTTTTCCAAAACAGGTACCCCTGAATGATGGCACTTGCACTTTTGAACATCAAAGGTAGAAAATCAAGAAACATTAAACACAGTTTTTGCCTGAAGGCACAGCATATTCTCAATTCAAAATCTGGACTCTATACAATGATGGGCAATTACTTTGCTTGCCTTACAGGCAAATACTTACTTACCACGTTACAGAAATGATGACACTAACAGAGTTGATAATAAAACTTTGTATATGGTGGCTAGTCAGGTGACCCTTCAAAGTTAAAATAACCTCCATAAAGTTGACTGGGAAATAGCACAAAAAGAAAAGCATCTTCTTCCATTCACAAGGAATTGCAATCTCAAATCTCTCACACTGCAGCTGCTCCAAAAGCAGCAGTAAGATGACAGCCGATTTTTACCATATGGAAGACCCAAACCTCAACTGCTCTTCAAGTAAAATGTCAGTCCCTACACAGGATGGAGGCCCCTCTAGTTTAAAAGAAAAATGCTCACACATAATCTCCCAGAGGTCTAAAAGGACCCAGGGGTGCTGTAGTGTGTGAATGTGTGGGCTGAAACCACTATACATCTTTTTTTCTATTATTAATAAGCAGGAAGCTAGTTGAAAAAGAAGCCACTAGCTGAGCAAAAGACTCAAGATCACCCAACTGTGAAACCCATCCAACCTGTGGATTTCCATACTTGTGAGTCAATGTATTTCTTTAATACTTCAACCACATAAAGTAACTTTTCTGTTACTTTCAGTTCAGCTTATTCTGATCTGTATCTATAGCCCAGTCACTTTTACAAGCTGTCTGTCCCTGAGAAGGTACTGAGCTTCACATATCTGAAAAAGAAAGGCCAATCAGCAAGCCTCCAATGCTATCATTCTCTTCCAATCTATTAATCATTCTTGCCTTTTGGACCACAACAGTCTCCTAACTGGTCTTCCTGCTGCAGCCCTTGCCTTTTACTCTCAAATGTACTAAGCAAAGTCAGACAGAGAAAGACAAATACTGTATGGTATCAGTTATATGTGGAATCTAAAAAATAATACAAATGAAAGTATACACAAAACAGAAACAGAACCACAGATGTAGAAAACAAACCTGCGGTCACCCAAGGGGAGAGGGAAGTGGGGAAGGGCAAATGAGGGGTATGAGATTAACAGATACAAGCTTACTATGTATAAATTAGATATGGAACGAGGATATATTGTATACCACAAGGAATTATAGCCAGCATTCTACAGTAACTTTTAATGGAGTATAATTTATAAAAATACTGAATTCTGTACACTTGAAACTAATATCAATACTACAAATCAACTATACTTCACTATTTTTTCATTTATTTTTTATTGAAGGATAATTGCTTCACAGACTTTTGCTGTTTTCTGTCAAACCTCAACATGAATCAGCCATAGGTATATATATATGCCCTCCCTTTTGAAACTCCCTCCCATCTCCCTCCCCATCCCCACCCCTCTAGGTTGATACAGAGCCCCTGTTTGAGTTTCCTGAGTCATACAGCAAATTCCTGTTGGCTATCTATTTTACATATGGTAATGTAAGTTTCCATGTTACTCTTTCCATACATCTCATCCTCTCCTCCCCTCTTCCCATATTGCTAATTCAATATTTTTTAATTTTAAAGAGAGGCATTGAGAGTTTTTTCAAAATTTGACCATGGTTATACGGTTAGCATGGGGCAGAACTGTAATTTAAATCAACTTTCTGTTTCTTCTTTAAAATTATCTATACCTGAAAATGCAGATAATATGTATTTGTCATCAACATCATGATGACTGACTGAGGTAATGTAGAGTCTAACAATGCAGGAAACAAAACAGGCACACAGTGAATGCACTGTTTACTATACTGGTATCTCTCAGGGCTTTCCAGGTGGTACAGGGGTAAAGAATCCCCTGCCAGTACCGGAGACATAAGAGACACAGGTTCGATCCATGAGCTGGGAAGATCACTTGGAGTAGGAAACGGCAACCCACTTCAGTATTCTTGCCTGGAAAATCCCAAGGATAGAGGAGCTTGGTGGGCTAAAGTCCATGGGGTTGCAAAGATATCTCTCAGGAAACCTGGCAAAGAAAACTGGATGATCAAAGTAGACTGCGTCTTCGCTGATTTTCTGGCAAAGTTTTAAGAAGTCTAACTTGTTCACCAAAAAGCTGTTAGTAAGGCCCAGATATTCATTTGGATTTTCATCTCCTCTGAGGTTACCCAGTAGCTTATCTGGATCACTGGGTGAAGTGAAAGCCGCTTGGTCGTGTCTGACTCTTTGCGAGTCCATGGACTGTACAGTCCATGGAATTCTCCAGGCCAGGATAGTGGAGTGGATAGCGTTTCCCTTTTCCAGGGAACCTTCCCCACCTAGGGATCCAATCCAGGTCTCACACATTGCAGGTGGATTCTTTACCAGCTGAGCCAGCAGGGAAGCCCAAGAATACTGGAGTGGTAGCCTATCCTTTCCCCAGGGGATCTTCCTGATCTAGGAATCGAACCTAGGTCTCCTTCATTGCAGGCAAATTCTTTACCAGCTGAGCTATCAGTGAAGCCCGGACCACTGGGTACACTTTAGCTTTTATGTGTTTATGTAAACAAATCTAAAATCAGCTTTTAAAGTTTTATGTTAACAATTTACCTGTTTAAAACAAATAATCTAAACTGCTGCTTTTCAAGCATTACTTCTATTTCAGGATGTTCCAGTGCAGTCTTCTAGAGAGTAAAGTGAAAGTTCCTAAGTCCTATCCAACTCTTTGCAACCCTGTGGACTATACAGTCCATGGAATGCTCTAGGCCAAAATACTTGAGTGGATAATGGATAGCTGTTCTCCTTTCCAGGGGATCTTCCCAACCCAGGGATCGGGCCCAGGTCTCCCACATTGCAGGCGGATTCTTTACCAGCTGAGTCACCAGGGAAGCCCAAGAATACCGGAGTGAGTACCCTATCCCTTCTCCAGTGGATCTTCCCAACCCAGGAATCAAACCGGGGTCTCTGGCATTACAGATGGATTCTTAACCAGCCGAGCAACCAGGGAAGCCCCTTTTAAAGCGTAAACTTGCAACTGAAAAAAAAAAAAAAGAGGCTGTAAGGAAACACTTGACAGTGCTCTGTGATCTGGCAATTTGGAACTCCTGCTAGATAGAAACAAAGAACTGAGAGGAAGGGCATCAGTAAACAGGGTAGCAGATATTAGAGACTGACTCAGTCACTAGGAAGGAAATAACTGATTTAACAAAAGACAAGCACAATAATTGAAAATATTCCCCATCCAAAAATCAGAATTCCCTTTCTGAATCCTGGAAACTAAAGAGAAATAAAGATATAAATAGGTAATGCAATTAAATGTGCTTACAAGCCAGCCATTTTTTTTTTTATTAACAGCTACTTGAACACACATCACTGTTTATTAGAGGTCTTCTGAGTACTTTATAACTACTTCTCAAAATATTTCCAAGAAATTAAATGCCAAATCTTATGGAACCAATTGTACTAAAAAGAAGAAATTAAACAAGGCTTTGACTTTGAAAGCCCGATGGTACTAAACAGCTGCTGAAGGTGCAGTGGGTGCTCTCAGTAGGCTCTGAGTGCCTTCAATGCCATTAACCAGAAGCACAAATAAGAAGAGCTACAAATATCATCACTTGTTTAAATTTTACCAATCTTATATATTTTCCTTCTGAGCACTTTAAAGAAACCAAAATAATGGCAATTAAGAATAAATAAAAAGACCTTAGGTACTTTGTCAAAAAAAAGTGCTTTACAAATGTCAAAAAAACACAAAATAAAAACAAGAGAAATAGCTACATTTCATGATAAGAACTTCATAGGTTGACTGAAACCTTTATGTCAATCCTTTAAAACATTCAATGATGAACTAAATGAACTGTAAACAATCTGTCAGCAATGTCTGGTGTCCAAAATTAGACGTGTGTTGGTCTGATTTAATTGCTCCACTCAACATAATGTAAGTAAGCCCAAGCAGCACATTTTTTTCAAGACTAAGCCAAGATGATCTACTTTACAAAGCATAAAAAAATTAATCATCAAAACTGAAATAGTTGTAATATGTACTCTTTTAGTGCTAAAGGTACTCATTAAAACTCAGCTGAAGGTTGTCTACCAATATATTTCCCCCTTGTTGTTATATTTTACTTCTTGTTGTACCAAAATTATCCGTGACTTAGGAAGGAGAAGGCTTCCAAAATAGGAGTCAGATACATGGTTATCACATATGGTTACATTACATTATGTATGCAAAGTGATAATTTAGAAAAGTTCTTAAAACTATTTGTAGGGTTAAACATATATTAACACATATAATTGAATTAATTAAGGGAAAGACGGGCAGGCACAGTGGTCAGGAACAGAATATGTTTACTACAGACAATCTGTCAGAAACGTCTGGTGTCCAAAACTAGGTGTGCATGGGTCTGACTCAATTAGTCCACTTGGGTAAGTAAACCTAAGCAGCAAAATTTTTCTATTAAAGTAGAAAGGTCTTAGATGATTCCTTTAATTATAAGTTACACATAATGGAATATAGAGGAAGTTAGTAGCATTCTCCCCTGCCTCAAATGAATTAAATAAAATTGAAGCCATCTGTTCAGTATATTTTCAATAGACAGTAAGAGGAAGGAGATTAGTAAAAAAGGCTTTCTGTTACTCACCTGTAACCCTCTCCTTTGTAGAATACTGGAATCATCCATAATAGATAGCAGACCAACAAAAGCCACTCTCCAAACAGTCAGCCACTAGAGCCTACTTGCTTACTGCTGGGGAAAGAGGCACACAATCAAGCTTTCCCCATGCTGTGCCCACCACTCCGCTAAACCAGGTTTCTCTCAGTCCACCGTGAGTACACAATCACTGCCTCACATCACAGCCACGTCTTTCTTCACAGCAGTCCAGACAAATCTCATCTGAATCACCACCACAAAAGGGGGAAATTTTTCCCATTTGTTTTTCTCTTCTATACATACCCCTTTTGGTTGAAAACATCTGAAGTACCAAGAAAAGGACAAAGCTCCCTGAAAAAAATTCCAATCTTTAATATCCTGACTTCACTGCTTATTAAAACGGTTTGGCACACAAAACAAGAGAGTCTCCACCTACAGCTACTAAGCTGATAAAATCCGTGTCACGTTTTCCTTTCCCAAAACAAAACCACGCCACGTACATTTTTAAAAAGATAATTCTTCAGAAATACAAAGAAAAATATATTATTCTGAGGCTCTATTTTGAGCTCAGGCTGATATAAAACCAGTTATTGTTTTGACTAAGTCGGCAAAATTCTTTTCATCCTTTGTACAGACAAAGCAAATGTCAGATTCTTTCAATACTGTCACAGGCTCTTTTGTTTCTTTATCTCTAGATACGCTGGTCTTCACTTCTTGGACAGTCACGAAAGCCTCTTTCCTCTGGAGCTTAGATCATTGCTAAGGTCAGTCTCCATGCTCTTTTATGTCCTGGAGGGGGCTTGTACACGTGTGGTGAGTTCTGAGCATGGACAAATTCATTCATCTATTCATTGCTGACAGTCCTGTCACAGGAAAAGCTCCCCATTCTAACAGACCTCTAAAAGGGCACAGCGTGAGAAAAATCTAGTTTTACCCGGACTTTAATAATCTCAGAATTGTTTCTTGGGTCACCGGTTGTTATTTTCAAAGCAAGAGTTCAACCAGGTTTAAAGATGATTCAAGTCTCTTTTTAACATCTATAGGTTGTAAATATATATATTATGTATATATATATAAAATAAAGAGAGTTCAAGAGTGAAAGGTTAGCTCTCATATGATTTTATCACTTAAACACTCCATAAGCAACGTTTTAAACTTTTCAATTTTACAGTAGTTCCCAGAATTCTAGTAAACACAGGGGAAGGAAAATCAGGGCAAGTGAGTGATTTTTCTAATAAGTCACAAAAGAACTGTTAGCAAAGTGAGCAGTACATTCTTAGGAAGAGAGTTAAATACATTATCTACCGACTCACAGTCACAGTTCTTCGAAGGACACACACAGATTATTCCCTCTCCAAAGGATTTCAGAAGATATTAATCCAAATTTCCTAATTTGACAACTAAAAGTATGCATACACCCTGACTCAGGATGCTTTATACATACCTTTACTCTCAGGAGTAAATATAGCAACAACTCTAGGACAGATTCAGTCTGTACCTAACAAGGAGAAAAAGCTGCCCCTCCTATAATTATGGTAGCTGCACCAAACAGTCTGGGACTTGAAGGAAGGTCTATTTACAAAATCTTTTTCTGGTCTTTCTTACAACTGACTCCAGTCACAAGAGCTAGCCACACTGCTGAAAATAGCACAGAAAACAGGATCCACTTCTCTTTCATTCAGCAAAAACCTTCTAATCTGGAGCACAACCAGTGTGGTCTTTCATTGTGAGAGCTAATAAATCCACATCTCCATGGACTCCTTCCATCTGCTGCTTTAAACAACTAATGGATGGATTATGTCTATGGGGAAAACAAACACAAGACCTGAACAGACAGCTGATTTGCATAGGGTGTGTTATCCAGTGGAAGAGTGTCTGCAAAGTCACAGCTCTTAAAGCTACAGAACCTTTCAATCAAAAGAGATTTTATTAACTAAAACATATTCAACAGCAGAGAGGAAGTAGGAATGAGTCTCTAATCCTGTAGAAGTAGAAATGATATATTCTGATAAACTGTTCAGGCCAGAGATTAAAAATTCAAACTCTTCATTCATTTACTAATTCAGGAATCATATATTATATCAAGCATTGAGATGGGCAGTGGGGAAAAATTACCAAGATTAACATTACCCATAAACTAATAATTCCACTTCAGAAGAGCTCAAATCCAATAGGGAAGCCAAATACAAACAAGTAATCATGATACCATCTGAGAATTATGACAAAGCGCAAAAAAGGAGTATCGAAGAGCACTCAATTCACGTCACTGGGAAATCCACAAAAAAGGCTTCCAGGGCCAATTGCCATCTGGTCACTGAAACAAATGTTATAGGATTACCAGCGCTTGGCCAAGACAGTCTCTGTTATCTAAAGTATACACAGCTTCAAAATATTTAACCAGTCCTCAATAATCAAAAAATGCAGTAACAAACCCCTTCCTATGTTCTCTGTAACACAGGAACAACAGATTTCATCTCCACACTACCCTGCTGCAATCTTAGCCTTCCAATGAGAAAGAACAATGCACCGCTTCCTGAGTACATCCATCCTTCTTCTCCATCTCATATTCTTTGCGGTTAAACAGGAATACAATCATGTACTTTATTGGATTGCTGAGTAATTTAAGCAACATATACTGATGCTTCTTAACCTTTCTCAATATTTCTAAAGACAAAATAGAATGCACTCTACCTAAAATTTCCTGCCACAACCTGGCTTCTTAAAAGCCTCATGTTTTGGCTAAATTCATGCCAATTTTGCTTTCTTCTCTCTAATCTAATAAACTCTCATTTTTTAAAAAAGATTCATTTATTTTTGGCTGTGCTGGGTCTTTGTTGCTGTGCATGGGCTTTGTGGAGAGCAGGGGGCTACTCCCTAATTGCAGCGCACAGGTTTCTCATTGCGGTGGCTTCTCCTGTTGTGGAGCACGGGCTCTAGGGCACATGGGCTCAGTAGCTGCAATGCATGGGGCTTAGCCACTCCGTGGCATGTGGGATGTTCCCAGGGCAAGAACTGAAAGGTTCTCTGCAATGGCAGGTGGATTCTCAACCACTGGACCACCAGGAAGCCCTAAACTTTCATTTTTAATACTAAAATAATATTTACAAATGCTGATTAAATTGAAGGAGACTGAAAAGGAATAAACAGAGAGATGAAAAGAAAATCAAGACTGCTAATGTTATTAAAGAAGCCAGGAAAAGAGTGTTAAAGGAGGGGTAACAGTAACAAATGCTGCCAAGAGACCCATATCTCAAGAACACCCCTAAATTTTCTGACTTGGAAGTCACTGGTATCCTCTATAAGAAGAGTTTCAGAGGTAGATGGGTGAGAGGAGCAGAAGCCCACCAGCAATGGGTTACAGTTCATCCATTTCAGTCGCTCAGCTGTGTCTGACTCTTTGCAACCCCATGGGCTGCAGCACGCCGGGCTTCCTTGTCTATCACCAACTACCAAAGCTTGCTCAAACTCGTGTGCATCAGGTCAATGATGACATCCAACCACCTCATCCTCTGTCATCCCCTTCTCTTCCTGCCTTTAATCTTTCCCACCATCAGTGTCTTTTCCAATGAGTCGGTTCTTCACATCAGGTGGCCAAAGCATTGGAGCTTCGGCATCAGTCCTTCCAATGAATATTCAGGACTGATTTCCTTTAGGATTGATTGGTTTGATCTCCTTGCAGTCCAAGGGACTCTCAAGAGTCTTCTGCAACACCACAGTTCAGAAGCATCAGTTCTTCGGTGCTCAGTTTTCTTTATGGTCCAACTCTCACATCCATACATGACTACTGGAAAAACCATAGCTTTGACTAGACGGACCTTTGTTGGCAGAGTAATGTCTCTGCTTTTCAATATGCTGTCTAGGTTGGTCAGAGCTTTTGTTCCAAGGAGCAAGCATCTTTTAATTTCATGGCTGCAAGTCACCATCTGCAGTGATTTTGGAGCCCAGGAAAATAAAGTCTGTCTCTGTTTCCATTGTTTCCCCATCTACTTGCCATGAAGTGATACAGAGTGAGCAGGAAATGAGGAAATAAAGATGGCAGATCTTGACAGCTCTTCTACCTTCCAGTTAACACCTCTCTATCCTTCACAGCCAATTCTCTTTAAGAAGTTATTCATGAAAAGGAATGGATGGGATTTGCAGCATTTACAGAGATCAGAGGAGGAATATTTCTTCCATATAACACAAGAAAAAGCAGGTAAAGGTAACAAAATATCTATAATCTTAGTGGTAAAGAAGCTAATAACGTTTTCAAGTATAGCTATTTTCCCTGTGAAATAAGAAGGAAGTCAGCAAAGAGAATAGAGATTTGAGAGGAGCAAAGAGAACTTGAAAGAGATAATGTGGAGAATAAGAAGATCGCTTAAAGAAAAAGGACTGGTGGTGTGCTCATCTTCTCCTGTGAGAGCACCAAAATTGCAACTAGCTGTTGAACAACCATCAACAGGAGGACACTGGACCCCACCAAAAGAGAAAAAGGACTGGCAAGCAATGTTGAGAACTAACAAACATTATTCATCATAATTTTATAGGGCCAGCCACCAATCTAATCCATGTGAGGCTTTCTTCAGTAAACTACAGTAACACAAAGGCAAAAGTTCTATTAGACAAATTTACCAGATGGATCAACAAAAAATGGGGCAAAAGACTAACTAAAGAGCTAATGGAATCTAGGCAAAAAGATTAAAGAATAGGAAAAAATTAGAAGAGTCTAATAGAGATGCTGATAAGCCTAGAACTGTTATACTCTAAGAATAATTAAATGAGGGAGCTGAAAATCTATCCAGTCATGGTGAGCAGGTTATCCAGCCTTATGACTTTAGTGGGAAAATATGTCAGAAGTATTCCAAGGCACAGAGTATGGTCCTGAAGAGGGTGCATAAGTGGGCTAGAAATTATGATAATGATGAAGTCAAGTAACTGTGATGCCAGAATCCTTCCATGTGGGAGGATCCACATGGTCGCTGAAGATAAAGATAATAAAGATAATGATAGGAATAGGAAGACTTATACCTGATGACAGTATCCAACAAGAGAGGGGAGGAATAATTGGGAGGTTGGTAAATACAGCAGCCAGGAACGGAAGGGTTTAGACATAGGGACTGCTAAGAAAAATTAACAATTTATATTGAATAAAGTTGACTTAGAAACAGTTGACATGATTGAACCAAATCCCTTATTTTATACTTCAATAAATTAGGACCCAAGAAGGGGATGTAACCTGCTCAGAAAATACACAGTAGTAACTTGAACCCGTTTCACCTAGAACATGCAGCTTTAACTAAACAGAACAGATGAAGGAGGTTTTCCTGTCCTAGAAAGGACATACAGAACATTTCATTAACTTCTCTACCATATATTAATACGGTGTTAAAAAGACTACTTGGTAATAACTAACTAAAAACTAGAACATCTGCAGAAATAATTAAAATTTAATACATAAGTTCTCAGAATAGGTTGCAACCATACACTTTCCAACAACTATCAACCTCTCATTTATCCGAACATGAATAAAATATCTTATGACTAACCCTATGTGGAAATCTATAAGGAGCTTTATATGGTAAAAAAGCCAACGTAAGCTCAATGAAAAAATTAACTCTGGTTGTAAAACCCAAGTCCTAAAGGCAATCTTGGAGGAGACTTCTCCAGGCATGCAGTACTGCACGCAGTACAAAGCATAGAACCTGGAACCTCTACAGTTCATGACAGGTCCTCAACAAAGGATTCTTTTTAATTTGTTGTTTAAGTGGAAACCCAGCCAGCCAAGTAAAATTCCTTCAAAATAGGCCTGTTTAATGAGGAAAAATATGTTCCTCAAGGTAAAAAGACAATGATTTTAATGATATCCCCATTTCACAGTATGCATGAGTTTACAGTTAAGATTCCTCACTCAAACCTTAGGAAACACTGTCACTATTTCAAAATAGAAAGTTAAATAAACCAGCTGAAACTTGATTTCTATATTTCCATTTTACCGTATCCTGTGAATGCACTTTACTTTGTTCCCAAGATGCCCATATATCTGAGGGACCTACTGTTTGAAGTTTTGTGCCCCCTTTTGAAAAACAGCCCATTAACTGTGTTTGCCAGAAGCAATCTCAGTCCCTCAGATCAGGTAATTTATTTCATGTGGGGCTGAAAATTAACAGAGGTCAAATGGTGAGGAAAATGGGCTGAAACTGAAAAAATTAATGTCATCTTTTAAAAGGCAGGCAAAAGTTATAAGCAATCACAGAATAGAAAACCAGTATCATTTTTATGTCTTTTGCATATTACAATGTAAATTTTGCACTATCAAAACAAAAAACTTAAAAACAAAAACAGAAAACTTTCCAACAACTTTCAAAAACAGAAAAGCACTTTTTTATTCCTTTATATTCTGTTTTTAGAGGTTTTGTTTTCCCTATTTTTTTAAAGGATAAAACTAAAAGTCATACTCACATTTCAAAAGATATGCCAAAAAATTCAGTCTCTCAATCTAAACACTGACATAAATAAATCAAAACTTTTATAGAAACTGGAAATCTTATCACTAAATTCTAATTCCTAAATTATGTATCTCCCTCACCTTAAAGGCTTAGATGACCTAAAATGATCTTCACTGTGAAAACTGTCCGAAGTAATTTAGTACAAAATCAAAGCTAGAAAATCAATGACTTAAAAAATAAAAACATAGATAGCACATGCATTGACCTCCTTCCTCTCCTGAGATTCCAAAATACTCTTTTAACAACTGATATAGCAAGCAGTAAGGACCAAAAAAAAAAAAAGAAAAACCTAAACAGTATCAAACAACGTGACTTAAATGACACTTGTATAGGACTCACACAACAGTGGCAGAATATACATTCTTTTCAAGTGCACATCAAACATTCACTAAGGCAGACAATATTCAACACAGTAAAACATGAACCAACAAATTTTAAAAGGCAAGTCATATATGTAACTGACCACAATGGAAATAACCTAGAAAAGAACAAAAATGATGTTTTAAAATCCTCTCGTATTTGAGAACACCCATGACTAACTCATCATTCAGAGAAATTAAAAAGAAAATTGAAAAGTAACTTAAACTGAGTGAAAATTTAAAAACAACTCAAGTCAAAGATGTGTAGGATGTAGCTAAAGCATTAGTACAAGGAGAGAAATGTTTACTACTATTAAATCCCCTCTGTTAGGAAAGAAATGACCTCAGCTTCCACTTCAAGAAACTAGAAAGATTAAATAAAATCCAGTATAAGCAGACAAAACAATTAATAAAGATGAGAGCAGAAATCAATGAAGTAGAAAATATAGACATACAGACATAAATTTCTTATTATAAGAGAAATCAATTAAACCAAAAGGTAGATCTTGAGAAAATGGATAAACCATTATTCAGACTGATTAGGAAAAAAAGAAGGAAAAAAATTACCAAGATCAGGATGACAGATTTATAATTTGATACCAATAAATTTCACAATTTAGATGAAATGGGTAAATTCCTTAAAAGCCATAAAACACCAAATCCCCCTCAAGAAATATAAAAAGTATGAATACACAATTGAATTTGTAGTCTAAAAATATTCCTACAAATAAAATGACAGCTGCAAGTGACTTCACGATACTAAATTCTACCAAGCATTAAAACAAACAAATTCTTCAAAAACTCTTTCCAAATACTAAAGAGGAGGGAGTATTTTCCAAACACATTCTATAATGTCAGCACTATCCTGACTCCAAAACCAGGCAAAAGACATTACAAAAAAAGAAAACTGTAAGCCATACATCTCCCTTAGGATAATAAATGTAATAAGTTTAGCAAATCAAATGCAATGATATATTAAAAAGACAATACATTTTAGGATAATAAATGTAATAAGTTTAGCAAATCAAATCCAATGATATATTAAAAAGACAATACATTATGACCAAATGAGGTTAATGTGAGGAATGCAAGGTTGGCTTAACATTTAAAAGTCAACCAATGAGGGAATTCCCTGGCAGTCCAGTAGTTAAGACAGCACTTACACTGCTGTGGGCCCTAGTTCAATCCCTGGTTGCAGTACAGCACCACTCCCCACCCCCACAAAAAAATCTTTTTTCAAAGTCAGCCAATGAAAAAAAAACAAATCAATATAATTCACCAATTACCAGACTAAAAAAAGAAAAACTTTATTATCTCAATACATGCAAAAAAGCGGTTGACAAAATACATCATCCATTCATGTTAACACTATCAGTAAGCTGGGAAAGACGCAAACTTCCTCAACCTGATGGAGAACATCTACAACAAACTTCACCAGAGCAGTTATTTGGATGGCAAGTAGGTACATGAAAAGATGCTCAACATCATGAATCACCAGGACAATGAAAATTAGAAGCACAATGAGATACCATGACACACTTGTCAGAATGGCTGAAGTTAAAACGGCTGACATTGACATTAGTCAGCACTGGCAAGGACATGAACAACTGGAGCTCTAATACACTGTTGGTGGGAATGCAAAATGGCATACTACTTCAGAACAGTTTAGTTGTTATTTAAAAGTTTCAAATACAACTACCATATGATCCAGCCACTCCACTCCTATGAATTTATCTAAGAGAAAGTAAATCATATGCCTACACAAAGGATACTACATAAATGTTCACAGTGTAGTTTATTCAAGAAACAGAAACAAACCCCAAATGTTCACCATCAGGTCAAAGGATTTAAAAAAGCTCATATAGCTATACGATGAAATACCATTCGGCAATAAAAAGGAATGAACTATTGATACTTGCCACAACATGGATCAAGCTCAACATAATTATAATACGTGAAAGAAATTAAACAGAATTGTACATACTGGATAATTCTACTTACACAAAAACCTAGAAAGTGCAAATTAATCTTCAGTGACAGAAAGCTAAAGAGTGGTTGCCTGGATATGTAAACAGGAGAGAGAAGTATAGGAGGGAAGGTTCACAGATGAACAAGAGGAAACTTTAGAAAGTGATGGATATATTCATTATCTTGGTTGGGACAGTGGTTTCACAGAGGTATACACACGCTAAAACTTACACTGTACACTTTAAATATGTACAACCGATTGTATGCCAATTATACTCCAGTAAAGTATTATTTTTAAAGCATGTATTTTGTGTAAAAATAACCAAAACAACAAAAAAAATGTTCTTAACCAACCCCAAACTCTAAGGCTCATATACAAATCCAAGCACACCATGGACTACGAAAGAATTATTAGTCTGGCTTTTAATTTTCCTTCTGATCTTGGCAAATGGGGGTTTTCCTTTTTCTTTTTTTTTAACTGTGCTCAGCTGTGGTTTTCTATGGTATTTATTATTTTTAAGTATATTTTATCCAGCATTTCTATGCCTTTAGATCAGAAGGACTCTTCACCTTTAGGTTAGTCTGCCATATTGCTGCTGCTGCTCTTGCTGCTAAGTCGCTTCAGTCGTGTCCGACTCTGTGCGACCCCATATTGCTAGAGGTTCTTTATTCTTTAACATTAGCATTTCTGACATCCATTCCTACACTGTTCATTTTAAGATACCCTATTGCATGAGGAATTTTTATAAGGGCCATAAATTACCTTGCAACATTGATTAGTTAGTTCAATTAATTAAAATACCTATTAAAAAATTCATCTGACAGAATGATTCTAAGACTTTAAAACCCCAAATTAAACTTGTTAGAATGGCTATGGTTAAAAACACTCACACGAGTCAGCACTGGCAAGGATGTGGAACAACTACAACTCTCATACACTGTTGGTGGAAATGTAAAATGGTACACTACTTTAGAAGTGTCATCCATAAGTTGGTGTCGCAAAGATCACCTGGTGTTGGAAGATCCCCTGGAGGAGGGCATGGCAACCCACTCCAGCATTCTTGCCTGGATAATTCCATGGACTGAGGAGCTTCATGGGTTGCATGAGTCCACAGGGTTGCAAAGAGTCAGACATGACTCAAGCAACTTAGCACTCATGCAAAGACAGTCTGCACTAGACATTAAAAAGAACAAAATCTCCCATCATTTCTTATTTGTCCTTCCACCAAGCAGAGCAATCAGGATGTTAATGAACAAGGCAAAAATCAGAAATCCTCAAGTATGCTATGATAGTCTGCGTCCGACTTCCTGCGTCCCATGGACTGTAGCCCACCAGGCTCCTCTGTCCATGGGATTTTCCAGGCAAGAATACTGGAGAAGGTTGCCACTTAGTTGTCCAGGAGATCCTCCCAACCCAGGGATCAAACTCAGGTTTCCTGTACTGCAGGCAGAATCTTTACCATCTGAGTCACCAGGGAAGCTTATATTTTCAAATAAAAACATGTAAATAAATACATACATACTTATATACACATTGTTAAATGCTATGAAGAAAACAACGTGTGATGGGGGAGAAATGACATTTGAAATGAAATTTGAAAGAAAGACACAGTCATTAAAAGATCAGGCAAAAGCACCTATCAGCTATAGCAAAAATTTAAATTGCAAAGGCTTTGTGGTGGGAATAGGTCCACTATACAGAGAGAAGACTATGATGGAATATAGCAAGAAGAACATTGCTGTATGAGTTCAGAGAAGTAGGCAGGGACCAGATCATATAGCAACTTGGTAGACCATGATAAGGAATTTAGAGTTCATTGTATAAAGGGAAGCTATTGGGTAATTTTAAGCAAAAGAATGACATAATCTGATCTACATTATTTTTTATCTTTTGGCTGCGCCGAGCAGCATGCGGGATCTTAGTTCCCTGACAAGAGATCGAATTTGCATCCCCTGCAACAGAAGTGCTGAGTCTTAACCGCTGGATCACCAGGGAAGTCCCTGATATACATTTTTTTTTAATGTACTACTTTCTTTAAAAATCGTTTAAAATTTATCTTAATGTGCTAACTACTTTGTGAAGAATGATTTGTAAGTAGATCAAGGGAATAGAATGCAGAGAAATCCAGTAAGTTACTGGAACAGTTTAGACTAGAGAAATGGGGCGGGGGGGGGGGGGGGGGGGGGCGGGGGGTGGAGCAGCGTTCCAGCAATAAAGCTTGGCAGAGTTGGGAGAAAAGGGAAATACACAGATTCAGAGTGTATTCCATACAGAGAATCAACTAGACTAGCTCTTGGACTGAACATGGGAAAAACAGAACAATCAAGGATGTCATCTTTTACCAAGATGGTGACACCATTTACAAGATGAAGAATATTAAAGAAGGAACAAGACTATCATTTTAGTATGTCTAAATTCCATTCTCCTAACTAATTTGCTTCTAAAGAGTTATAAATGGTTGCCTACATTCCACCCTCAATAGTGTGTGCATGCATGCTAAGTCGCTTCTGTCGTGTCCTACTCTTTGTGACCCTATGGACTGTAGCCCGCCAGGCTTCACTGTCCATGGAATTCTCCAGGCAAGAATACTAGAGTGGGTTCACTCACTAGTAACAACCTTCAAATGGGAAACTCTGACAACCACTTTCTATTTGAGAAGACTATTACTTTCTAACTCTTTCATATGTAAAACCACAGTCTAGAAAGCTGACTGACAAAGCCAGAGTTAGGTACATCTGACTGAGGAAGAGAGGGAAATACTTTGTAAGCTTCTTAAGCATCAGAGTGAAAACATAAAGAGATGGTCTTCCTAGCAGTGTGAGCTCAGATATAAACTGTACAGCCTCTTGCATTATTAAATGAAGTCATCTTCCTTTCTGCTTTCAAAGACTCAAGCCCATGGCAAGAGTAGAAAAACATGTGTAAATACATGTGTATTATATTTTATATAATACTTAGAACCTATTTAAACTTATTCTATCATTTGGAATTTTTACTCATGAAATAATGGTTTTGAAGGGGAAAATGTTTATTTTGTATATTTTGACTTGATGTCTTGACTCCTCCCTAGGTTCATTTGCTAACTTCTGAATGCTGCCTCGAAGGACTGCAAAGTGGTTCAGTGATGAAGAATCCACCTGCCAATGCAGGAGATGCAGGTTTGATCCCAAGGTTGGGAAGATCCTCTGGAGAAGGAAATGGCAACTCACGCCAGTATTCTTGCCTGGGAAATTCCATGGATAGAGGAGACTAGAGGGCTACAGTCCATGGGTTCACAAAAGAGTCGAAAGAACTTAGCAACTAAACAATAAAAAGGACTGAAAATATATTCATTAAGACCGAAAAAAAGCAGCCTACACAGAGGCAAACCAAGGAGAAAATTCCAGTCAATACAAAATATTATCACAATCACATAACCCTGCCCAACTGATGCCAAGAAATGTTCTGAGACTCTCTTCAAATAACAGATGAAACAGGAAAAAGTACACTTTGTATAGGCATTTGTGATTTAACAGAGAAAACAGTGGAATCAGAAATAAATTTAGCATTAATCATCTTGAGTAGTACATTCATACTATGTCACAATTTCCAGAGCTAATAATACACTATGTTCTTCAGCAAGATGTCTTGAAGAACAAACAATAAAATTTAAATAAAACTCTATTTTTAAATTTGTGAAATGCTTTCCAAATAATAACTACCATTTGCTGGTACCTAAATGCCTAATACTGTGCTAAGTACTTTATAAATAACATCTTATTATAAATGTATAACATGAAGCAGAAAAGTAAGAAAGGAGGAAAATGTGAAAGCAAGCAGAGAGTGAGGAAAAAGAAAAGACAGGATGGAAGTTGAAGGAAGAAAGGAAAAGCAGAAGTAGAAGGAAGGAAAAGTCTGCGTGCTTAATGTCACAAAATTATTAGGGACAGAGTCAGGACACAAAACTAGATATATCTTAATCAGTCCACAGTCCCACTGTTCTCTTCCTAACTATTCTTGTAAGACAGATAGATATTCTCAAACTCTTTCTAGCTATTCCTCAAGATCTAGCTATTCCTCAAGATCAAGTTCAAATTATTACCTCTGTGATGTCTTTTCTTCCTTATCGCCTGAACCACAAAGATTTCCTACTTCTCTTAAAGTATGTAAATGATATACCATCACTTGGCAATATACAGGTTCACAATCCCTTATCTCCAATTCCAAAATCTAAGAAGTTCTTTTAAAATCTAAAGTGTATTTAAAGCAACTGATACCAAAAATAATTTAGCAGCAAAACTGAACTAAGGCAACTTTAATGTTTATTTACACCCACTCAATATTCACGTTTTGAGATAGAAATATAATGTGTTTGATGACTTGAGCACCCCAGATCCTGCTCCTGTGTTAGGTAATATATAGTATATGCTAAAGTACAAAGAAAAATATCTGAATTCTGAAACATATCTACTTTCAATGGTTTCAGATTAGGGAATATGAATCTCTATTATCATGGATTATTTAGTTAGCTTTCCCTGTATCTTCATTTTATACCCCCAGCTAGAAGTTATAATCTCAAAAGGATACACATAATTCTTTGAATCTCCTCTTACCCCTCCTTGGGCTTCCTTTGTGGCTAGCTGGTAAAGAATCTGCCTGCAGTGAGGGAGACCAGGGTTTGATCTCTAGATGGGAAGATCCCCTGGAGAACGGAAAGGCTACCCACTCCAGTATTCTGGCCTGGAGAATTCCACAAACTGTATAGTCCATGGGGTCGCAAAGAGTCGAACATGACTGAGTGACTTTCCCTTCCTTTATCCCTTCCCAGCAATTAATTTACTATGGTTGCTACTAGTAAACATTATATGATGGATGGTTTTATTTGGTGTTGGTTACTTAAAACCAATACAAGTAATCCTAACATCAGAGTATACTGAAGATACAGATATATAAAAAACAGTCTTTATCTTGAACCCTCTCCTTCCTGCCTCCTCCCACCCTCGCCATGTCCATAAGTCTATCCTCTGTGTTTGTGTCTCTACATTCAGTTCAGTTCAGTTCAGTTCAGTTCAGTCGCTCAGTCGTGTCTGACTCTTTGAGACCCATGAACCGCAGCACGCCAGGCCTCCCTGTCCATCACTATCTCCCGGAGTTCACTCAGACTCACGTCCATCGAGTCCGTGATGCCATCCAGCCATCTCATCCTCTGTCGTCCCCTTCTCCTCCTGCCCTCAATCCCTCCCAGCATCAGAGGCTTTTCCAATGAGTCAACTCTTCGCATGAGGTGGCCAAAGTACTGGAGCTTCAGCTTTAGCATCATTCCTTCCAAAGAAATCCCAGGGTTGATCTCCTTCAGAATGGACTGGTTGGATCTCCTTGCAGTCCAAGGGACTCTCAAGAGTCTTCTCCAACACCACACTTCAAAAGCATCAATTCTTCGGTGCTCAGCCTTCTTCACAGTCCAACTCTCACATCCATACATGACCAGTGGAAAAACCATAGCCTTGACTGGACGGACCTTAGTCGGCAAAGTAATGTCTCTGCTTTTGAATATACTATCTAGGTTGGTCATAACTTCTCTTCCAAGGAGTAAGTGTCTTTTAATTTCATGGCTGCAGTCACCATCTCCAGTGATTTTGGAGCCCCAAAAAATAAAGTCTGACACTGTTTCTACTGTTTCCCCATCTATTGCCCATGAAGTGATGGGACCAGATGCTATGATCTTCATTTTCTGAATGTTGAGCTTTAAGCCAACTTTTTCGCTCTCCTCTTTCACTTTCATCAAGAGGCTTTTTAGCTCCTCTTCACTATCTGCCATAAGGGTGGTGTCATCTGCATATCTGAGGTTATTGATATTTCTCCCGGCAATCTTGATTCCAGCTTGTGTTTCTTCCAGTCCAGTGTTTCTCATGATGTACTCTGCATATAAGTTAAATAAGCAGGGTGACAATATACAGCCTTGACGTACTCCTTTTCCTATTTGGAACCAGTCTGTTGTTCCATGTCCAGTTCTAACTGTTGCTTCCTGACCTGCTGCCCTGTAAATAATTTTATATTCTGTAAAGCAATTATCCTTCAATTTAAAAAATTAACAAATTAAAAAAAAATTTTGTCCTAAAGTGAATTCATTGGGGGAAGACAATAAAAAATAACCAGGCTGCAAGGTACATGTGGTAATTACTAAGTTAAAGAAAGGAAATTGTGCAAAATTTCTAAACTAGCTGGGGTTGGTAAGACTAAGAAGAGATAGAATTAACCAATCCATACAAAAGAAAACAGGAAAAATAGAAATACAGAGAAGATGGACAAATAGCACAAAATAAGGCAATAGATAAATGGCCATATATCAGTAATTCCAATAAAAGAAAATAGACTAAATATTCCAGTTAAGACAAAGACTATCAAGTTGGATGACAGAATGAATAAATGGATAATCTGGGAAGTAAAGATTTTTAAAAAATAACATAGTGTGGCAAAAATTATAAGAGTTTTAATATCTAATAGAGAAATTCAGAGAAGGCCATGGCATCCCACTCTAGTACTCTTGCCTGGAAAATCCTATGGGCGGAGGAGCCTGGTAGGCTGCAGTCCACAGGGTCGCTAAGAGTTGGACACGACTGAGCGACTTGACTTTCACTTTTCACTTTCATGCATTGGAGAAGGAAATGGCAACCCACTCCAGTGTTCTTGCCTGGAGAATCCCAGGGACGGGGGAGCCTGGTGGGCTGCCATCTACGGGGTCGCACACAGTCGGACACGACTAAAGTGACTTAGCAGCAACAAAGAAATTTAAGAAAACAGGTATATTCAGATATTGCTGGTAGAAGGTAAACTATTAAAAACAATAATACCTATTAAAATAAAATATGCAAATAATCTTTGATTCAGCAACCCCATTTTAAAAGATCTATTTTAGAGAGCGAGAAGCATCAGTATTTAAGGATATATGAATATGGGTATTTATTCCAGCATGTTTAATATCTGCTAAAAGAAGAAAAGATTAAAAAAACATTGTGTAGGGATTTTTGGAAGTTCCTTGAAACCCTGAGTTTCCCACATCTCAGTGGTCCCCAAACCCTGCTGCACATTACGGTCAACCTGAGCTTTTAAAAAATCCTGATCTCCAAGTCACACCCACACATGTTAAATTTGAGTATCTGAGATCAAGAGCCTGGCATCAGTGTTTTGAAGATTCCCAAATAATTTCAGTGTGCAGCAAAGTTTACCACATCTGTTAAAAAAGAAGTCTACTGTTCTGCGGTCCCTCCCTGCTTAGGGTTGCTAGGTTTAGCAAATAAAAATACAGACGGTCCAGTTAAATCTATCCTGCTCTAACCTTTTTTTCTGTCTGGTTTTAGAGGAGAAAAGGAAGTTGTTATAGAACATTAAAGGAGAGGCTTCTCTATAATTTCTCAACAAAAGTGGTTCAAATGAAACCAACAGAAAAGTTTCCCAGATATGATGATCACAAAATAAGACGACACATTATCAGAGATTAAGAGTATTCATTCTACAAAAAGAGACATGAGCTTTCAAACCATATTTCTATCATGAACCTTCTGCATGAACTTGGACAAGTTACCCACTTTTAAATCTCCACGTCCTCAATTCACACATTGCAATCAATCATTGTAATCATGCCTATCTCATAGGGCTGGTATAAGGATTAAATAAATCTAATCCATTTCAAATACTCAGCATACCCTCTAGCACATAAGATGTATTTAACAAATGTTATTATTTTTAATCATGTGGTAAATGACCCCTTCAAAATTGGCCCTGTTATTAAAAAATGCTAGTTGATGTGGAAATACTAATTAATATCTCCAATAAATTACTTCTAAGGGAAAGATACAACTATCCTTTAGCTAATCTCTGACTGTTTATATAAGTAGGCAAGTACCAAGTAGAATAACAGCACATAAATCTACAAGAAGGCTAGATCAGATGCCTATCCATCCCTTTAATATGCACAGTATAGCAATTTACATTTGCATTCATAATCAGGAACATAAACAACTATAGAAGACCCAATACAATGTCTTGTAAAAAATTTTGTTAGACAGAGATGCTCTTAATCCCAGCGTTCTGAAATACAGATGAAGAGTCACAGTACAGAAGACAACAGACCACAATTCCATACAGTCATACCGGGTAAACAAAACACCCAGATTCATTCATTTGTAGCAAAATACATTTTAAACACTTTGATAGTGCTGATAATAACTTAATTCTTTCATCGACATTTATAGCTATATAACAGCATCCCGCTTTTGAACTGTGGTATTGGAGAAGACTCTTGAGAGTCCCTTGGACTGCGAGGAGATCCAACCAGCCCATTCTGAAGGAGATCAGCCCTGGGATTTCTTCGGAGGGAATGATGCTGAAGCTGAAACTCCAGTACTTTGGCCACCTCATGCGAAGAGTTGACTCATTGGAAAAGACTCTGATGCTGGGAGGGATTGGGGGCAGGAAGAAGGGAAGAGGGCAATGGCATCACTGACTTGATGGACATGGGTCTGGGTGAACTCCAGGAGTTGGTGATGGACAGGGGGGCCTGGCGTGCTGCGATTCATGGGGTCGCAGAGAGTCGGACACGACTGAGCGACTGAACTGAACTGATACAAAAATTACAATCAAGGACAACAGATGGAACTAATCTCTTGAAAGGATAGTTGTTTTCTTCTTTAAACACAGCAATATAAAACATTCACAAATCAATTACACTGCCTAAAAAAAAAAAGATCAAAAACCTTAACCTCCTAATCACACTGAGTGACACATAATGAAACAGTTATGAAAATGCAAGGCTCAACAGCAATTTCTCTCACTCCCCAATAGCATCCTCTGCTCTGCACTGTTCACTACACATCTCTCTTTGTCCTGAAAGCCTGGGATCTTGTTAAGCACAAAGACTATATTTCATTCTTCTCTGTGCACCCAGCACCTGGCACAACAAACTGGCACAGAGAGGTCAAAAAAGATTAAATTCAGAAAGACACGATCCATGTCCTAAAGCCAATCAACATCTAACAGAAGTATGATTTCCCTAAAGGTCTGTCTTGTTTAATCCACTGATGTTATTCTCAAGTGAACTGATCCACATTCACAGCTTCAACTACCATTTTCATACAGACGATTCTTTGACTCTTAAAGCTCTATCACTAGCACAAATTTCCTGAGCTTTAAAAACAACTCTTTATGGCCAGAGTTCTTTTTTTACTACCCAGACCTGCCCTGGCTCACATAATCTTGTGAGTGTGTTTGGGGAGAGTGGGGGATGTTTGTTTGTTTGATTTTTGATTAATGAAATCACTCTGTAAGATCTATCAAGACTCTGTAATTGTAAGAATAATCACTGGAGGCTTCTAAGCAGAGGATAACTATTAGATCTCTAGTTCCAGAAAAAATCTGAAACATAGTTCATAAATAAGCCAATAAAGAGGAGTCAGAATAACAGTCAAGAAAGTGGGGAAAGGTGAAAGAAACTGATGAGGAAAGCAAGAGATGTACATAGGGAGTAAAGAACATGGTCAGACCCTCATTCAGTTAAGAAACACCCTGAGACTTAAAATATACTATCTCCCTCCTCCCACCACATCAACCACTCTCCCACTTTTTTATCTGCAATCTCTCACCTCTAGCTATCACCTCTACACAAAAGACTCCCTCCACCCCATGACTCCCCAGTACCCTAATCAAAACCCTCAGTCTGTTCATCTACACAAAAGACTCCCTCCACCTCATGATGCCCTGGTACCCTAATCAAAACTCTCAGTCTGTTCATCCTCAAGGGCTCTCCACTACCTAAAAATGAGATCCTAATGCCTCCTTTAACACCCAACCTCCTTTGCTCTTCAATCTAATTTAACCCATCTACTGTTCACAGCCTTATCTACCACTCCATTTCTTCCCTTAGACTTCATGAATATAGGGATCATGTCTGTCTTAGTCAGTAAGACACAGTCAGCACTAAACACAGTGACTGCCATACAATATGAATACATAAACTACGCTCCAGCCAAAATGAACTACTTGCTATTTCTAGGATTTTAGACAACCATACCTTTATCTCATGTTCCCTATTCCAGAAAGGCCTTCTCCCTGCCCAAAGATTTTCATGTTTAAATCTTACCCTTCTAGGCCTCTTCCATCAAGTTTTCCTTCATTCTCTAAAAAAGTTATTTATTGCCCACAGGCACCTCTTACCAACTCTTACCATCCTTTGATCATTTCTAATCATTCTTTAAAATCCAGCTCAAGCGTTATCATTATTAAGCTTTTCATTCCTACCCACATTCAGAACTGATCACTACCTATTGTGCCCAAAATATACCCACACAGCTTTCTATTATAACAATTATACAGAAATTATTATTTAGTGCTCTAAGAATAAGGACAATGTCTTATATATATTACTTTCTCAGCTGTAACGTGCTGTGCTTAGTTGCTCAGTCATGTCCGACTCTTTGTGGCCCCAAGAACTGTAGCCTGCCAGGCTCTTCTGTCCATGGGAATTCTCCAGGCGAGAATACTGGAGTGGGTTCCCAGGCATCCCTCCAGGGGATCTTCCCAACCCAGGGATTGAACCCAGGTCTCCAGTATCGCAGGTAGATTCTTTACTGTCTGAGCCACCAGGGAAGCCCATTCATCCCAAATCCTGACACCATGTGGATACTAAAAAACATTACTTGCTGAATAAAAATCCAGACAATAGGCAGATATAGCATGCTTCAGTTCTAACCTAAACCAGATGAGATTTTGGAAGGGACCCTGAAAGTCCATAGATACATTACCCTGATTTATCTCTGTTTTATAGCTCTCTGCCCAGAGAATGTATACTTTGGTCAATTTACCTCTAACTTTACAACATTCTATAGAGCAAGATTATTTCACAGGGTCTACAACAGATGAAGACATGCTTCTAGGTAATAAGCAGCTTAAGCTGAAATCTGCATATTAGTTTCACATAGATCACAGATCAATTGGATTACCACAAGTTCACCTTAACTTATCAGTGTTTACATTACTATAAAGATGCTTATTATATATGCATTTCATACGTTAAACACTGATGGAATATTTTAAGTCACAATTTTTCCTACAATTCTTCCTCACTTAGCACAGTAGTAAATCATGTTTACTCTACACACCCACACACAAGCATGGGCTCCAAAATTTGGTTGTCATTTTATGTGGTACAAAATAATTTGGCAAGTATGGGGATATAAGATGGAAATTCCAAGACAATTTTTTTTAAATTGGAGGTTATACTTAAATAAAGCTTTACAATGTTGTGCTGGTTTCTGTCATACAATGTGAATCAGCTATGAGTGTGTGTGTGTGTGTGTGTGTGTGTGTGTGTATCTATCCCCTCCCTCTTGAGCCTCCCTCCACCGGCCCCCCATCCCACCCCTCCTGGTCACCAACGAGTGCCAGGCTATCCCCCTAGCTCTCTGTTTTACACATGGTAGTGTATATATGTCAACGTTACTCTCTCAATTCATCCCACCCAAAACAGTTTTTTTTTCCTAACTGCCCAAGAAAACTGTTAAATATATTCACAAAGAGAAAATATTAATCAGGAAATCCTGAGACAAAGGAAAAACAGAAGAGGGTTATATTAAGATTGGGAGAAGTACGGGGGGTGGGGAAAGAATGAAAGAAACAGGCAGTTTAGGCATTGTGTCTTATTTTTATTTTTTAATCACCCACAGCTCCCAGTATAATACTTCAACACAGTGGCCATATATTTAACATTAACTGAATAAAAATAATGAAAATAAAATATGCTGCAAAGAGGTAATAGATCAAGAAAATAGAGCCCAGGTCTTTCCATCTGTTTTATGTGCCATAAAAAAACAGGAGAACATGGCAGAAGTAATGTCATCCTCAGAGTAAAAAGCAAATAATGCCAATTCTGGGTCAGTGGTAGAGTATAGGATGGCTCAATCTTGGGTGCTATGCAATGATCTAAAGTTAACTGCACCTAAAACAATCTTCGACCCCAACCATTAATGTAAATCTGGGGAGCTACCTTTGGCCATTTCCACAAACCCTTCAAAGGCTACCTTTGTCAGGGACCCTTAAGGCCACCCCTAGGTTTAACAACTCTCTAGGAGGACTCAGGGGACTGTGCATATACTTGTACTCATGACTAAAACTTACTACAGAAAAAGGAAACAAAACAAAATCGGCAAAGAGAAAAGGTACATGACAAAGTCTGGAGGAAAATGGAGGCAAGCTTTCAAGAGTTCTCTCCCAGTGAAGATACACAGGCACATTTAATTCCTCCAGCAACAGATTTTGACAACGCACATTAAGTACTGCCTACTAGTGAAGTTCATCAGACTCAATGCTCCAGGTTTTTACTGGAGCTGGTTACGTAGGTATACTCTGCCTACTGCATACCAAAATTCCAGGCCTCCAGGAAAACAGATACTCACATTCTTTGGATAGTTCAAACACAGCCAGTCACTCTTATCATTTTAGGAAAACTTTATCAGTGTAAGAAGCAGTTTACCATGCGTTTCCAGATGCTAACCGAGGGCCAATCTTGGATGCCTTTTTAAGGACAGCAATCTCAGGCCTTATTAACTCTTTTCTGCACAGCACACTACTCTTTCTTAACATTCCTCTCTTTCAAGGCCACCAGTCTGCACACTCTTGAACCAGTTTTGTACTCTAGATATTCTACAGATGAGAAAAGACACATTGCAAAAATGCAGAATGACAACTCACTTGGAAGCTGTGAGTTATATACCACAAAAAGACCTGAGTTATACACCATAAGCAGATAATGTTTAGAAAAACTCATTTCACCTGACGTTTGTTGACTCAACTACTACAGATAAACAGCAAATATTATGTTAGATGGCTGTTGCAAGAGGCAGTGAATGGAAGGAAATTTTTGTAAGAAACTAACCTTGCTATCAAAAGGTTTATAATCCAACTTCCCTGGTGATCCAGTGGTTAACAATCTGCCTGCCGATGCAGGAAACACAGGTTTAATCCCTGGTTCAGGAGGATCCCACATGCTGCAGAACAACTAAGCCTGAGTGCCACAGCCACTGAAGCCTACATGCCCTAGAGCCTGAGCTTTGCAACAGAGAGAAGCCACCACCACGAGAAGCCTGGGCACCACTAGCGAGAAGCTCCCGCTTGCCATAACCAGAGAAAAGCCTGTGCACAGCGATGAAGACCCAGTGCAGCCAAAATAAATTTCAAAACTACATAGAATCTAGTGATAGATGGAATCTTCTACCAAGATTCCCAGCAAATATTTACAAATGTTAACCCTGAGGAAAGAAAAATAAAGAGGCATGTTCATGGAGAGAAGGATGTTGAAAGTAATCTTCATAACGCTTTCAGTAAAACAACTATTCACAATTTTAGAAACTAAGTGTTTAATACAATAAGAATATCAGAATACTCAAAACCAATTCACTGTGCAAACGTTTACAGGAACCCACTACGTGCTATGCATTGTGCGATGGTCTGGAATCCAAGCGTAAAGAGAAACATGCACGTAAAGACTATCGGGTGAGAGAAGATTTAAACAATAATCATATCATTATCTAATGTCTCCTAGAGTTTACTATGTACCAAGCATTGTTCTAAACTTTACATCTACAAATTCATTTAATATTTAAGACAAAAAAAGAATAACTATTTTAGATACTTTTTTATTCCCATTTTACAAAGAAAAAGCATTACAGGAAAGTAAAGCAATCTGTACAAAGCAATGTATCTTCTATCGGTGGCAACTAGTTTAACCACTCTCAATCTTCATTCACATTCTTGGAGCCTACCATCTATATAGAGAAAGAAAGGTTGTATAAGGTTTAACTGTGCTAAAAATAAAGTTTAAAAACTCTGTTCAGGATGGGGGAGTCACAGAAGTCTTCAGAATAGAGGGAATCATTGAACTGAATCTTAAAAGATGCGCAGAAGTTGACTGAACAGTCTAGGCAAGGGGAACAATATATTCCAAATAAGAATCCAAGAGACATATCAAGTACTTTGATTTCCCATTTGAAAACAGAATTTATGAAAAGTTTACAAAATAACTGCTATTTGCTATTTTTTTTAAAGAACTTAAGTTTTTACACACACAAATTTAAGGCAGAGTAAATGCTACATTTACATTTATTTTAATGAACCAGAGAGAACTGTATAATGACAGAATTTCTGAACTACAAGAGAAGGTTTCTGAGATGAAGACACACTCAAAAAAAGGTTTATCAAAAAGAAAATTAGCAGTGCTTTGAATAAAACTGTAATATAACTTAACATAATTCATAGTCAAAATTATAAATAGGCTCATCGTTTAAAATATTTGCAAGATGTGCAAGATACCATCCATTTGTCGCTCCAGATCATTCACTGTACCCCAAATGCAGGCTCGTTACGAACCACGTCCCTTGCCCTCTTCATTCAAATGGGTTCAGCCAACAGGTAGCACCAGCAGATGGGAGAGAGAACAGATGGTAAGGGAGAGAGTGGCGGAGACTTTTCTCCAGGGTTAGTCACCGCAGGGTTGTGTTAGGCTGTATCATACAATGACAAGTCATGCTTGTCAGGTCACCTCTGTACACAGCCTCCTCTGTCTCCAAGTTCCAAGGGTCACTTCCTCCCCTCACCCTTTCAGGCCTAGGGTTGGTAGCAGCACCAGGTTATTATCAAGGAAAAGGCGCTATGTATATATTGCCATTTCACTTCTTGCCTATATCTCTTTATTATAATTTGTCCGTTCCTTTTCCAGCCAGAACCATTTTATGGAGAATAAAATTAAACATATTTTCAACTTCATTTGCATACTCCAAAGAAGAGAAAGTCTTTTTAACTTAAAAGAGAAATTTTTATGTCATCAAAATCAAGTAAAATTTTACCCTATATGTAATCCTGATTAAAATCTTCAGTATCTGAATAGTTGAGAAAATAGAGTATCAAGTCAAAGCAAACAAATGCAATTCAAATTTTCCAACCTGCTGAAGACTTTCCTCTCTACTTACCTACAAGTCTTGAAACAGACCTCAGAGTCAGACCCAGTTTTGAATCCCTATTCTAATATTCACCCACTAGCCTACAGCAAAGTACTTTACTTTGTATTGTTCACTGTTGAATTACCAGCATCCAGTACAGTGGTGATACATAGTGGGTACCTCATAAATATTTGTGGAATGAATGGACAAATAAATATCTCTCTGCAGGTCTGAATTTCCTCACCTATAAAATAAGGTAACTATGTCTACCTTACAAGAAGAAAGTTATGTTCCAGAGAAAATAAAGGATAATATATGTAAAAGAATCCAAGTATAAGGTCTAGTAAAGATTAGTTCTCTACCCCAACTCAAATGTGCGTATGTGTGTGTTAGTCACTCAGTCATGTCCAACTTGTTGAGACCCCACGAACTGTAGCCTGCCAAGCTCCTCTCTCCACAGAATTCTCCAGGTAAGAATACTGGAGTGGGCTGCCATTCTCTATTCCCTTCTCCAAGGGATATTCCCAACCCAGGGATCTTCCCCAGACCCAGGGATCAAACCCACATCCCCCGCATTGTAGGCAGATTCTTTACTGTCTGAGCCACCAGGGAAGCCTACTCCCATTCAAATATCTCCAGTAATTCTATTTTCTTTACATGACAGAATGTACCAATATCAACACCTTTCAATCTTTCCTCAGCACTGTTACACTTATACACAGCAATACACAGCATTAATGGTACAATTGAAAAGACTTTCTGTAAAAAATTTAAAACAAAAACAAAACAGAACAAAATCTGTAGCTATAACTTTTAACTGGTGATTTAATAATCCTTTTTTCTTTATGAAATACTTGCATAAACACTGTCATTAATTCTAACTCTTAATAAATTCAATAAGATGTCTTCCAATAGTCCTAATGAATCAACTAATTTATCTAAAATTTTTTAAATTTTAAATGCTTTTTTAAAATATGGAAACCACTATTTTTGAAGTTGTACATCTTACATTCTTTACAAATTATCACAAAGATATAAAAATGTTTATAAAATTCAGCTCAAAATTTATTCAGGTAAGATAATTAGCCTATTCTTTGGCTTCTCAAAAATATTCTTGAGAACAAGCAATCAGACTGCTAATATTCTGTTGAAATCTCATGAAAGTTTCCCAGCTTTTATTTTAAAAGGTCTTATGGAGGTCCAACCAGTCCATCCTAAAGGAGATCAGTCCGGGGTATTCAATGGAAGGACTGATGTTGAAGTTGAAACTCCCAATACTTTGGCCACCTGATGCAAAGAGCTGGAAAAGACTCTGATGCTGGGAAAGATTGAGGGCAGGAGGAGAAGGGGATGACAGAGGATGAGATGGTTGAATGGCATCGGACTTGATGGACATGAGTTTGGGTAAACTCCGGGAGTTGGTGATGAATACTGAGGCCTGGCGTGCTGTG
The DNA here is from genome assembly GCF_023091745.1 of Budorcas taxicolor. Lineage (NCBI taxonomy): Eukaryota > Metazoa > Chordata > Mammalia > Artiodactyla > Bovidae > Budorcas > Budorcas taxicolor. The sequence goes on from NC_068912.1 coordinate 100,445,516, forward strand.
GTTCATGGGGTCGCAAAGAGTTGGACACGACTGAGCGACTGAACTGAACTGATGAAACCTTATTCTCATACCTTTGAAAAGACACTAGGTGGCATCAGAAACACATTCCTCTTACAAAAAAGAAAAACCAAGAGTGGAAGGAGAGGGATTCTCAATTAATAGGCAGTGAATGCAATTTTAAAACATGTACTCCTACAATTCTTAATACATTGAACACTTCAATATTTTATACTACTTGATAAAAATCACACTTTTTCCTTCTTATGGCTTGTGCTTTTTGTGCCCTGAGAAACCTTTGCCTCATCCCAAATCACAGACTTTCTCCTGTTTTCCTTTATACGCTTTATAACTTCAGCTCTTACAACTGTCAATTACCCACTTCAACTTAATTTTTATATATAGCATGGGGTAAGGATCAAGGTGCATTTTGTTTCCCCATGTAAACTGTTCTACCACCATTTGTTGGAATGACTATCTTTTACCATTAAATTACCCTGCATATTTGTCTATTTCTACATTTTCAATTCTGTTTCAGTGATTTGTGTGTTTATCTTTATACCAAGATCACAATGTCGATTAGTGTACCTTTCAGTTCAGTTCAGTCGTTCAGTCGTGTCCGACTCTTTGTAACCCATGAACCACAACACGCCAGGCCTCCCTGTCCATCACCAACTCCCGGAGTCCACCCAAACCCATGTCCATTGAGTCGGTGATGCCATCCAACCATCTCATCCTCTGTCATCGCCTTCTCCTCCTGCCCTCAATCTTTCCCAGCATCAGGGTCCTTTCAAATGAGTCAGCTCTTTGCATCAGCTGGCCAAATTATTGGAGTTTCAGCTTCAACATCAGTCCTTCCAATGATGAACACCCATGACTGATCTCCTTTATAGAGATTCATAAAATCAGGTGGGATGATTCCTTCAATTCTGGTCTTCTTTTTTAATATTGTTTCGGTTATTTTAGGCCCTTTCCATTTCAATATAAATGTGAAATCATGTTGTCAATTTCTGAAAAATACTGCTTGGGTTTTGATTGGAAGTGCACTGAATTTATAGATCAATAAGAGAATTACATCTTAATGACACTGAGTCTTCCAATCCATAAACATATATTTTCCAATCATTTAAGTCTTCTTAAAATTCTCTCAGTAATGTTTTGTACTTTAAAATATACTGGTCTTAAAAAAAAAAAAATGTACTGGTCTTGCAAATAACTTTTCAAAATTTCTCTTTATTTCATTTGTAAGCAATTATAAATAGTAATTTCAATTTCATTGTGTTAGAGAAATACAGCTGATCTTTGCCTATTTTTATATATAGATTTTTGTATAAAACAGTGATAAGAAAATGAAAATATAAGCCACAGACAGGGAGAAATACTTAGCATATGGCAGAAAGTGAAGAAGAACTAAAGAGCCTCTTGATGAAGGTGAAAGAAGAGAGTGAAAAAGTTGGCTTAAAGCTCAATATTCAGAAAACGAAGTTCATGGCATCTGGTCCCATCACTTAATGGGAAATAGGTGAGGAAACAGTGGAAACAGTGGCTGACTTTATTTTTTGGGGCTCCAAAATCACTGCAGATGGTGACTGCAGCCATGAAATTAAAAGACACTTACTCCTTTGAAGGAAAGTTATGACTAACCTAGACAGCGTATTAAAAAGCAGAGACATTACTTTGTCAACAAAGGTCTGTCTAGTCAAGGCTATGGTTTTTCCAGTGGTCATGTATGGATGTGAGAGTTTGACTGTAAAGAAAGCTGAGTGCCAGAAAATTGACGCTTTTGAAGTGTGGTGTTGGAGAAGACTCTTGAGAGTCCCTTGGACTGCAAAGAGACCCAACCAGTCAGTCCATCCTAAAGGAAATTAGTCCTGAATATTCACTGGAAGTACTGATGCTGAAGCTGAAACTCCAATACTTTGGCTACCTGATGCAAAGAGCTGACTCATTTGAAAAGACCTTGATGCTGGGAAAGATTGAGGGTAGGAGGAGAAGGGGACGACAGAGGATGAGATGGTTGGATGGCATCACTGACTCAATGGACATGGATTTGGGTGGACTCCAGGAGTTGATGATAGGGAGGCCTGGTGTGCTGCGGTTCATGGGGTTGCAAAGAGACGGACACCACTGAGAGACTGAACTGAACTGATACATAATTTGTATCCAGAATATACAAAGAACTCATAACATTCAATAATAAGAAGACAAACAACCTAAAATTTTTAAAGGACAGAAGATCTGAACAAGTAATTCAAACAATCACATCTATGTAATTTATAGTTTGACATGATGTGTTTAAAACAATGACATAGTGTAAACCCATTAAGGATCTGAGTGAAGCTCAATGCAGAACTAAGCTTCTCAAGTTATGTTTTGCTTTTTTAAAAAATTCTGGTCTTGGTACAAATGTCAGTTACATCTTATTTATATCACAGTTAGGTCACCATGCTGTGACATGGTCTGTATTCATGCTGCCTTAGATACTGGTTCTTTTTTTTTGCCTTAGATACTTTTGTAATTATTTTTGCAGACTTGTGATTGTCCCTCTTAACTTTCTTTTATGTAATTTATAAAAGTTTCTTTAAAATTCTGCTTTTAATTTTGAATAAAAACTTAACTTATTAAAAAAAAGTATATATATATATATATATATATATATATATCCCTGATGACTAATGAGGCTGAATTGCTTTTCAGCCTCACTGGTCATCAGGGATATGCAAATTAAAGCCACAATGAGATACCCCTACGCACACATTAGAATGGCTAAAATTAAAATGACAATACTCAGTACTGAAAAGGATGTGGAACAACTGCTGGTGGGAATGCAAAAATGCCAGTTTCTCATCTAGATAAACATACACCATACACTTGACATATATTCCAGGAATCTCATTCGTAGGTATTTGTCCAGCAGAAATGAAAGCATAAGTCCACATAAATACTTGTACACAAACTTTCATAGCAGTTTTCTCCACAACAGGCAAAAAACAAGAAACAATCCAAATGATCATCAACTGGTGAATAAACAAAGTCTGATATACCCAGACCAAGGAATTGTTTCATCAATAAAAAGGAACTACCAATGCTCAAAAACAATGTGGATGAATCTCAAAACCATTATGGTAAGTGAAAGACGTCAAACACAAAAGATCACAGGCTGTATGATTCCATTTACAAGAAATTCTTGAAAAGACCAAAAAAAAAAATCACAGTGACAGAAAGCAGGTTAGTGTTTGCCAAGGGCTGGCAGGGGAAAGAATTGATTGTAAAGGGACGACACAAGGGAACATTTCAGGGTGACAGAAATTTCCATACCATGATTTTCTTTATCTGTATCATGATTTTGGTGGTGGTGGTGACACAACCATATACAGCTCTGAAAACTATGGTATTTCTCTTTGAAGCCATGTGTGAAAATTAAAGAATAATCATACGAGTTGAGAAACACGGAGAAAGGTTGTAAGGAGTATCTTGGATTGCTTTTTTAGGCCACACCATGAAGCATCTGGGATTTTACTTACCTGACAGGGGACTGAACCCTGCACTGAAGCCCAGAGTCTCAACCACTGGACCACCAGGGAAGTCCCTTGGATTCTCAATTACCTCAAAAGCATACCCCAATAATGTCACCTCAAAAAAGGTCTGAAACACAAGGTTAAGAATACAATAACAGGGACTTTCCTGGTGATCCAGTGGTTAAGAATCCACCTTCCAAGTCAGGAGACCCAGTTTTGATCACGGGTTGGGAACAAAGATCCCATATGCCGAGAGGCAACCTAGCCCATGCTTAGTTGGGCTGCAACCACCAAGTTCACGCACTACAACTAAAACCCAATGCAACCGAATAAGTAAATAAAAACAATAATAGGAAATTCCCTGGCTGTCCAATGGTTAGAATTCCATGCTTCCACTGTAAGGATTCAGCAGCTGTGGCTTCTGGGGTCTAGGACGCGTGGGCTTCAGTAGTTGTGGACCAGAGGCTCATTAGTTGTGGCTCATGGGCTCTAGAGCACACAAGCTCCAGCAATTGCAGCTGGAGTGTGGGCTCAGTAATTGTGGCACACAGGCTTTAGTTGCCCATGGCATGTGGAATCTTCTCAGACCAGAGATCGAATCCGTGTCCCCTGCATTAGGCAGATTCCTACTCAATGTACCACCAGGTAAGTCCTTCAATCCAGTGCTGAGCTTGGCTTTTCAAAGGTGACTTTTCTCTGTTAAATCTCATTGTGCTGGTTCTTCTTGAACCGTCATTTGTTTGTGAGGCTCTAACTGAATTTAACATTCAACAACGGAAATGTGGCATCAGCATATGTAATAAGTAATTTCTTCAGTGTCTTTATCCAAGAAATTGATTAAAATGGCAGTTAGGACAAGGACAAGAATAGAGGTCTGTGCGACATCATTTCAGGCTGGTACCAACACATTAAATCAACCTTCTTTTGTGGACATTATATTTCAAACAAGTGTTAATCCAACCAGCAATAATATTAGCAAAGGTATTCCAAAAGTCCTTTACTCCTTCAGTGAGTAATTATACATTGCCTACTATGTACCAGGTACAACGTTACATGTCAACTAGGAACACGATGATGGAAAGAGCCATTCTTTGTAAATGACAATTCCTATAACCACAGTTGGTAAAGAGTTCGCTTGCTAATGCAGGAGATGCAAGAGACGTGGGTTCAATCTGTGGGTGGGGAAGATTCCCTGGAGAAAGATATGGCAACCCACTCCAGTATTCTTGCCTGGAGAATTCCATGGAAAGAGGAGCCTAAAAGGCTACAGTTCATGGGGTCGCAAAGAGTCAGACACAACTGAGCAACTTGGCACGCATGCGTCAGTCCTGAGAAGGTCATGTCTGCCAATAAAGAAAGAATTAGTCAAACGCTATCAATTAAGAGATTCCTGGTATGTATAGCCCTTCTATTAAAATCTGAATGTTTGGCACTCTTCATGGGTTAGGTCAACCTCAGTATAAATTACTTGAAACCAATAGGCTGATTTCAGAGAAAAATCATCCAAGCCTCATCTTTCCATCTGTGGTCTCAATTTCTCATTGACAATTTGCTAATGCCAGAGATCAAATTGCCAACATCTGCTGGATCATCAAAAAAGCAAGAGAGTTCCAGAAAAACATCTATTTCTGCTTTATTAACTATGCCAAAGCTTTTGGCTGTGTGGATCACAATAAACTGTGGAAAATTCTGAAAGAGATGGGAATACCAGAGCACCTGACCTGCCTCTTGAGAAACCTATATGCAGGTCAGGAAGCAACAGTTAGAACTGGACATGGAACAACAGACTGGTTCCAAATAGGAAAAGGAGTGCATCAAGGCTGTATATTGTCAGCCTGCTTACTTAACTTATATGCAGAGTACATCATGAGAAACACTAGGCTGGAAGAAGCACAAGATGGAATCAAGATTGCCGGGAGAAATATCAATAACCTCAGATATGCAGATGACACCACCCTTATGGCAGATAGTGAAGAGGAACTAAAAAGCTTCTTGATGAAAGTGAAAGAGGAGAGTGAAAAAGTTGGCTTAAAGCTCAACATTCAGAAAACGAAGATAATGGCATCCAGTCCCATCACTTCATGGGAAACAGTAGAAACAGTGTCAGACTTTATTTTTTGGGGCTCCAAAATCACTGCAGATGGTAACTGCAGCCATGAAATTAAAAGACACTTACTCCTTGGAAGAAAAGTTATGACCAACCTAGACAGCATATTCAAAAGCAGAGACATTACTTTGCCAACAAAGGTCCATCTAGTCAAGGTTATGGTTTTGCCAGTGGTCATGTATGGGTGTGAGAGTGGGACTGTGAAGAAAGCTGAGCGCTGAAGAATCGATGCTTTTGAAGTGTGGTGCTGGAGAAGACTCTTGAGAGTCCCTTGGACTGCAAGGAGATCCAACCAGTCCATTCTGAAGGAGATCAACCCTGGGATTTCTTTGGAAGGAATGATGCTAAACCTGAAACTCCAGTACTCTGGCCACCTCATGCGAAGAGTTGACTCATTGGAAAAGACTCTGATGCTGGGAGGGATTGGGGGCAGGAGGAGAAGGGGACAACAGAGGATGAGATGGCTGGATGGCATCACTGACTCGATGGATGTGAGTCTGAGTGAACTCCGGGAGTTGGTGATGGACAGGGAGGCCTGGCGTGCTGCAATTCATGGGGTCACAAGGAGTTGGACACAACTGAGCAACTGAACTGAACTGAATGAAAATTCATCCACTCAATAATTACTGATTATTGTATTTTATGATAATTGTTACAGGAAGCTATGGAAACATTTTAAACACTGATGCTGGATAAATTTTAACCAAATGAAAATTTAGAAGGTAAAACTAAAAGAAAAAAGAATAGACAAGATCAGATTTTGTTTTTGAAAGAATAGACTTTAGAGTGGAGAGTGATTAGAAAGGAAGAATGAATTAACAGTAATGAGATCCCAGCAATGATCAAAGAGATTGCAAATGTGGCTTAGACTGGTGAAAAAAGGTAGACATGTTAGAAATGTTTGGAGCTAGGATTCATTGGGTGATTGGAGGGGGGAGAGTAAGGGAAAGGAAGAGTCAAAATAGACTTCCAGGACTCTGGTTTTGGGCTATTGGGGCAGGGAAGGCGGGTCATGGTGCTAGTTAACAACTGAAGAACTGGTTTAGGGGAACACAGAGGCAGAATAAACAGATGAGTGTGTCTTAGACAAAGATCAAAGTTGCAGATACTTCTCGGCATATTCATGAGAAAGCAAAGCAGAAATTAACCTTACTTTAAAGATTATATATATATATATATTCTTATATATATATGTTATATATATATGTTATATATCATATGTTATATGTTATATGATAAGATATATGTATCATATAATTTATAGTATATAAGGAGATATATATATATATATATATATAGTAGGAAGGTAGACCCCTTCCAGGGCCCAAGAGTGGGGCTCTTATCCAACACTTGGAAATGAACTGTCCAAGGAGACACATGCTGGCAAAAAGCAAAAAACTTTATTGGGAATGAACACCCAGGTGGAGAGCAGCAGGGTAAGGGAACCCAGCAGAACTGCTCTGCCACATGGCTCACAGTCTCAGGTTTTACAGTAACAGGATTAGTTTCCGGGTTGTCTCCGGCCAATCATCTTGCTTGGCCCAAACTTCATCTGACTCAGAGTCCTTCCTGGTGGCCTGTGCATCTCTCAGCCAAGATGAATTTCAGTGTGAGGGCTTCTGGACAGTTGGCAGGACACACCATCTCCTCCCTCCTCCTTTTGGCCCTCCCAAATTCTCCAGGTTAGTTTTGGGGAGCAGCACTGAGTTCTTTATGGGAACCTCCAGTTGTGAGACAATTCAGGCAAGCACATATCATTGTGCCTGGCCTAGGTAGGAGGTTTTGGTCAACGGTTCCTGAACAAATATGTGCCACACTCAGTCGTGTCTGAATCTTTGCAACCCATGGTCTGTAGCCCATCAGGTTCCTCTGTCTATGGGATTTTTCAGGCAAGAATACTGGAGTGAGTTGCCATTTTCTTCTCTAAGGAATCTTCCCAAACAAGGGATAGAACCATACATATATTTTAAGATGAATAACTAATCTTGGACAAGATGCCATCTAAGTTTTTCCCTATGCCTAGGAACATACAATATAGTAATATGATTGGATGATTCTTTTTATACACGCTTTGGAAACCACTAATTGGAATCATAGTTTCTACATATACAGGGAAAATGGACATTCAGAGAAATCCTCTCAATAGATACTAGGAAATGAGGGAGAAGTCCAAAAATCTCCTCACAAACACAATCACCCAGATGGCCTCAAAATGAAAATAGTTGCTACACTCAGGCTTTTGGCTAATCGTTCTCCAGACTCTGGTCAAATGTAACCTCTTGCAAATTATCTCCCCAGTCATTACACCCAGAACAATTCCTGTCCCCTTAGTTCCTTATTCTATTAAATGGTGTCTTATTACTTTTAAATTGGTTTTTTGTTATATGTGAATCTTGTAGACCCAAAAATTCTCTGGAGGCTGGGTCTGTGGACTGTATATGGGTCTGTGGGCTGTATATGGCCATAATTCTATTAACAACAAGAATACATTATAGGACAGACATTTTTAGAAATGCCACAGAAGCTGGGGTGGCATCAAGGTATATTCAGTGTACAGTAAGTCAAAGCAAGGAAAGTATTCAACACTATCAAATGTGCCATCAAACATAAAATATTCAACTGGAAATCCTTGATTACAAGAATGGAAAAGGAGGAACTAACCTGAGGTTACCATAAGTAAGTAAATTGCTGAGGAAGAAAAGCACAAGAGGAAATAAAAGGCAGATCCCTGGGAAGAAAGACATAACTAGATTCAGTTCTAGAGAAATATTTATTTTACACACCCATAAAAAGACAAATAACCCAATTTTTAAAATGAGCAAAGAGTCTGAATAGACATTTCTTCAAAGAAGATATACAAAGGGCTGATAATCACATAAAAGGATGCTTACTGTCATTAGGAAAACACCAATCAAAACCACAGATATTACTTCAGAACCACTAGGATGACTAAAATCAAGACAGACAATAACAAATGCTGATGAAGATGTGAAGAAACCAAAATCATCGTACACCGCAGTTTATCAAACACTGCTGCATTTAAACAGTCATAAGACCGAGTAATTCCACTCCCAAGAAAAACGAAAACTGTCCATATGAACACTGTAAACAAATGTTCATTATTCTTAATAGTCTAAAGGAAAAAACAACCCAAATGTCAATCAACCGACAAACAGATAAAATGTGGTATATTCATACAATGGAATATTATTCAGTGGTAAACAGGAATGACATACTAATACATGCTACACAATGGAGGAACCTTAAAAACATCATTTTAATGGAAGAAGCCAATTACAAAAGGCCACATATTATAGGATTCAATTTATATGAAATGGACAGAATAGGTAAATCTATGCAGGCAGAAAGTATATTAGTGGTTACATAGGGCTTTGGCCACCTCATGCGAAGAGTTGACTCACAGGAAAAGACTTTGATGATGGGAGGGATTGGGGGCAGGAGGAGAAGGGGATGACAGAGGATGAGATGGCTGGATGGCATCACTGACTCGATAGACATGAGTCTGAGTGCACTCCGGGAGTTGGTGATGGACAGGGAGGCCTGGTGTGCTGCGATTCATGGGGTCACAGAGAGTCGGACACAGCTGAGCGACTGAACTGGACTGAACTGAGGGCTAGAGAGAGATGAAAATAAGATGATAGCTAAAGGGTCTAAGAATTCTTCCTGATATGATGAAAATATTCTAAAACTGACTCCAGTGATGGCTGCATCTATGAATATACTAAAAATCACTGAATTGTACGGTTTAAATGAGCAATTTTATAATATGTGAATTATATTTCAATAAGTTTTTTTTAAAAAAATTAATTCAGGAATATTCTACTTCAATTGTTAGGCTAGGAATTCAGCAAACTCAGTCCAGTAATTTCCTCTGCAACAAACCACCTTAAAATGAAACATTCAGCTTTACCTTAATGGCAGCAGTTCTCAAAAGAGTGCATTTAAAGCAAATACGGATGCCTGGGACCACTCCAAACCCACTGGATCAAAATCTCTATGATGGTGCATGGATTTTTTTAAGTTCCAGAGGTTAAAAGAGGAGACAGGTGGGGCTTTAAAAGACATGTTGAAAACAAGTGGAGAAATCTGAATTTTTTTAAATTAAACTTATGTTAACCTTCTCGGATCTGGTGATATAGATGACTCTTGAACAACACAAGGGTTGGAGGTGCTGACATCTCCCAATCCCTCCCCAACCCCATGCAGTGGAAAATCCAAGTATAAATTTACAGCTGGTCCTCCCTATCCACAGTTCTGCATTCCAGGATTCAACCAACCACGGATCTGGTAGTATTAATGGGAAAAAAATCCATATATAATTAGGCCCACTCAGTTCAACTCCCTGTTGTTCAAGGGTCCGTTATATATTGTGGTTATTTAGGAGACTATCCCTTGATCTTAGGAAAAATACTTGAGGGTGAGATAGCATAATGTTTGTTACTTGCTTTGAAATATTCAGGGAAAAAATATATACATATACACACAGATAAAACAAATGTGACAAAATATAAAGTTACAACCAAATTGGTCAATCTAAGCAAGTTTAATTGCCATTCTTTCCATTTTTATGTAAGTTTGATATTTTCAAAATAAAAAGTTGGGGAAGTTCCACAAATGATGCCAATTATCCCTATAGCCTAAAATCACAAACCTCAGGCATATCAAGAAATCTTTTGATCCAAAAACTAACTTCCCACTGCTATAAGAAGACTTCTTCCCCTATCCCCATTTTCTTGGATGAACAAATGAACAAAGCTTTCTACTCCCTATATGCCAACCCAAAAGCTTTATGGTCCCAAAGAGTAGATGAACTCATCTTAATGGGAACATGCTTCTGTTATCATATCCTGCAAATTACTAGTCTGCCTTGTCTTACAGATAGAGGAAAGAGGGTTGAGATCAATAGAAAGTCAACGGATTCCCTAAGTAAAGAGGCAGGGCCACTGAGGGTAAAAGGGTACAAGACGCAACAACAGGCAAGAAAACAACTGGCCCAGACTATACAGCTTAACCTGTTAGGTCTTGTCTACTATACAAAGCTAGACAAAGAAGAAGCTCATTCTTTCACCTAATATATACTGAAGTGCCTACTCTGTGCAAAACATGTTCCCTATCCACACGTACTAAATATGTATACCACAGAGCTATATACGGAAGCAACACAACTTCACAAGATTTAGAATCATTTCCATAAGAAAGCTCTTTCTCAGGAAATTTATTCATTAAAGTTAAAACCATACTGAATCTTTTTATTGACTCTCATTACATAGTCAGTACCAGTGACAGCATGAGAGCACATTCAGAATATACTCTATTAAATTCCATTCTTTTCCATTGTTTGCTTTGAGAAATTAATCTAGCCAAACTCTAAAGGAAAAAAAATAGCTGTGGTAATGACAAAAGACAATCAAGGATCTGTTCACAGAGCAAGGGAGCATCTGTACTAACACTTACCAAGCCAGCGGTAAGCGAAGGCGCAGACTGTCCGAGGGACTGATTCCTCATCCGCACCAGGTTAGACGCTTCTCCTGAAGACTGCCAAGTCACCTGCCCCACGCTGCTGTGTGCACTGCCAGACAAGGGGAGCAGCTGCTTACCTTCAAACACAATGTTTGGGAAATTAACAAATTATTAATTAATGAAATGAAAAAAATACAATGACAGCAAATGGATTAAAAGTACATTGATCCAAAGAAAAGTGAAGCCCCTCCACATCCATTTTAGGATCCGTAGCCCTCTAAAAAACTCCACCTATGTTAGCGGTGGTGAGAAATCCAAGTGGAATACTGAACTGAGTCGATGATTTTTAATGCTCTGTAATATCCACCACCATGCCAGGGCCCAACTTCCAACCTAACAGGCTTGTTCCAACCTAACACCCAACCTAGAAGGCTAGGAGTTTTCCAGTCCCTTCCATCCTACCTAGTTTCTCATCAACTCAGTGTGGTAAGAGTGGAGCTGAAAGCTTCTCCTAGACAAGTTTGGCCCTTAGGTTTCCAGAAGACAAACACTGAATCTGCTCTTGCCAGATTCCATGCGTTCAGTCCAGGTTGACTGAATGCCTTAATCCCACTGAAAGACTGCAAGAAAGTCATTTATAAAGACTGAGCACCTAGAACTGCAATGACTTTCTAGCTGAGGTTCAAGTCCTATTCCAACCCCTTCCCTCACACCATTCTTCACATTGGTGCTAGTGATCTAATCAAAACAAATATGGTCTTGTCATCCCCTTCTCATGACTCTCTACTGTTTAAAGAATTAAGCCGCACTTTTTGTTGCTTTTTTAGTTTTGTTTTTAGGGTTTTTTGTTTTTATTTGGCAGCACCACATGGCATGCGAGATCTTAGTTCCCTGACCAGGGACTGAACCCATACCCCTTGCAGGGGAGGCACAGAGTTTTAACCACTGGACTGGCAGGGAAGTCCTAAGTTACACTTTTAAAACTCTAAAAAGATCCTCCATAAATCCATATTATCTTCCTGGCCTCATCTCCTTTTCCAAACCCATTCACTCATTCAACTTCAATATTCTGCCCTGCATATTACCTAGCTTTAACTTGATCACCAATTTACTTAAAAACTCTTCTTCTTCCTGCAAAATTCTATTCATCAGAGAAATAACCACTCTTATAAAGAGGTATGAGCAAAAAGTAGGTCTGGGTTTTGTTTTCGCTGTAACATACCCTTTTACTGCAAACAAAATGTGATGGAACTTATTTGGACGGCAATTTAGCAAAGCCTATTATAATTTTAATTTGAGTAAGCCTGGACGTAGCATTCCATTTGTAGGAATGCAAAAGTAGACCAGAAAGTTAACCCTAGCAATGCTCTCACTATAATAAAATGGGGGATAAAATAAATGATCACTACAAATTAAATTATAATATCTCCACATAATGACATACTGAACCCATTAAAAATAATGAGGCAGCTCAACACTGCAGTCAGGAGAAATTGTTCAATGTTCTCAGTTGAGTGAAAATAGCAGAAAGGAAGTATATAGCATATGATCTTAATTTTTATTTTTAAAATAAAGTTTATATACTTACATAAGATTTTAAATGTATATTAAATATAATGGAGTATATATAAATGGTTTGGAGGGAGAGAAAAGAGAAAAAAGTAAAGATTTTCAACTTTAACATGAAGCATGTTACTGCACTCAAATTTTTTATAACTGGCATATTTTACATTTTTCATCAGAAACAAAATTAAAAAAAAAAAATCTAGCTCTCTCTCAAGTCTGCTCTCAAATGCATGCTTTAATGAGAAGTCGTTCCATAAAACCCTCCACAAAAAATAATACTGGTTCTCTACTGAAAACCTCCACAAGCCCGGAGTACAGCCTGCCTATTTTCTTTTCTTCCTTCTGCAAATGTTGCCAAGCTCTCCAGGCGATCTGCTGATAGATGAGTAGCTATATAACCTAAAGGAAAATTAGTTTATTAACTTCCCATCCACATATCCAAAGGCTAGTATCACAATTCTCTCTCTCTTCAAAATAAGTGCCTAATGGGGAAAAAGACTTACACAACAGCAGACAAAACCCATATGGCCATATACTAGTAAGGGCTTGAAGCTTACCAAGAAATGTCAAGAATTTGAGGAACACAAATAGCTTAAAACAAAAGGAACAATATGAACAAATGGAGCAACTAGCCCTTTAGTAAACAAATAACTCAGGGGAAAAAAACTTCTTTAAAATTCTAATTATTATTCTTACAATGATTTCAAGAGCCTATTTTTAAGAAATATTCCCAGTTAAAGATGGTTGAATGACCACATATTTGTATCTTCTGTCCCCCTGGAAACTCCATTAAATGAGAATAAAGAGGGAATTCCCTGGCAGCCCAGTGGTTAGGACTCAGCACTCTCACTACAGGGGGCCTGGGTTCGATTCCTGGTCAGGGAACTAGGATCCCACATGCCAGAGGGTAACTAAGCCCATGCCACAGCTAGAGAACCTACACCCTGTAGAGCCTGCGCTCTGCAACTAGAGAAGACCCCGTGTGCCACAGTGAAGACACAGCTGAGCCAAACAAAAGAAAACTTCAAGAAAATTTTAATTAAAAGAGTAAAAATCTATTTACTCATAGGGAATGAGAAGATAAAACACATCCTTGAAAGAAGAGCAGAACACTATGGAAAAAGAAACAAATAAGAAACAGCTCTATGTGATTAAAACAAGAGAGCCAAAATAAAAGTCTCAATAGAAGAGTGAGAAGAGAAAACCAAAGGAATAGCCCTGAAAAGGAACAAAAGTAAAAAGAAATTGATACTGTTCACTATAGGCCAAGGAATGCAATAGGACTCCTTTTCCTTCTTCAACTAAAGTCAAATAGATTCTTTTTTCATACTCTATTCACTGCTTAAAACCATGCCATGTTTTAATTGCTTCCTATTTAGGCATGACTTCCTTGTATTAATTTTTCCTTTGGAATCTTTTAAAACTTTTCTATGGAAGAGGTAGGGAGACACTATGGCCTTTGGAATGGATTTCAGAAATAGGAAAAAAAAAAGAAAAGAAGAAGTAGCAAAGTTTGTGAAGTCTGAAGAAATAAACACAGAGCAAAAATCATATTGAAAGGGAATAACCAGTAATAATGGTCAATCAAGAAATATCTAGCAGGTTCATGAGGTTAGCATTCAGAGATGCCATGAGGAAACAGCAAAGAAAGGAAGACAGCATTACTCACAAGTGTTCTATAGAAGACTATTACCACAGAAGAAGCTGTCAAGATGCCAAGTTAATACACCCTTAAACATTGACAACACAGTCCCAAAACTCTTAAAAAAAAAAAAAAATTAGATACTTACCTGACAAAGAACTGGCCAGGCTTCCTCTCCGTAACTTACAGTCATCCTGACTAAGCTGTCGTTGAAGTTTAGCTTTTCCAGTGGATGAAAATATGTCAGGATTACTAAGCTTCCTGAAGAGCAGGGGACTACGTCCAGTTATCACATCCTTCAAAGGAAAAGAGAAAAAAAGCAAAACACATAAATCTTTAATGTCTTTTCTGAAAGTGCAAGAGCTTTATATTTAAACATCTCTACAACATTCATTACAGTTAGAAACTGCCAACATTTTATATTTCCTATTAAACAGCTGAAGCCAGAAACAAATTTCTTAGTGACAACTGTTTCGGTATGCCATGAATGATGTGAGACATTGATTACAAAATCCCAAAGGAAAAATAGGGGATGAGATTTCAAGGTGACACAATAAGGCACTTTGACAGGATATATTATTCATAATGAGTACATGTCTACTTAAGCTTATTTACTTTTCTCCTTTTAGTCATAGTATATCCAATAAAGAAAAGCATATTTCAGTTTTTAAAAAATCATAAATAATAAAATACCTGTCACACAAAGTTACAAATATCCCTAACATTCAATTAATGCTGAAGTAAAACTCAGAGCCTTCTTTATATCTATGTCTATAATACATATGTTTATAATTCTCCAGGCAAGAATACTGGAGTGGGTAGCCAGGCCCTCCTCCAGGGGATCTTCCTGACCCAGGGATTGAACCCAGGTCTCCCACTTTGCAGGAGGATTCTTCACATCTGAGCCACCAGGGAAGACCTTATGTTTCTATAATAGGAGCTAAATATATGTTTTCAATGAAAAAGTATAATAGTACAAAGGAGGCAATACAGACAGTATGAAGTGCCTTCCCTTTGCCTTTAGTCTAGCCCATCCCACTCCATCCCAGTGCCACTTCCTCCTCACCAGTAAGCATCAAGATGCAGACATTCTAAAGCAAACACTCACCTAATTAGCAGCATTAGGTGAGAAAATGTTATTTTTTAAAAAGGCAAGTGAGGCCTATCTTTTACATTTCAATGAAGGAAGCTACAACAAACAGAGATAAGCAGCACATCAATCTGACTTAGACAGTACAAAAAAAAAAAAACTGAGAAGCATAGGGAGAAATAACTGAAATGTACATTACCTGCCATTTTAAAAACGAGACACAAATATCTGATACCAGGGCAATACTAAAAGCCACAGGAAACGGAGAAACGTCTACCTCCTTGAGAAAAGATTTTTTTTAAAGCCTCTGGTCTTACCTACTGTGACAGGCGGGTTCACACGGAGGAAAGCACAAATACTGGTTGGTAGTGGTTATCCAGAATATAATTTAAAAATACTCCAGCATAAAAAGAGTGAAGATGAAAAACAGCTGAAGAGAAAGGGGGGAAAGCTGTTATCTTGGTGGTTGTTGTTTTGTGTTTTGTCACACGGCACTGTTTGCAGGATTTTAGTTCCCTGACCAGGGATCGAACCTGGGCCCTCAGCAGTGAGAGTGCAAAGTCCCAACCACTGAACCTCCAGGAAAGTCCCGAGAAGAAAGTATTTTTAATATTGATAGTAAATGGATAAAAGAATATGGGGGATAGTAAGGCACCGTACCATTATTGGTAGCATTGAAAAAGACCCTGATGCTGGGAAAGACTGAAGGCAAAAGAAGAGGGCAGCAGAGGATAAGGTTGGATAGCATCACCAAGTCAATGGACATGAACTTGGGTGAACTCCAGGAGATGGTGAGAGACAGGGAGACCTGGAGTGCTGTGGTCCATGGGGTCACAAAGAGTTGGACACGACTGAGCAACGACAACCCACTCCAGTACTCTTGCCTGGAAAATCCCATGGACGGAGAAGCCTGGTGGGCTGCAGTCCATGGGGTCGCTAAGAGCTGGGCACGACTGAGCAACTTCACTTTCACTTTTCACTTCCATTCATTGGAGAAGGAAATGGCAACCCACTCCAGTATTCTTGCCTGGAGAATCCCAGGGACAGAGGAGCCTAGTGGACTGCCATCTGTGGGGTCGCACAGAGTCGGACATGACTGAAGCGACTTAGCAGCAGCAGCAGCAGCGCAACTAAACAAACAACCATTGAAGCAATTGATGTGTCCAGGCAACTGCATCAGGAGTGAGCAGGAAGAAAGGGGAATTGGAAGAAGTCAATGCAAAAAGAGAAAGCATCAAGGCAGCAGCCTATATTACCACCAAGTGGAGTGACAAGGATGAAACAGTATTTCTGCATCAAGTAGAAACCATGAAGAAATCAGGGTTTGGGCACTAACGCTGGTAACCCATCTAAAAGGGCTGGCCATTCATAGAGGCAGCACTCCAGCAAGCAGCTGTGGATGGAGGGAAGTGAGGGGGCCTTACCAGGTACCAAGGAGAAGGAATATCCTACATGAAGGCAATGGAAAGGAAAATACTCCCAAAATAACTTACAAATGAGCTACCTGACAGCCAGCACTTGGATGCCTGCTTCACTATATGGATGAACAATTAGTCTTAGGCACAAAAGGACTGGCAACCAACAGGACTAGATCAGCATCAGGTAAAAGAAAGTGATATCCTTTTCAATCTCCCTATTCCCTATAGCATACTAAAGAAAAGAAGCCAGAGGAGAGGAAAAATGAAAGCAGATTATACACCTTCTTATTCCAAGTCTCCCCTATCAAAACTCTGCAAAGGGAAGGAAATGTTGATTAAATAGGAAATGAAATTTAACTTTTAAACCAGGACATCCTTTTAACTTTAGTATATTACTCATTTCAAAAATGTACATATAACTAAGCATATAACTTAAAAGAATTTTTGCAAGTTAAACATATCCATGTAACCACCATCAAGATTTTTTAAAAAAGAAACATAACCAAGCACTTTCTAGAAAGCCCCCTGTGCTCCCTTTCAGTCACTACACTATCTCCCCAGGATAATTACTATCCAGGCTTCAAACAGAGATGAGTACATAAATAGTTCACTGTTTATGAACTATTCTGTACCTTGCTTCTCTTGCTCAGCTAGCTAGACTGGACTTATTTATTTATTTTTAATTGAAGGATAACTGCTTTACAATAT
This sequence comes from Budorcas taxicolor, assembly GCF_023091745.1. Taxonomy (NCBI): domain Eukaryota; kingdom Metazoa; phylum Chordata; class Mammalia; order Artiodactyla; family Bovidae; genus Budorcas; species Budorcas taxicolor. The sequence continues at coordinate 100,463,043 of NC_068912.1, forward strand.
TGTGTTGGTTTCTGCCATACCACAACATGAATCAGCCATAGGTATACATGTCCCCTCCTTCGTGAACCTCCCTCCACCTCCCAGCCTTTCCCACCCTACTAGGCTGTTAGGGAGCCCTGGTATGAGTTCCCTGGGTCATACAGCAAATTCCCACTGGCCATCTATTGTACATATGGTAGTTAGACTGACCTTTTTAAAACAGTAGAACATTATTGGATTTACTGAAGAATTTATTAAAAGACAAGAAAAGGGAATGAAGCAAATAAAACACATGGTCTAAGAGAGAAAGAAAAGGAGCATGGGAATAGGAACTTCCTTTCTATAATATACCTTCCAAACTAACTTACTTCTTGCAATTTTCTAGTTCCCATTTCTAGTCGCTTATGAGAGATCCAGCCAAATCACATGTTTTGCAGGTTCAATAGCGTATTACTGTACCCTTAAGCTGCCCCCTTCTGCTTAAACTCGATCAAATTTCTATCTGGTTCCTAGCATTTCTACAATCAAATGATTTTTCGGCAAAATAGGGAGTTAAGGAGGGGAAGGAACCTAGGATGACTTCCAGGATTCTGGCCTGGATAATATCCCAGAAAATACAGGAAGAGAAACAAGGTTACAAATAAAAAACTCTTATGGCACTATTAACGTAACTACAAATTACAGTATTCTTCCAATAATTATTAGGAAACTATAAATGCTTAACATGAAAGAAATTAAATAAAGGAGACATGAATAACTTTCTTCAACTACATGAGGGCTTTCTCCTCTGTTACAGGAAGAGTAAACTTCTTACCTCACAGGCCAGAACTAGAAATACTGGACAAAAATAACAAAAGGAGAAGTAGGTTTAATTATAGGAAGAACTGCCCAACAGTGAATAGGCTATCTTAAAAAGGACGAACTCTGCCCCTAGAATACTGAAAAAGTAAGGTGAAAGTTGGCCTAAGCTGTGATCCTGAAAATGTGGTCCCAGACCAGGAACATCAGCATCAGCAGTGAACTTGTTAGAAATGCAAATTCTAGAGTCCCACGCCAGATCTACTAAAATGGAAAATCTCAGGGAGGGGACCAGCAATCTGTGTTTTAACAGGCCTTCTAGGTAAGTCCAAAGCACACTAAAGTTTGAGAACCACCAAACTAAACAAAAACTTTCAGTATGATTCCACCAACACACACATGTTGATCAACTGTGAGAATTGTGTCACAAATTACTTGAAATTGATTTAAAGTACTCAATCAGTATACTCTCAATTAAATGAAAGCAAGTTCCTGCTCAATACTACGATAAAATCGGTTCACTTTTGTTTCTTACGTGAGATTTTTTAAAAGGCAGAATTACAGCTTGCATGCCAGAAATCACACATAATTTGTATTTATCTATTGTAGCAACACTGTAACAATAACATACCTACTATATGACATGTAAATTACAACTATCAAATAAAAGGTTGAAAACTGCCTGACTACAAAATCTCTACATGCTCCTCCCAACCCTAGAGCTTATTGCTTTCTCTTGAGTCCTCACAGAATCCTCCCTCCCTTGGTCAGAACTATCTCCGTCCCCCACAATACTAAAGCAAATCTCAAGCTAACTTTATACACAAGGCTAGTGCTGTGTTTATACTATATTTTGCTTTAAGGATAGGACTTCCTTCCTTGACTTTCCTGTAGCTCAAACAGTTAAGAATCTGCCTGTGATGCAGGAGATCAGGGTTCAATTCCTGGGCCTGGAAGCTCTTCTGGAGACGGGAACGGCAATCCACTCCAGTATTCTCACCTGGAGAATTCCATGAACAGAGAAGTCTGTTGGGCAACAGTCTGTGGGGTGACAAAGAGTCAGACACGACTAAGCGACTAACACAAACATACAAGGATAGGATTCAGTTCAGTTCAGTCGCTCAGTCGTGTCCGACTCTTTGTGACCCCATGAATCGCAGTACACCAGGCCTCCCAGTCCATCACCAACTCCCGGAGTTCACTCAAACTCACGTCCATCGAGTCAGTGATGCCATCCAACCATCTCATTCTCTCTTGTCCCCTTCTCCTCCTGCCCCCAATCCCTCCCAGGATCAGAGTCTTTTCCAATGAGTCAACTCTTCACATGAGGTGGCCAAAGTACTGGAGCTTCAGCTTTAGCATCATTCCCTGCAAAGAACACCCAGAGCTGATCTCCTTCAGAATGGACTGGTTAGATCTCCTTGTAGTCCAAGGGACTCTCAGGAGTCTTCAACACCACAGTTCAAAAGCATCAATTCTTCGGCGCTCAGCTTTCTTCAAAGCCCAACTCTCACATCCATACATGACCACAGGAAAAACGAAAGCCTTGACTAGATGGACCTTTGTTGGCAAAGTAATGTCTCTGCTTTTCAATATGCTATCTAGGTTGGTCATAATTTTCCTTCCAAGGAGTAAGTATCATAGGATTAGATGTAATCAAAGGCTTCACAGCTAAAAACAGAAGTCTACACACTAAAAACTTGTCTATCAGGCTAAAAACCTGGGCTTGCAACACAAGTTGTCTTATCCCATATGAATGGTAATTTAATAGGTGAAGAGAAGTCCATATACTGTGACGGATTCTTCCTGACGTACCCTGCCAAGAGTCAAACTCAGGCGCCACACTAATCAAAGTACATTCTCTTAATCCCTATTAAAACCTTTGCTTGATGTGCATATACAAAAAAAATATAAAAAAGTACTTTGACCCATGCCTCAGGCATATCAAAGACAATGTATGAAAAATAACTCTAAATGGATTATAAATCTAACTATAAAATCTAAAAGTATAAAACTTCAAAAGAAAATACAAGAGTAAAATTTTTATACTTTGAGTTAGATAGCATTCTTAGATAACACAACAAAGCATAAGTTTAAAAACGAACAAATTTATAGACGTCATCAAATTTAAAAACTACTCTTCCAAAGATACTGTTTAAAAAGTGAAAACAAATCACACAGGAGGAAAAATATTTGCAAAACATATCTGAGAAAACATTCAGTAACAAGCCAATTAAAAAAAAAAGCAAGAAAGAAACCTAATAGACATTTCAGCAAAGAAAAAGCAAATATGGCAAATGACACCATTCTCAACATCATTCATCATTACGGAGATAAAAATTAAAATCAAGTGAAAAACAACATAAGCAAAATGGTGGAGTAGACAGTTCCCAACCTAAAATTACCCCAGAGAAACACTGAAAAACAGGCAGAAACTGTCAGAACCACTTTTGTCATACTCTGGGAAGTGGAAGATTTACAACAACCATGAGAACTGAATCAAGAAGTCAACCTAAAAATGGTGGGAAAGCTCTGTGGCGTTGTCACTTGCCCTCACCCTACTCATTCCTTGATGTGGAGGCAATCGTGAAGACATCAGTAGGGATCCCAGAGTGGGACCCTGGCCCCTGGTACCAGAAAGACAAGAGGAGATCTCACTTGTACATTATTACATCTGTTCTAACTCACCTGGGGGCTACCTGGAGGACTGACACAAGGAACTCCTCTCTATTTCAACTAACTTGGAATCTTCTCAACGTGGAAAAGCAGCAAGCACTGCTTAAAACCCCGTAAGGTGACCCAAACACCCACAGCCACCTGGGCAAAGGATTAACAATGAGACATACAATTGACTACCTGAGATCTGGGCAGGAAAAGGGAGAGTTTCCTTGGGAAATTAGGGTAGTAACAAACACCTGTGTATATAAAGTAAATTAGAATGCCCAGGGTGAAATGCATGCTCAGGAAAGACTGAAAAGATTTTAAGCTTTCATCTCAAGCTGATCCCTGGACTCAACACAAGTCTGGCTAAAGGCCGAAGGAGTCAAAAAGTCAATCTGCAAAAACCAGATTGTTTGTATGTTTGTAAAACAAACATATTGATTGTATGTTTGTTTGTTTGCTTAGCTCCTGGCAATCCAGAAAATCTTAATCAAAATACAAGCTAAGGAACAGAGACTTCAGTATCACACACAGCAAGAAATACAATTTCTACAAAAAAGGCTGGGAAAATTCACTAGACACATGAACAACTACAGCCTTCAATATTCTAAAAATAGCAAAACCTGGGGAAAGGGGAAACACTGTATTCCTGAGTTGCCAATATTCAAATCTCTACTTTTCGACAAAAATAATTTTAAAAAAACACAAGACGTATAAAGAAATAAGAAAGTATGGTCCACTCAAAAGAGTCAAAATACATTAACAGAAAACATCCCTGAGGAAGCCCAGTATTCCACTTTGCAGAAAACTTGAAATCTATTGTCTTAAATAAGCTCCTATCACTAAAGGAAAACATTTGCAAAGAATTAAAGAAAATCAGGAAAACAATGTATGAACAAAACAAGGACTATCAACAAAAAGACAAATTATAAAAGGGAATCAAATAGAAATTCTAGAAATAAGAAAACCAATAAATAAATGAAAAGTTCAGTAGGGGGTTCAATGGCAAATTTGAGAAAGCAAAGACATAATCAGCAATCTCGAGGACAAGACAATTAAAGCTACATAGTCTGAGGAACAAAAAGAAAAAAGAGAATAAAGTGAAGAGAGCCTAAGAGATGAGGGGTTCATATTCAAAAGAAACAATATATGCATTAAGGGACTCCCAGAAGAAGAAGAGAGAAATGGGAAGAATACCTGAAGAAGTAACTGCCAAAAACTTACCAAATTTGATGAGAGATGAGCCTACACATGCAGAAGCACAATGAACCTCAAGTAGGTTAAACTCAAACAGAATTTGAGTCAAAACATGTCATTACCAACTGTTGAAACCAGCAACAAAGAGAAAATATTCAAAACAGTGAGAAAGATGCATTTCATTATGTATAGGGGACCCCCAATCAAAGAGCAAAAAGCAGACATCGTGTGCCTTCTATTGAAAGAACACACTACCACCCAAAATCTTGCCGAAGGAATTGAACCTGAGACTGATTAAGCCTCTCTATCCAGCTGTAACTTGCAGGCAATACAAAGGACCTGAAACATTTTGAAATGCACCATAACTATGAATCTAGACTATGGGAAACTACAGGTCAAATGTTCCAAGGTTTTTCAACATACAGACTTTAAAGAAGAGATGAAAAGAAAATGTATAAATTAAAAGAGACAAACACATCTAGTTTTTTAAAATGGGCAAGACTAAACTGTAATGTCTTAGATGCAAATTTAAAGAGAAATACGAAGAAAGGCTTAAGTCAGAATGTGCTGTGCTATGCCTAGTCACTCAGTCGGGTCTGACTCTTTGTAACCCTATGGACTGTATAGCCCACCAGGCTCCTCTGTCCATGGGATTCTTCAGGCAAGAATACTGGAGTGGGTTGCCATGCCCTCCTCCAGGGGATCTTCCCAACCCAGGGACTGAACCCAGGTCTCCTGCATTGCAGGCAGATTCTTTACCATCTGAACTACCAGGGAAGCCCTAGGTCAGAATACTGATTACTTTTGCAGAGACAGAGGGACTATGATTGGGAGGGCCACAGCAAGAAGAGTTTCCTGAATGGCTGGTAAAATTCTGCTTGATTAATGGCGTTCATTTTATAATTCACTAAATTATCCTTTTGTTTTTGACTGCTTTTCTGTACTTATTGTATTTGACAATAAACAATTAAATAGTAAAAAAGAAAAAAAGGAGGAGGAAAGAAAGAAGAAAATTCACAAAACAAGTGATCTGCTACAAAAGGAATACTTTGCTACACATAAAGTTACAGTAGTGACAAAGAACAAACACAATAAAAAACATAGAAACAAACATTTAGTGAGCTCCAATACAAACTAGGCAATTTATAACCATAAGAACAACATGGTTAAATAGACACTGCTATCCCCATTTCAAATCCAAACCTACTAAGCTATTAACAGAATTCAAACCTAAAGTATATTTATCTCCCTGTATCTCACTGTTTGCTGAACCCAGGGTAGGCAAGGCACAAGTGGGGAAGCTGGAAGAAAACTCAAGGAACTGCAGACATGTTTATTCTCTCCGGGCTAGCGCAACAGCCGTAAGGCAGACACACTGTATTCTCTTGAGGTTGACCTAGCAGATGCAGACATAATGCAGCCTCAAGGGCTTTTCAGGTGGAGCTTATAGATGTTTGCAGAACAAAGGTGGCCTGTGGCCAAGGGGGTATGTTGTGAAGTGCATGTGCAGGGCTATAAGTGACCTCAGCTGTTACATAACCATGTATTTACAAAACATGGGGCGAGAGCGAGAGGCCGTGGGTCCAAAGAGTCTCATCACTGCTATCTTGGCTAATCTGCTCTTTCCCTACAATACCTCTTCACCATATTCTATTTCTAAATGACAATTAAAAAAAAAAACTCAACAACAATCAATAAGAAAAATAAAAAGAAACAGTTTATGAGAAAAACAAAGTTCATAACTAAGGAAGTCACAGAAAACAAAACTTCCAAGTAAATACTAAATCTGTGAAGAGATTCTCAACCTTGCTAATAATCAGGAAAATGTATTTAAAGCACTGAGATGCCATCTAAACCTAGAAAATTAACAAAAAGTGATAACACCAAGAGTTGTCAAGGACACAGCGAAACATCAGTGGTCAAAGCACATACAGGTACAAACACTGAAAAAAGCAATCTGGCAACAATATCCTGTAAGAGAAACTCCTGCACATGTGCACAAGGAGATAAGTACAAGAATATTTACTGTAGCGCTGGAAAATGGAATTCACCTAACGGTCCATTATTATAACAAAAGGTGTGCTGTGCTGTGCTTAGTCACTCAGTCCTATCCGACTCTTTGTGGCCCTATGGACTGTAGCCCACCAGGCTCCTCTGTCCATGGGGATTCTCCAGGTGAGCATACTGGAGTGGGTTGCCATGCCCTCCTAAAGGGGATCTTCCCAACCCTGTGATAAAACCCAGGTCTCCCGCATTGCAGGCAGATTCTTTACTTCCCTGCCACCAGGGAAGTCCAATTTAAAAAAAAAAAGTTTACATATTACGAATTATTCTTTCAAAAGAATGCTATATAGCAGTTTAAAATTGATGAAATTAATCTAAATGTGTTAAGATAACATAGATCAAGGTAAGTAAACTTCAGCTGGTAGGCCGTGTCCTACCCACAGTCTGCTTATGTCTACCCAGGGAGCTAAAAGAAATTTTTACATTTGTAAATAGTTGGAAAACAACAGAACAAGATTTTGTACAATAGTATTCTCAATATGACAAATATGGAAATTACATAAAATTCTAATTTCAATGTCTCTATATAGTCTATTGAAATATAGGTAAGTTCATTCATTGGCATATTGTCTTAGGGATGCTATCATGCTACAACAATACATTTGAGTATGTAGTTGTGAAACAAGCAGTATGACAAAGCCTAAAATATTTATTATATTGCCCTTAACAGAAAAAGTGTGCTGATCTGGGACATATAATTCTCAGAAACAATGCTGAGTGGAACAAGGTTAGAGAACAAAAGTATACATACAATAAATAATTTATATAAAATTTAAAAACAAGTATTCCTACATCTATATTATCCCTGTTTTGCTGAAATACAGGCAGAGAAGCTACGTGGCTTATTCATCTCCCAACAAATCCAAGGTTAAAGGATCTGTGCCTCTGCCATCAGGTCTGCCCTTAAGAAGGGTGAACATAACATTAATACTGGTAAACAACTAAAACAATATCACAGAATTTTAAAATGTGGTTTCCTTGGTCCATATTTGCTATTAAATTCATTCTAAAGCCTAGGGAGACTATAACACATTCTAAACCAGTTACTTAGAAAGAAATTCACAGAAGTTTCCCTAAGGGCTTCCCTGGTAGCTCAGGTTGTAAAGAATCTGCCTGCAGAAAACCCCAGGTTGATTCTGGGTCAGGAAGATCCCCTGGAGAAGGGACAGGCTACCCACTCCAGTAGTCTTACCTCGAGAATCCCCATAGACAGAGGAGCCTGGTGGGCTAAAAGGAAAAATATACAAATTAAAGCCGCTTTTTCAAGCTGAACAAAATAAAAGGACAGTTCAATAATGCCAACAAATCAAAGGTCAAGACATACCTTTTTCTATTTCTTTCTGAAACCAGATAAGAACACTGAAAAACATGAACCCTATACTCACATATTCTATGCATGCATCCTAAAAATATAATAATTAACCATTATTGAGCACTCATCGGTATCAGGCTTTGTAGTAAGTGTTTTACATGGATAAACTTATTAAATCCTAACAAAGAAATTGGTAATGAAATTATCTCCACTACATACACATGGGGTGATTAAGGCTTAAAAAATTTAAGTAACTTGCATCAGGTCACAGAGTTGGACTCTAAGGTCAGACAATGACTTAATCACTATACATTCACTCAATGTATTTCTTTAGCATCTCCAATATACATGTCTAGAAACTGGAGATACAGCAGTAAGGAAAAACCAATTCAAATTCATATCCTCATGAAGCATATATCCTAATATGTGAGAATGACAATAAATAACAAATATGTGACAGTCACAGGTGAATAAAGGACATAATAGAAAGAGGGGACAGGAGTGACTAGGAGTGCTACTTTAAAAAAGCTGATCAAGGAAGGCCTCTTTGAGGAGGTGATATCTGAACAGAGACCTAAATGAAATGAGGAAGCCAGTCATAAAAACATATCCAGAGAAAAAACACCTCAGGTAGAGAAAAATACCAAGTATAGAAGTCCACAAATAATTTTTAAAATGAGCTCAGGGAAGAGCATGCTTAATATATCTTGAGACCATCAAGGCACCCACTGTGACTAGAGCACAGTCACAAGAGGAAGAGAAGGAAATGAGGTTTGAGAAGGCCTAGAGGCAGATCAGGTAGGCACCTATAGGACAAAGCAAGCACCTTCAACTTTGATTAACTGTGATGGAAAGCCACTTTCGACTAGAGAGGGTGACAGATTTTGACTTTAACTTTTACAGGATGATACTGCTCTTGCTGTGTACAAATTATCATTATCATAGTTGGGGGGGGAGGGTAGAAGAATAGAATCAGGAAGACAGGTTAGGAGACTTTTATAGTAACCCAGATGGAAGATGAAAGAGGCTAATATTAGACTACTGATGGAACTAGTAGAGAAAAGTCTCACGCAGTTTGAATACTGCACCAACCAGAACTGATGGGCTGAATGTGGAATATGAGGTTTAGAAAAGAATCCAAAACAACTTCCATATTTTGCTCTGAGTGAATGATTTTGTTGTTTAGTCGCTCAGTAGTGTCCGACTCTTTGCGACCCCATAGACTGCACCATGCCAGGCTTCCCTGTCCATCACCATCTCCCAGAGTTTGCTCAAATTCATGTCCATTGAGTCGATGATGCCATCCAACCATCTTACGCTCTGGTCACTCCTCCCTCACTCCTGCCCTCAATCTTTCCCAACATCATGGGCTTTTCTAGGGAATCAGTTCTTCACATCAGGTGGCCAACGTAATGGAGCTTCAGCTTCAGCATCAGTCCTTCCAGTGAATATTCAGGACGGATTTCCTTTCAGATGGACTGGTTTGATCTCCTTGCAGTCCAACAGTCTCTCAAGAGTCTTCTCCAACACCACAGTTCAAAAGCATCAATTCTTCAACATTCAGCCTTCTTTATGGCCCAACTCTCACATTTGTTCATGACTACTGAAAAAATCAAAGCTTTGAGTATATGTACCTTTGTCAGAAAAGTGTTGTCTCTGCTTTTTAATACTCTGTCTAAGTTTGTCATAGCTTGAATGATAGTGCCATTTATTGACATGGGAAAGACTGAGGGAGAAGCAGAAAAGGAAATAAAAACAGGGTTCAACATTGGACACATTAAGTTTGAAAGGTCTATTAGTTACCCAAATAGAAATGTTATACTCACAACTAAAAAAAGGAGTTAGAGCTCAGAGGCAAGTCAAGACTAGAGGAAAAAACATGGAAATCAACAGCACACAGATGAAATGCAAAGTAATACAATCTAATGAGATTACATCAGGAGAGAGAACAGACTATAGAAGCAGATTAAATACTAAGCTCTCTGAAGCACTGGTGAGACTGGAAGAAAACCAAGAGATCATGGTCCCAGGAGCCAAATGATGGAATGATCAACCATGTCAAAAGCAACAGGTTGAGTGAGATGAATACTGAAAACTGGCCACTGGATTTGACCAATGATGACCCTGACAAAAGTACTGCAGTGGAATTAGGAGACTAAGGCCTGATTTGACTGGAATGGGTGCAGGAAAGAGTAAGAGCAGAAGAAATGAAAGAAGATACAGACAACTCTTTCAAGTGGTTTTACTCTAAAAAAAAAAAGCACTCTCTTAATCACAGACAATTATTTCATATCCCTTGCTCGTTTGCCTGAATAACTGCAAAGAGTCTCTTGAGTGGTCTCACTGCTTCCACATACCCATTCAGCCAGTGCTCCTTAGAGGAGTCAAACAGATGGGATTAAAATGAATGTCAGATCACGTTATTCCTCTGCTCAAAATTCTCCAATGGTTTTTCATCTCCTTCAGCACAAAAGCCAAAAACCTTACCCTGTAAGACACTTACCCATCTGAAACTCTCCACAATTCAGCCCTCCTCTCCCCATCTTTCCCCTTTGACCTCACCTACTACTCTTCCTCTTACTCACTCTACTCTAGCCATACTTGGGCTCCTTGGTGTTCCTCAAACAATATTTTGGAGCTAAAGGTATGCTTCCAGCCTAAGGAGCTTTCTACCTCTACCAAGTATACTCTTCCCTCAAAATTGAAATGCCTGTTTCTTACATCCTTCAGGTCTTCACTCAAACATCTCATTCCAAAGAGATGTCTTTCATAATAATGCTATTTAAAGCCATAAAACCTCCCATCACTCTATGTCCCCCTTTCCTGCTTTATTTCCTTCATAGTATTTATCACACTATGCTGCTGCTGCTAAGTCACTTCAGTCGTGTCCGGCTGTGTGACCCCATAGATGGCAGCCCATCAGGCTCCCCTGTCCCTGGGATTCTCCCGGCAAGAACACTGGAGTGGGTTGCCATTTCCTTCTCCAATGCATGAAAGTGAAAAGTGAAAGGGAAGTCGCTCAGTCGTGTCTGACTCTTCGCGACCCCATGGACTGCAGCCTACCAAGCTCCTCCGTTCATGGGATTTTCTAGGCAAGAGTACTGGAGTGGGGTGCCATCGCCTTCTCCGTTATCACCCTGTAGCACACTACATATTTTACTTATTTCTTTTATTATCTGATACAAGTGTACCATAGACAGAGTTGGTTTAATCACAGCTGGGATTTTCTCCAGTATGACAGGTATGACAGAAGGTACTGAAGGTACATACACAGGAATAATTATGATAGCCCATGAAATATTTAGTTGGACAAGGAGGAAAGTAGAGGCATGAGGTGACCAACAATGAAAAGATGATTTAGGAAAAACAAAAATCAACAGACCAGAGGTTACAAAGAGTTTGAACAATTTTTGGAGATGAATGAATGCGAGCTACAGAAACAGAAGATGATGTGAAGGTCAGAGTGTGGTAAGCTCTAAACTAAGATTTTAGAAGTGGACCTATTATTGGTAAAGATGAAATATGCCCAATGAACATGGAAGCAGGAAGCTCAGGTTGATATCAATTTTCCTCATCAATTATTTACTATATTTCCACTTTATATAGGGTCCTCACTGGTGGCTCAGCTGGTAAAGAATCTGCCTGCAATGTGGGAGACCTGGTTTCCATCCCTGGGTTGGGAAGATCCCCTGGAGAAGCAAATGGCTATCCACTCCAGTATTCTGGCCTGGAGAATTCCATGGACTGTATAGTCCATGGGGTCGCAAAGAGTCGGACACAGCTGAGCGACTTTGACTTTTACATCACCACTGTATATATGGCTACAGTGCAGAGAAAAGAGTTTGGGAGTTGACAATGAGGTACAACACTGAAACAAAAAAGTGGTCAACCATGTCGGACTAACAGTGCATCATGTGTAAGTCCTGACTCCCAGGGACACCTAGTCTCTGCTCTCCCCTGAGGACTTTTTCCTCCACCCCCAGGGCTAGCCCTTGACCCAACAACCTGGTTTTCAAACCTCTTTGGAACCCCAAGTACATATATAAGAGAAGAAAAACAACCAATACCTGCTGATAAAAAGGATAATTACCAAGGTACCATGGGGGTTTTACCAAAAAGTACAAAACTAGGTAGCAAATTTAGCAAAGAACCATATAGTAGCTAAGACCGCAATGAAGGAGGCATACGGATTGCAGTATGAAGCTGTCTCTGATAATCCTAATCATAGGTCACCGTGAGTAACTGGGGTGGAAAAAGCTTTTAGGCTGATCTTAGGCTAAGAGGCATCCAGTAAAACAAAGATGGGAAAAATCTGTAAACAGATGTGTCCTACGCTCATCAGGGAAAACTGTCCAACCTGCTTCAACCATCCCAGGCTCTCTGCTCCCAGGACCTTTGACAAAATCAAATCTCCCAAAGGTAATAGGTTTTCAGGGCTGGCCCTTACTTATATTACTTCAGGACAAGATGGGAGGAAAGAGTTAACAAACACTCTGTATTGAAAACTCATTGTCATTGCAGAGGTCAGACTGGAGTAGGTGCGTGCTAAGTCGCTTCAGTCGTGTCCAGCTCTTTGCAATCCTATGGACAGCTGCTTCCCAGGTTCCTCTGTCCACAGGATTCTCTAAGCGAAAATACTGATACTAGAATGGGTTGCCATGCCCTCCTCAAGGAGATCTTCCTGACCCAGGGATCAAAGTCTTTTATGTCTCCTCCACTGACAAGCGAGTTCTTTATCACTAGCACCCCAAGGACTCAAATGATAAAGGATCCACCTGCAATGCAGGAGACTCAGGTTCGATCTCTGTGTCAGGAAGATACTCTGGAGAAGGGAATGGTCACCCACTCCAGTATTCTTGCCTGGAGAATTCTAAGAACAGAGGAGACTAGCGGGCTATAGTCCATGGGGTCACAAAGAGTTGGACATGACTGAGCAACTAAGCACACATCTTCCATTGAAAACTCAGTGTGAGTACCTGCTTAATTGCATCTGATATAGCCTGTCAGGCTCCTCTGTCAATGGAATTTCCCAGGCAAGAATACTGGAGTGAGTTGCCATTTCCTTCTCAGGGATCTTCCCAACCGAGGGATCAAACCAGCATCTCGAGCATTGGCAGGCAGAGTCTTTACTACTGTGCCACCTGTAAAGCCCCTGGGAAAACTCAGAAAAATTCTCAAATGCCCATGTCTTAATCACCATGTCCTACACTGTATCCTCCACACAGCTGCCAGAGTAACCCAGGTTAAAAAACAAGTAAGACCATCCTACTCCCCTACTTTACTCTTTTTAAACAGTAGTAAAGATCTTCTACCATCTAGGCTCTTTGAGGCTCTAAACTCATCATCTACGCCTCCAAGTTCAAATTCCAACAAAACCAAATCAATTACAGTTCCCGAAAAAATACATGCAGTTTTCCCTCTGTGTATTTTCTGCCCTGTGCTTTTGGGCTTCTCTGATAGCTCAGTTGGTAAAGAATTTGTCTGCAATGCAGGAGACCCCAGTTCAATCCCTGGTTTGGGAAAATCCTCTGGAGAACAGATAGGCTACCCACTCCAGTATTCTTGGGCTTCCTTTGTGGCTCAGCTGGTAAAGAATCTGCCTGCAATGCAGGAGACCTGGTATGATCCCCGGGCTTGGAAAATCCCCCAGAGAAGGGAAAGGCTACACACTCCAGTATTCTGGCCTGGAGAATTCCATGGACTATACAGTATACAGTCCATGGGGTCGCAAAGAGTTGGACATGACTGAGCAACTTTCACTTCACTTTGACTATACAATAACATTACAGTGCCAAATAATGATTTTCATGAAAAAAATTTTGAAAATTCCTTAATGGTGCTGAGAGAATTCTAGAAAGTAAAATTGAACTCCATCGTCTTCCATCTTCAAAAATGTCTCATTTTCTTTACTTACCTATTTCTCTCTTACTACCGTTATTACTCAACTCACCCAAATTCAAAATATTTGAATCATTTCCTGTTCATTCATTCAGTTAGTAAATAATTATTGTACCTATTGTGACAAAGGCCTTGATTATGTATTATGGTATATAAAATGATGATATAGTTCCCACCCTCAATAATTTACAACTTAAAAGCAAATATGAAATAATATAAAATGAATACAGAAGGACAGAAGGGCTATTTATGACAGCCCAATCATAGAAAAGCAACTTCACAGAACAGTTTCTGTGGCATGAGTTAGGCCTGGAAGCTTGAGTAGAATTTCAATGGGCAAAGACTGAGAAGAAAGTTTTTCAGATAGATAACTAATTAAAATAAAAATATGAAAGTGCCTAAGGAGGAAACAAATATTTACTGAGTGCCCATTATGTACCAGTTAAAACACTAAGGGCTGGTACAGTGATGATTAAGATAGCCTCTGAGGAGTTTTTTCTCTGATGAGAGACTGACAACCAATTAGCATATTGCTCAGGATATATTTCAAGTGCCAGCACACATCCATGTTTCTAATATGTATTCAGACTAATAACTATGTTTCAAATACCATACTAGGCCCTAGGTATACAATAGTAAATGAAAGAATCTGGGCCTCAAAGAACTTGCTAACAAGAGAGATAAGCTATTTCAATAATGTATGCTACAATGGATACAAAGCAAAGTATTGGGAACCAAGAGAAGGGGCTTCTAACTGATTCTAATAAAAAGTGATGTTTCAAGTAGACCTTGAATGCCAAGGTCTTCAAACTTTATTCTATGGTATTAAAAAGCTAATGAAAGTTTCTGCAGATAAAGCAATGAATTGATCATTTAAAAATACTTATTGCAACTCAGACAGGCAAGGAGTTCCAACCTTCTTTATTAGAATACAGAATAAAGTAGAGGTTAAAAGGCTAAAAGCAGAGTAAACGCAGTTAAGATATTACAACAACCAAGACAAAAGTTTATAAATGGTGTAGATTAAGGTAATGACAGTAAGCATAAAGATTTGAAAGATATCATGAAGACAGAATCAGCAGAATCTGGGTAAGGGGGTCAAGGGAGAGCGAAAAGACAAAGACCACAGATACAATTTCAAGTTTGAGGACCAGAGAAAGGGAAGACACAGGGAGAAGCGCATTTCGAAACAGAACAATGGAATCTATCGATATTTCAATGATACAGTAAGCCACTCATCCAGAGATCCAAGTTCTGCATCCTGTTCAGAAATTATTCCTAAATACCAGCATGGTATAACATATAACAGCATTATTCCATGTCAGGAGAAATGAAGAACAAAGTCATTTCTGAAAGGTAGATACCTTGGTGATCAGCTAGGTTTTTACTCCCTGAATGAATGGAATAATCCATCCCATCTCATAATACACAAAATTGAAAATTTTTAAGTTTTCAACAAATAATTTCAAGTCATGGAATTTCAAGACTCTATCAAATTATGAAAACCACTAATGTTAAGATCACAAATGCTGAAAGTCTAAGGTGGAAATGTTAGAAAGGTGGAAAGGCTAGAAACGGAAATATAGAGCTAAGAAAAGAGGTCAGGCCTAGAGACTCAGATGACTTTACAAGGAGGCTCTGTAACACAATGTCATGAACAAAGAGAACTACAGACCCTTTGGCTGAGTCGGTAAAGAATGCCTACAATGCGAAGAACTGGGTTTGATTCTTGGGTTGGGAAGATCCCTTGGAGGAGGGCATAGCAACCCACTCCAGTATTCTTGCCCAGAGAATTCCCACGACAAGAGTCGGACACAACTGAATGACTAAGCACAGCACGTAGACCCTACTCCGTATCCTAAGTACTTGCCATGAATAGGGTAAACCTGTTAAAAAACAAAATACAATTAAGAAAAAAACCTGTGGACTTCCCTGGTGGTCCAGTGGTTAAGAAACCACTTGCTAATGCAAGAGGCATGGATTCGATCCATGGTCAGGAAAAATTCCACGTGCCAAGGGGCAACTAAGCCAGTGTGCCACAACTACTGAGCCTGCACTCGCAACTACTGAGCCTTCATGTCATAACTAATGAAGCCCACATGCTCTAGAGCCCATAAGCTCCAACTACTGAAGCCCATGTACCCTGGAGCCTGTGCTCTGCAACAAGATAAACCACCCCAATGAGAAGCCCATGCTCGGCAACTAGAGGGTAATCCCCACTCCCCGCAACTGGAGAAAAGCCTGAGCAGCAACAAAGACCCAGCACAACCAAAAGTGAATAAATAAATAAAAATTTTAAAACAAAGGATAAAAGAAAAAAGCTGGGAATTCTCTGTTGGTTCAGTGGTTAGGACTCAGTGTTTTCACACGCAGGGGCCTGGGTTCCCTGGTCGGGAAACTAAGATCCTGTAAGCCTCAGCATGACCAGAAAAAAGAAAAAGAAAAAGCTAAGGACAGAGAGGAAACACATCCTCAAGGAACATACTGGGGACAGCGCCAGAAAACAGAAAAAGACACCCAAGAAGCAGTCAGAGAAACAGGAGTAGAAAAGACATTATGACAAAAGAGAAGAAAACATCCAAAGAAACACATGGTCAAGAGTGACCAACAGTTCACAGAGGTCAGAGAAGAGGGAGGTTATCAGATTTAGTCATTTTAAGGTCCCCAGGACTGCTGCAAATCTTTCCGTGTAATTCTTTCACAATGAAAACTTTTAACAAATAGCCACACATTATTTTTCAACTTAAAAAAAGGAAGTTTTAGCATCTATCATGGTACATTTACACAATGGAAAACTACACAGCAGTGAAGAAGGACAAGCTTTTTCTAAAAGAAACAACATAGATGAATCTTACAGACATAGCTGAATGAAAGAGTACAGTCATAAAAGAGTTAAGCTGAATGATTTAATTTATATGAAGTTCAGAAGAGGCAACACTAATCCATGCTGATAGAGGCTGGTGAGTGGTTACCTCTAGAGATGAGTAATATCTGGGAGAAAACACAAAGGCACACTCTAGGGTACTGGAAATGTTCCACATCCTTATCTGACATAGGTGTATTCATTCTATAAAAATTCATGGGCTGAATGAACCTTTGATTTGCACTCTGTAGTCACATCACAATTAAAAAGTAAATAAACAAACATACAAGTTACTGATGACCTTGAAGACATCAGTTTGGGGAGAGTTTATGTGTAAAAGCCAAATATATGAGGAATGTATATAAGGTGAAGAAGCTGAGACAGTGAACTGTTGTTCAGTCACTCAGTTGTGCCCAACTCTGCAACCCCATGGACTGCAGCATGCCAGGCTTCTGTGTCCTTCACCATCTCCTGGAGCTTTCTCAGACTCCTGAATATAAAAACTCATTTTTCAAGAAGGTTGCTGATTAGCAAAAATGAGATTACAAAGCAGCTTAAGTAGGTTACAAAACTCATGGAAATCTTGTTGTTTTGTTTTTATTTGAGGTATAAGACAACAAGGGCCTACAGAAGATAAGACGTAATGAAATCAAAAACATAGAGAAATTAGCCTGGAAGAGGATAAGTACTTCCTTCTTTGAGATTTAAAAGGATGAGTGAACACAGAAATCCTGAGATAAAGGGGAAGAAATCAAGTAACCTTGAACTCTTCAGTGAAGCACTGGATAAGGTAAATTGGACCAGGTAAACTTGAGTCAGGAAAGGATCTGGGTTTTAAGTACATTTTAAAATGTTTTGAATAGGAACTGCAGAGAATATAACAGACAAGGTTGAGAGAGAAAATTACAGTAAGAGGACAATGCTCAGCGGCCTCAAAGTAAGGGCAAAGATAGCAATAGCACAGTCTACTCAGCACTGGGTGGAGAATACAAGATAAAAAACCAACAGTGGGGGAAAGTCCAAGTGCTAACATGTGCATCACTGAAACTATATAATAATGATGTCTATGGAAAATACTTACTTAACGTACAGGAAAGGTCTCCTGTTAGGCAGGAGACCTAACAGGACCCAGGACCCTTCAGATCTCCAAAGATGAAGTCAGTAGGGTCTTGAATAGTATGTGCAAAAGGGAAGCTGTCACTGGAGTCCATTACTACAATAGATTTTTCTGTAAATCCCACAAGATCAAGGACCATGCAGGTACTCACTGAACTTCCTACAGCTACTAATGACAACTTCTCCCTCATAAAACTGACCTTTATCCCCTACTTCTAAATAACCCACACTTGATTAAAAAATTAATATATAAACACATCCTGTCCATTCAGAAACTCCACGAACTTTTTGCATTTCTTTCTATGTTTTCCCAGTAAGATATTTTCAGTGGTAAACTCCTATAAGGCAGAGACTAAATCTATGAATTCTCTGCTCACAGTACTTCCTTTGGATTGCACACATGCATCCCCAAAGCACATGTTTTAAAAAGTGCTTTCTCGTGAAATGAATCATTACTGGAGAGAACTTTAACAATGGCTAGGAACATATTCCAACAAGACTATAACGATGGCCAAACCAGAGAATGCTTAGGAATGACATCTTTTTCACAACTGTCAAGGCAACCTCGAGATAATAAGATAACATTTACTAGATCACACTGACTGTCCCTACCTTACATTTTTTGCCCCTCTGGATAATTCCTCCATACCCCTTTAGTAAACCTATTCTTTGCACTTCATTCACTCCCAGCCCACATTCCGGCGTCTCTTCTTCTCCTCCAGAACCCTTTACCTCAAACGCCCATAGGACCATTTTTCATCCCTACGCTCTCATTTCCCATTCAACTCCAGACTAATACTTCCATTTCTCCACTCCGCATTTTTCTGCCCCTCTAGACCTCCCATTCCTCCTGCCCAACTTCAATTCAATCCCCACCCCTTCAACTCCCGCAGCCCAAATCTTCCCGCCCGAGACAGCCCTCCCCCATCAGTCCCATTCAGGCTCCCCCTCCCCATCCTTTCCCTGCGAGACCCCGGCCAGCCCTACCTGCTCCCTGACTTCGGGCCCTGCGGGCCCGGTCCGCTCCTCCAGTCGCTGCCTCCCGGGCGGCGCTCGCCGGCGCGGGGGCAGGGGCTGGGGCTGGGGCAGCTCCGCCGCCCGCTGAGCCCCATCCTCCCGGCCGGCTGCCGGCGGCAGCGGCGGCGGCGGCGGCTGCGGTCGATCGCGGCAGCGGCTCCGCTTCATATCTGCGGCTGGGCCCTGCGGGCGTCAGCGCCGCGACTGTCCCGGCCCCGCACCTCCCCGGGCCGCAGCGCTACCGCGCCAACCACCTCCCGCGGCCACCATGGCCCGGCGGGCACCCGAAGCCACCGATCCCAGCCCGCAGCTCCTCCGCGCTTTCTGGGGCCTCAAGGGCCGGGGCCTCCTCGGCGCTCCTTACGCAGGAGGCAGCATCGCCGCAGCCTCGTCCTGTCCCAGCCGGCACACGCTCGGCTGGTCACCCGCCGCCGCCGCCGCCGCCGCCGCCGGCTCCACAGCCAGCCGCCCGCCCGCCTGCCTCTGGCCGGGCCCCGCCCCTGCCTTCCCCTCGCGCGCGCGCACCGGGAGCCCGCCCGCCACCTCCGGCCGCGCGCCGTCTCCCGCGCACGCGCCAGCGAACGGTCGCGAGAGACCCGCCCTTGGCCCCACCGCGTGGTGTGGGAGGGAGGGGGCGGAGAGCGGAAGGGGGCGGGGCCCCGAAGCGCCTGTGGTAGCCGCGGACGGTTCATTGATTCTTTCTTTCGTCCATTCATGAAATTGTGTGCCAGGCCAAGCTAAGTGGTGCGAATCGAAAATGAATTCGAACTGATCAACGTCCTCAAGGAAGTAGGTGGAGAAGGACCAGGAGCAGCAAGAAGATAAAGGAGACAACTAGTGAACAGAACACGGATGCATGCCTTTTTGTTCAGCATCTGCCAACCAACTGTCATCTGATCGTCACATCACACTTTGAAGGCAGGTCTGTTCATTCTCCTGTTACAGATAAGAAGACCGACGAGAAGTGACATGCACCAGGTCACTGAGTAAGCTGGACAGAACTCAAATTCTGGCTTTTCTGACTCTTTCCACGGTTTCCTGCTGCTTCCAAAAAGTAAGACAGGATGTGGAAAGTCCTATAAAAGGGGAAGAAGCAATAGATTCCTTCAAGGGGAAAGGGAAGACAAGCTTCCAGAACATCGCCATGATTCCCCAATGACAACGAAGTAATTACGTTATCGCCCAGTCCAGCCTGGCCACCGCGAGTCCAGCTGTGGCCTGGGCAGCTCAGCCTGCCACTTTCAGTGACTCATCTGCTCAGCAATGTGGCTGTAGCTCAGCCCTGTCTGGTCTCCTCCTTCTGGCTTCTGGTCTGCCACAGCACCATATTTTTCCTCTTTTGACTTGACGGGAATGCTTTCACAGAAGCATTTCCTTAAGGGGTCACCCTTTTTTTCCTGAGCCTCCTCCATGAACCTTTTTTGAAAGACAGTAATAACTAACATTATAGCAAAACGACTTCCCTGGTGGCTCAGATGGTAAAGCGTCTGTCTACAATGCGGGAGACCCGGGTTTAATCCCTGGGGCGGGAAGATCCCCTGGAGAAGGAAATGGCAATCCACTCCAGTACTCTTGCCTGGAAAATCCCATGGACAGAGGAGCCTGGTAGGCTACAGTCCGTGGGGTCGCAAAGAGTCGGTCACGACTGAGTGACTTCACTTTCACTGGATACCAGACAGTGTGCATTCAATTCACACATATGTGAACAAGAGGTAAGTTGTATTATTTCCAGTTTAACTTGAGGTTCAAGTTACATGAAATGCTCAATATGACACAGCTAATAAGTGCAGAGCCAGGACTCAGACCAAGGTCTATCAGATATCAGAGCCTATACACACAACCAATGTTTCTACAGCCAATTGTCAATCTGCTCTTTGTATTCCCTATTTCCGTTTCTCACCACAATCCACCTCTCGTTGCCTCAACCAGAAACCTAGAAGTCATCCTGTACTTCTTTCCTCCCCCTCCTGTCCCCACATCCAATTGATGAACAAGTCTTGCTTCTTCTGTAACCTTTCCATCTCTCCAATCTGGCTCCTCTTTCCATCATACTAGTACTACCTCACTTCAAGTCTTATCTTCTCTCACCTACTTGACTAGGAAAACTTTCTAATTCATCTACATCCAGACCTTTTCTCTTCAAACCCGTCCTCCAATAAGCCTTTACAAGAATCTTCAAAAAACATGTTACTTTCTTGCTTAAAACAGTCAAATAGGTTTCCATGACCTTCAAGATGAAGTCTACCACTGAACTTAGTATGATTGGCAAGGATATCTGAAATCTGGTCTCTGTCTATGCCACCTTCTCCTATTAACTCTTTTGTGTATGTGTGCTTAATTGCTCAGTCATGTCCGACTCTTTGCAACCCCATGGGCTGTAAGCCACCAGACTTCTCTGCCCATGGGATTCTCCAGGCAAGAATACCAGAATGGGTTGCAATTTCTTCCTCCAGGGGATCTTCCTGACCCAGGGATAGAACCCGCATCTCCTGCATTGTCAGGCAGATTCTTTATCATTGAGCCACCTGCAATTATTTATAGTTATGCCAACTGTTTGGGCTTCCCTTGCGGCTCAGCTGGTAAAGAATCCACCTGCAATGTGGGAGACCTGGGTTTGATCTCTGGGTTGGGAAGATCCCCTGGAGAAGGGAAAGGCTACCCACTCCAGTATTCTGACCTAGAGAATTCCATGGACTGTATAGTCCATGGGGTCACAAAGAGTCGGACATGACTGAACGGCTTTCACTTTCACTATGCCAACTGTTTATATTTCCCTGCATTTACGGAGTCTGACACATTCTCGGTTACAAACAGAAACAAACTCTGATTACCCTAAGGGGGAATTATTAGACGACTATATAGAAGGGTTCACAGAACAGAGATTGGAGGATCAGGCTTATGAAACTAGCAAGAAACAAGGAACCACCCCAGAGAACACACTAGAGACAATTTTAGGACAGTGCTGTCACCAGTGCTCCCATACCACCAGCAGCCAATGTGCTGCTGCCACATACCTGTACAAAGGGATTCTAACCTTCTCTTCTCTCTAATTGCATCATCATTCCAGATTCACAATCTCTGGCAAGAGAATTCCCTGACTCAGCCTTGGCAACTTAGGGACCAGAGCTCTACTTCAACAGCTTACCTTCCACTATAGGACTGGGAAAAATCAGTGTGGCACATACACTGTAACGCTGCCTTCATGATCCACCTCCTCTCCAGTTTAACCCTTTGTGTGATCCCCTTCTCTTGAGGTGGGTGGGACCTGTGACTTGCTTTTAAATAGCAAAGATGGTATATCACTTTTGTGATTATATTATATTACATTGTATAAGACTCTTTTTTGTTTTTCTATTTTTGTACAAGACTCTGTCTTGCTAACAGACCCACTCTCATTTTCATTCTAATGGCTTGAAGAAGCAAGTTACCATGTTCTGAACTGCCTTTAGAGAAAGTCACATGGCAGGAAATTGCAGGCAACCTCTAGAAGCTATGGGCAACTCTGGCCAAGAGCCAGAAGAAAAACAAAACAAAGGAACCTACAACCACAGGGACATTAATCCTACCAACAACCTGCGTGAGCTTGAAAGCAAACTTCTCCAGATGACAACATAGCGCAGCCATATCTGGACTCACAATACACAGATATTGTGAGATAAACGTGTATTATTTTAAACTGATAAGTTTATGGTAATTTATTACCCCGTAATAGAAAACTAATACACTCGGCTACTTAGTTTCTCAGCCTCTTATCTGTCAGAGATGGCCATGTGGCACAGTCTGGCCTGAGTCCACTCTTACTCCTATATTCCCCAGTTTAATAAATGACAAGCCAATATTTTTTTCAGTTTCTCAGGCCAAAACCTCAGAATGATACTTGAATATTTTCTTTCTCACGCATTTCACATCCATTCCACTAGAAAATTCTATGCTAGCCTAATTAAGATAATGTTATAATGATCTGTGAGAGAGGTGATGATGACAAGTACTAAGAAAGTGATAGTCCTGATGAAAGAAAATGAATGAATTTTAGAGACTCAGAAAGCAGAAACAATAGGAACTGTTGATTCATCTAGGTAGAGACAAAGAAACAATATTTGAGAATAATTTCCAAGATTCTGGCTTGGACAACTGATATATGGAACAGTAAAGAAGTTTGAAGGAGATTATGATTGATCATTTAGATGTATTTGCTGTTAAGTACCAATGAGATATCTATGGAAGGATGTACAGTGAACTATTGATTAAATTGGTTTAGAGCCCAGAAGTGAGAGCTACCACTATTTAGATGTATAACAAATACAAACTGCTCAATAATCTTGGGGTTATACATGTGATGACATTCTTTTCTGTTTTCTAGTCACTCAGGCCCCTCATGTCAAGTTATCAGGAAGTCTAGTATCTCCTCCTTAATTATTTAAGAACTCCAAGTCCAGTTCAGTTAAGTCGCTCAGTCGTGTCCGACTCTTTGCAACCCCATGAATCGCAGCACGCCAGGCCTCCCTGTTCATCACCATCTCCCAGAGTTCACTCAGACTTACGTCCATCGAGTCCGTGATGCCATCCAGCCATCTCATCCTCGGTCGTCCCCTTCTCCTCCTGCCCCCAATCCCTTCCAGCATCAAAGTCTTTTCCAATGAGTCAACTCTTCTCATGAGGTGGCCAAAGTACTAGACTTTCAGCTTCAGCATCATTCCTTCCAAAGATATCCCTGGGTTGATCTCCTTCAGAATGGACTGGTTAGATCTCCTTGCAGTCCAAGGGACTCTCAAGAGTCTTCTCCAACACCACACTTCAAAAGCATCAATTCTTCGGCGCTCAGCCTTCTTCACAGTCCAACTCTCACATCCATACACGACCACAGGAAAAACCATAGCCCTGACTAGACGGACCTTAGTCGGCAAAATAATGTCTCTGCTTTTGAATACACTATCTAGGTTGGTCATAACTTTTCTTCCAAGGAGTAAGTGTCTTTTAATTTCATGGCTGCAGTCACCATCTGCAGTGATTTTGGAGCCCAAAAAAATAAAGTCTGACACGGTTTCCACTGTTTCCCCATCTATTTCCCATGAAGTGATGGGACCAGATGCCATGATCTTCGTTTTCTGAATGTTGAGCTTTAAGCCAACTTTTTCGCTCTCCTCTTTCACTTTCATCAAGAGATTTTTTTTAGCTCCTCTTCACTTTCTGCCATAAGGGTGGTGTCATCTGCATATCTGAGGTTATTGATATTTCTCCCAGCAGTCTTGATTCCAGCTTGTGTTTCTTCCAGTCCAGCGTTTCTCATGATGTACTCTGCATATAAGTTAAATAAGCAGGGTGACAATATACAGCCTTGACGTACTCCTTTTCCTATTTGGAACCAGTCTGTTGTTCCATGTCCAGTTCTAACTGTTGCTTTCTGACCTGCATGCAGATTTCTCAAGAGGCAGGTTAGGTGGTCTGGTATTCCCATCTCTTTCAGAATTGTCCACAGTTTATTGTGATCCACACAGTCAAAGGCTTTGGCATAGTCAATAAAGCAGAAATAGATGTTTTTCTGGAACTCTCTTGCTTTTTCCATGATCCATCGGATGTTGGCAATTTGATCTCTGGTTCCTCTGCCTTTTCTAAAACCAGCTTGAACATCAGGGAGTTCACGGTTCACGTATTGCTGAAGCCTGGCTTGGAGAATTTTGAGCATGACTTCACTAGCGTGTGAGATGAGTGCAATTGTGCGGTAGTTTGAGCATTCTTTGGCATTGCCTTTCTTTGGGATTGGAATGAAAACTGACCTTTTCCAGTCCTGTGGCCACTGCTGAGTTTTCCAAATTTGCTGGCATATTGAGTGCAGCACTTTCACAGCATCATCTTTCAGGATTTGAAAGAGCTCAACTGGAATTCCATCACCTCCACTAGCTTTGTTCGTAGTGATGCTTTCCAAGGCCCACCTGACTTCTCTTTCCAAGATGTCTGGCTCTAGACTAGTGATCACATCATCATGATTATCTGGGTCATGAAGATCTTTTTCGTACAATTCTTCCGTGTATTCTTGCCACCTCTTCTTAATGTTTTCTGCTTCTGTTAGGTCCAGACCATTTCTCTCCTTTATCGAGCCCATCTTTGCATGAAATGTTCCCTTGGTATCTCTAATTTTGTTGAAGAGATCTCTAATCTTTCCCATTCTGTTGTTTTCCTCTATTTCTTTGCATTGATCGCTGAAGAAGGCTTTCTTATCTCTTCTTGCTATTCTTTGAAACTCTGCATTCAGATGCTTATATCTTTCCTTGTCTCCTTTGCTTTTCACCTCTCTTCTTTTCACAGCTATTTGTAGGGCCTCCCCAGACAGCCATTTTGCTTTTTTGCATTTCTTTTCCATGGGGATGGTCTTGATCCCTGTCTCCTGTACAATGTCACGAACCTCACTCCATAGTTCATCAGGCACTCTATCTATCAGATTCAGGCCCTTAAATCTATTTCTCATGCAAGAACTCCAAAGTTCCTACATATTCTAAAGGTAAGGATGGTAGTTGTCTATTGCTATATAATAAGCCATCTCAAAATGTGTGACTTAAAACAACAAGCATTTATTTAGCTGACAATTCTGTAGATCAGCTGGGTGCTTCTTATGGCCTGGACCAGTTTAACTGACCACTGCTTGGCTTGCAAGTGCATCTGCAGTTAGCTGAGGATTGATGGGTGGCTAATAATCTAGAATGGCCTTTCTCAGACATCTGGCAGTTTTCAGGCTGTTGGCCATAGCAGTGGAGCCAACTAAGTCACATATCTCATCATCCAGCAGACTAAATTGAATTTCTTCACATGGCAGCAGTATAGGGGTCCCAAGAACAGAAAAAAATCAGCAAGCCTCAATGTGTAAGCACTTTTTAAGACTTCCTTGGTGTTGCATTGGCAATTGTGCCATTGCCAAAGCAAGTCATAAATCACAAAGCAAGTTGTTGCCAAAGCAAGTCAGTGTGGAAAAGGACTAAAGATACATGGCAAGGGGTAACGGATTCAAAGAGAAAAAGAGTGTAGCTATCTTTGAAATTCTACTCCAGGAAGATCAGTACAGTTTCCACAATAGCATCATTGTATCCTGGGACTATGTTATGATGTGAATGTCTGTGTCCTCCCATAATTTGTATGTTAAAGTCCTACCAAAGTGGTTATGTTTGGAGATTGGACCCCTGAGGAAGTAATCAAGGCTAAATGAAGTCATAAGGTTGGGGACTGGATCCAACAGGAGTATTATCTGAACAGGGAGGACCTTGTTATGCGGTCTTTGTTAGTCTGCTTGAGCTGTCATAACAAGGTACCTTATGGACCTCTGTGGTGGTCCAGTGGTTAGGACTCTACACTTCCACTGCCCTGGGCCAGGGTGGATCCCTGGTTGGGGAACTAGGATCCTGTAAGTTCTAAGTTGTAAGAGGAAACACCAGAGGGTGCTTGCTCACCCCCACCCTGTGCACATATACACAACAGGACATGTGACTGTGTAGCAAAGAGGTGGGTACTTACAAGCCAGGAAGAGAGCTTTCACCAGAGAATCAGTCAGAATCTTGATCTTGGACTTTTATCCTCCAGAACTGTGAGAAAATAAATTGCTATTGTTTACGCCACCCAGTCTAATGTTTGTTGTGTTTTTTTTTTCTTTTCAGCTGCTCCTTGGCAACTTACAGGATCTTAGTTCCCCAACCAGGGCTCCACCCTGGTCCAGGGCAGTGAAAGTATAGAGTCCTAACCACTGGACCACCACAGAGTTCCATAAGGTACCTTGTTATAACAGCCCAAGCAGACTAATACAGACCACATAACAAGGTCCTCCCAGTTCAGCAAAGTTTTCTGAGAGAGGACAAGCCCATTCCCTTGGTGCCCAGCTCAGCCAAAGATGCCTAGGTCACAGTTCCCACAACTGAAGCTCTTAGTGGTATATGTTTTCTATTTCCATATACAGCACAATCAATTGCCAGGGAAGCAAGCAAGCCAAGACAAGTTTCCAAAGGAGCCCACATCCTAGGGATCTGCAATTCTTCCTCTTAAACACTCAAAAGAGACAGTATCTAATTATGCCCCTTTTCCCTAGGCAATGATTGCTTGCCAATCCTCCTAAGGGAGGATAGTCTTATGCTTCTAGGGGCCAAGGTATCATTACATACCCTTTTGGAAAAGGCTGTTTTCAGTGATACTAACATTCTCTACTCTTCTATGAAAGACTTCCTAGGAGATTCAAAGGGGCCCACATTATTCTTTCTAAGAGTTAACTACAAAGATTCCTTATTACAATTACGGCAAAAACAGACACTTGTCACCAAATATCCATTCTTCCCTTTTCATATTAGTAGACACGTGCCACCTAGAATAAAGAAAATTTCCAGCCTTCTTTGTGGCTGAACGTAACCATGTGACTATGACCAGTGAGCTGTGAGCATGAGCATAACCTTTGAATTACAGTCTAAAAGGGAAAAGTCATGTCTTTCCTGTCTTCTTTTCTCCTTTTTTCTAGGTTGTTGCTTGGAAAGTGGTCATGGTAGTAACCTATCTTGGACCACACAGATAAGAAAACATCTAAGGGAGGGCAATGCAACAATGTAGAAAGATCCAAGATAATCTAATGGATCAGACCTGCCAGTCTTGCCC